>NC_090931.1:1024267482-1024892482 GCF_040938575.1 Ambystoma mexicanum | reverse complement strand
GTGGTTCACGGAGGTGAGGGATACCATTCATGGAGGGACTGACACATTTAGACAACATGTGTGGAGCACTCACATGAGCCAGAGGCAGTGGAAGAGGGAGCCATGCTATGCATGGCCTTTTTACATCAGTGGCAGAACTTGCTGTGTGTACCGGAGAGGCCAGAATTGCATGTGGTAATTTAAAGATATCATCAATCTCACATCACACACCCAGTCACAAGTCACAATGCAGTACATGCACAGGTACATACATCAGTATTGCACCATGATGAATACTAGCGAGACTAACAGAGAAGATGGTGCTTTCATCTCTTTCTACAATCTCAAGGTCAAAAGGGGAGAGCTCAGGGAAGAGCAACATCGGAGGAGGTGATTGCAAATTCCAGGTCTCTATCTCCCACACCCCAATGCACGGCTAAGTCAGGCAATAATACTGATGATGATGGTGATGATGGCATAGATGATGATCAAGATAAAGGGCCTCATTCCGGGTTTGGAGATAACCATGGAGTAATTAGCTCCATGGTTGCCTCCGAAACCGTCCCAAATCGGCATGGTGACTGGAGTAATTACCGGTCCATTCCAGGGTTGGAGGGAACGGTAATTCCCCATTCACCTTTTCCCCTTCCCCATTCCCATTTCTGCCCCATAGGGCTCAATGGGAATGGGGAAGGAGGTAATTACGGCACCGTAAACTCCGAGGTACCTTTGCGGGTCCCGTACTTAACTCCTGCTAAAAGCAGGAGGTAAGGAAGGACCCGCAAAGGGACCTCGGAATACGGAGGTAAGGGATTTCCGGCATCGGCACCCTTACCGGTACCAGTAATCCCTTACCTCCAACCTCGTAATGACCCCCAAAGACTTTTATGCAAGCAGGAACATGCTTTATTGCTTCCAAAGCTATGATAATGAGTAGGAGGAGGAGAAGAGAGACTATTATTAGTAAAAATAGAAGCTTGCCTCCTACTTGAGTACAGACTCTTTGAGAAACAGCATTTCTGTCACGGAACGGAATGTGCAGCACATCATTACATGGCAACTATAACACGACTGCCAGTGCAAAATTGCGCTCAGTTAAACCGTACCTGCATGCTATTACCTCAAGCTCTCGATGAAAATGAAAAGTGTTGCAGTTCTTGACACAAAATAATCAGCAACTGAATTTGACCACTTGCAAACTCTGGCAGATAACTCTGTGCTGGGGAAAAGCAAGGACCAACTTTGATCCAAATATATGAGATCTCGTATGACGCAGCATAAGGTGCAGACATGGGAAGAAGCTGAAAGATCTGAAATGCATCACTCCTAATACCATCAGCCAATAAGCATACCACCACCAGTCCACCCAATTACCCCTGAAAATAGCACTGCTGTGTTATTGCATGGGATACCGGACCCTATCCATAGCACCATGATGCATAACAGTGATCCCCAATTGCATCAGGTCAGTTTTGTGAAAGCATTTGGATGTGGTCAAATATATCACAAGTATGTTACATAAAGCAGGCTATAATGGTGGCAAAATACCTCTTGCCCTATTCTTTGTTGAGAAACATGAACTCCGGTAACTGTTGGAAAAAGGTTATCACAATTGGGAAAATCCCTATTCACCTGCATCATGGACATGTAGGCCGGTGGTCAGAGCACAGACTATATTGCCATCAAAGCACAACGGGTGGCCTCTTCTTCTTTACCAGGCAGCGGTCCTCCCAATGTAAAGCACAGGGGCAGCAGGTGTAAGCTGTTCAGCACAGGCAACATTGTGCAGGCAAGTGTTTCAGGGCACAAGTCACAGGGGAGTTGTCATCTGGGAGAAGGTGGAAGAGATAGAGGCAAGGTGTCAAAGGCTTCTTAATTATTTTGGGGACTTTATTGGTGCCAGACTATGGATTGAATGTTCTTGTTGCATTATGAATTGACAGGACAGTGCACATCCCCTGCTATGACCATGTCCTTCCCCTGGTCATCAACTGCTTTCTTAGAAATTGTCAGCCTATGACAGAAATGGTCGTTCTGGCCCAGTAGATTAGCGCATATTTCAGCTGCACTTTCGATGCCAAAAATGCACTGCACCAATTGCAGGTGCCACAAACGTTGCCACTACAGAACTTGAAGACATCATCAGCTATTGGTTGGAACTCTAATTTGCATATGTTGTGACAGGCTATGTGAGTAGTGTAATGACATCACAAATTATTGCAACACTCACAGCAGAGCTGTAGATAGTCTTTACACTGAGCGAGTGACAGCTGCTGCCTACTCTCTGCTCTCTCCTACAACCTTTCGAGGAGGCCACCAAGTGGGTTAGCCATCACACTGCATCCCTCAGTGAGGATCTCCTTGTGGTGTAAAAGTTTGAGCTGAACATGCCCAAGATGGAAGGTGATACAGTGGTAGCTTTCTTTATAGACCCATGTTTCAAGGTAAAATAGTCTGCCTTTCATCCACATATTCCAGGGGAAGATAGAGCACCAGGAGCTAATGTCACAAGGACTACACAGCGTGCAAATATGCCAGGGAGCAACCAGACCAATTTTTCAAACTATATCAGGAATGTAAAGCTTAAAAAACCTGTCGATAACTTGGTGAGCATTGCAGGCTCATACTAATGGGAGGATATTCTGAGACTTGTGCATCTTGAATAAAGAAGATCGGACAGCGAATCATCAACTGCAAAGATTATGTATGGCTATCTACTGGACATTTCACCTGTGGCAAGGGAATATAACACAGTACTGTATTGGTACAGAAAGCAGTCCATCTAGCTATCTCGGGATGATAGCTCAGGGGCGGGGCAACGTGCTCGCCTTGGAAGCAAAGCGACACAGGCACCACAGGTTCGATCCCCGGGTCCGTGCTTAGAATCTGGGTATTAAGCGTGTTATAATTATCATATCATATCAAAAGCTCATGCAAAGCTGCCCCCACCCTGAAGGTGATCCACTGAAGAGAGTGTTTAGTACACCTCTGTGTATTGCCTTTAACCACACAAGATGACTCCCAGTGCTGAGTGTTGATCAACTGACCTTTATAGCCCTTAACTGCCCCAGACTATGGAATGACATCTTCCATACACAACATAGCCACTTAGATGATGATGACTTGTTACACGATGCATGTTAGACACCGAAAATGTGGAGCAGGGTTGTTTTGAGGTGCCTTTGTTTGGGCAAACGGATAACAGTAGTGTTGGCTGAGAGACCCACTTCAGCTGCTGACTTGCTGATGAAAACATGCCATTTCCTTTTATGCTAGTCTTGTTTTGAGTCCTACTGTTGTCATGACAGACCACTTGCTATCAGGGGCGTAGGAGACACATAAAATCTGGGGAGGACAGGGGACATCCCCTCTCACCTAAAACATTATCGGCCAATACAAGGAACTACCTCAACAAACCTGGCACATTGTTAATATATATGCATATACAATCAATTTCTCAGGATCATCTTACATGCTACCCCGCCCAAACCTGAGACTCCCCAGTAATTGCTTTCTCCTTCTAGTGCTGCTAGTGCTGTGCAAGTCTAGGCCTGGGGTTCTCAGGGCACATTACACAGATTGACAGCCATTATCGTAGAGCCCTTATCATAGAGCTCTCAAGAAGACCTCTGCAATCTCGCAGCAATAAAGTTCTATGTCCAAACACACCTTGCTTGTATCTATCTTCTTTCACTGCCAGCTATTGCAGCAAATCAAAGCCTCTGCCTCCAGCATGGTCATGTATGACCAGTCCACCCTCAATAGTACCCTTGTGGCCTTTGCATGTAATCTTCTCTCCTTGTCTTTGGCTTTGTCATGTCAGCATTTGTTTTTAAATGCAGCTGAGAATGTTGGAAGTAACATGAATTTAAACACTATACAATGAAGAGCAAATACTTGAAAAATGCAGCAAAAGACCCCACATAGAAAGGGCTGTCTCGCTGTACAAAAATAATATCAGCAAAGACTTGATTCTTACACAACACCATCAAGCATCCCACTGCACCTTTCCAAGCAGGTGCAAGGCAAGGCATATCGGCTTTAAAATCTAACGATGCACTGTTAGATGATGAGAGGATGAGTGTACATATGTGCAGGTAGGTGATGGGTGCATGTGTGTCTGGATGCCTATTCAATTCTTTCATGGCCCCAGTTGCAACCAGCATGTATACTCACCCTGTGCCCCTTAAACAAATATCTTCATTATATCTAGGCTATCAAACATCAAACCATGCCACCAGCAGGCAATAGCCAGCTATCCAGGCCCGGCTCCAGGAATTTTAATCTGAGTGGGCCAAGGTTGTGACCAGGGGGGCCAGATTCCATTGGGTGTGGGTCTAGGAGTACCCTAATCAAAGTGCTGGCATGGATCCAGATTGCCCAAATCTGCAAAAATACATTTACACTCCTCTATAAAAAACAGTACATAGCGAAAGAGAAGCAAGGAAAATAGTGTTGCAACATCAATCTACCTATCTTCCTGTCGGGGGGAAATTCTCCCGGGGCCGGCTGGGCCGTCCGCGGACCTCCGGGCAGGGAGGCCCCAACTCCTCCCGAGTATCCCAAAAATGAGTATGAGGCACACGCAAGAAGCAAGGTGATTCTGCTGTTTATTAAACAAACGGCAGGGATGGGTCAAGGATCGTACGCGTCCGTCCTGACCCTCTCTCCTCAATCGTGGGGCTCGCAGGCCCTTTTTACCATAGTATGACGCGCTACTTGCGTCACCTGGGAAAGTTAGCAAAAAACCTATCGCCACTCTGGATTGGTTCCTTGAGTGGTAGGGTTAGTATAGCATACGTATAGAGAACGTTGTTAGTGGTTGAGGGTCAGTCAGGTGGTATACTTGGGTTGTCCCTTCAATTTGATACATGAAAATTGTTACATGAAGACCCCTGAGGATTGGCTAATGTTAATGGCGTCAGTGATAAGAGCCCCATGTTCTGATTGGTCCACTCGCGAGCCCCCCAGTCTGCGATCATCGCTGTTCCCAGCTCGCGGTGCACCTGTCATTTGCAACAATGTATCACTATGGGTATGTGCAGACAATGTGAGGATTTATTCATATGCTGGAAGGCAGACTACTCCCACCGCCGCAGATGTCCATTGAGTCGCTTAATTGTATCTGCCTGTGTCTTAAAACGTGGGATCCAGGCGCCTCCCTCCTCCTGGGCCTGGCACCCTGTCAGGTTCGGCTTGGTCACGTGAGGAGAGACCGTGGTTGAGGCAGAATTCTGCACATTTAATATTGCATTTTCCACTGTGTGCCTGGCTTAATTTGAAGGTGTGACCTTGGCGTCGGCTTGCGGCATGCGAGTTTGCAACATTGTGCCCTTGACTGTCTGCTCTCGCCGGGCCCGTTCTGCAGGGTCAGCAACTGTACTCTTGCTCGTTCAATGTTCATGGAGGCTCTTGCTTGCGGCCTACTTGGGCCTGGTGCATAGGTGGAGACGTTTGATGCACGGCGCTTTAGGTTATGGTATCATATTGCTGTATCCCCAATATCATGTCTTCGTTATATTTCTTATTGCAATGCATGGGTTTAGGAGAAGCGTGAGCAAGCATTTTAGATGAGTTCATTGTGCGTCTTGCGTTTCTGCATTTTAAAAAACCCTATGTGAAAAATAACAAAGATCCGCGTCAATGGGTGTGTCCGTCACCTACGTCATAGCACTGAATATGTTCTTCGTGTGGATTGGTGTGGGAGTGTCCAGTGTGCATGTTTGCACGGGTGTGCTGACCGTTGGCTAGGTCGTCATGGCATCTCTAACGATGTGTTCATTTACTGTTGAATGGTTCAGTCGAGTTCATCCATGCCGCAGGTGTCGGCATGGGCAGGGCAGGCTGGTGGGCAGGCTGGTGGGCACATCCGTATGTTCCTGTACCAGGGTATTTGGTCGTCTGGTAGATGGGCAAACTCCTCTCGTGGCGGGTGTCTGGGCCGCGATCCTCTAGGCCAGGGGTGTGAGGGGATTGGTGGGAGCCTTTTGTTCCATTCTCCCACTTCAGTCTCCCCTCTGGTCGACTTGTCGACCACAAACATATCCTTTTCCTTATCTCCTCTCACTCTCCATATTTTAGTTACTCCTCCCAAATGTCCATAGTGGTTGACATGGTCTTCAAATGACAAATACATATATACACAGGTTCCTCCAGGTGTGCAGTATACCCATTTCCCTATGTAGCTCCTTGGGTTTCTTGGGTTTTCGAGCTTCACAGATGGTGGGTCCAGGTGGTTGGTGATGATCTGTTTGCGCAGTTTTTCTCTCTCTTTTATTATTGTGCCTGTGTGCTGGCCATCATCTGCCGGCATCAAGGGGTGCATACCAACCATTTCGATCATTTCGTCTGTGGTGCGTGCCTTCCGGGCCTTCCAAAATCTAATTATGATTAGTGCAGCTCCAGCCAGTATTATGCATCCAACTATAATCTTCAGTCCGTCCGACAGCCAAGATGGCATCCATGACCATAACAGTGAAAACCAGCTGTCATCCTTCTTCACTCCTTTACTTTCATCCATCATTTTGGAGTGCATCTGGGCCAGTTGTGATACTGCTTCTGTCAGTGTACCATTGTCAGCATCGTTAGCAGGAATGAATGTGCAGCAGGATTGTCCTATCTTTGCGCAAACTCCTCCTTCCATTGCTGTAAGGAGGTCCAGTACATATCTGTTCTGTAGTGCTACCATCCTTACTGCTCGCCGTTACTCTTTTATTGCGTTGAATCCATTTACTGTAGAATTAATTGTCATCATTAGTTCCCATCGAGTTATCTGGAGCCATTTTGCGTTTGCGTAAGCTTGTAGTCCCGGATGTATTATTGAGGAGAAGAACATTGCTGCTCTGCTGAATAGTCTGTGTTCTGGTGGGATTGAAGTGAGTGCTGTTTCCGACCTTCCCCATAGGTAATTTCCTGTCAGAGGTTCTCCTTGTCTTTTCTTTCTATTCAGGACAGTGTTGTTGCTATTGTTTTGGTTCTCTGGCCCCTTCTGAGGTTGTACAGATCTCTTCTTCCTCTTGTTTCCTTCATCCATTTTAAGGAAGTTCGCCACGTTCACATGTTTCTGGGGCACCACTAGTGATGGTACATTAACGTGTACCATTGTGCATATACCATTCCACAGAGGGGGCAGTGTGTGGTATGCCTTGTCTCTGCAGGCCCAGTAATGGTCCATTAATACTGCTGTTCCTGCTCCCCCCTCAGGTAACTCCATCACGCTTGCACAGTTGGTGTTGTATCCCACATCCACTTCTCCTCTATGTTGGTAGCATACCTTAGGTGCAGACAGCGGCAGTATTGTTTTTGGGACTTCATCCTTCTCTATCCACGTTAGCATGGGTACGTACTTGACCCAAGTCATCCAACATCTGTCATTGTGTTCAGCAATAGTTGTAATATTTTCTCTCGTTACCATGTTGCTGCCAACCACTCCTATGTCCCATTTGTTGTCCATGTACACCTTCCCTGTTATCGTTACCAGTGGTCTTTCCCAACATCCTTGTTTACCAGGAACTTCAGTGGCGTACCAATCACATGGTAGGTATTGTAGTGTTACTTTCTTTGTTTCTCCTTTTTCAGGGCCACTTGTCATGTATCTGAATGCTTCAGCATGCAAACTGGTCTTGTGGTAACTCAAATAAGTCTTGAGGAAGTTGTTTTCGTATGGATATGTGTCTCGTGTTTTCCATACCAGGTGTACCACCGTCCCTTGAAATCTCCCCTTCGTTTGGAACAGTGCCAAGTATACTATACATCGTGCTGTCTTTTCATCTATTTCCGTGGCAACGAAAGTTCGAGAAGCGCTCATGGTGTATGGGATCAATGAGCAGACGTAGCAGCTGTCTTCTGTTGTCTGCTTACCTATTTGGGTCATGTGTTGGTACCACATGTTGTTCGAGACGTGTGCTGAATCTTGTATGTAGTTGTCGATACCTTTATTATCTGAGTATGTGCTGCGTTTAACTCTATTTCCCTTGTGTGGAATTTTGCTAGTACCACCTGACGTAACACCTGTAGTTGCAGCTGTGGGTGGGGGTATATTAGGTTTGGGTACAGCCAAAATATTGATAGCATAACTTTTCTGCCATACAGAGGCAGCCAAAAACCCGGTGATCATCAAAATCCCTATCATATTTATTACAGAGGCTAGTCTCACCGGCATTTTGCTCTTACCTTGCTGCAGTCCGGCAGCTTATTCTTGCGACGTTGAAGTTGCCCGCCTGAAAATTCTCAATATGCTTGTTATTAGTGTTAGTTGTTGTTTTCAAGCTCTCCCTATTAAGTAGTCGTTCAGTGCCCAGGCGAAGAGCTGCTCCCACGCCAATCTAAGCGATCTATCTCTTAGGGCAGGCAAGTGTTGGTGAAGATGGGGCATTGATTGTTCTATGGCCAAGAGAAATGCTGTGTAGTAGACACGTACCCTCCTTCTTTTCAGGTACTTTGGCCTTTTTATGTGATAGACAAATTGGTGTGATAGCTCTTCAGGGTAGTTATAGTCTGAGGGTAGCATCTACTCCTGGGCAATGAACTTTGTTAGTTATCTGTTTTCTTAGCAATACAATAATACGCGGTACCTGCATGTGCGAGAAAGAAAAAAAGAGAACATTCAAGTGTTTACATGTGTATATGTGCAAGACAATGTCCTTCAGTTGGGTGATTACTGCAGTGGGTAGGGGGTCGATGGGCAGAGGGTTTGGGGCTCAACTGGCGGAAGTCTCTTTACTCTTTGATCGTGTGACCATGGGGTGGGCGGTATGGGAATGACCCCTTTCTATTTCAGTAGTTGTCTCTGGGGAATCTGGGGGGTGGCAGGGTATGGAGACACTTAGGTCGTCAGCTGTGGTAGAAGTTTCTTCCTCCGTGGGTGACGATGTTGCTGTTCTTCCAATGGCCCTGTCGGTGACGCTAGGGCGGGTCTGGAGTTTACAGATCTTTACGTCGTGTAGGTGATTCCAAGCACGTTTGTCCTGCAACTTTACTGCTCTCGTAGATACCTCCTCTACCAGGTGGGGGCCAGTGAAGCGTGGGCTGTTCCACTTTCTATTGAAATTGCGGAGTAGCACGTGGTCACCTTTAGCAATTTTGCACAGTTTTTCCTTTTCCACTTCTTTATCCGCGTCTTCTTGTTGATCACTCTCAGACCCGCCACGCGTGCGCTGGAGCTGTTGAGACACAAACACTACATTAGTAATTAAAGAAGACACATATTGGTACATTTCATCACCAAGAACAGTTGCAGTATTTTCATAATCTGTGAATGCTCTTGATGTTGGCGTTAGAGGAAGGCGCATTTGACGTCCGGTCACCACCTCGTGAGCAGTGAGGTGGTGGTCGGAGCCTGGTCTATTCCTCAGCTCAAATAGAGCTAGCGGAAGGCAATACAACCAACTCTTCTTTGTTGTTTGCTGTATCTTTGCAATTGCCTCCTTCAGTAGGCCATTCAGGCGTTCGCATACACCGTTGGCCTGCGGGTGATATGCACATGCAAATTTATGCTTGATGTTCAGTAAGGATGTGATGTGCTGGAACATTTCATTAGCGAAATGCGGGCCATTATCCGACCGCAGTACCTCGCACACTCCCCACCTGGGGAAAACCTCCCTCACTAGAAATTTAGCTGCTCTGAATGCATCTGGGTGTGAGCAGGGTCCTGCCTCAATCCACCTGGAGAATGGGCATACTACTACAATCATATACCTATTTCCTTGACATACGTTGATCATGTCAACATAATCAATATGGATGTGCAGGAAGGGTCCCTCTGGCCGGGGTATAGTACCTTTTATCACTTTCAGCGTGTGACCGCCGTGAACTGTTGACATGTGAGACAATTGCTGATAAAATTTGTCACATGGGAATTTAACTCGGGACAGAACCAATCTTCCCTAATTCGTGCTGCAATAACTTCCTTGCCTGTGTGGGCCGGGTGGTGGAGTTGGCTCAGGGCGGTGTTCAATAGTGCTAATGGCATTACCATCTTTCCAGTGTTACCCTGGCGCCATAGTGCGTCAGTTGGTGACATTGTACATCCTCTTTTTACCCATATTTCTTTTTCTGCCATTGGTGCAGCCGCTTGTAGCTCCATTATCTGTGTGGCTGGGAGATGGGTGTACCCCTCTCTTATCAACATCTCTTTAGCTATCCCCCTCCCTCTCCCTCTCTCTGACTCTGGGGGGTTCCAAATCTCACCAAAATATGCAGCATACTTCGCATGTGCGTCTGCTGCTGCATTTCCTTTTGAGATATGATCTTCACCATTTGTGTGTGTGGTACATTTGACCAAAGCTAATTCTTGTGGGTCATTTATTACTTCAATTAGTTCACCTAATAAGAGAGCATGTTGCACTGGGGTGCCGTCAGCTCTCCTAAACCCTCTTCTCCTCCATTTGGACAATCCTGAGTGGACAGTAGACGTGACATATGCGCTGTCAGAATATATAGTCACTCATTTGTCAAAGCTTTCCTTTAACGCCAAGATCAGTGCAACCAATTCTGCTGCTTGAGCAGAGTAATGTTGTGGTAATTGTACGCATTTCACCGCCACACACACCGGTTCCTCTGTCATTTTTACCACTGCTGCCCCAATTCTCCTTATCCCATCACTTTGGTCAATTGTTGATGACCCATCAATGAACAAGAGCTCTCCTCCATCTAGTGCGTTCTCTTCAACTTTTCTAGTACATGAGAACATTTCGGTAGTCTCTGTACAATCATGTGCATAGTCTCCTTCCTCAATTACCTCTGCTATAAACCTTGCAGGATTAACTGTGCTGCATCTAACAATTGATAATTCTGGTCTAGATAAGATGATCTCGTAACCTGACGCCCTCTGCGTGGTTAGTGTGGACTTAGGCTTGTTCAATATTGCAAATAGTGCATGTTCTACAAATAGTGTGGTTGGGCACCCGATTGTGATTGGTGATGCTTTCTCTACCGCAAAGGCAGCTGCGGCGAGACCTTGTTCGCAAGGGAAATGCCCTAACATCACAGGATCCAAGTGACCACTGTAAAACGCTACTGGTTTGTAACTCATGCTTGTTTTTTGAGTCAACACTGCTTTCATTACTGCTGAGTCGCAATGTGAAAATATAAAGAATTGTCGTTCATAATCTGGGGTGGCCAGTACTGGAGCAGTTGATATTGCATCTTTCAGTTCATCAAAGGCCTCTTTCATTTCCATTGTCCACCCCAATTTTTTCTCCCCTTTGTTACCTTCTTTTAAGGCCACAAGTAGGGGTCCTATGTATGAGCTGTAATCAAATACCCATGCTCTACAGTAGTTGCACAGTCCCAGGAACTGCTGCAGTTCCCTCACTGTTTGGGGCAACGGCGTTTTTGATATGGCCTGTGCTCTTTGTGGTGCAATCTTTCTTCCGTATTGGGATATGAGCTGACCAATGTATAGTACCTGTTCCTGACAGTACTGTAACTTTTCTTTGTCTACCTTGTAACCCTTTTCAGCCAATATTGTCAGCATCTTCAATGAGTCCTCTCTGCATCTTTTTTCGCTTGTGCTGCAAATTATTATGTCATCAACATACTGCAACACTGTGCTTTCCACTTCAATGTTACCCAAGTCCATCTGTATTACTCTGTTGAAAATTGAGTGTGACTCGCAGTACCCTTGTGGCAACCTGGTGTGTTTCCATTTTGTGTTTCTGTACGTGAAGCTTGTTAGATCTTGTGAGTCTGGATGCAGGGGTATTGAGAAAAAGGCATTTTTGAGGTCAATCACTGTAAATCGTGATGCCTCTGCTGGAATGCCACACAATATTGTGGCCGGGTTTGCCGCTATGGGGTATTCTGCTTCCACTATGTTGTTCAAGGGCCTGAGGTCCTGGATGAAGCACCACGACCCTCCTTTAGCTTTGCGCACTGGGTATACAGCTGTGTTACATGGTGATTCTGATGGTACCAATATGCCATTATTTATAAGGGCCGTTATTGTTTCATATATGCCCTCATCTGCCTCTTTTGATAGTGGGTACTGCTTCACTCTGGGGAGTATTGCACCTTTTTTCAATTTTATTCTTACTCCCCCTATACTTTTTATGCACCCCACGTCATAGGGACTAGTAGTCCATAATGATGTTGGTACCTTTGCCATATCCTACTCAAAGAAGGGAACTGGGGTGGATGTGGGTGCTTCAAGTGCCATTGCAATTTTCTGTGCCACTTTTTTGTATGTCACTCTTAGCCATATCTCTACACTCATCATAAATACCATTTCACCTTCTTCCTTTTCTTCTGAGAAGAGCTCTTCGTCTGACACCTGGGTGAGCCTGCATCCCTCTGCTAGGGCTATCACTGCCCTCCATGCTCTTCCTTCTCTGTCTTGGGCATGTACTGCGATATAATCAGCAGTTGCTATAATGCTCTCTATGCTCACTGAAATCACCTTTCCTTCTGGTTCATTGGCTGGTGTTTCTGGTCTAAACAAATAGGCTGTTGGCCTCCTCCAGATCTTTCCTTCTATTCCTGGCATCCATGCAAATGCCATGTCCGTTCCGTACTGGAACAGTTCACCATCTACTGGCTCAGCCCTAATCACTATCTGTCCACAGTATGCTTGCATAATTTGAGTGCAGTGAGCATGTTTATTCCTGGAGTGGAGCAAATTATGCCGTCCTCCGTAAAGGAGATCGTGATATTCAACCTGCTCATTATGTCTCTCCCCAGTATGTTTACTGGTGAGGCCCTAGAATATAAAAGCGGGACGGACATGTCATAATCCCCTATTGATAAGGGAATGTTATCAGTAAAGGGAACCAACCCCCTAGCCCCAGAGAATCCTTGGGTGTTCATGGCTTCACCTGACATCCTAAATTTACCTTCCCTTATGCAAGACCGGGTCGCCCCGGTGTCAACAAGGAATGATAATTTTTTGTCACCTATCGTTACCTCTATGCGTGGTTCCTCCGCACTATTAGGTGTTACCGACAGGATGGGACACACCAAGGCCGTCTCTGGGCTGTCCTATTGTGGGTATAATGACTGACCACTTCCTGTGTAGGGGTTGTGTCCCAGGACCGTCACCCTTCCCAGTTGTGTTTGCTGTAGTTGTGTATTGGTAGAGGTTATGGTATGGTCTTGAATTTGGGCAGGTTGCTGTACTTGCTGCACTTGGGGTTGTTGTGTTATCGCTACCTGTTGTTGTGGCAGTGAATATGCCTGTGGCTTTTGTTGTGTTACTAGTTGTTGCTGCACATTTCCTGGTTGCAGTGCCTGCTGTTGTTGGATGTCCTGTTGTTCCCTTGTAGACCCTTGTTGTCCCTGTTCTCCCCATGATGGTGTGCCTGTTCTCACTCTACATGTGCGTGACATGTGCCCTACTAATCCACAAATCCAACATACCGGTGGTTCTCTGTTCTGCCATGGAAAGTTTCCTGAATTGTCCTGGTATACTGGTTGCCCGGTGGGGTAGAAATTTCTGAATCCTCCCCCTTGCTGTTGTGTGTTATAGCCGTATCCCCTCCCCCTCATCATTCCTCCCCTTCCCCTGTTGTAATTATAATATCCAGCTCCTGGCGTTGAGTATCCTCCTCCCATGTTAGTCGTGTATGGTTGGGGTGGTGGCAGTTGTTGTGCTACAATCTGTGATGATTGTATTTGGGAGGGATCTTGTGCAGCCACTACTTGTGTGGGGATTTGAGTCATTGTTGCAGGTGTAGTTATTAGTGCACCTTCCATCGTGTATTTAGTAAGTTTTTTCTGTACCAATTTAGCCTCTTCCGCTTTTCTATCCTCTTCCTTTTGTTTCATCTTTTCTTGCCATGTCCTACAGTGATGTACTATCGTCAGTTGTATTTCTGGCCATGTTTTTGCTTCCATCCCCACCACCTTCTTCAGTTGTTTCTGAACTGCTTCAGGGAGCCCTTGTATTAGTATATGATAGAATATTGCTGGTGTTTTGTCCCATTGTTCTCTAGTTTCCATAGGCCACTTCTCTTGAATTTCCTGGATATAATTAACAGGATCTTCGTTCTCACGCATCTTGCGTGAGGTAATTGCTCCTATGTCTGATGTGTCTGGGTACTGTACCCTCAGCGCTTGCCATTATACATGTCTGCAGTTTGCGAATGGTGCCCCATCGTGTGATGTGTTTGTTATTGTGACCCCAGGGAAGCCTGCTCTCTTCCAGATGTCATCTGCTGCATCCCCCAATATTGATATTAGAAGGCCCTTTACATCCCCCACTGCCAGTTTCTGTCCTGCGGTGTGTTTTTCCATTTCATATATCCATTTTCCCGCACCTCCACTTAATGATGGGAGCCTGCACTTTATATTTTCCTTGTCTGCATGCTTCCAAGGGACGTATTGTGGTCTAACCCCTCCCCTCTCCAGAAGTGGCATTAAGTTGTGTCCTGTACGACCCCCTGGGTTCCACAAAATCGAGTCTGTGCACCCCTCCTCTTCTTCCGTTTCTTCTACATCGTCAATTGGGTCCATATTTCCCCTGCTCGTAACTGTTTCTCCTCCATCTCTTCCCCTTCTTTTATCATTTCCTTTATTTAATGTGGGCATGTGTATTCGTTCTCCCTGCCTGCGTCCAGGGAGGTCTCTAAGCCTGCCTGCATAGGGTGTCAGTTCGTGGGGGAAGGGTGCGAGTTTAGGTGAGCATGTTGCACGTAATGAGCGTGAGGTAGTGGAGCATGTTGGACGGGGTGGTGAGGGTGTAGCTGCACGTGCCTGCCTTTCCGCCATTCCTTGCTCTTCCTCCTCACTTCCCTCCAGTTCTTCCTGTCTCCTGCAGATCCATGTTGATTCTCTATTTGTCCGGGTGATGTATAATTTATCTAAACTTTCCCTTTCACTGTTTCTTCCTTCCTTCTCCATTCCCTCTCCTTCCTCACTGCAAAAGTCATTCAGGAATGGCAACCCCCAATCTGTCTTTTTCCCCCTAATCGTTACTGGTTTTAAGTCGAGTAGATCCGTTCCTCCCTTTTCTTCTTTACCAATTGCTCCCCTTTGTGCTGACGTTGTTGCTACTTCTGTGTCTCTGTATATATACCTCCTTACTTCACTCTCCCCTCTCCTATCTTCTCTTTCCCCTTCATTTTTCTCCGCTATTTATCTACCAATTTCCTCTCTTTTCTTTTTCAATTCCTTCATTACTTCACTACTCATCTTTTCCATTATCCTTTCTTCTTCTTTCTTCCTTTCCCATCTCGTTCTTTCCCGCTCTAATATACCGTCTATCATCCTCCCCTCTTCGTATTTCCTTGTCGTTTCTGATAGTAATCTCCTGTTCCATATTTCCATTTCTTTTTCTTTCTCTTCTTCCTCTCTTTTCTTGTCACGCAGTGCTGCTCTGGATACCCTTTCTGCTACTGCCTTCACCCTTTTGGCTTCTCTCTTTTGCTCCTCAGTTCGTTCCCTCATTTTTTCCAACTCGTTCTTGCTTTCTTTCCTTTCCCGTGCTCTCTCTCTTTCCTCTCTCTCGAGCTGCTTGATCAGTGCATTCTGCTCATCCCTTAATTCTGCTAATCGTTCCTCCAAAATCTCTTCCTTTTCTCTTAACAGCTCTCCCCCGTTTCATTTCCCCTCTTCCCCTTTCATTTCACTCTTCCTGGTATTATCCTCATCCATTATCCTTACTGCATCCTTCTCTTCTCCTGTTAATGAACCTCGTAATTTTAATAGTACCTGCGCAGCTACCCACTCATCATGCCCTATTTCCGCGACCTGCTCTTCGTCAGTCCTCCCCTCCCCTGCGGGCATCTTCGTATGAGCTGATCCCGTCGTACTAGTCTGCTCCCCTCCCGTGTGGCCACCTGTAGCTGTATATGGTGGCGGGCTGTATGCCGGGTTCGAGTACCCCTCAGCCGCCCTTAATTGTACTATTTCTCGTAGTTCTGTTAAAGGATACAACCCCCCTTCCTCCTTTCTCACTACCTTCGCTAGGGGCATATCGTCGCTATGTTCCTTTTTTATTTCCTTTTTGTTTAGGTTGTTACTCTTTTCTCCTCCCTCTCGTCCGTTCCCCGTGTTCTGTGTGCCTTCACTCTCTTTTTCCCCATTCTCTCCTTCCTCCTTAATCTTCTCCTCTTCCGTTGCTTCCCCCATAATGAACATTCCGTTTGGTCCTGGTCAGGACCCTTGGAACATCCTCCATAAGTTAAACACCTCCACGTGGTGTATCAGCTTCTTCCCCTTGTATGTGTTATGCAGATGAGTTAATAGTGAATGTTGGGTATATGGATCGAAACTGCCATTAGGCAGCCATGGTGTCGTCATTTTGTTGTCCGTCCCCTGTGTCCATTCTATGCTATATTTGATCAGTTTCTCCCTATGGGGTGACAGTGTTTTACATATGTGCTGTAGCGGGGTAGTGAGGGTGTTCCCCCACCCTCCCGATCCTGTCCCGTATGACATAGTATCACTTCACTTGTTATCCTACCCCTAGTTGTTAGCGGTTATCTTGCTAACAGTGTACACTATACAATCTTAGATCTTTACCTGGCCCCGTAATTTTGGGGACTTTCGATTGTCCGCTAAGGAAAAATAGCAAAATATAGCATTTGCATTTGGATACTCTTTTCTTTCTTTTCTTCCTTTACCAAACACCTTTACGGCCCCCTGCGGCCGAGGCGCACGTAGCCCCCTGCGGCTGCGTGCCCCGTGTGACGTTCTTATACAGCCGTCCCACTTTCTTTTACCCCTCCTCCTCTTTCTTCACTTGCCGTGGCCGGCGTTCTCCGTGCGCAGCCACGTCCCCCTTTTCACCCTTCCCCGATCAACTTCTTACCATTTATCTCCGTCTCTACTCCCTTACCATAATTCTCTTCCCCACCACTCGCCGAAAGAAAAATGCCTTGTGTTCGAAAAGCCCTACTGGTGACGTCACCGATCTCTTCAAAAACTACTGGTAAGTTCTTTACACGTTCTTAAAAGTATGAAATACGCTTGCAATCTACCCCCGTTAACCCCACAGCTGTCTTTCTGTCACGCCTGGAACAAGGTAATCAACAATATAATCGGACTGCGCACTCTGCGTCGCCTCACGTGTGATACGCCCCTCAACAGGAGGGCTTAACCAGCCAATTATCTTCCGTATTAGGCAACCAGCTAGCTACCGCCTACAGGGAAACGTCATCTATCTATCAAGTTTCCTGCTCGATCAATAGGGATCCTCATCTACTCATTGATCAATAATCACCAAATCATAGGAAGCCGAATGTAAGGAATAAAGGATTGTGGGGTAAAAGAAAGCAGGTACGGCATAGATAAACTACACTTCCCAGTAGGCATGGGGAAAATGTAGTTTCCTGGGCCGTTAGGTCACAGCTGCTAGTGATCTGCAATTAGTGCGGGTCTTCATAACGGCCGCTCGACCATGCTTCAGTGCTGTTGATTATTGATTTGGAGAGCACGGGCGGCGGCGGCGACGGCAGCAGGCAGGAGCAAAAGCAGACCACTTAGAAGAGGCGTGAAGGAGTCACGCTAGCCATGCCGTGTGTAATCTTGATTCCTGGGCTGCGGCGGTGAAAACTTTCTTACTGCTTCATTTATTGCAAGTCCGGGTCTGTCACGGATGACTCCCCGGGCCATAAAGTTAAGTGGTGCCTATGTTTATGTACTTGCCGGGCTGCGGCGGTGATTTTGGGGAAAAAACACTGACTTTCAATGCATTTATGTTTTCGCTGGGCTGTGACGGTGTTTGTTTGATATGCCATGTAATTTTCATTGGAGTCCAGGCGATTTAATGAAGAAAGTCCGGAATTATGTGCACACTAATGGTGCTTCCATCTTTTGAAGCTAATTAGTGCGGAAGGTTTCTGCCAGAGATATTATGTTCTGGACACAAGAGAGATATTGTGTCTAGAAAGTCTTTTAACATGGATACTAGGTGCCTTCCAAGTCCATTGTTTCATGATTTATGAAGTATCTGAGTGGGTCAATGCTGTCTAGTTCATTATGCACGCAATATTGACAAGTCATGATTTCTAATGCAGATGGTTTTTTGTATATGCACAAGTTAGTGTACGGTTACGTGAATACAGGAGTCAGGTCAGGTTGTAGGAGTCATTATTGAAGATTTCCTTCAATTCATTAGGTGTTCTTTGCTTGTATATGTCTTTGTTTTCCCTTCCTTTCCTTTATTTATCCATCCCCTTTCCCTAACTCCATCTTCCCCCCATTGGCTGCCACGTGGCTACCTGTATTCTATAGTCAGGCGCCCGTGCCAACCACGGTGGGAGGGGTCGATCCATTTGACTTCTGTGGTTCGGGATAGAGGATTGAAAACCACTCTCCCTTAAGTTCAGAGATTTTGACAGAATCAACAGCCCCCGAATTCGGGAGTACTGAACCACCCAGGCCAAATGGATAACCCTCCTTCTTTAGCAGAAGTGTTAAAGGTACTACAAGATATTCAGGTGGAATTGATACATGTAAGGCAGGAATCTAGCACTTTGAAGAATCAAGTGCAAGGATTAGTAGCACAAGGGACCCCACTGGAGGAAGCAGGGTCGTCTACGGGTAGAACAGGAACCAGAACACCCACTGTTGTGGTTCAGGCACCCAGCAGTGTGCCTTTGGCATCACCTGAAAGGTTTTCTGGGGACCCAAAGAAATACATGACGTTTTTGACCCAGTGTAGATTACATTTTCTGTGTAAACCATCGGCCGTTGAGACTACTCAAGCAAGAACTGCTTTTGTGATTTCATACCTAACAGGAGATGCAGCTGCTTGGGCGATGCCTTTGGTACAAAAAGATGATCAATTATTGTATAATTGGGATAATTTTCAGGCTGAATTCGGTAGATTATTTGATCGGAGGGAAGTATCATTGGCGCAAGACAAGGAGTTATTGGCGCTAAAACAGGGTACCAGAGATCTAGTTTCGTATGTGACTCACTTTAATAGACTGGTAATTGAAACAGATTGGCCAGAGAATAAACGAACAGTTCTATTCTATCAGGGATTGAAGGAAGAGTTAAAAGACGCCATGGCACAGGTAGAACCTCAACCCAACACATGTACAGCTATGATTGATTTAGCATTAAGGTTGGATCATAGAATGAATGAGCGAAAGGGAGATAGGAAAAAATCAGAGGTGGTATCTTTTGTACGATTAGATAGAGGTAGGGTGAACAACAGAAACAGTGAAGGGGAACGAATGCAGATTGGAGGGGTTAGGGGACCATTATCGGCCACAGAAAAGGAACAGAGAAAGGCTAATAATTTATGTATGTATTGTGGTCAACCAGGACATTATATCCGTACTTGTCCAAATACTCCTAAGAAGGTAGGGAGTGGAGATAAGAGCAAGGGCGAGTCGGGAAAAGGATTGGGCCGGCCTTAGGGGGAACAAAGGTGTCAGGCTCAGTGGTAGAAAAGTTCCCCACGTGGGTAGCAAATACTTCTCGAAAAGGTAATTCTCATTTGTATATACTGGTAACTTTAATTTTTGCTTGTAATAAACAGATGGTGTCGGCCATGATAGATTCAGGGGCTACTGGACATTTTATTGACATTGATTTGGCCAAAAGACTAGGGTTGCCTTTGAGAGAAAAGACTCAAGTGGAAGGGGTACAGTCGGTGGATGGGTCACCTTTAATTTCGGGACCCATTTGTCAGCAAACTCAACCCATAGAAATGAGGTGTCAGTCTGGTCATGTGGAGGATATTGTACTAGATCTCATCGCAGCTCCCCAGTTTGGTCTTATTTTAGGAATTCCTTGGTTGACTCAGCATAATCCAAGAATTGATTGGGTAGCTAGAGAGATATTTTTTGAGAATACGGAATGTATGGGTCACATTGAAGAAGAAGTGAGCCCTGCGTTGTTTTTGGCAGATCAACCACCAGCAGTACAAGTAGTGGGGGCGGTGGGAGCACAGGTTCCGGTGCAATATCAAGAGTATGTGAATGTGTTCGATAAAGGCGGAGCGGAACAACTACCCCCCCATAGACCATACGATTGTGTCATAGAGTTGGAACCTGGGGCTAAATTACCATGTAGTAGAATATATGCATTAACGGAAACTGAGAATCAACATTTGAGAGAGTATTTGGATGACATGTTGAAGAAGGGATTTATTAGACATTCCACATCACCAGTCTCATCCCCATTGTTTTTTGTGCCTAAAAAAGAGGGTACGCTGAGAACATGCATTGATTATCGTGCATTGAATAAGGTGACAGTTAAAAACAGATACCCACTCCCTTTAATTACTGGACTGTTGGACCAAGTAAAGACAGCAGTGGTTTACACCAAGCTTGATTTACGTGGAGCTTATCATTTGATTCGGGTCAAAGAAGGGGATGAGTGCATTTCGAACTAAGTTTGGATTGTTTGAATATTTGGTTATGCCTTTTGGTTTGTGTAATGCTCCTGCAGCATTTCAATTTTTTATGCAGGAAGTTTTGAGTGAGTTTTTGGATATTTTTGTTATTGTATATATTGATGACATTCTAATTTACTCAAATTCACAAGAACAACATGTGAGTCATGTAAGGGCAGTGTTAAAGAAATTACAAGAACATCAGTTATATGTGAAATTGGAAAAATGTGCCTTTCATGTGAAAAGAGTGGAGTTTTTGGGCTTCATATTGACCCCGGAGGGAATAATTATGGACAAAAACAAGGTACAGGCAGTTTTGGATTGGCCCAAACCCCAGTGTGTTAAAGATATTCAGTCTTTTTTGGGTTTTGCCAATTTCTACAGACGATTCATTACTAATTTTTCTCAGGTTGTAGCCCCTATAACACGACTACTAAGAAAGGCAACCAGCTTTTGTTGGAATGAGGATGCAGAAAAGGCTTTTCAGGAATTAAAGATGGCATTTACATTAGCTCCAGTGTTGCGACACCCAGACACGGATAAGATGTTTCAAGTAGAAACCGATGCGTCCAATCTGGCAATAGGGGCGGTGTTATCGCAGAAAGATTCAGAAGGAAGTTGGCACCCAGTAGCGTATTATTCACGAAAACTCACTCTATGTGAACAAAATTATTCCATTACAGATAAAGAACTATTAGCTATCAGAGCTGCTTTCCTGGAATGGAGACATTATTTACTGGGAGCTAAACATCAGGTGTTGGTTGTGACAGATCATAAAAATCTACAGTACTTCAAAACTGCCCACACATTGGGCCTCATTACGACCCTGGCGGAGTGGGTTTACGCCAGCGTTATTCGCGGCGGACCCGTCCGCCCTACTACGAGTTCCCGTAGCGCCATGGAGCGTTTTCCGCCTGGTTTTTCCGGGCGGAGAAATCCATGGCACTACGGGACCTTGTTGTTAATTACGCCACCGTATTTTACGGTGGCGCAATTAACGCCTTCCCCACTCCCATTATACCCTATGGGGCAAAAATGGGAATGGGGAAGGGTAAAATGGGGAATGGGGATTTACCGCCCCGCCAAGGTCGGAATGGGGCGGTAAATCCGCCAACCCCCATGGCGCTATCGGCAGCTTTCCGCCGTGCTCCATGGTGCATATTGCGCCACGATTTCCGCCAGGGTCGTAATGAGGGCCATTGAGTCCAAGACAATTACGGGGGTCTCAATTTTTCAATGAGTTTGATTTTGTGGTGACCTTCCGGCCAGGAAAAAGAAATGGTAAGGCAGATGCTTTATCACGTCAACAAAACCTGGACAACCTGGTATCGGAAACCAAGTCCATAATCCCCGCAGAGAGAGTGGTGGGGGCAGTAATTTCTAAATTGATGACGCAAGTGAAAAAGGCAATGAGGAATCAAAGGAATCTGAGTTGGGGAATGAGTAACCCTTTGGAAACATTTAAAGAGAATCTTCCTTACTATGATGGAAGATTGTATTTGCCCACTTTGGAACTCCAAAAGAAGGCTTTGCATTGGTGCCATAATTCCCTTTTGGCTGGTCATTCAGGGAGTAAAAAGACACAGGCTCTAGTGGAAAAATACTTTTGGTGGCCGAATTTGAGACAACAGGTGATCACGTATGTGCAAGAATGTGAAACATGTGTACGAAGTAAATCTGATCATACCAAAAAGTCAGGGTTACTGAAACCATTGCCCACGCCCACTAAAATCTGGACACACATATCAATGGACTTTATTACAGACCTACCACCAGATGATCAGTACGACACAATATGGGTGATAGTGGATTACTTGTCTAAACAAGCTCACTTTGTGCCCTGTAAAGGAATTCCAGGAGCAGGGAAATTGGCGGAATTGTTTTTGCAGCATGTGGTTCGCCTGCATGGGCTACCACGTACTATTGTTTCTGATAGAGGACCACAATTCACATCCAAGTTTTGGCGCGCTTTCTGTCAGATGTTAGGAATTGATTGTGCCTTGTCCACTAGTTATCATCCTCAGACGGATGGACAAACTGAAAGGATTAATCAGACGCTTGAACAAAACCTGCGCTGTTATTTACATGATGGCATGGAGTCGTGGGTTCGAGCATTATGGTTGGCTGAATTCACATATAACAATGCTGAACATGCCTCTTTGGGAATGTCTCCCAATGAGTGCTTGTATGGACAGGTACTGGAAATGTTGCCAGAACAGTTACCAGAGGTTGAAAACCTTCCAGTACTACAGGACAGAAGGCAATTACTTCTAAACATCAGACAAAAGGCGCAGGATAATCTTGAATATGCAAAACATCAATATAAAATGTATGCAGATAAAAAGAGAAGGGAGGCTCCTCAGTACAAGGTGGGAAATAAGGTGTGGCTATCCACACACAATTTGTCTCTGGTAGGATCTCGAAAATTTGCTCCTAAATACATTGGACCTTATGAAATAGTAAAGATTGTGTCTGAGGTTGCAGTAAAATTAGATTTACCTAAGTCTCTGAAAATTCACCCGGTATTCCATGTGTGTCTCCTTAAACCCGCAGCACCTGGAACACGCATGAAGAGACCTCCTGCCATTCACAAAGAGGATCATGTTGAATATGAAGTAAAGAAGATTTTGGATTCAAAAAGAAGGAGACAAGTGTTGTGGTACCTCATCCAGTGGACTGGATATGGATTGGAAGACTGTTCCTGGGAACCTGCTAGTGCAGTACATGCACCTCGTCTGGTAAGACTGTTTCATGCAAAGTATCCGGAGAAGGCAGGCCCTGGGAAGAGCCCTGGAAGGGGAGGTAATGTAAGGAATAAAGGATTGTGGGGTAAAAGAAAGCAGGTACGGCATAGATAAACTACACTTCCCAGTAGGCATGGGGAAAATGTAGTTTCCTGGGCCGTTAGGTCACAGCTGCTAGTGATCTGCAATTAGTGCGGGTCTTCATAACGGCCGCTCGCCCATGCTTCAGTGCTGTTGATTAATGATTTGGAGAGCACGGGCGGCAGCGGCGACGGCAGCAGGCAGGAGCAAAAGCAGACCACTTAGAAGAGGCGTGAAGGAGTCACGCTAGCCATGCCGTGTGTAATCTTGATTCCTGGGCTGCGGCGGTGAAAACTTTCTTACTGCTTCATTTATTGCAGGTCCGGGTCTGTCACGGATGACTCCCCGGGCCATAAAGTTAAGTGGTGCCTATGTTTATGTACTTGCCGGGCTGCGGCGGTGATTTTGGGGAAAAAACACTGACTTTCAATGCATTTATGTTTTTGCTGGGCTGTGACGGTGTTTGTTTGATATGCCATGTAATTTTCATTGGAGTCCTGGCGATTTAATGAAGAAAGTCCGGAATTATGTGCACACTAATGGTGCTTCCATCTTTTGAAGCTAATTAGTGCGGAAGGTTTCTGCCAGAGATATTATGTTCTGGACACAAGAGAGATATTGTGTCTAGAAAGTCTTTTAACATGGATACTAGGTGCCTTCCAAGTCCATTGTTTCATGATTTATGAAGTATCTGAGTGGGTCAATGCTGTCTAGTTCATTATGCACGCAATATTGACAAGTCATGATTTCTAATGCAGATGGTTTTTTGTATATGCACAAGTTAGTGTACGGTTACGTGAATACAGGAGTCAGGTCAGGTTGTAGGAGTCATTATTGAAGATTTCCTTCAATTCATTAGGTGTTCTTTGCTTGTATATGTCTTTGTTTTCCCTTCCTTTCCTTTATTTATCCATCCCCTTTCCCTAACTCCATCTTCCCCCCATTGGCTGCCACGTGGCTACCTGTATTCTATAGTCAGGCGCCCGTGCCAACCACGGTGGGAGGGGTCGATCCATTTGACTTCTGTGGTTCGGGAGAGAGGATTGAAAACCACTCTCCCTTAAGTTCAGAGATTTTGACACCGAACACACACACACCCTTACACGTGGTCGCGACCTGGGCCAATCAGTGTCTACGAGCGGCCGCACGTGATGATTTCGTGCTCCGCCCCCTCCTCTTCCGTAACGTAGCGGACTGCTCTCGCACTTGTCCAGCTACCATTCACTTCACCGTCAACACTAATTTTATCAACCTTCGCCGCGCACCTGTGTAACACCTCCCGCCTCCCGTATTCAATTCCTCCCCCCTCCCTCACAATTTCACATTGCTTGTTGTGCGTGGCATACTCACCAAGTTCTCTTGATGCGGGGCCGCTCGACTGCGTGCACCCCTCCAAGCGGCTCGCCACCTCCCCTCGTCTGGACCACGTCTGGACACTCGCCAACCGCAGGCGTGATACTTCTCAACCGGCTCCCGAAGGCCAATATCCGGATTGCGCTGTCCGGTCTTCTCGCAGTTCCGCAATGGTCCTGTAGTCCTCAAAAGGGGGCAGTGGCAGAGGGGGCCGCGCCGTCGGGCCTCCTCGCAACGGGAGCACTCGGAAAAATAAAATAAAAGCAGATCTTAAACAGATCTCAGCAGTGCCTCCAACTTGTCGGGGGGAAATTCTCCCGGGGCCGGCTGGGCCGTCTGCAGACCTCGGGGCAGGGAGGCCCCAACTCCTCCCGAGTATCCCAAAAATGAGTATGAGGCACACGCAAGAAGCAAGGTGATTCTGCTGTTTATTAAACAAACGGCAGGGATGGGTCAAGGATCGTACGCGTCCGTCCTGACCCTCTCTCCTAAATCGTGGGGCTCGCAGGCCCTTTTTACCTTAGTATGACGCGCTACCTGCGTCACCTGGAAAAGTTAGCAAAAAACCTATCGCCACTCTGGATTGGTTCCTCGAGTGGTAGGGTTAGTATAGCATACGTATAGAGAACGTTGTTAGTGGTTGAGGGTCAGTCAGGTGGTATACTTGGGTTGTCCCTTCAATTTGATACATGAAAATTGTTACATGAAGACCCCTGAGGATTGGCTAATGTTAATGGCGTGAGTGATAAGAGCCCCATGTTCTGATTGGTCCACTCGCGAGCCCCCCAGTCTGGGACCATCGCTGTTCCCAGCTCGCGGTGCACCTGTCATTTGCAACAATGTATCACTATGGGTATGTGCAGACAATGTGAGGATTTATTCATATGCTGGAAGGCAGACTACTCCCACCGCCGCAGATGTCCATTGAGTCGCTTAATTGTATCTGCCTGTGTCTTAAAACGTGGGATCCAGGCGCCTCCCTCCTCCTGGGCCTGGCACCCTGTCAGGTTCGGCTTGGTCACGTGAGGAGAGACCGTGGTTGAGGCAGAATTCTGCACATTTAATATTGCATTTTCGACTGTGTGCCTGTCTTAATTTGCAGGTGTGACCTTGGCGTCGGCTTGCGGCATGCGAGTTTGCAACATTGTGCCCTTGACTGTCTGCTCTCGCCGGGCCCGTTCTGCAGGGTCAGCAAATGTACTCTTGCTCGTTCAATGTTCATGGAGGCTCTTGCTTGCGGCCTACTTGGGCCTGGTGCATAGGTGGAGACGTTTGATGCACGGCGCTTTAGGTTATGGTATCATATTGCTGTATCCCCAATATCATGTCTTCGTTATATTTCTTATTGCAATGCATGGGTTTAGGAGAAGCGTGAGCAAGCATTTTAGATGAGTTCATTGTGCGTCT
This sequence comes from Ambystoma mexicanum, assembly GCF_040938575.1. Taxonomy (NCBI): domain Eukaryota; kingdom Metazoa; phylum Chordata; class Amphibia; order Caudata; family Ambystomatidae; genus Ambystoma; species Ambystoma mexicanum. The sequence goes on along the minus strand of NC_090931.1, from coordinate 1,024,866,631 downwards.
TGCGTTTCTGCATTTTAAAAAACCCTATGTGAAAAATAATAAAGATGCGCGTCAATGGGTGTGTCCGTCACCTACGTCATAGCACTGAATATGTTCTTCGTGTGGATTGGTGTGGGAGTGTCCAGTGTGCATGTTTGCACGGGTGTGCTGACCGTTGGCTAGGTCGTCATGGCATCTCTAACGATGTGTTCATTTACTGTTGAATGTTTCAGTCGAGTTCATCCATGCCGCAGGTGTCGGCATGGGCAGGGCAGGCTGGTGGGCAGGCAGGTGGGCACATCCGTATGTTCCTGTACCAGGGTATTTGGTCGTCTGGTAGATGGGCAAACTCCTCTCGTGGCGGGTGTCTGGGCCGCGATCCTCTAGGCCAGGGGTGTGAGGGGATTGGTGGGAGCCTTTTGTTCCATTCTCCCACTTCAGTCCGCCCTCTGGTCGACTTGTCGACCACAAACATATCCTTTTCCTTATCTCCTCTCACTCTCCATATTTTAGTTACTCCTCCCAAATGTCCATAGTGGTTGACATGGTCTTCAAATGACCAATACATATATACACAGGTTCCTCCAGGTGTGCAGTATACCCATTTCCCTATGTAGCTCCTTGGGTTTCTTGGGTTTTCGAGCTTCACAGATGGTGGGTCCAGGTGGTTGGTGATGATCTGTTTGCGCAGTTTTTCTCTCTCTTTTATTATTGTGCCTGTGTGCTGGCCATCATCTGCCGGCATCAAGGGGTGCATACCAACCATTTCGATCATTTCGTCTGTGGTGCGTGCCTTCCGGCCCTTCCAAAATCTAATTATGATTAGTGCAGCTCCAGCCAGTATTATGCATCCAACTATAATCTTCAGTCCGTCCGACAGCCAAGATGGCATCCATGACCATAACAGTGAAATCCAGCTGTCATCCTTCTTCACTCCTTTACTTTCATCCATCATTTTGGAGTGCATCTGGGCCAGTTGTGATACTGCTTCTGTCAGTTTACCATTGTCAGCATCGTTAGCAGGAATGAATGTGCAGCAGGATTGTCCTATCTTTGCGCAAACTCCTCCTTCCATTGCTGTAAGGAGGTCCAGTACATATCTGTTCTGTAGTGCTACCATCCTTACTGCTCGCAGTTCCTCTTTTATTGCGTTGAATCCATTTACTGTAGAATTAATTGTCATCATTAGTTCCCATCAAGTTATCTGGAGCCATTTTGCGTTTGCGTAAGCTTGTAGTCCCAGATGTATTATTGAGGAGAAGAACATTGCTGCTCTGCTGAATAGTCTGTGTTCTGGTGGGATTGAAGTGAGTGCTGTTTCCGACCTTCCCCATAGGTAATTTCCTGTCAGAGGTTCTCCTTGTCTTTTCTTTCTATTCAGGACAGTGTTGTTGCTATTGTTTTGGTTCTCTGGCCCCTTCTGAGGTTGTACAGATCTCTTCTTCCTCTTGTTTCCTTCATCCATTTTAAGGAAGTTCGCCACGTTCACATGTTTCTGGGGCACCACTAGTGATGGTACATTAACGTGTACCATTGTGCATATACCATTCCACAGAGGGGGCTGTGTGTGGTATGCCTTGTCTCCGCAGGCCCAGTAATGGTCCATTAATACTGCTGTTCCTGATCCCCCCTCAGGCAACTCCATCACGCTTGCACAGTTGGTGTTGTATCCCACGTCCACTTCTCCTCTATGTTGGTAGCATACCTTAGGTGCAGACAGCGGCAGTATTGTTATTGGGTCTTCATCCTTCTCTATCCACGTTAGCATGGGTACGTACTTGACCCAAGTCATCCAACATCTGTCATTGTGTTCAGCAATAGTTGTAATATTTTCTCTCGTTACCATGTTGCTGCCAACCACTCCTATGTCCCATTTGTTGTCCATGTACACCTTCCCTGTTATCGTTACCAGTGGTCTTTCCCAACATCCTTGTTTACCAGGAACTTCAGTGGCGTACCAATCACATGGTAGGTATTGTTGTGTTACTTTCTTTGTTTCTCCTTTTTCAGGGCCACTTGTCATGTATCTGAATGCTTCAGCATGCAAACTGGTCTTGTGGTAACTCAAATAAGTCTTGAGGAAGTTGTTTTCGTATGGATATGTGTCTCGCGTTTTCCATACCAGGTGCACCACCGTCCCTTGAAATCTCCCCTTCGTTTGGAACAGTGCCAAGTATACTATACATCGTGCTGTCTTTTCTTCTATTTCCGTGGCAACGAAAGTTCGAGAAGCGCTCATGGCGTATGGGATCAATGAGCAGACGTAGCAGCTTTCTTCTGTTGTCTGCTTACCTATTTGCGTCATGTGTTGGTACCACATGTTGTTCGAGACGTGTGCTGAATCTTGTATGTAGTTGTCGATACCTTTATTATCTGAGTATGTGCTGCGTTTAACTCTATTTCCCTTGTGTGGAATTCTGCTAGTACCACCTGACATAACACCTGTTGCAGCTGTGGGTGGTGGTATATTAGGTTTGGGTACAGCCAAAATATTGATAGCATAACTTTTCTGCCATACAGAGGCAGCCAAAAACCCGGTGATCATCAAAATCCCTATCATCTTTATTACAGAGGCTAGTCTCACCGGCATTTTGCTCTTACCTTGCTGCAGTCCGGCAGCTTATTCTTGCGACATTGAAGTTGACTGCCTGAAAATTCTCAATATGCTTGTTATTAGTGTTAGTTGTTGTTTTCAAGCTCTCCCTATCAAGTAGTCGTTCAGTGCCCAGGCGAAGAGCTGTTCCCACGCCAATCTAAGCGATCTATCTCTTAGGGCAGGCAAGTGTTGGTGAAGATGGGGCATTGATTGTTCTATGGCCAAGAGAAATGCTGTGTAGTAGACATGTACCCTCCTTCTTTTCAGGTACTTTGGCCTTTTTATGTGATAGACAAATTGGTGTGATAGCTCTTCAGGGTAGTTATCGTCTGAGGGTAGCATCTACTCTTGGGCAATGAACTTTGTTAGTTATCTGTTTTCTTAGCAATACAATAATACGCGGTACCTGCATGTGCGAGAAAGAAAAAAAGAGAACATTCAAGTGTTTACATGTGTATATGTGCAAGAGAATGTCCTTCAGTTGGGTGATTACTGCAGTGGGTAGGGGGTCGATGGGCAGAGGGTTTGGGGCTCAACTGGCAGAAGTCTCTTTACTCTTTGATCGTGTGACCATGGGGTGGGCGGTATGGGAATGACCCCTTTCTATTTCAGTAGTTGTCTCTGGGGAATCTGGGGGGTGGCAGGGTATGGAGACACTTAGGTCGTCAGCTGTGGTAGAAGTTTCTTCCTCCGTGGGTGACGATGTTGCTGTTCTTCCAATGGCCCTGTCGGTGACGCTAGGGCGGGTCTGGAGTTTACAGATCTTTACGTCGTGTAGGTGATTCCAAGCACGTTTGTCCTGCAACTTTACTGCTCTCGTAGATACCTCCTCTACCAGGTGGGGGCCAGTGAAGCGTGGGCTGTTCCACTTTCTATTGAAATTGCGGAGTAGCACGTGGTCACCTTTAGCAATTTTGCACAGTTTTTCCTTTTCCACTTCTTTATCCGCGTCTTCTTGTTGATCACTCTTAGACCCGCCCCGCGTGCGCTGGAGCTGTTGAGAAACAAACACTACATTAGTAATTAAAGAAGACACATATTGGTACATTTCATCACCAAGAACAGTTGCAGTATTTTCATAATCTGTGAATGCTCTTGATGTTGGCTTTAGAGGAAGGCGCATTTGACGTCCGGTCACCACCTCGTGAGGAGTGAGGTGGTGGTCGGAGCCTGGTCTATTCCTCAGCTCAAATAGAGCTAGCGGAAGGCAATACAACCAACTCTTCTTTGTTGTTTGCTGTATCTTTGCAATTGCCTCCTTCAGTAGGCCATTCAGGCGTTCGCATACACCGTTGGCCTGCGGGTGATATGCACATGCAAATTTATGCTTGATGTTCAGTAAGGATGTGATGTGCTGGAACATTTCATTAGCGAAATGCGGGCCATTATCCGACCGCAGTACCTCGCACACTCCCCACCTGGGGAAAACCTCCCTCACTAGAAATTTAGCTGCTCTGAATGCATCTGGGTGTGAGCAGGGTCCTGCCTCAATCCACCTGGAGAATGGGCATACTACTACAATCATATACCTATTTCCTTGACATACGTTGATCATGTCAACATAATCAATATGGATGTGCAGGAAGGGTCCCTCTGGCCGGGGTATAGTACCTTTTATCACTTTCAGCGTGTGACCGGCCGTGAACTGTTGACATGTGAGACAATTGCTGATAAAATTTGTCACATGGGAATTTAACTCGGGACAGAACCAATCTTCCCTAATTCGTGCTGCAATAACTTCCTTGCCTGTGTGGGCCGGGTGGTGGAGTTGGCTCAGGGCGGTGTTCAATAGTGCCAATGGCATTACCATCTTTCCAGTGTTACCCTGGCGCCATAGTGCGTCAGTTGGTGACATTGTACATCCTCTTTTTACCCATATTTCTTTTTCTGCCATTGGTGCAGCCGCTTGTAGCTCCATTATCTGTGTGGCTGGGAGATGGGTGTACCCCTCTCTTATCAACATCTCTTTAGCTATCCCCCTCCCTCTCCCTCTCTCTGACTCTGGGGGGTTCCAAATCTCACCAAAATATGCAGCATACTTCGCATGTGCGTCTGCTGCTGCATTTCCTTTTGAGATATGATCTTCACCATTTGTGTGTGTGGTACATTTGACCAAAGCTAATTCTTGTGGGTCATTTATTACTTCAATTAGTTCACCTAATAAGAGAGCATGTTGCACTGGGGTGCCGTCAGCTCTCCTAAACCCTCTTCTCCTCCATTTGGACAATCCTGAGTGGACAGTAGACGTGACATATGCGCTGTCAGAATATATAGTCACTCATTTGTCAAAGTTTTCCTTTAACGCCAAGATCAGTGCAACCAATTCTGCTGCTTGAGCAGAGTAATGTTGTGGTAATTGTACGCATTTCACCGCCACACACACACCGGTTCCTCTGTCATTTTTACCACTGCTGCCCCAATTCTCCTTATCCCATCACTTTGGTCAATTGTTGATGACCCATCAATGAACAAGAGCTCTCCTCCATCTAGTGCGTTCTCTTCAACTTTTCTAGTACATGAGAACATTTCGGTAGTCTCTGTACAATCATGTGCATAGTCTCCTTCCTCAATTACCTCTGCTATAAACCTTGCAGGATTAACTGTGCTGCATCTAACAATTGATAATTCTGGTCTAGATAAGATGATCTCGTAACCTGACGCCCTCTGCGTGGTTAGTGTGGACTTAGGCTTGTTCAATATTGCAAATAGTGCATGTTCTACAAATAGTGTGGTTGGGCACCCCATTGTGATTGGTGATGCTTTCTCTACAGCAAAGGCAGCTGCGGCGAGACCTTGTTCGCAAGGGAAATGCCCTAACATCACAGGATCCAAGTGACCACTGTAAAACGCTACTGGTTTGTAACCCATGCTTGTTTTTTGAGCCAACACTGCTTTCATTACTGCTGAGTCACAATGTGAAAATATAAAGAATTGTCGTTCATAATCTGGGGTGGCCAGTACTGGAGCAGTTGATATTGCATCTTTCAGTTCATCAAAGGCCTCTTTCATTTCCATTGTCCACCCCAATTTTTTCTCCCCTTTGTTACCTTCTTTTAAGGCCACAAGTAGGGGTCCTATGTATGAGCTGTAATCAAATACCCATGCTCTACAGTAGTTGCACAGTCCCAGGAACTGCTGCAGTTCCCTCACTGTTTGGGGCAACGGCGTTTTTGATATGGCCTGTGCTCTTTGTGGTGCAATCTTTCTTCCGTATTGGGATATGAGCTGACCAATGTATAGTACCTGTTCCTGACAGTACTGTAACTTTTCTTTGTCTACCTTGTAACCCTTTTCAGCCAATATTGTCAGCATCTTCAATGAGTCCTCTCTGCATCTTTTTTCGCTTGTGCTGCAAATTATTATGTTATCAACATACTGCAACACTGTGCTTTCCACTTCAATGTTACCCAAGTCCATCTGTATTACTCTGTTGAAAATTGAGGGTGACTCGCAGTACCCTTGTGGCAACCTGGTGTGTTTCCATTTTGTGTTTCTGTACGTGAAGCTTGTTAGATCTTGTGAGTCTGGATGCAGGGGTATTGAGAAAAAGGCATTTTTGAGGTCAATCACTGTAAATCGTGATGCCTCTGCTGGAATGCCACACAATATTGTGGCCGGGTTTGCCGCTATGGGGTATTCTGCTTCCACTATGTTGTTCAAGGGCCTGAGGTCCTGGATGAAGCACCACGACCCTCCTTTAGCTTTGCGCACTGGGTATACAGCTGTGTTACATGGTGATTCTGATGGTACCAATATGCCATTATTTATAAGGGCCGTTATTGTTTCATATATGCCCTCATCTGCCTCTTTTGATAGTGGGTACTGCTTCACTCTGGGGAGTATTGCACCTTTTTTCAATTTTATTCTTACTCCCCCTATACTTTTTATGCACCCCACGTCATAGGGACTAGTAGTCCATAATGATGTTGGTACCTTTGCCATATCCTACTCAAAGAAGGGAACTGGGGTGGATGTGGGTGCTTCAAGTGCCATTGCAATTTTCTGTGCCACTTTTTTGTATGTCACTCTTAGCCATATCTCTACACTCATCATAAATACCATTTCACCTTCTTCCTTTTCTTCTGAGAAGAGCTCTTCGTCTGACACCTGGGTGAGCCTGCATCCCTCTGCTAGGGCTATCACTGCCCTCCATGCTCTTCCTTCTCTGTCTTGGGCATGTACTGCGATATAATCAGCAGTTGCTATAATGCTCTCTATGCTCACTGAAATCACCTTTCCTTCTGGTTCATTGGCTGGTGTTTCTGGTCTAAACAAATAGGCTGTTGGCCTCCTCCAGATCTTTCCTTCTATTCCTGGCATCCATGCAAATGCCATGTCCGTTCCGTACTGGAACAGTTCACCATCTACTGGCTCAGCCCTAATCACTATCTGTCCACAGTATGCTTGCATAATTTGAGTGCAGTGAGCATGTTTATTCCTGGAGTGGAGCAAATTATGCCGTCCTCCGTAAAGGAGATCGTGATATTCAACCTGCTCATTATGTCTCTCCCCAGTATGTTTACTGGTGAGGCCCTAGAATATAAAAGCGGGACGGACATGTCATAATCCCCTATTGATAAGGGAATCTTATCAGTAAAGGGAACCAACCCCCTAGCCCCAGAGAATCCTTGGGTGTTCATGGCTTCACCTGACATCCTAAATTTACCTTCCCTTATGCAAGACCGGGTCGCCCCGGTGTCAACAAGGAATGATAATTTTTTGTCACCTATCGTTACCTCTATGCGTGGTTCCTCCGCACTATTAGGTGTTACCGACAGGATGGGACACACCAAGGCCGTCTCTGGGCTGTCCTATTGTGGGTATAATGACTGACCACTTCCTGTGTAGGGGTTGTGTCCCAGGACCGTCACCCTTCCCAGTTGTGTTTGCTGTAGTTGTGTATTGGTAGAGGTTATGTTATGGTCTTGAATTTGGGCAGGTTGCTGTACTTGCTGCACTTGGGGTTGTTGTGTTATCGCTACCTGTTGTTGTGGCAGTGAATATGCCTGTGGCTTTTGTTGTGTTACTAGTTGTTGCTGCACATTTCCTGGTTGCAGTGCCTGCTGTTGTTGGATGTCCTGTTGTTCCCTTGTAGACCCTTGTTGTCCCTGTTCTCCCCATGATGGTGTGCCTGTTCTCACTCTACATGTGCGTGACATGTGCCCTACTAATCCACAAATCCAACATACCTGTGGTTCTCTGTTCTGCCATGGAAAGCTTCCTGAATTGTCCTGGTATACTGGTTGCCCGGTGGGGTAGAAATTTCTGAATCCTCCCCCTTGCTGTTGTGTGTTATAGCCGTATCCCCTCCCCCTCATCATTCCTCCCCTTCCCCTGTTGTAATTATAATATCCAGCTCCTGGCGTTGAGTATCCTCCTCCCATGTTAGTCGTGTATGGTTGGGGTGGTGGCAGTTGTTGTGCTACAATCTGTGATGATTGTATTTGGGAGGGATCTTGTGCAGCCACTACTTGTGTGGGGATTTGAGTCATTGTTGCAGGTGTAGTTATTAGTGCACCTTCCATCGTGTATTTAGTAAGTTTTTTCTGTACCAATTTAGCCTCTTCCGCTTTTCTATCCTCTTCCTTTTGTTTCATCTTTTCTTGCCATGTCCTACAGTGATGTACTATCGTCAGTTGTATTTCTGGCCATGTTTTTGCTTCCATCCCCACCACCTTCTTCAGTTGTTTCTGAACTGCTTCAGGGAGCCCTTGTATTAGTATATGATAGAATATTGCTGGTGTTTTGTCCCATTGTTCTCTAGTTTCCATAGGCCACTTCTCTTGAATTTCCTGGATATAATTAACAGGATCTTCGTTCTCACGCATCTTGCGTGAGGTAATTGCTCCTATGTCTGATGTGTCTGGGTACTGTACCCTCAGCGCTTGCCATTATACATGTCTGCAGTTTGCGAATGGTGCCCCATCGTGTGATGTGTTTGTTATTGTGACCCCAGGGAAGCCTGCTCTCTTCCAGATGTCATCTGCTGCATCCCCCAATATTGATATTAGAAGGCCCTTTACATCCCCCACTGCCAGTTTCTGTCCTGCGGTGTGTTTTTCCATTTCATATATCCATTTTCCCGCACCTCCACTTAATGATGGGAGCCTGCACTTTATATTTTCCTTGTCTGCATGCTTCCAAGGGACGTATTGTGGTCTAACCCCTCCCCTCTCCAGAAGTGGCATTAAGTTGTGTCCTGTACGACCCCCTGGGTTCCACAAAATCGAGTCTGTGCACCCCTCCTCTTCTTCCGTTTCTTCTACATCGTCAATTGGGTCCATATTTCCCCTGCTCGTAACTGTTTCTCCTCCATCTCTTCCCCTTCTTTTATCATTTCCTTTATTTAATGTGGGCGTGTGTATTCGTTCTCCCTGCCTGCGTCCAGGGAGGTCTCTAAGCCTGCCTGCATAGGGTGTCAGTTCGTGGGGGAAGGGTGCGAGTTTAGGTGAGCATGTTGCACGTAATGAGCGTGAGGTAGTGGAGCATGTTGGACGGGGTGGTGAGGGTGTAGCTGCACGTGCCTGCCTTTCCGCCATTCCTTGCTCTTCCTCCTCACTTCCCTCCAGTTCTTCCTGTCTCCTGCAGATCCATGTTGATTCTCTATTTGTCCGGGTGATGTATAATTTATCTAAACTTTCCCTTTCACTGTTTCTTCCTTCCTTCTCCATTCCCTCTCCTTCCTCACTGCAAAAGTCATTCAGGAATGGCAACCCCCAATCTGTCTTTTTCCCCCTAATCGTTACTGGTTTTAAGTCGAGTAGATCCGTTCCTCCCTTTTCTTCTTTACCAATTGCTCCCCTTTGTGCTGACGTTGTTGCTACTTCTGTGTCCATGTATATATACCTCCTTACTTCACTCTCCCCTCTCCTATCTTCTCTTTCCCCTTCATTTTTCTCCGCTATTTATCTACCAATTTCCTCTTTTCTTTTTCAATTCCTTCATTACTTCACTACTCATCTTTTCCATTATCCTTTCTTCTTCTTTCTTCCTTTCCCATCTCGTTCTTTCCCGCTCTAATATACCGTCTATCATCCTCCCCTCTTCGTATTTCCTTGTCGTTTCTGATAGTAATCTCCTGTTCCATATTTCCATTTCTTTTTCTTTCTCTTCTTCCTCTCTTTTCTTGTCACGCAGTGCTGCTCTGGATACCCTTTCTGCTACTGCCTTCACCCTTTTGGCTTCTCTCTTTTGCTCCTCAGTTCGTTCCCTCATTTTTTCCAACTCGTTCTTGCTTTCTTTCCTTTCCCGTGCTCTCTCTCTTTCCTCTCTCTCGAGCTGCTTGATCAGTGCATTCTGCTCATCCCTTAATTCTGCTAATCGTTCCTCCAAAATCTCTTCCTTTTCTCTTAACAGCTCTCCCCTGTTTCATTTCCCCTCTTCCCCTTTCATTTCACTCTTCCTGGTATTATCCTCATCCATTATCCTTACTGCATCCTTCTCTTCTCCTGTTAATGAACCTCGTAATTTTAATAGTACCTGCGCAGCTACCCACTCATCATGCCCTATTTCCGCGACCTGCTCTTCGTCAGTCCTCCCCTCCCCTGCGGGCATCTTCGTATGAGCTGATCCCGTCGTACTAGTCTGCTCCCCTCCCGTGTGGCCACCTGTAGCTGTATATGGTGGCGGGCTGTATGCCAGGTTCGAGTACCCCTCAGCCGCCCTTAATTGTACTATTTCTCGTAGTTCTGTTAAAGGATACAACCCCCCTTCCTCCTTTCTCACTACCTTCGCTAGGGGCATATCGTCGCTATGTTCCTTTTTTATTTCCTTTTCGCTTAGGTTGTTACTCTTTTCTCCTCCCTCTCGTCCGTTCCCCGTGTTCTGTGTGCCTTCACTCTCTTTTTCCCCATTCTCTCCTTCCTCCTTAATCTTCTCCTCTTCCGTTGCTTCCCCCATAATGAACATTCCGTTTGGTCCTGGTCAGGACCCTTGGAACATCCTCCATAAGTTAAACACCTCCACGTGGTGTATCAGCTTCTTCCCCTTGTATGTGTTATGCAGATGAGTTAATAGTGAATGTTGGGTATATGGATCGAAACTGCCATTAGGCAGCCATGGTGTCGTCATTTTGTTGTCCGTCTCCTGTGTCCATTCTATGCTATATTTGATCAGTTTCTCCCTATGGGGTGACAGTGTTTTACATATGTGCTGTAGCGGGGTAGTGAGGGTGTTCCCCCACCCTCCCGATCCTGTCCCGTATGACATAGTATCACTTCACTTGTTATCCTACCCCTAGTTGGTAGCGGTTATCTTGCTAACAGTGTACACTATACAATCTTAGATCTTTACCTGGCCCCGTAATTTTGGGGACTTTCGATTGTCCGCTAAGGAAAAATAGCAAAATATAGCATTTGCATTTGTATACTCTTTTCTTTCTTTTCTTCCTTTACCAAACACCTTTACGGCCCCCTGCAGCCGAGGCGCACGTAGCCCCCTGCGGCTGCGTGCCCCGTGTGACGTTCTTATACAGCCGTCCCACTTTCTTTTACCCCTCCTCCTCTTTCTTCACTTGCCGTGGCCGGCGTTCTCCGTGCGCAGCCACGTCCCCCTTTTCACCCTTCCCCGATCAACTTCTTACCATTTATCTCCGTCTCCACTCCCTTACCATAATTCTCTTCCCCACCACTCGCCGAAAGAAAAATGCCTTGTGTTCGAGATAGCCTATGAAAGCCCTACTGGTGACGTCACCGATCTCTTCAAAAACTACTGGTAAGTTCTTTACACGTTCTTAAAAGTATGAAATACGCTTGCAATCTACCCCCGTTAACCCCACAGCTGTCTTTCTGTCACGCCTGGAACAAGGTAATCAACAATATAATCGGACTGTGCACTCTGCGTCGCCTCACGTGTGATACGCCCCTCAACAGGAGGGCTTAACCAGCCAATTATCTTCCGTATTAGGCAACCAGCTAGCTACCGCCTACAGGGAAACGTCATCTATCTATCAAGTTTCCTGCTCGATCAATAGGGATCCTCATCTACTCATTGATCAATAATCACCAAATCATAGGAAGCCGAATGTAAGGAATAAAGGATTGTGGGGTAAAAGAAAGCAGGTACGGCATAGATAAACTACACTTCCCAGTAGGCATGGGGAAAATGTAGTTTCCTGGGCCGTTAGGTCACAGCTGCTAGTGATCTGCAATTAGTGCGGGTCTTCATAACGGCCGCTCGCCCATGCTTCAGTGCTGTTGATTAATGATTTGGAGAGCACGGGCGGCGGCGGCGACGGCAGCAGGCAGGAGCAAAAGCAGACCACTTAGAAGAGGCGTGAAGGAGTCACGCTAGCCATGCCGTGTGTAATCTTGATTCCTGGGCTGCGGCGGTGAAAACTTTCTTACTGCTTCATTTATTGCAGGTCCGGGTCTGTCACGGATGACTCCCCGGGCCATAAAGTTAAGTGGTGCCTATGTTTATGTACTTGCCGGGCTGCGGCGGTGATTTTGGGGAAAAAACACTGACTTTCAATGCATTTATGTTTTCGCTGGGCTGTGACGGTGTTTGTTTGATATGCCATGTAATTTTCATTGGAGTCCAGGCGATTTAATGAAGAAAGTCCGGAATTATGTGCACACTAATGGTGCTTCCATCTTTTGAAGCTAATTAGTGCGGAAGGTTTCTGCCAGAGATATTATGTTCTGGACACAAGAGAGATATTGTGTCTAGAAAGTCTTTTAACATGGATACTAGGTGCCTTCCAAGTCCATTGTTTCATGATTTATGAAGTATCTGAGTGGGTCAATGCTGTCTAGTTCATTATGCACGCAATATTGACAAGTCATGATTTCTAATGCAGATGGTTTTTTGTATATGCACAAGTTAGTGTACGGTTACGTGAATACAGGAGTCAGGTCAGGTTGTAGGAGTCATTATTGAAGATTTCCTTCAATTCATTAGGTGTTCTTTGCTTGTATATGTCTTTGTTTTCCCTTCCTTTCCTTTATTTATCCATCCCCTTTCCCTAACTCCATCTTCCCCCCATTGGCTGCCACGTGGCTACCTGTATTCTATAGTCAGGCGCCCGTGCCAACCACGGTGGGAGGGGTCGATCCATTTGACTTCTGTGGTTCGGGAGAGAGGATTGAAAACCACTCTCCCTTAAGTTCAGAGATTTTGACACCGAACACACACACACCCTTACACGTGGTCGCGACCTGGGCCAATCAGTGTCTACGAGCGGCCGCACGTGATGATTTCGTGCTCCGCCCCCTCCTCTTCCGTAACGTAGCGGACTGCTCTCGCACTTGTCCAGCTACCATTCACTTCACCGTCAACACTAATTTTATCAACCTTCGCTGCGCACCTGTGTAACACCTCCCGCCTCCCGTATTCAATTCCTCCCCCCTCCCTCACAATTTCACATTGCTTGTTGTGCGTGGCATACTCACCAAGTTCTCTTGATGCGGGGCCGCTCGACTGCGTGCACCCCTCCAAGCGGCTCGCCACCTCCCCTCGTCTGGACCACGTCTGGACACTCGCCAACCGCAGGCGTGATACTTCTCAACCGGCTCCCGAAGGCCAATATCCGGATTGCGCTGTCCGGTCTTCTCGCAGTTCCGCAATGGTCCTGTAGTCCTCAAAAGGGGGCAGCGGCAGAGGGGGCCGCGCCGTCGGGCCTCCTCGCAACGGGAGCACTCGGAAAAATAAAATAAAAGCAGATCTTAAACAGATCTCAGCAGTGCCTCCAACTTGTCGGGGGAAATTCTCCCGGGGCCGGCTGGGCCGTCCGCAGACCTCGGGGCAGGGAGGCCCCAACTCCTCCCGAGTATCCCAAAAATGAGTATGAGGCACACGCAAGAAGCAAGGTGATTCTGCTGTTTATTAAACAAACGGCATGGATGGGTCAAGTATCGTACGCGTCCGTCCTGACCCTCTCTCCTAAATCGTGGGGCTCGCAGGCCCTTTTTACCTTAGTATGACGCGCTACCTGCGTCACCTGGAAAAGTTAGCAAAAAACCTATCGCCACTCTGGATTGGTTCCTCGAGTGGTAGGGTTAGTATAGCATACGTATAGAGAACGTTGTTAGTGGTTGAGGGTCAGTCAGGTGGTATACTTGGGTTGTCCCTTCAATTTGATACATGAAAATTGTTACATGAAGACCCCTGAGGATTGGCTAATGTTAATGCCGTGAGTGATAAGAGCCCCATGTTCTGATTGGTCCACTCGCGAGCCCCCCAGTCTGGGACCATCGCTGTTCCCAGCTCGCGGTGCACCTGTCATTTGCAACAATGTATCACTATGGGTATGTGCAGACAATGTGAGGATTTATTCATATGCTGGAAGGCAGACTACTCCCACCGCCGCAGATGTCCATTGAGTCGCTTAATTGTATCTGCCTGTGTCTTAAAACGTGGGATCCAGGCGCCTCCCTCCTCCTGGGCCTGGCACCCTGTCAGGTTCGGCTTGGTCACGTGAGGAGAGACCGTGGTTGAGGCAGAATTCTGCACATTTAATATTGCATTTTCGACTGTGTGCCTGTCTTAATTTGCAGGTGTGACCTTGGCGTCGGCTTGCGGCATGCGAGTTTGCAACATTGTGCCCTTGACTGTCTGCTCTCGCCGGGCCCGTTCTGCAGGGTCAGCAAATGTACTCTTGCTCGTTCAATGTTCATGGAGGCTCTTGCTTGCGGCCTACTTGGGCCTGGTGCATAGGTGGAGACGTTTGATGCACGGCGCTTTAGGTTATGGTATCATATTGCTGTATCCCCAATATCATGTCTTCGTTATATTTCTTATTGCAATGCATGGGTTTAGGAGAAGCGTGAGCAAGCATTTTAGATGAGTTCATTGTGCGTCTTGCGTTTCTGCATTTTAAAAAACCCTATGTGAAAAATAATAAAGATGCGCGTCAATGGGTGCGTCCGTCACCTACGTCATAGCACTGAATATGTTCTTCGTGTGGATTGGTGTGGGAGTGTCCAGTGTGCATGTTTGCATGGGTGTGCTGACCGTTGGCTAGGTCGTCATGGCATCTCTAACGATGTGTTCATTTACTGTTGAATGTTTCAGTCGAGTTCATCCATGCCGCAGGTGTCGGCATGGGCAGGGCAGGCTGGTGGGCAGGCTGGTGGGCACATCCGTATGTTCCTGTACCAGGGTATTTGGTCGTCTGGTAGATGGGCAAACTCCTCTCGTGGCGGGTGTCTGGGCCGCGATCCTCTAGGCCAGGGGTGTGAGGGGATTGGTGGGAGCCTTTTGTTCCATCCTCCCACTTCAGTCCGCCCTCTGGTCGACTTGTCGACCACAAACATATCCTTTTCCTTATCTCCTCTCACTCTCCATATTTTAGTTACTCCTCCCAAATGTCCATAGTGGTTGACATTGTCTTCAAATGACCAATACATATATACACAGGTTCCTCCAGGTGTGCAGTATACCCAGTTCCCTATGTAGCTCCTTGGGTTTCTTGGGTTTTCGAGCTTCACAGATGGTGGGTCCAGGTGGTTGGTGATGATCTGTTTGCGCAGTTTTTCTCTCTCTTTTATTATTGTGCCTGTGTGCTGGCCATCATCTGCCGGCATCAAGGGGTGCATACCAACCATTTCGATCATTTCGTCTGTAGTGCGTGCCTTCCGGCCCTTCCAAAATCTAATTATGATTAGTGCAGCTCCAGCCAGTATTATGCATCCAACTATAATCTTCAGTCCGTCCGACAGCCAGGATGGCATCCATGACCATAACAGTGAAATCCAGCTGTCATCCTTCTTCACTCCTTTACTTTCATCCATCATTTTGGAGTGCATCTGGGCCAGTTGTGATACTGCTTCTGTCAGTTTACCATTGTCAGCATCGTTAGCAGGAATGAATGTGCAGCAGGATTGTCCTATCTTTGCGCAAACTCCTCCTTCCATTGCTGTAAGGAGGTCCAGTACATATCTGTTCTGTAGTGCTACCATCCTTACTGCTCGCAGTTCCTCTTTTATTGCGTTGAATCCATTTACTGTAGAATTAATTGTCATCATTAGTTCCCATCGAGTTATCTGGAGCCATTTTGCGTTTGCGTAAGCTTGTAGTCCCAGATGTATTATTGAGGAGAAGAACATTGCTGCTCTGCTGAATAGTCTGTGTTCTGGTGGGATTGAAGTGAGTGCTGTTTCCGACCTTCCCCATAGGTAATTTCCTGTCAGAGGTTCTCCTTGTCTTTTCTTTCTATTCAGGACAGTGTTGTTGCTATTGTTTTGGTTCTCTGGCCCCTTCTGAGGTTGTACAGATCTCTTCTTCCTCTTGTTTCCTTCATCCATTTTAGGGAAGTTCGCCACGTTCACATGTTTCTGGGGCACCACTAGTGATGGTACATTAACGTGTACCATTGTGCATATACCATTCCACAGAGGGGGCAGTGTGTGGTATGCCTTGTCTCCGCAGGCCCAGTAATGGTCCATTAATACTGCTGTTCCTGATCCCCCCTCAGGCAACTCCATCACGCTTGCACAGTTGGTGTTGTATCCCACGTCCACTTCTCCTCTATGTTGGTAGCATACCTTAGGTGCAGACAGTGGCAGTATTGTTATTGGGTCTTCATCCTTCTCTATCCACGTTAGCATGGGTACGTACTTGACCCAAGTCATCCAACATCTGTCATTGTGTTCAGCAATAGTTGTAATATTTTCTCTCGTTACCATGTTGCTGCCAACCACTCCTATGTCCCATTTGTTGTCCATGTACACCTTCCCTGTTATCGTTACCAGTGGTCTTTCCCAACATCCTTGTTTACCAGGAACTTCAGTGGCGTACCAATCACATGGTAGGTATTGTTGTGTTACTTTCTTTGTTTCTCCTTTTTCAGGGCCACTTGTCATGTATCTGAATGCTTCAGCATGCAAACTGGTCTTGTGGGAACTCAAATAAGTCTTGAGGAAGTTGTTTTCGTATGGATATGTGTCTCGCGTTTTCCATACCAGGTGCACCACCGTTCCTTGAAATCTCCCCTTCGTTTGGAACAGTGCCAAGTATACTATACATCGTGCTGTCTTTTCTTCTATTTCCGTGGCAACGAAAGTTCGAGAAGCGCTCATGGCGTATGGGATCAATGAGCAGACGTAGCAGCTTTCTTCTGTTGTCTGCTTACCTATTTGCGTCATGTGTTGGTACCACATGTTGTTCGAGACGTGTGCTGAATCTTGTATGTAGTTGTCGATACCTTTATTATCTGAGTATGTGCTGCGTTTAACTCTATTTCCCTTGTGTGGAATTCTGCTAGTACCACCTGACATAACACCTGTTGCAGCTGTGGGTGATGGTATATTAGGTTTGGGTACAGCCAAAATATTGATAGCATAACTTTTCTGCCATACAGAGGCAGCCAAAAACCCGGTGATCATCAAAATCCCTATCATCTTTATTACAGAGGCTAGTCTCACCGGCATTTTGCTCTTACCTCCTGCAGTCCGGCAGCTTATTCTTGCGACATTGAAGTTGACTGCCTGAAAATTCTCAATATGCTTGTTATTAGTGTTAGTTGTTGTTTTCAAGCTCTCCCTATCAAGTAGTCGTTCAGTGCCCAGGCGAAGAGCTGTTCCCACGCTAATCTAAGCGATCTATCTCTTAGGGCAGGCAAGTGTTGGTGAAGATGGGGCATTGATTGTTCTATGGCCAAGAGAAATGCTGTGTAGTAGACATGTACCCTCCTTCTTTTCAGGTACTTTGGCCTTTTTATGTGATAGACAAATTGGTGTGATAGCTCTTCAGGGTAGTTATCGTCTGAGGGTAGCATCTACTCTTGGGCAATGAACTTTGTTAGTTATCTGTTTTCTTAGCAATACAATAATACGCGGTACCTGCATGTGCGAGAAAGAAAAAAAGAGAACATTCAAGTGTTTACATGTGTATATGTGCAAGAGAATGTCCTTCAGTTGGGTGATTACTGCAGTGGGTAGGGGGTCGATGGGCAGAGGGTTTGGGGCTCAACTGGCAGAAGTCTCTTTACTCTTTGATCGTGTGACCATGGGGTGGGCGGTATGGGAATGACCCCTTTCTATTTCAGTAGTTGTCTCTGGGGAATCTGGGGGGTGGCAGGGTATGGAGACACTTAGGTCGTCAGCTGTGGTAGAAGTTTCTTCCTCCGTGGGTGACGATGTTGCTGTTCTTCCAATGGCCCTGTCGGTGACGCTAGGGCGGGTCTGGAGTTTACAGATCTTTACGTCGTGTAGGTGATTCCAAGCACGTTTGTCCTGCAACTTTACTGCTCTCGTAGATACCTCCTCTACCAGGTGGGGGCCAGTGAAGCGTGGGCTGTTCCACTTTCTATTGAAATTGCGGAGTAGCACGTGGTCACCTTTAGCAATTTTGCACAGTTTTTCCTTTTCCACTTCTTTATCCGCGTCTTCTTGTTGATCACTCTTAGACCCGCCCTGCGTGCGCTGGAGCTGTTGAGACACAAACACTACATTAGTAATTAAAGAAGACACATATTGGTACATTTCATCACCAAGAACAGTTGCAGTATTTTCATAATCTGTGAATGCTCTTGATGTTGGCTTTAGAGGAAGGCGCATTTGACGTCCGGTCACCACCTCGTGAGGAGTGAGGTGGTGGTCGGAGCCTGGTCTATTCCTCAGCTCAAATAGAGCTAGCGGAAGGCAATACAACCAACTCTTCTTTGTTGTTTGCTGTATCTTTGCAATTGCCTCCTTCAGTAGGCCATTCAGGCGTTCGCATACACCGTTGGCCTGCGGGTGATATGCACATGCAAATTTATGCTTGATGTTCAGTAAGGATGTGATGTGCTGGAACATTTCATTAGCGAAATGCGGGCCATTATCCGACCGCAGTACCTTGCACACTCCCCACCTGGGGAAAACCTCCCTCACTAGAAATGTAGCTGCTCTGAATGCATCTGGGTGTGAGCAGGGTCCTGCCTCAATCCACCTGGAGAATGGGCATACTACTACAATCATATACCTATTTCCTTGACATATGTTGATCATGTCAACATAGTCAATATGGATGTGCAGGAAGGGTCCCTCTGGCCGGGGTATAGTACCTTTTATCACTTTCAGCGTGTGACCGGCCGTGAACTGTTGACATGTGAGACAATTGCTGATAAAATTTGTCACATGGGAATTTAACTCGGGACAGAACCAATCTTCCCTAATTCGTGCTTCAATAACTTCCTTGCCTGTGTGGGCCGGGTGGTGAAGTTGGCTCAGGGCGGTGTTCAATAGTGCCAATGGCATTACCATCTTTCCAGTGTTACCCTGGCGCCATAGTGCGTCAGTTGGTGACATTGTACATCCTCTTTTTACCCATATTTCTTTTTCTGCCATTGGTGCAGCCGCTTGTAGCTCCATTATCTGTGTGGCTGGGAGATGGGTGTACCCCTCTCTTATCAACATCTCTTTAGCTATCCCCCTCCCTCTCCCTCTCTCTGACTCTGGGGGGTTCCAAATCTCACCAAAATATGCAGCATACTTCGTATGTGCGTCTGCTGCTGCATTTCCTTTTGAGATATGATCTTCACCATTTGTGTGTGCGGTACATTTGAACAAAGCTAATTCTTGTGGGTCATTTATTACTTCAATTAGTTCAGCTAATAAGAGAGCATGTTGCACTGGGGTGCCGTCAGCTCTCCTAAACCCTCTTCTCCTCCATTTGGACAATCCTGAGTGGACAGTAGACGTGATATATGTGCTGTCAGAATATATAGTCACTCTTTTGTCAAACTTTTCCTTTAACGCCAAGATCAGTGCAACCAATTCTGCTGCTTGAGCAGAGTAATGTTGTGGTAATTGTACGCATTTCACCGCCACACACACCGGTTCCTCTGTCATTTTTACCACTGCTGCCCCAGTTCTCCTTATCCCATCACTTTGGTCAATTGTTGATGACCCATCAATGAACAAGAGCTCTCCTCCATCTAGTGCGTTCTCTTCAACTTTTCTAGTACATGAGTACATTTCGGTAGTCTGTGTACAATCATGTGCATAGTCTCCTTCCTCAATTACCTCTGCTATAAACCTTGCAGGATTAACTGTGCTGCATCTAACAATTGATAATTCTGGTCTAGATAAGATGATCTCGTAAACTGACGCCCTCTGCGTGGTTAGTGTGGACTTAGGCTTGTTCAATATTGCAAATAGTGCATGTTCCACAAATAGTGTGGTTGGGCACCCCATTGTGATTGATGATGCTTTCTCTACCGCAAAGGCAGCTGCGGCAAGACCTTGTTCGCAAGGGAAATGTCCTAACATCACAGGATCCAAGTGACCACTGTAAAACGCTACTGGTTTGTAACCCATGCTTGTTTTTTGAGCCAACACTGCTTTCATTACTGCTGAGTCGCAATGTGAAAATATAAAGAATTGTCGTTCATAATCTGGGGTGGCCAGTACCGGAGCAGTTGATATTGCATCTTTCAGTTCATCAAAGGCCTCTTTCATTTCCATTGTCCACCCCAATTTTTTCTCCCCTTTGTTAGCTTCTTTTAAGGCCACAAGTAGGGGTCCTATGTATGAGCTGTAATCAAATACCCATGCTCTACAGTAGTTGCACAGTCCCAGGAACTGCTGCAGTTCCCTCACTGTTTGGGGCAACGGCGTTTTTGATATGGCCTGTGCTCTTTGTGGTGCAATCTTTCTTCCGTATTGGGATATGAGCTGACCAATGTATAGTACCTGTTCCTGACAGTACTGTAACTTTTCTTTGTCTACCTTGTAACCCTTTTCAGCCAATATTGTCAGCATCTTCAATGAGTCCTCTCTGCATCTTTTTTCGCTTGTGCTGCAAATTATTATGTCATCAACATACTGCAACACTGTGCTTTCCACTTCAATGTTACCCAAGTCCATCTGTATTACTCTGTTGAAAATTGAGGGTGACTCGCAGTACCCTTGTGGCAACCTGGTGTGTTTCCATTTTGTGTTTCTGTACGTGAAGCTTGTTAGATCTTGTGAGTCTGGATGCAGTGGTATTGAGAAAAAGGCATTTTTGAGGTCAATCACTGTAAATCGTGATGCCTCTGCTGGAATGCCACACAATATTGTGGCCGGGTTTGCCGCTATGGGGTATTCTGCTTCCACTATGTTGTTCAAGGGCCTGAGGTCCTGGATGAAGCGCCAAGACCCTCCTTTACTTTGCGCACTGGGTATACAGCTGTGTTACATGGTGATTCTGATGGTACCAATATGCCATTATTTATAAGGGCCGTTATTGTTTCATATATGCCCTCATCTGCCTCTTTTGATAGTGGGTACTGCTTCACTCTGGGGAGTATTGCACCTTTTTTCAATTTTATTCTTACTTCCCCTATACTTTTTATGCACCCCACGAATAGGGACTAGTAGTCCATAATGATGTTGGTACCTTTGCCATATCCTCCTCATGGATGTGGGTGCTTCAAGTGCCATTGCAATTTTCTGTGCCACTTGTTTGTATGTCACTCTTAACCATATCTCTACACGCATCATAAATACCATTTCACCTTCTTCCTTTTCTTCTGAGAAGAGCTCTTTGTCTGACACCTGGGTGAGCCTGCATCCCTCTGCTAGGGCTATCACTGCCCTCCATGCTCTTCCTTCTCTGTCTTGGGCATGTACTGCGATATAATCAGCAGTTGCTATAATGCTCTCTATGCTCACTGAAATCACCTTTCCTTCTGGTTCATTGGCTGGTGTTTCTGGTCTAAACAAATAGGCTGTTGGTCTCCTCCAGATCTTTCCTTCTATTCCTGGCATCCATGCAAATGCCATGTCTGTTCCGTACTGGAACAGTTCACCATCTACTGGGTCAGCCCTAATCACTATCTGTCCACAGTATGCTTGCAGTGAGCATGTTTATTCCTGGAGTGGAGCAAATTATGCCGTCCTCCGTAAAGGAGATCGTCATATTCAACCTGCTCATTATGTGTCTCCCCAGTATGTTTACTGGTGAGGCCCTAGAATATAAAAGCGGGACGGACATGTCATAATCCCCTATTGATAAGGGAATGTTATCAGTAAAGGGAACCAACCCCCTAGCCCCAGAGAATCCTTGGGTGTTCATGGCTTCACCTGAAATCTTAAATTTACCTTCCCTTATGCAAGACCGGGTCGACCCGGTGTCAACAAGGAATGATAATTTTTTGTCACCTATCGTTACCTCTATGCGTGGTTCCTCCGCACTATTAGGTGTTACCGACAGGATGGGACACACCAAGGCCGTCTGTGGACTGTCCTACTGTGGGTATAATGACTGACCACTTCCTGTGTAGGGGTTGTGTCCCAGGACCGTCACCCTTCCCAGTTGTGTTTGCTGTAGTTGTGTATTGGTAGAGGTTATGTTATGGTCTTGAATTTGGGCAGGTTGCTGTTCTTGCTGCACTTGGGGTTGTTGTGTTATCGCTACCTGTTGTTGTGGCAGTGAATATGCCTGTGGCTGTTGTTGTGTTACTAGTTGTTGCTGCACATTTCCCGGTTGCAGTGCCTGCTGTTGTTGGATGTCCTGTTGTTCCCTTGTAGACCCTTGTTGTCCCTGTTCTCCCCATGATGGTGTGCCTGTTCTCACTCTACATGTGCGTGACATGTGCCCTACTAATCCACAAATCCAACATACCGCTGGTTCCCTGTTCTGCCATGGAAAGCTTCCTGAATTGTCCTGGTATACTGGTTGCCCGGTGGGGTAGAAATTTCTGAATCCTCCCCCTTGCTGTTGTGTGTTATAGCCGTATCCCCTCCCCCTCATCATTCCTCCCCTTCCCCTGTTGTAATTATAATATCCAGCTCCTGGCGTTGAGTATCCTCCTCCCATGTTAGCCGTGTATGGTTGGGGTGGTGGCAGTTGTTGTGCTACAATCTGTGATGATTGTATTTGGGAGGGATCTTGTGCAGCCACTACTTGTGTGGGGTTTTGAGTCATTGTTGCAGGTGTAGTTATTAGTGCACCTTCCATCGTGTATTTAGTAAGTTTTTTCTGTACCAATTTAGCCTCTTCCGCTTTTCTATCCTCTTCCTTTTGTTTCATCTTTTCTTGCCATGTCCTACAATGATGTACTATCGTCAGTTGTATTTCTGGCCATGCTTTTGCTTCCATCCCCACCACCTTCTTCAGTTGTTTCTGAACTGCTTCTGGGAGCCCTTGTATTAGTATATGATAGACTATTGCTGGTGTTTTGTCCCATTGTTCTCTAGTTTCCATACGCCACTTCTCTTGAATTTCTTGGATATAATTAACAGGATCTTCGTTCTCACGCATCTTGCGTGAGGTAATTGCTCCTATGTCTGATGTGTCTGGGTACTGTACCCTCAGCGCTTGCCATAATACATGTCTGCAGTTTGCGAATGGTGCCCCATCGTGTGATGTGTTTGTTATTGTGACCCCAGGGGAGCCTGCTCTCTTCCAGATGTCATCTGCTGCATCCCCAATATTGATATTAGAAGGCCCTTTACATCCCCCACTGCCAGTTTCTGTCCTGCGGTGTGTTTTTCCATTTCATATATCCATTTTCCCGCACCTCCACTTAATGATGGGAGCCTGCACTTTATATTTTCCTTGTCTGCATGCTTCCAAGGGACGTATTGTGGTCTAACCCCTCCCCTCTCCAGAAGTGGCATTAAGTTGTGTCCTGTTTGACCCCCTGGGTTCCACAAAATCGAGTCTGTGCACCCCTCCTCTTCTTCCGTTTCTTCTACATCGTCAATTGGGTCCATATTTCCCCTGCTCGTAACTGTTTCTCCTCCATCTCTTCCCCTTCTTTTATCATTTCCTTTATTTAATGTGGGCGTGTGTATTCGTTCTCCCTGCCTGCGTCCAGGGAGGTCTCTAAGCCTGCCTGCATAGGGTGTCAGTTCGTGGGGGAAGGGTGCGAGTTTAGGTGGACATGTTGCACGTAATGAGCGTGAGGTAGTGGAGCATGTTGGACGGGGTGGTGAGGGTGTAGCTGCACGTGCCTGCCTTTCCGCCATTCCTTGCTCTTCCTCCTCACTTCCCTCCAGTTCTTCCTGTCTCCTGCAGATCCATGGTGATTCTCTATTTGTCCGGGTGATGTATAATTTATCTAAACTTTCCCTTTCACTGTTTCTTCCTTCCTTCTTCATTCCCTCTCCTTCCTCACTGAAAAAGTCATTCAGGAATGGCAACCCCCAATCTGTCTTTTTCCCCCTAATCGTTACTGTTTTTAAGTCGATTAGATCCGTTCCTCCCTTTTCTTCTTTACCAATTGCTCCCCTTTGTGCTGACGTTGTTGCTACTTCTGTGTCTCTGTATATATACCTCCTTACTTCACTCTCCCCTCTCCTATCTTCTCTTTCCCCTTCATTTTTCTCTGCTATTTCTCTACCAATTTCCTCTCTTTTCTTTTTCAATTCCTTCATTACTTCACTACTCATCTTTTCCATTATCCTTTCTTCTTCTTTCTTCCTTTCCCATCTCGCTCTTTCCCGCTCTAATATACCCTCTATCATCCTCCCCTCTTCGTATTTCCTTGTCGTTTCTGATAGTAATCTCCTGTTCCATATTTCCATTTCTTTTTCTTTCTCTTCTTCCTCTCTTTTCTTGTCACGCAGTGCTGCTCTGGATACCCTTTCTGCTACTGCCTTCACCCTTTCGGCTTCTCTCTTTTGCTCCTCAGTTCGTTCCCTCATTTTTTCCAACTCGTTCTTGCTTTCTTTCCTTTCCCGTGCTCTCTCTCTTTCCTCTCTCTCGAGCTGCTTGATCAGTGCATTCTGCTCATCCCTTAATTCTGCTAATCGTCCCTCCAAAATCTCTTCCTTTTCTCTTAACAGCTCTCCCCCCTTTCTTTTCCCCTCTTCCCCTTTCATTTCACTCTTCCTGGCATTATCTTCGTCCATTTTCCTTACTGCCTCCTTCTCTTCTCCTGTTAATGAACCTCGTAATTTTAATAGTACCTGCGCAGCTACCGACTCATCATGCCCTAATTCCGCGACCTGCTCTTCGTCAGTCCTCCCCTCCCCTGCGGGCATGTCGTATGAGCTGATCCCGTCGTACTAGTCTGCTCCCCTCCCGTGTGGCCACCTGTAGCTGTATATGGTGGCGGGCTGTATGCCGGGTTCGAGTACCCCTCAGCCGCCCTTAATTGTACTATTTCTCGTAGTTCTGTTAAAGGATATAACCCCCCTTCCTCCTTTCTCACTACCTTTGCTAGGGACATATTGTTGCTCTGTTCCTTTTTTATTTCCTTTTCGTTTAGGTTGTTACTCTTTTCTCCTCCCTCTCGTCCGTTCCCCGTGTTCTGTGTGCCTTCACTCTCTTTTTCCCCATTCTCTCCTTCCTCCTTAATCTTCTCCTCTTCCGTTGCTTCCCCCATAATGAACATTCCGTTTGGTCCTGGTCAGGACCCTTGGAACATCCTCCATAAGTTAAACACCTCCACGTGGTGTATCAGCTTCTTCCCCTTGTATGTGTTATGCAGATGAGTTAATAGTGAATGTTGGGTATATGGATCGAAACTGCCATTAGGCAGCCATGGTGTCGTCATTTTGTTGTCCGTCCCCTGTGTCCATTCTATGCTATATTTGATCAGTTTCTCCCTATGGGGTGACAGTGTTTTACATATGTGCTGTAGCGGGGTAGTGAGGGTGTTCCCCCACCCTCCCGATCCTGTCCCGTATGACATAGTATCACTTCACTTGTTATCCTACCCCTAGTTGGTAGCGGTTATCTTGCTAACAGTGTACACTATACAATCTTAGATCTTTACCTGGCCCCGTAATTTTGGGGACGTTCGATTGTCCGCTAAGGAAAAATAGAAAAATATAGCATTTGCATTTGTATACTCTTTTCTTTCTTTTCTTCCTTTACCAAACACCTTTACGGCCCCCTGCGGCCGAGGCGCACGTAGCCCCCTGCGGCTGCGTGCCCCGTGTGACATTCTTATACAGCCGTCCCACTTTCTTTTACCCCTCCTCCTCTTTCTTCACTTGCCGTGGCCGGCGTTCTCCGTGCGCAGCCACGTCCCCCTTTTCACCCTTCCCCGATCAACTTGTTACCGTTTATCTCCGTCTCCACTCCCTTACCATAATTCTCTTCCCCACCACTCTCCGAAAGAAAAATGCCTTGTGTTCGAGATAGCCTATAAAGCCCTACTGGTGGCGTCACCGATCTGTTCAAAAACTACTGGTAAGCTCTTTACACGTTCTTAAAAGTACGAAATACGCTTGCAATCTACCCCCGTTAAGCCCACAGCTGTCTTCCTGTGACTCCTGGAACAAGGTAATCAACAATATAATCGGACTGCGCACACTGCGTCGCCTCGCGTGTGATACGCCCCTCGACAGGAGGGCTTAACCAGCCAATTATCTTCCGTATTAGGCAACCAGCTAGCTACCGCCTACAGGGAAACGTCATCTATCTATCCAGTTTCCTGCTCGATCAATAGGGATCCTCATCTACTCATTGATCAATAATCACCAAATCATAGGAAGCCGCACACACACACACCCTTACACGTGGTCGCGAACTGGGCCAATCAGTGTCTACGAGCGGCCGCACGTGATGATTTCGTGCTCCGCCCCCTCCTCTTCCGTAACGTAGCGGACTGCTCTCGCACTTATCCAACTACCATTCACTTCACCGTCAACACTCATTTTATCAACCTTCGCCGCGCACCTGTGTAACACCTCCCGCTACCGTATTCAATTCCTCCCCCCTCCCTCACAATTTCACATTGCTTGTTGTGCGTGGCATACTCACCAAGTTCTCTTGATGCGGGGCCGCTCGACTGCGTGCACCCCTCCAAGCGGCTCACCACCTCCCCTCGTCTGGACCACGTCTGGACACTCGCCAACCGCGGGCGGGATACTTCTCAACCAGCTCCCGAAGGCCAATATCCGGATTGCGCTGTCCAGTCTTCTCGCAGTTCCGCAGTGGTCCTGTAGTCCTCAAAAGGGGGCAGCGGCAGAGGGGGCCGCGCCGCCGGGCCTCCTCGCAACGGGAGCACTCGGAAAAATAAAATAAAAGCAGATCTTAAACAGATCTCAGCAGTGCCTCCAACTTGTTGGGGGGAAATTCTCCCGGGGCCGACTGGGCCGTCCGCGGACCTCCGGGCAGGGAGGCCCCAACTCCTCCCGAGTATCCCAAAAATGAGTATGAGGCACACGCAAGAAGCAAGGTGATTCTGCTGTTTATTAAACAAACGGCAGGGATGGGTCAAGGATCGTACGCGTCCGTCCTGACACTCTCTCCTCAATCGTGGGGCTCGCAGGCCCTTTTTACCTTAGTATGACGCGCTACTTGCGTCACCTGGGAAAGTTAGCAAAAAACCTATCGCCACTCTGGATTGGTTCCTCGAGTGGTAGGGCTAGTATAGCATACGTATAGAGAACGTTGTTAGTGGTTGAGGGTCAGTCAGGTGGTATACTTGGGTTGTCCCTTCAATTTGATACATGAAAATTGTTACATGAAGACCCCTGAGGATTGGCTAATGTTAATGGCGTCAGTGATAAGAGCCCCATGTTCTGATTGGTCCACTCGTGAGCCCCCCAGTCTGGGACCATCGCTGTTCCCAGCTCGCGGTGCACCTTTCATTTGCAACAATGTATCACTATGGGTATGTGCAGACAATGTGAGGATTTATTCATATGCTGGAAGGCAGACTACTCCCACCGCCGCAGATGTCCATTGAGTTGCTTAATTGTATCTGCCTGTGTCTTAAAACGTGGGATCCAGGCGCCTCCCTCCTCCTGGGCCTGGCACCCTGTCAGGTTCGGCTTGGTCACGTGAGGAGAGACCGTGGTTGAGGCAGAATTCTGCACATATAATATTGCATTTTCCACTGTGTGCCTGGCTTAATTTGCAGGTGTGACCTTGGCGTCGGCTTGCGGCATGCGAGTTTGCAACATTGTGCCCTTGACTGTCTGCTCTCGCCAGGCCCGTACTGCAGGGTCAGCAACTGTACTCTTGCTCGTTCAATGTTCATGGAGGCTCTTGCTTGCGGCCTACTTGGGCCTGGTGCATAGGTGGAGACGTTTGATGCACGGCGCTTTAGGTTATGGTATCATATGCTGTATCCCCAATATCATGTCTTCGTTATATTTCTTATTGCAATGCATGGGTTTAGGAGAAGCGTGAGCAAGCATTTTAGATGAGTTCATTGTGCGTCTTGCGTTTCTGCATTTGAAAAAACCCTATGTGGTAAATAATAAAGATGCGCGTCAGTGGGTGTGTCTGTCACCTACGTCATAGCACTGAATATGTTCTTCGTGTGGATTGGTGTGGGAGTGTCCAGTGTGCATGTTTGCACGGGTGTGCTGACCGTTGGCTAGGTCGTCATGGCATCTCTAACGATTTTTTCATTTACTGTTGAATGGTTCAGTCGAGTCCATCCATGTAATTAATTTAAGACGCAACAACAATATTCCTGACATGCAACGGAACCCCACTGAGTTGAAAACAGGCAAGTTCTCAAAATAACTGAACCATTTCATTCAAGGCATGATGATGGCATAGAAAGTTTGTTGCTAAATTGGTGGGCCACACACACACTGACACACAGACACACTACCTTATGGCTAGCAGCAAACTTGGTCTCAGACAGTCAGAGTAATCGATACTAAAACACACGATCGGATTGATCAGGAGCAGGCAGACTGGCAGACAGCCCAGCAAGCAGCAAGTGAGACTGCAACCACTTGAATTTCGCTGGTCGCTGCTTCAAAAGCAAATAGGATGTGACCATCCCTGTCCAGCCTGAGACTCGCTGCCTCAGTCAGCCTGCTCGGTCATGCTCCGTGCTCGCTTCGATGACAGTAGTCAGCAGCACTGTGACTGGACTCCGGAGGCTGCACAGGGGCATGTGCAGTTTGTTCCTTGCACGGGCAGTGCCTGGAGTCATATGCGCAGACGTGTGGCTTGGGCCATGGCACGCCACGAGCAGAACCTTCGTCTTTGCATGCAAGTGAAGTTGCAAGCAACTGCCCGGCCAGAGTTGTCACACGGTGTGGTGAGGCCCAGGGCAAAAAACTGGGTGAGGCCCCCTTACCATTTTTTTGCACTGGGCCAGTGGCGGCACCACCGCAAACAGGAGACACGATCAATCTCAGCTTGAGTTTATGTGGAGGAACCCAAATATGGGTAATTATTACAACTGCAAATCAACTACAGCAAAGTTCGATTTCTGTACTGAAGAAAGGTTTATGGCAGATTAACTTATGTATCATATGCATAGTGGTGCGTCATACCAGCATTAAGGAGCATCCTGTCCCTCTGTGCACATTAAAACACACAGCATAAACAATGACAGATGGATGATGTAAAGTGGGGGCTGGTAAATTTCTGAACTGAAGAGGCTTACATGTTTGCATCAATTATACGGGATCGACACAACTCAGTGAGGCAGACCAAACCCAACAAGGAGAATTTGAGGGGTGTCTTACTCCCAAGAAAATGTTTGAAACATTGGGTTAAAATGATGCATTTTACGGCACTTTCTTTGCAAAATTGGGTAGAAACCCAT
Source organism: Ambystoma mexicanum (assembly GCF_040938575.1). Lineage (NCBI taxonomy): Eukaryota > Metazoa > Chordata > Amphibia > Caudata > Ambystomatidae > Ambystoma > Ambystoma mexicanum. The sequence goes on along the minus strand of NC_090931.1, from coordinate 1,024,837,670 downwards.
ACAGTTTGCAATTGGTTTTGTACGGAAGCACATGAAAAAACCCAATAGTTGCAAGTGACCAACCATGCACAGGAACATTTTCCAATACATGTCATGCCGTTTTTGCACACAACATATGCTAATATAAAAATATATTTGTGCTGGTTATTCCCATGTATGTCCATTCAGGCTGCAACAATATATGCTATTATTACTGTATAAAGACTCCAAGCCAGTAAAAGAAAGTATGTCCAGGCTGACTATGCACCATAAATGTTATTACTAACTAGACCGGCCTATTTTCAATGTGGTTCTGTTTAGCCAAGTAGTATATTTTCTTTACCCTTGATGCATGGTCCTGTAAATCAAGGGCAAAACAAAACAAGCATTGGCAATGCTAACAGTTTGGGCGTTTGTGTAGGCATAGGAAAGGCACTGCTGTATTGGTATTAACTAGCCGTTGATGGTAGCGGGTGCAAAATGATTTGAGTACCGGAGCATCTAATAACAGTTCCTGCCAAATGCCTAATACTTATGCACAAGCCAAAACTGTTGGCTTTGCCAATGCTTGTTTTAACAGGACTTCAGTGAAAGACATGTGGTGCTTTAAAATCAAGTGGCTGAAGGCAGACCTGGTCAAGACATTTTTATTACAGAAGTAGCGTGTTTACAACTTCATTTAGTCATTAACTCTCATTTGAGAATCCACTTTCAGACACTTTGAGGGCAAAGTTTAATGGTAAGGTTTGATTGAAGTTAGCTCAAAGAGTTCCAATGAGGAGGTGTTTTGGGTGGGGGTAGACAGGAACTGGGTGGGAATTGCCATAGGGATTAGCATGGCTATGGGAAGTTTTCTGCACAAGCTGGACACTTTAGGGTATTTCTCAAAGGGTTTGTGCCTCTGAGAGGTCAGCAGGGTTGGAATAGACATCGCCAGTCTCACATCAGGCTCTGATTAACCACTGACAGACTCTGGAACAGTCTTTCAGAGGTATTGGGCTGTCAATATATTTATTCTTAGAGCAGTACATGTTCAATTGTTCTCAGAGTGGATCACAGGGTGAGATGCCTGCAAGGTTTGAAGTAAGCACATTTAACATTTTCAGATTTGATGCAAAGGTGGAATGCTATAGGCTAATTTCAGTATCAGTGTCCTTAATGCAATATGTGGACACTTCCCTCTGTTTCAGTGTGGTAGGATGCACCCCTTATTAGTTTTGGTTATTAGGTGGGGCCTAAGTGCCACCTATGAGCCAAAACTATTACACTGGATTACATATAGGAGAGATATAGGATATCAGGAGAGGCACACAGCTTGTGGGGGTTGTTTGGTTATTGACTCACCGATTGACTACCCCAGGCAAATAACACCCTATCATATACCAACCCACTACCTGCATCTTCCCAACCAAAACATATCCTCATGAGAACTCTTTGAGCAATCTCTATCAAACACTAACACCAAACTTTGTGCAGTAGAAGGCCTTACAGTGTTATTTCTAAGCTGTCTTCTGAGAGTTATTGGCTCAGCTCCCCACCTATCCTGAGACTGGGGGGTCTGCTCCCTCCTCTTTCCTCCCCTGTTTTCTTGCATATCAATTGCTGCCAAATTGCCTAACCTCCCCCACCCCCATTCTTTTCTCCCCAATCCGTTGAATCTCTGCTTTCCTCAGTGTGTACTTTCTCCTAAGACTTGTAAAGCACTTTGTTGCTTGCCAAAGCATGGTCTGTGCTCAATAAATACCCTAATAGTAGTAATAGAATTACAAATAATAATTGCAGCTGTAATTGTGCTACTGGTGTAATAGGATGTGTCTTAACCAAGTGTGCCTTCAGCCACTTGATTTATAAGTAGTGTGTGTCCTTGCATCTCTTCCTTGCACTGAAGTCATAGGAAAAACAAGCACTCTCAAAGACAACAGTTTTGGATTGTGTATAGGTATCATAGGCGTTTGCAAAGCACTGGTATCATTTGCCCAGGTGTTCGCACCATTTTGCAGCCGTTGTCGTATCATGGTCAAGTATCACCATTCAGGCAGTGCAATGCCTATCCCATGGCTACACAAAAGCCAAATCTGTTAGCTTTATCAATGCTCGTTTGTAGTGGTTTCATGCAGTACATAGCACTCTTCGTGTTATTGTGGGTTCATGCAAAAATATCATTGTTCCATGTTATAGTGCATTCGAGGATGGAAAATTTATATTTTACCCATTTCAAGTGTGCTTTATAAGAGGATAAATGCACCATAAACCTGAGTGTAGTTTGGAAGGTTGGCAAGAGTACATCCCATCCTGTTAGAGTTTTGGAAGGTCAGCAACACCCATTCTGAGCGTGGTGTGGAAGGCCAGCTGCAGGTATGTTTTTTCTGGTTCTTTAGCTTAATAGCAGACACTGCTCCTTCTGAAAATTGTTTTTGTTTGTGTTATGTGTCACCTCAGTCACAGCATACAAGCTCTCAGAGTCTTTGAAATGCTCCCGCCCTAGTTATCAGGGATCTAAAGCGGTGAAGCCAAAAGATGGGCCACTGTCCAATAGCGGCTAAGCTCGCTCAACATTGCCAGAGCTCCATGAGACAGCGTTCCCTGGGCCTCTATAGGTGCAGAATGGTGGTAATTCGTAGAATGCACCATGAGGCCCCCCCAGGTGTGAGTCCTGGGGCAGTTTGCTCCTCCTGCGCCCCTCTTGTGATGGCCCTGTGCCTGGCACTGGCAGCCATTCCTGGCTGAACCAGTAATTATGTGCAGCAGCAGCAGACAGTGGCAGTGCACAGTTTGTGCACAAGAGATTCTGGGGGGGGACATATGCATTATATCCCCCACTTAAAATTGTGGGGGGATTTGTCCCCCCTATCATCCCCATGTCCTACACCCATGCTTGCTATAAGTGGTCTTCTACCCCACAGAGCACAACCAGCACGTACAGATCTTGGGCTCTCCCAGAAAGCACAGTCATCCCCTACATTTCTAGGTCTCTCCCACGTTGTGCAGCAACCCCCTTAAAGTTCACAGGCTCCACCAAAGAATGCAGCCAAGTGCTAAAGTTCATGGGCTCTCCCACAGAGTGCAGCCATCCCGTAAAGTTCACAACCTCTCCCACAGGGTAGAGCCAACCCCTAAAGTTCACAGGCATTGCCAAAGATTGCTGCAACACTGTTAAGATTCGCCAGAGGGGCACACTCTCTCCCATACTCACCTTACTGCTTTCATACTGCACATCCACTACAGGAGAGAAGGATGGGGCGACATCATATGCTTCTGGTAGCCTCAATTCACATGGAGTCCTGCTCTCCCTGGTAGGGAGGCACCAGGCATTGTAAGAAGTAAGTGCCTGTATACCTCATCATCTGATTTCACATATTCTGCCCAAATGCAGGCACTGCCAGTGGCATACCACTTGTTGGGGTGGCTTTGGCAACACAGTGCTGCTGTTGCCTGCAGTCTCTGGAGCCTGACCACAGATTGGGCAGGTTTGTTGGGTGTGGTGATTGGCCGCTACTTCGCATAGCATTCCCTGTGACAATGTAGTGCTGCACCATGGCCCTGGGAGGTGCTAGCACCAGGATCTTTAGCAATGCTGGAGAGGGCTGAGGTTGCAGCCGGGTCACTAGTGGGATCAGTGGTGGCAGAGGGGCTAATTTGCACTGTAAAGCTGTTTGTGCCACTGGTGAATATGATTCCCCACGGTTCTGCAATTTCTCCTCTGTCCCACCTCACTTTATTTCCACAGCAATCCACTTTGCAGAAAACAGCTGTAAAGAGCCAGGAATGAGACACGGACACAGAGGACTCATGGGGCCTCATTACGACCCAGGCGTTAAGGGTTAACGCTGTCGTTAACCCTTAACGCCTATTCCGATTTTAACGGCTGCTTTTAGCAGCCGTTAAAATCCATGGCGCTAACCTGCCATGATGCTAATTATGCCACTGTAATTTACGGTGGCGTAATTAGCGCCTTCCCCTTTCCCATTATGCCCTATGGGGCAAAAATGGGAATGGGGAAGGGAAAATGGGAAATGGGGATTTACCGCCCCACTCACCTTGGAATGGGGCGGTAAATCCGCCATCCACCATGGTGTAAACATAGTTTACACCATGATGGTAAAGTTGGCGCAATTAGCGCCTGAGTTGTAATGACCCCCATGGTCTTTGCAATAAACATTTATTAAATAATAAAAGCTGTTTGAAAATGCCTCACTGTCCCTAAACTAGGAGGTACTTCCCTACCTCAAACAAAACTAACAGCCTGTTGTGCATCAAGATGTACAAAGCAAACATATCCTGTGTGTGAACTCCTATCCTAGTCCACACACTCTTAAGTAACTCTAAGGTGCTAAGGGTAATGTCTCTGACTTGCAAAGCGCACACATGTTCAAGTTCACCAAAAAGGCGTAAATCCAACAAAAGTTACAAATGAATACTGTTCACAGTTCCAGGGAATTACTTCCTTTCCCAGGTTTCTTTCCACCAAAACAAAAGTTCAAAAGAATAGCCAAGTTCTTTGTAGCTCAAGAGAAGAACTCCCCTCCTCTTGATGTTGCAACCTATTCCTGGGGAAATGTCTCCCTTCCCATGTCCTTCTCAGATTCAATGTAATTCACAAATCCTAAGGGATTCTTCCTTGGGTTCTCTAATTGACACAACAACACCCGGTATACTCCCCTGCCAGGTTCTTTCATATAGTTCCTTGATACAATTTGGTTGCAGGTCACAGACTCGCAAAAAACCTGGCATCCTCTTCTGCCAGGTTCCTTCTCTTTTAAACATCACTGCATTTAATCCTTAGAGCGGCAAATCTCCTGCGCTGCCAACCGCCGTACTCCCATTCTCTCTCGTCGGCTGTCTTCACCATAGCTGGAAAAGGAGACAAACTCCTTGCTTCTTTCCCAGCATGGTTTTAAACCATGTTGGGCCAATCACATTCTCCAGCCACTAGACTGCTGGCACTGGTTCGAATTAGGAGTAATCAGCATTGCTCCTTGCCTCTTCCTCATCTCAGTTCTTTCTGAGTAGCTCTCTGATATTGAGGAATGCTGTCAGTAAAATTGGCAAGTTGTTGAGGAGGATGATGGCAGTATGCCATTAGGGCATTAGGAATGGAGGGAATATCCCTAAAAGAGAAAGGGGGTACTGTGTCTTACCTGATGATGTCATGTCATCCCCCGAGGGTTGCCTCCCCCATGTGGTCCACCCTCAAATAGCCACCCCCAGGGTCAGTATCAGGTAGTGGCTGACAGCCCCTGGCCACATGATGAGAGGCTATCTCAGGGAAAGTAGTGATTACATCATCAGATTCATCACACAGCACACTTATCACCCTTGACAGTCTTCCCCAGTGGCAATACGAAGTACTTCAACACCCAGGTCCATGAGGGTTGTTTGAAGGCGGCATAGGTATTTTCTGCCTGTTTCTACCTTGTCCCCTCTGCAAGGGCACTACCACCTGCTGGGGCACTGCCACAGACTGGTTCTCCCCAACATGATCTCTTCAAGGACCTCCAATCTGCTTTAACCCCACCAGGAACCAACTCTGGATATCATTTAGTATATTTGCAGCAACTGCCTCTTCCTGCCGCATAAAGAACATGCCTGCCTATGTCTATTGCACAACCACCTATATCATGCCCTCCTGATCCTCTCTATGCCCTTCATTTTCTGCCTCTGTAGTGGCCTCCACCACGAGCTCTGCTATCCCTGTCTCATCATACTCCACTAACTCCAAAGTCAATGCCTTTCCCAATGTCCCTGCCACCTCTTCCTCTTCCTGTCTGCCTCTGTCTCCTAAGGCTACTCCCAATCTCTCAGTCTTACCCACCAATTTGAAACATGGCAGTGCGCTGTGTCGTTCCTCATGATACAGTAACAACAAATAGTAGAAGATTCAGTTCCAAACACTTTTTTGATCATATGGAATCATCCTTGTGTGAGGAGAAACATAGTTCCTCCTAATTTCCTACCAGCCAGTTACTTCTAGTCCCATTGCCAAGAGCATGCCACCCACTCCTGCCCTTATTCCTGCCTGTGATTCGAACTAAAAACTAATGAGAACCACCAGAAGAGAACCAGCAAAGTTGAACCAAGATCACCCAGAAAACCAATTTAACCCAGAGACTGACCTCACCGAAAGGGCATGACACAACTCAAAACAGTTCTGCAGTACTCCCAAATAGATACAGTTATGATAAACAGACATGCCAAACAAGTAGGGAGATGACAGCAACAAACATACAGTAGGGAAATTGGGTGAGTAAATAACTTTTGTCAGGGTTGAAGTTTTTTTGGGGGAAAGGAAAATGAACAGAAAAGTTCTTGAAGTCTTTCAAGAAAATGTCATGGTAATAAAAAGGGCAAAAGGACCAGAGAAAATGGCTGAATGTATTTCTTTTGTTTTATTTTGTAACAATTTTTTTATCAGACAAAACTAACTAAACAATGAACAGACACTAAGCGTTGAACACTAAACCGACAAAAGGAGTCCAAAAACACCAACCAAATAAAAAAGCTCTACAAACAACAACAAGCTACACAAAATCAAACAGCAAAGTTCTCAAAATGTGTAAATATTCTCAGAAGTCTTACCAATTGTGAGCCTGCCCCGTGTCGTTCTTTTTCTCACAGCTTCAGAAATCCCACAAACGAACAAGATCTGAGCTGGGTCTTTTATAGTTCCTGGATCTTCTTTTAGAAGAGTTGGGGTTTCAATTTGGCTGAATGAATTTGATGTGTTAACCCGAGATTAGATTTGAGATTGGAGACTAATAAATGGAGCCTTGAATGAACATGAGATTAGAGAATTCAGTGCAAGATTCGACATGAGATTCCACCACACCAATAGCCTTTTTAAGACGTTTGTCAAGGTCTGGTAAGAAGACAAAAAGGATGAATTCTTACACATGTTCTGTCATTTATTTTCCATAACTCTTGAGCACGTTATGACACTGCATCAATGACTGTATTTCCTGCGCCCATGATTTAAAACCAGTAGTAATTAGGCAGAGCAATGTTCAGTCCTTAATCTCATAGTCTGACATAGTTTCAATCATCCATTCTTTAGCTTTGGTGAAGGCTGAATTTTGAAATACCCTTATCTGGGATTACCTCATAATGTGATTCATAAATTATCAAAGGGGCATAATGCCACAGCTCATTCATCTCTCCCCATTGCATACCTAGAGCACATACTCTGGGTCTCGAAAATGTGTTCTGACTTCAGATTAAATGCATCTCACATATAGGTGTATAGAAATTATTTGATTGAAGGTAATGCTCTTTATTAAATAATCCAAACTCGGAATGGCTTTATAATGAAGTAGTATGTAATTAATGAGAAACATAACAACTGCAAATAAGAAATCATGCCAATTTGTAATTTAAGTAATGTCAATGAGCTTCTGTGTTTATGTGGTCATGGGAATGGGGAATATGCAGAACTATGCAACATGAATATTAGTATTCTGCAAGGAAATGTTGCACCGAACATTATTACAAATCAAATGAGTGGTCTAGCATATTTATAAACAGAACAACATATTATCTGACTGTTATTAAATAGAAACAATTTGAAGTGAACATTTTTCTGTTAAATGGAAAAGGATACATCTCTTGTTGCTTTGCAATTCTGTGAACCTAGCCTGTGAACTCCAGCTGTTTGTGCAGAACTCAGCTATTTTGAAAACAGGAATGCACAAATCAAGTATCCATCACTTTGTTCGAGACTTAACGGGCCGATCTGTGTTTATATAAGACATGGCTGGGTTTCCAAGTTACAGACAAATATATCTAATGCAAGATTTTAAATTGGAGATTCCGTCCAAATACATGGTTTTTATTTTTTAGCTAATAGCAAATGCTTGAAACAGGCTCCGACTCCTGACCTTGACAGAGCATTAAGCCTGAGCTATAAAATAGCTGGCCAATTTGTGCTTTCAAGAAAAATGGTACGTGTTCAAGACAGAAGTCGCTCTATTGGTATTGATTTAGCCCTCACACAAATGGAAATCAGTTCAGATAGAAGGACACAATGTCAGCTTCAAAATATGCAACAAAAGATCTCAACAACACCTGACAAAGGACAAATCCCAATGCAGACACAGAATGACAAACAGACCACAACTCACAGAGCTGCCCTACTGTTAAAAGATAGCAGTTCAAACGATGGCTACCCACACCCTGTACAGTACTCTTCTGCTCTCGAGCTAGGCCCAGTCTTCAAACAACAAAATAAAAAAAATTAAAAAAAATAAAATAGATTTATTTGCATTGTCCATGTGATATCCATTTTTGGTTAAAACTACAGAAACGCTTGGCCTGAATAAAAAAGCAGATACAAATTTTGATAACATGGAAAATGTGCATATAAAAATTGTTTAATTTAATATATGATTCATTAATTCACATATTTTAATAAATCTGTTGTGCATGAAGTGGCAAAAACATACAGGATATCTCTGATTCATAAAATGTCCGCCAATTGGAATATATAATTCTTATTAACATCACATGTCCATACAGGGAATTATAAGAAAAATAAATATTCCAGTTGCATAGCTAACATATCCCCTTATTTTACAGAAAATTCAATTGGCCAACAAAATCAAAAAGGCGGACCCTAGTGGGTGTAAGTGAGCGAAGGGAACCTATCAAAGGCTCTGTCCAAACTGAAAATTCAGCTTCAAATGATGCAGAATGTGTGGAGTTTGCTGGGTATTGAAGCTCAAATATATAGGACAGAGGGTGAGTTTTGAGCAAGGAGAAACGATAGTGAGTCATTCCAACAGGTTTAAAGCTGATTGGGACTCGAACTGGAAGTAGCTGATGGAAAGTTCCTTCAAAGGGTCTTTTCCAGATGGGACTGAAGACAGAGAGGCCTTTCCCAAGGCAGACCCAGATTACTGGAGAGGAGTTTTAAGTAGAGGTAGAAAGACTGAAAAGAAGAGCTGTCCAGGTGGATGCCATTACCTATTCTGGGCTTTTGAAAGACACACCAAAATTGTGTACATTGATCTGAGAGTAGTTGGACCAAGGCTCAAAGAGTTAAATAAATCCCAGACAGCACTTAGAAGTATTTTGGCGAACCCTCTTCACACATTATGTCATTGAAAGAGGTAATATAGGGCAAGGTGTATGTGGTTTGTGATTTTAGTATTACAAATGTAAACCCTGTGTAGTACGTTTATCTCATATTGGAATCTCTCTAAACTTTTGACATTCCAGATTAAAATGTGGAGTAATAAGTCCTTTGATTGGCTTCTGCCATGCTCAATAACGTTATTTAAACCTCTTACTTAAATAAATATGTGGAACTGGGGTGTTGAGAAGGTGAGCCTGATGTACAGAGAAGTAGTGAAAGAGTTAGGGACTCTTGTCCCAGCATTCTACAAATAAACTAAACATAAGGCTCTTTGGGTAGCGTGCATGCCGTGGATGGGTATCAGAGTAACTCTTACACCAAATATTTGAACCAACTCAGGAAGATGGCAAAGTTCCCTGTTTTATTATCAATTATCTAAAACAGGGAGTTATAACGGACATCAACGGACATCGCATGAGCTCTCAATGCATCTTACAAAAAATCACAGTGATATAGTGAAAATTCATCATACTTGACGTCATACTACATGGCAAATAAGAAAAACCTATCAGGGATTGTGATACTTTCAAGGGGAACATCTAAGTATACTTTCTATAAGGGGTTGGGTTGTGATTGGATATCTACTGTCAGGTGGACAATTTATGCCCACCTCTAGCGCAAGTAATCTTCATCACTATTAGGTACACAGTATATAATTGGCTCTCATTTGGACCCCTATAATTGTTTGGCATGCTTGTGCCAGTCTGGAACATTCGGCTCACTAGCAGCACGTAAGCTCATACCCCAGCTTCCATGAGGTGGACTTGACTGTACCTCCCCAATCAATTAGCCCAACATATTTAAACACCCATGCCTTCTGCCATGAAGATTGTCTTTGAACTTAGCCTTGCAAAGTATCCTTATCTCTGGGAATATATGGGAGTGTGATAATGCACTATCATAGTTCTAGAACTCCTCACCCAACTCTATTTCCATCCTTGGCTCACATGACAGGAGACCACAATTTGGTTAATTTTTGCAGCATTTAATTGTCTTAAATGAATAAAACTTGGCACTCATTGTGTTCCTTCTTGCACTTTAACTTTAAGAAGGGATGATTCTGCATCTCACATTCACCGCCTTTAAGAATAGATAACCAGTCTTGGCTGCTTCAGCCTTGACCCCATGCCACACAGGCCTTCCAGACTTTTCCACGATCCAAGCAAATTCGTTGCTGCGACACAGCTTTCAGTTCTTCTCACCATGGGTCTAGGCTTACTAAATTTGTGACACTGATGTCCAGCTTCTATATAATGGTGGCTCCGCCTGCAGTATATTTGCTACTTATAGCCAGCATTAAGATTACTTCATCTACTTGCGTTACAGCGTCTGTACAGGTTTTGAACGGCTTGCATTTTCTGCAGTGCTTTTCACACGTGAAATCTTCTTTTTGCATTTCAAAGTTTACTCAGTTCTCATTTTCATCATCAAATTCTATATGGTCCATATGTTTTCGTCTTCAGCCAGTCTTCTCAGTGCATCACACTTGCATTTTTGTGACATCACCAGCTACTCTTTGCCTCTCATTTTCATATTCCTTCGGGGCGTCCCAAAACTAGATTGTCATCTCTCCAGAAATACATCTGATATGGTTTTCTTAATGGATACCTTTTCTCAAAGATTTGCCGCGGAATGGTTACAACTGCAAGTGTCAAGCATGGCACAATTTCAGTCTTCCAGCATACAGGTGGGAGGGGAAGGGACTTCCTGCAGAGGCATGTGGCTGCTCCTCTACAAAACAGAATTCCTGAACCCAAACCTTTAAGATAATTGCAACCAAATTCAACTCCACACAATTTCAATTGTTTATTTGCCCAATCTAGAAACCAATACTTTGTCACATATAGTTTCCAACATTTTAGATCAAAATCAGTCATACAATCAGAAACCTATGCTACTATGCTAGAGTAGTAGAAGAACGTTTTTTTCAGAAATACAAAGCATTCCCATAAAACCAACAAGTGGAGCTCCGCCTTCCTTTTCACTGGAGGCCATCTTGGAAAAGGATTTCCTTCCTACAGCTGCCGGAGGAAGGAAAATCCTTTTTTTCTAGCACCTTGGGTTACCATTTAAGCAACGCGGGCTGCTAATGGCCTTCATTCCCCATTCCAGCCCCTGTAACGGGGGATGAACGCCACAGTAGGTGGGGTTCCCAAATATAAGTGTTAGAAGTACTGTAAAGTTCATAACTTTGTATGTGGCCTTATATCCAGTCATAAGTGTTGTGACCAGATTAGGCCCATTGCCAAGCACATGAAGTAGTGAATGGTTCTGCCCCAGGTCATCACTCTTCCCTCATCCAGCTTTATGAACCAGCGAGAAATCTCTGCTGTTCCTTTTACAAAAGCACAAAAAAACCTGGTTCCCATTAAAACAACATAGAAATGATTTTGGTTGGTGATGCTTGCTATGCAACTCTCTCTCTTAACCTGATATTTAGAAATGTAGGTGTTTTTAGCTCCACTGATAAACTATGAAACCACAGAACTGACCTTTTACTCATCAGAAGGTAGAAAGATGAGCCTTTTTTTCACACCTTCCTTTATTGAAATAGCCTTTTTCTGCACTGAGCATGTTACAACAATGTGCTTTTGGGTATTAACATTTTTATTTCCATAACAACTAATACGAACAAAGGAAAAATAACTATCAGTAACCCATTAATCATGCACATAGCCAATTAAAGTCAAAGCATAGTAAACAATTCATCATAAACTATATGCACACACTATATATAAGAGAAGGAATACAGGAGAAAGAAGGGGAGAAAAGAAGAAGAAAAGGAAGAAAGGAAAAAAGAAAACACCAGAATCAAGCTTTTGAAAAAACTATAACAGTGTGCTTATACATCATATTTAAGAACAAAAGACATGATTGTAGTGCAAGGTTAATAAAGCAGGAATTTTAAGTGTTGTAGGTTAACATACCTGTCCCACAAACAGGATATTCACATTCCATGATCTGAGAGACGCGCATCACCTTTTTATGGCTCACCAGCAAGCATCTTCAAGCAAAATATGTATTAAGATTCGTAGTTTTAATGACTACCAACCCAACTTTTATCTTTGCTCCCATATCTTGCAAGCTGGAAGCACCATTTTACGTTTTCTGGTCTTCAGATATGGATATCTGTTAACTGTGATTTTCTTTCATTGATTTAATTTCTTGGCAAGGCCTTCTTCCTTGTGCCCCCTTTCTTGAACAGACACACACCTTCAGTGATGCTGCTGCAGTTGCCTCATAGAGACCACTAGGCATCTTGGTTCATTTGGGCTTCCTTCCTGCGGTTGCTTGAGACTGTGGGCCCGATTCATGGAATTATTTGCATGGGAAATAGTAGTCTTATGTGCCAAACTGCACGCAAATCTGCATTTGTCGATTCATGGAACCAACTCCGCTGGACTTTTTTTGGGACTTGCGTGGAGTTCAGGACTGGAACGTCTGTGTGAGCCGTTGAGCGCCTTGCATAAAACACCATTCAGAGCATGGGCATGGCTTGCGCAGAGGCCTTGGAAGGAGGTGCAATTCAGAAAATGGGGAAGTACATGAAAAAAGTGGGTGCTACAAGGGAAGGCCCACAGGCAGTCCCTCACACAGCCGCATTCGTGCCAAACGACATGTATTCATGGAAACACCCGCACAGCATCTTGACATAGGCATGGCCATGCAAATTGCTCAATCACTACAGCACCCAAAGGCAGGCGTAAGTACACTTGCGCATAGGATTCGCAGCTCGCAAGTGGATTTGCATGTTGGATTTAGGGTAGCGTGTATGAAAATGGGGTTCCGATCTAACTCAGGGGTGCGAGTAAACAGGGTAGTGTGGTTTTCCAGGGGTTCACACACAGATTTTCCAAGTTTAAGCCGAGTTTTTGATTTTTCATATGCATGTTGTCGGGGTGCTGGCAACAGTTACGGGGAACCCGGCGTAGGCTCCCCAAGATGCACGCATGCTTGCAGGGGACCCCACGCACTGTTTGAATTATGCATGTATTTTCACCCGGAGGAGCGCACAAAGTTAGCTGTTCTGGCTGTTGATGCTTTGCATGTGGGCATGTTGGGGATGTTTCGGGCGCGACTTGTGAATACGGTTACTTTGCACAGTAAATTCGATGAATACGCAGGATGTGCATTTGTTGTTCTGCACGCAGGCTTGCGCAGTGTCCTTCTCAACACGCAGGCCTTGTAGGATTTCTGCACACATTTCCATGAATCAGCCCCTGTGCATGTCCGACAGTGACCTCAGATGTGGCAATGGAGTATCAAGATTTAACGTCATCTGTGCATAAGGGCGCTGTGGCCATTGGAACATTATAAAACCTCAGTAAAAAAAGATATATAAATAAACCATATCTGTGTAAAGCCATTTTTATATTTCCCCAAGCACCTAACTGTGGTGCTTTCCAAAATGTGTTACAGCTCACAAGCAGAAAAACGTGGCAGTGCGCAGTCTTATATGGGATGCAGTGCAACCTACCATACTTTATAGGGATATTGCAAGTCACTGGGCAGTTTTGTGACCAAATATAGGAACGAGGCCGACTGCCTTTGTAAGGTACAGAACTACAAGGTGACTTGCAATATCCTTTTTACACACGGTAGAGGATATTTTCATCTGGCCATACCCTTACATCCCTTTAATAGCTGGCCTCTTGCTTAATGTAATGCAATCGATCTTCCAGTTGCAGATACAAATAATCCATGTAGAATGTGTTTGGATTTAAAATTCAACTAATATAAAGCTTTTAATATGTTTCAGAAAAATAAAGTACAGTTCAATTAAATGCATCTAATCAAAATTTGTTTGATGCTTTAAAATAAGCAATGACATGCAGATTGTTGCTCTTGTGTTAAACGTCAGCAGTTCACAGAATAGACACACTACAATATACAGTTCCTTATCAGTTAATGGTTGTAAAGTGTCCCAGAAGGGTGTGCTGTTAGAAATGAACTGGAACATGTTGTCATGGCTTTGAGTGCTGCAATGGCAGCTGGAATTATTCTGTGGGGTGGCTCAAGCAGCAGGAATGCTGACGTCACAACTGAAGTGTTTTGACAGATTACAGAGCAATTGCGATGTCAATGTCTTATTACAGGTCAGTGGTGATGTCACAAGTGCCCTTCAATAATACCATTATTTACAGACTTGTAAACATGGATTGCCATGGATAGCTCAGCTGTATCAATCACCTTGATCAAAATCAAACCGTGTATACAGTGCTGGCCCCAGGTTTACCAGCGCCATCATGATGCCCTTTTGCCAATGACTTTCGATTGGTGAGAGACAGAGGGTCAGTGCGAATCATGCAGCACCTCGCTAGCTCACACAATGTAAAGTGTCATGCGATGGCTACACCCTTTTATTTGCGGCGCCCCTGGGTGACCACACCACTTGATCGCCCCTTGAGCGGCTCTGCCTGTGCAGGAATAAGCATTCCAGATCTGTGTTCAGAAAAGGACGGAGGTGCTTACTCTGATGCCTTCCGCTCACTGGTATTGAGGGATGACGACCATCAGTTCCGGGTTATTTGATTGACCATAAGCAAGAGCAGGGAAGGTATCCATGCAGGCAGGGGAGTTGCTAGGTCTGGAAGAGACCTGGGGCTAAGCTGATGTCAGAACTGTTGGGACTGGGGGCTAGCTAGTCTTTTGGCTGTAGCTCCTGAGATTCTATCCGGGGCTACAACCAAAAGATCAGGGGCTATAGCCCCCTCAGCCCCCCCCCCTAGCAAATCCCCTGCATGCAGGCACGGCACACGTCTCGCATAGTCTGACCAGATGTTCCAGAATATGAAAGGGTGCTTCAAGCACGGTTTCCGCTATAACGTTTGCCTTTGAAATATTAATGCGTATTAGTCGCATAGTCATGCTTTTTAGGACCATCTACAGCACTCCAGCATCCTTCAGAAATCAATGAAGTGGCAAAACCAAAGAACCGCGGCAAGGAATCCTCGGCCTTTCCTCAGCCGTGGAAGCCTGCCCGTTAAATAATTAAAAATCACTGAGAGGCTGTAGCCGATCATTTGCAAGCGGGCAAAGCAGGTTCTGCATGACTTCCACGAGGATAATCTTTAGAACTGAGGGCGTATCCGCGTATGCTTATAATTATGAAGCATTTAGGACGCGCGGATGGACATATTACTTTTAATGGGCAAACCGTTTGGAGAACAATGTTATCCGTGCGCCACTTGTGTGCACTTAGTAACAAGGTAACAGCATAATCAGAAAAGAACACCACGTGCTGCTGTAGTTAGTTATCACGGAAAGGTTCATGCCTCTACCTGGTTGGAAAAGCTACAGTTAACTGCCTTCCGCCATCTTAGATCATCTCCGAAGATCTGACTGTTCTTTCTCACCAATGACCTATGACCTATTGATGACTGCTCATGTTTTTACCCCTCCAGGGAGAAAATGATGCCATTCGCTCGCCTATACCACTGGGGCTTCTGAAGAAGTCTGCGCTCTTAAATACTGCACTAAAGAGCAGAAGGCAATTTCTTTGGCGTGTGCTTCCTGTGGGAGCATTTAAAGTTTAATGTCTGTTGGAACTCATGTCTACGGATTAAAGGAACAACATCTGCACTTACTTTTTAAAAGTAAGAAATAGTAATGCGCAGTGAATTGGAATGCTATAAAAGCGATTTTTAAAATTAGTGGCATGATTGCATTTCAAGATTTCTGTCAAAAATATACATGCATCTTTTTATAAATCCAAATGTCTTTCAACACATTAGTGGATTAAAATGTGAACTAGCAAGAGGCACCTAGATTAAGTGTTTCCAATTGCCCATGCTCCTTGTGGTAGTAGTCAAATTGCGCAAGTCTGCAATACATTTTCCTTATTTGCATACAACACCCATTGTGTCAAACGTACACCAATAATGAAGAATGGCAACCCCTCAAGTGCTAAGGGTTTCAATCTCAAATTACTCGGCGCAACGTTCCCAGTGCTAAGGTCAAGACATAAACACCCTTTCCGCATTAATGTGGCCAGTGTTCAGCAGGGTAAAATAGTTCCTGCACCGTCATGTCACTAAACTACCAGGGTTAGCAGGGGTGGCATTACACACACGGCAAGATCATGGGAAGTGACGTCATGTGGCCTTTGAGGCTGTCCCTCCGACTCCTGATGACATCACAGGAGGTGGCATCTCACATGTAAAAGTACTATAAATTAGCAAACCAAACTAAAGCATTACTATGTCATGAATGCAGTCAAGCTATACTAGGGGCACACCGTGCAGAGCCATTTTAGAGAAGGGGCACAGCTTTCATATTCAGATAAGCCACGTATGACTAGTTGCTGCCATCATGTGCCATTGTATGGGAGGAAAGTTCTTTGAGACCCCCTCCCCTCCATTCCAACCTGTGTGCAGATTATGTTCGCCCGACGGCCACTCATGCGCCTGTGGCCAAGGATGCGGGATGGCTGTGGGACGACATATATGAATGCAAAATTCGGCCAGAAGGCTGACCCCAGACTCCATTTTGTGCCACACTCCGACCCCATTTTGTACATGGTAAAACAGGACTCATGAGCAAAAGCAGCCTGGGGGAGCTGCAGCTCTCCCCTCAAGATCTGGGCTTATTACTTCCCCTACCCTCCTACCCTCTGTGTCCCTGCAGTGGACATGTTCTCACGGGAGACTAGGCACGAACAAGCTACAAGACAAACACCGTGGGCCTCATTACACGGTAGGTGGAGAACCATGGCGCTATTAGCGCCATGGTTCATGCCGGTAAAATACCGGCACCGCCTTGGTGGAAAGGGGAATTACCACCCCATTCCAAGGTTGGCGGGGCGGTAATTCCCCCTTCCACCATTGCCCTTCCCCATTCCCATTTTTGCCCCGTAGGGCTCTATGGGAATGGGGAAGGCGCTAATTACGGTACCGCAAATTGCGGTACCGTAATTAGCTCCACTGGTCCCTTTGCGGGTTGGTTTTTTACGCCTGCAAAAAGCAGGCGTTAAATTACCCAACCCGCAAAGGGACCTCGTAGTAAGGCGGTAAGGATTTACCGGTAAAATACCGGTACCGGTAAAGCCTTACTGCCTACCGTGTAATGAGGCCCTGTATCTTTTACCCTCCGCAGTCCATCACTGACCTACGATTGACGGGGCAAAAGCCTGGGCTCGAGAAAAAAAATCCATCTCCACAAACATGTGCCGTCCCCTTGCACACCCTACATTTATGACATATGCTTTTGATAACCCCCCAACCTCGCTCCCTTTTTGAAATAACAGACATGTACCCCATGCCTGTGTGCCATTCCGTTTCATCCAGAGTGCTAATCTCTCTGTGAAGACTATAAATCCCCTTCTGTAGTTGTATATCAAGGGGCTGATTTTATGATATGAAACAAGACGGTCTTTACCTATTTCATTGCTCATAAAACTATGGTTTACCTGTCTTGGCCCCATATTGTTGGTTGACTATTATCCTTTTGTTAAAGACTTACACTGGTGTACGATATGTTAATTTACCCATTCAGTATGATGCAAGTTAGAAGATCCAGACGCACAATGGTTTTCTAATGTTATGGATTTTCACAAACATGTTCAACTAGTATATTCTTCTCATGTATGTAATATAAAACGGCACAGCGACAAGGTTAATGTAAATAGATTCATTTTCGCAGCATGATGATTATGGTAAACAAAACTGTATAACCTATATTGTAATCAGAGTTAACTCATTATTTTGATGTAACTGTAGTCACAATGACCTAGTTTTACCTCATCCTAATGATTTACATATAAGCCTACAAAGTAAACGGGACCCAGCTCAACAGGCCCCACAGCTCTCTCTCTCCCCTGCCTTGCTGCACCGTGCACTCAGCCCCCAACACTCTCCTCCCTCGTGCTGGGATGATGGCTGAAGGCCCTTGTCCTCACTGATGCTCTGATGCTACAAATGTAACCTCTCACCCTTCCGCTGAGCCTGCACAAAGTATCCACCCTCCCCTCTGCCCCCAGACTCATGACGTCACTATGAACTTGCCTCACACCCCCAGACTCTAGTTAAAGAAATATGGGCAATAAGCCCCTTACCCCAGTGCCTTTTGAAGTAAGATTGCATGCCCCCCATCATCATACCACCCTGGCTCACCCAAGATCCCTGATCCCATGTATGGCAATATATTCTCTTCACGATAGCAAACATATAATTGTCTTCTGAGATCTAAAGGAATGGTTCATGAATGTGACAACATAATCTCATGAATAAGTTTGCCACCTGGACTTATGTAGTCTCACATTTATCGCTCAGGTCATGTGTTTAGTAATATATCTCCCATGTGTTAAATGTAGATGATGGTCAAGATATGTGTGGCCACAAGGGCAACTGCTATGTAGAATAAATTCTAACAGCTCGGACATCATCTGACCCAGCGCTCCACCCCGAAGAGCCCAGCTGACCCGTGCACTGGCAACACGTGGACCTCCACCAATCCTGGAGCACCGGATTTAAAGATTACATAGTGTCTAGTCTTCACCATCCAATCCCTACGACTTATCTTAGTTTACATTATCAGTGACGTGATGTGGTAATAAATATGAATGCTTTTCTATTGTCTGGCAAAGCGCTCTCGGGTTTTGCAGAGTTCTCTGCTTGCCCTGTTTTATTTTGGATAGACTTTACTTTTTTTACTGGCACTGGTGCATGACGAGTTAAATGATTCTGCTTGTTCTAATTTGCCTACGGAACTTCTAGTTGACTCCTTTGAAAAGGTAACAATGACTAAGCTATCCGAAGTGAAGCGGTATGCCCAGGCTTACACAATGTGCAGATATCTAGAAACTGGTAAGTAAACCAAGGTATCCTGGTTTCAACGTATCCAATTTCTAATAGAACACATGTACTCATATCCCCTGTTTGGTATGAAGGACAATTAAAAGCAGCAAGCATGTAACTCACTGAGACATCACCACCCCTTGCTAAATACTGTACTAAAAAGTGTAATTGGCACAAAATACTAAAGAATACACAGATAAAGGATGTGCCCATTTTGAAAACAAATAACATGAAAAAGGGCGCTTAAGAAATTCCATACATGAACATGTAACACACAAACACATATCCCGAAAGTATATAGGGTGACACAGCTGTGTGCAGAAGAAGACAATTCCAAAGCTGTAATGCAAGGGGCTTTTGTGGAAATGGATGCTACTGCTCGTTAAAAGTGTGAAACCAAAGTGAGTTATTTTCAGAGCAACGTGTGTTTCACAGAGCAAAACAAACCCTGCACCGAAATACATTACTTCTGCACCCTCGTCCTTGGGCCAGTGCTCATTGGCATTCCTTCTCTGACCAGGGATCGCAGAAACAGTGCAGGGATACCAATGGGTTTTGCAAGGGCTTTCCAGGAGTGGGAGAAGCTACCCATGGCAATCCCAAAATGATGTCCACGAAAGGATGGACGCCATGGTCCAGTAGACTCACTACCTGCCATCGCCCAAATACCTGAGCTTAATAACACAAAACAACATGAAGAAAATCTATGCTGTCAACCTTTCTCCCCTATTGACAAGGAGATGATTCATAATCTCGAAATTGCTGAATGGGAGGGTCTCACTATTAAAATGCTCTTTCAAAGTATGTGCACTTTCCAAATCCCCTGAGTGAGACCTCTGCATTGCAATTCATGCAGCTGTTATCCAGCATTGCTCCATTTATCAAGGTGTTGGGAAGGCAATGACTCCATCCCGCCGCCCTATGCGCTTTCGGGTTAGGTGACTGAGTCCCATTAGGAGACCTCTGATGTGCTAGGGGGGGAGAGGAGCAATCTAAGAGACCCCACACGGACATATTATACAAATTGTAGATGTTGAGACTTAGTGCACGCATATAAACAGGAACCATTTTGTAGCTATGGCAGAAACATAGGGCCTGCATGGCAGCGCGTACACGCAGGCCGCACACCTGATGAACAAACCTGAATAGGCCCAAGCGCTGATTAGAGAAAGACCCACGCTGCTAATTTCCACAAAAACCTTCCTTTGTTCTAAGACTGTTGCCAATATTTTTATCCCGAGAAAGATTGTACCCTGCAAGGCCATGGGATAGTGCTAGGCGCCTCACTGCACATGTTATCACAAACAGGCTAGAGCAAGCTTCCAACCCCCACCCAGCCAACTACTAGTTATAGCTCCTACAACTGTGCGAGGACCAAGACCCATGAAATCCGAGATATCAGCTGACCCCAGGCCACCGACCATAAACCAGTCAACCATAAAATATCTAAGAGAATGGTTGCCCTATATTTACTTTATAATGACATTATTTGTAGAGGTACAGGGAGGGATTCAAAAGCGAGGTTGGAAGCTTTGAAAGCCGGAAGACCCGAAATGGATGAGTGAAATGTGTGCAGGTCAGATTGACCTTGAGACTCACCCTGTGCCAGCCTATACTCATGCTAGGGGACCTTTGTAATGATAGAGTAGCACTGTTAGTGTAATGTAGCTAATTGTCTTTTCGACCTTGGGTCCCTGGAGACGAAGAGCCCAGCTGACCCCAGTCTGGTGATGGAAGATGGACGGGGCTGGGACCAACGGCCTGGCATCCCCGATGGAGTAGGCCGACCATGTATAGGGTTGCACCGACCAGCCGTGCAGTTTTTTACCATACGTAATGATGTCACTGCTGATGATGTGCCCCCTTTTAAGCTAATGCGTGTACCCTTTGTCCCCAGAATGTTCCTGGGCAGCAGAGTTCGTTGCTGGCACACCTATTTTTTTACATAATTAAAACTTGTTATCCTTGCTAGAATCTCTTGTCCTTTTTTCCCTAGTGGGTTGTATTTTTTCTGGTGTGAGCATTTAGGGGTGTGCCTTCAAAGGGTCATATAAGATGCACACATGGGTGCAGTATCTTGAAGAAACATGAGAGGACCATGTGAATGCCAGGCTTAGAACGTCACTATCATACTGAATACTCTGCTCAGCCACCATGCAATTGCAGGGTGGCAATATGCACACACCTTCCTTCCTAAAAGGATCAAAAGGATATCTGCTGTGCTCTGGGATATTAAAATATCGGCCATGCAGGCTACATACGTGTAACTCAAGCCGGTATCCTTAACAATAACTGCGCGTAGAAATTGGAGCTGGGCCATTCACAGATTCACAACAGCCAGCTCATGTTCTCCAAAGATACTTGATTTCGGTCTTGCCGCCATAAAATCCATAAATACGCCAGCAAATGCATCATCATGACACTACACATGCAATATAGATTCAAATCAATACAATGCGAATCGTCCTTACAAGAAGATCTATTCTCTCACTGTTCAATATATCTGCAGAGGATCAGCCCTGTATTTTCTTATGTGATTACATCACGATTTTTAAGGTCGTGATGGAAACAAAGCTCTTAGTTCGTCATAATGATTTATTTTATGTCAATCTTTTGTCACCTGTCTGAGCCAAGCAATATACATAGTGCAAGCACTTTTCCATAAATCGTTAATTATTTGTTGTGTTAATCTAGATTTAGGATTTTGCTTTTGTTTTTTAAGTAGAAAACTGTTGGTGCAATAGGAAATGTGTCATCTTCGTAGATAGACATCATTACCAACTGTATGTTTTACATTGAGTGGCGGAAATAAGCACACCCAGTAACCTTTCACTAGTCCCTGGCTGCCCTTTCCTGTAGGAACACCGTCGCTTCCGGGACCGCCAGGGCTCTCCTGCTGAGGCCCCATGGACTCTGCTGGTATCATCTGGCCTCCACTGGCAGCCTGTCAAAGTTGCGCGATTGGTCATAGCCGCATGCCATCTGGCGCGGTACACGTGACCTGGTCACCTAACCTCCCATAAAACATCCTGCACGCTGTTCTGTGCTGCTCTTGCAGCTCCTATCTGTGGGTCCATGCCGCTATCATCTGGCCTCCCCTGTAGCCTGTCACTGGCACCTCATTGGGCCAAGCCGCACACCATCCAACGCAGACCATGTGACTTGGCCGTGTGACCCCATAAGGACTTCTTGGACTCTGCACTGCACTCCCCTGACAGTTCCTCCCTACCCGTGGGTCCATTGTCCCTTCCGACCACCAAGGATCATGCCTGAGGCCCAGCAGACTCTGCAGCCACCATCTGGCCTCCCCTGCAGCCTGTCACTGACACCTGATTGGGCCCAGCCGCACACCAACCAATGCAGACCATGTGACTTGGCCATGTGACTTCATTCCTGGATGCTGCACTGCACTCCTTTGGCAGCTCCTACCTGTGAGTCCATTGCCCCTTCCTCAAAAAACGGGGCTGCCACCTGAGGCCCCATGGACTCTGTCACCAGCTGCATGTCATCCCGCACATCACCCCTTCAAATCTGGCTCCCGCCATGGGCACCATCACCAAAGGGCGACCAACTCAAGGGTGGTGTCTTTCCATGTTTGCCCCTGTTCACGCCTGGTGCAGCACCCCTCCATGTACTGCCTCTTTTCCTTCGCTGTGGCACTTCTATTTACTGTAGACATCTTTATGCGGTCAGATGTGATACAATCACTGGTATGGCTCGATATCTTTTTTTAAAGGGCCCTTAACCCTCTTTCCAATGTATTTAGGACTGATGCAATTATGTAAACAAACTCCAGTCCTAGAATATTTGAGGTAAGTGTTGGATAGTGCCTTTAACAAAATGGAGTCAGCCCCAATGGTTTTTTCCAGCGATTATATCACTGGATGCAGTTATGCCTTCCCCATTCCTACCATTCATTCTACCAGGCAGTTGTTTCCTGTGGCTATACTCGGAACCCACAAAATCTGTCCTACCCACTTAGATTTCCTGATCCTCTGTCTGTAGTCTTCCTTGATCTCTTCAAAGCTTGTTTTCCTTTTATAACAAAACCCACTCTGTCCTTGATCTCTTTCTTTGATTCAGTCTTCACTTTCTTTAACTAACCAAGACCTGGATTTCTCCTACTAATACCACTACTCCTGCTTTCCTTTCCACTGTTTCTACCAAATCTTCTCACTCGCCACATGCTAATGACCACGGAGGTGGTACTGGGATTCTTTACCATTTGTCATGGACTCTTTCCCACCCTATTCCTTACTTCCACTGTTTTCCTCTTTTGGATATTATTTCTCCTTTTTTACTAAACGTTTCCCCATTTCATTCCTCCCACTATACCACACCCTGAGCCCTATCTTGGATTTCGATGAGGATCTTGATTCTCTTCTCTCCTTCTTACTACCTGTTACTTTCCCATTCTTTCTAATTGGTGTTTTTAATCTTCACTGCTACCACTTCTTTTCTTCTTCCCCTCTTGTCTCTCTCCTTGCCTCTTACCACCTGGCTCTGTTCCCTACTCCCACCGCTCATATTTCTGGTTCATCTCTCGATCTTATCTTCCCCTCCTTTTCTCCTACTGCTCCTGTCACTGCCCAACCCACTTATCTCTCTGACCATTTCCTTCTTTGCTTCTCACCTACACATCTGCCCCATTCTCAATTCTCTCTCACCTCAACCACTTTCCTTTGTTGAGACTTACGATCCTTTGATATGTCATCTTTTTGGCCACTCCTAGCTCTGCTCTTCCCTTCGCTGTCATCCGCACTCAGCCATGGCTTAACCCTCCTCTCATCGCCATTTATCCAACTCTGCTTTTGGCTGAATGCCATTGAAAACAATCCCAGTCACCAGCCCACCTCACCACTCCTTCTTCTCTCCATTCATCTTACAACACTTCTCTACTGGCGGTTGAATATTGCCTTTTTTCTGATTTTACTAACTCTTTGTCACACAATCGTCAACTTTTTCAGCTTCTTATTACTTTTCTCACCCCTCAATACCCAGACCCTACTTTATCATACTCATCATCCTCTTTTGATTTTGCTGACTTCATTTGCATGGTCCTGGCCTTTCACTCTTCTTCTCCTTCTTCTGCTCATTATTCTGCCAATTCCCCTCCTGAGCTTCCTTCCTTTTCCTTCTTTAATCCCGTAACTGACTTGGACACTGTGGGTCTTCTTTCATGTGTCCATCCAACTGCCTCCCCTGTTGACCCTCTCCCTCTCTCTTTTATGCCTTCTATATACCCCTTCTTATGCCCTATCTTACCTGTCTTATAAATATCGCTCTCTCCAATGCATCTTTTCTATCCTTGTTCAAACATGCCATCATCATTCCCATCCTTAAAAAACATAACCTTTGTTCTTCCACTCCACCAAATGTATGACCTATGCTCTTCTTCCTTTCCTCTACAAACTCCTAGAGCATGCCGTCTATTCACAGGTATCATCTCATCTAAACTCACACTCACTTATACCCTCTTTTCAATCTGGGTTTCATTCTTCTTGCTCTACTGAGATCTCCCTTCTTTCTGCATGGCACTCTAAACAATTTCCTTTACATATCCATCTAGATCAATCTGCGGCGTTCAACACTGGCAATTACTCTCTTCTATTTTCCTCTCTCTCTTACATTGGGTTCTCAGGCTTAGTTCTTAAATGGTTTGATTCTTACTTGTCAGTCCACTCCTACACCATCTCCTGGTCTGGTTCTACTTTATCCCCAGTCCCCAGCACCACAAAGTTCCTCAAGGCCCAGTCATTGGTCCCCTTCTTTTCTCCCTTTACACCATTCCACTATCTGATCTCATTTCGTATTTCAATATTGTAACTTCTACACTGAAGTCACACACATTTTCTTCTCATTAACATTGTTATCAGACTTTTCCGACACTCTCCAATCTACTGGCCTGCTATCCAATCTTGGATGACCTAGTCCTACATCTCTAACCTTCTCGTCTCTGCTAAAAAAATCTAGGTGTGATCTTCAAACCCTCCCTTTCCTTCTCTGATCACCTCTCCAATACGGATTGGGTCTGCTGCTTCCATCTCTGTAAGCTCCATCATCACCATTTCCTATCCATCTCTGCTACCAAATTTCTTATTGTTTTCTTATTTTCCACACATTGACTATTGTGCTTTCTTGTTAGTCGGTCTTCCTATTTCTCATCTTACATGCCCCTGGTTCTATATATAGATTGCTCCCATTAGTCTTCTCTTCCTTCTTCGTTCACGCATGTCATCACCTCTTTTCTCCACTTTGTCTCTCGCCTCCTGTTTCATTTTCTTTTTATCATTTCTAAGTGCTTCCATGGTCTCTCTCCTCCCTACCTCTCCTCTCGTATTTCTCATAACACTGCTTCCCACACTTTGCAGTCGTCTTTTTGCCCCCACTCCTGCTTTTGCCTCTTCTCATTTCGGCTCCTTCTCACCCTTTGCACTTACACTTTGGAACTCCTTCCCTCTATTTGCTCTACACCCTCACTGCATCTTTTCAGCACTTGTCTTAAAGCCCATTTTCTCTCTACTCTCTGAAACTATGTGTTCTTTTCTTTCCTTGTTTTCTTTTTTTCGTTGTTTTCTTTGGAATTGCATATTACATTTTTTTTGTACAGCACTTTGGCACCCTGGTAGACAAAAACTTTCATGATCTGTATTAATGATGTGGGTGGGGGGCACAAACCACAGAGACCCCCCTTTTATTGGGTGCTAATGCCATGCTATAATTGGCATACAAAAGGCATTAAGTCATATATATATGCCTGGATAACCAACCAGATATAAAATATAGAGCAAAGGCTCTTAAATGTGTCTATGCATCTGGAGCTGTTCAAATAATTGTGTGACCATGTTTCGAAGACAATGCCACACTTTTAGACAATTACAAATGTACGTTGACGGTATCACCACCTAAATACAGTTCTTTTGAAAGGTAGGCATCAATCATCTTTAATAATTTACTAAAAATATAAGTACATGGAACGTTGTCAGATAAAAGATGTGCGATGCATTTCTGCTTATAATTACAGGATAGGTGTGCCTGAGCTTATAGTTTTGAAATATATACATAAGCAAGAGGACAGATTAACTTCGGCTGGATGTTAGCTAAGAAAACTAGGAAGGCTCATAATGTGAATACATCTCCCTCAATATAATATGCCTCAGTAAGGTCGGCCCAAGAAAGATATTAAACAAAGGGAAAGTGGGCAAAGGGTTAAACCAATAGGAAACCGTGTAGGCTAGGAGGTAGAAACAGTAGGTTTTGGGGATAACTCTATCTAAAGAACAAAGGGGAAATAAGCACAACCAAAACAAGCATTGGCAATGCCGACAGTTTTGGCATTTTTGTAGGCCTGGGAAATGCACTTGTGAGGCACAGCCGTATTGGTATTAACTGGCCATTAATGGTAGAAGGTGCAAAAAGAAGTGAGTACCTGGGCATCTAATAGTGTTTGCCAAATGCCTAATATGTATACACAAGCCAAAACGGTTAGCTTTGCCAATGCTAGTTTTATAGGACTTCAGTGACTGACAGGTAGAGTTCTTATAAATCGAGTGGCTCAAGGCAGACCTGGTTAAGACGTTTTTAATGCTCCAAAAGCAGGGTTACAACTTCAATTAAGTCATTAACTCTTAGAAGACTGCTTTGAAAAACACTTGCAGGCACTTCGAGTGCTAGATTTGATGGTAAGGCTTGAATAAAGTTAGCTAAAAGAGTTCCCAAGAGGAGGTGTTTTGGGTGGGGAGGGGCAGGAACTGGGTGGGAATGGCCATAGGGATTAGCATGGCCACGGGCAGATAATGGGTGGCCAAATAACTAAACAACGTCTACAAGCTTTGTGTCCTGCCTCATATGCCATTTCTCCCTATCTATACTCTAATGCAAAAATAAGGCCAAGGGACACCTCATAGCACCAAACTAAAAATGATGGCCCAACTGAGAAGGTTTAATTGTGAATGTGGGCATGTATCGTGCCAATGCTATATCAATGACCTAAGGAAAACAATGTTGTTGTAACTAGATAACTAATAGTATGTTTTGATGAATGAAAACAGATTGGCTTAATACAGATAATGATATATTTGATACAGCACATCATGCCAGATTCTGCCTGCCTCAGACTGCTATAATGATAGGTGTTATTTTTATCCAATTTAATGGTACTTAATGTATCGACCTTTGAATGGTGTGCACTGAGTCTGCATTCAAACTTACAATTACAAGCTCCACACATATCACTCAAGTGAGTGCATACATCTGAGAGCTGTATCACCAGCACATATCCCACCAATTAATAGGGATGGATGCATTCAAAACTTGGCTACTACAAACAGCCAAGTCTTACATTTTAAGGAAAAGGACTTTTGGAAGAATTGCTCAGAAACTAATTTAAAGAAAGGGGGTAATGTTTAAGAATCCGCTTACTTCCAACCACAGTGTGCCTTGTCAAATTAAATTGCTGCGATTTACTTGGAATGTAAGCAAAAATGTAGTTCTTGCCAATAAGGTGTTTTGTGAATGGTTGGCTGTTGTTAAGACCTTTAAAACAGGACAGACGTACTGCAAGCTTACTGTTTTAATTACGTGAAATGAGAAATAGCAATCAACGGTGAACATGATTTGAAGATGTTGTATAACTAATTCATTGGGCAACACCTGATTCAGGGCAATTTAACAACGCAACTCAAATAAGATGTGCAAAATCATGACGTTGTATTTTAGGCTCTTTTTAGGGACCTGGAAAGCCCTCATTTAATGGCATTAGAATGCTCCTATGTCACTCCCACACACAGGGACAGTAAACAGGCTGGCTTGCAAGAACAGTTGATTTGATTTCAAATGTAGAAAGATGGAGTTGTCTGGTGATCCCTACACACAATGCAAGAGGTTTGCACCTGGGACACTGTTGTCAATCCAAGTTCACCACAATATCTACGTGAATAATACAGTTAGTAAGCCTTGTTTTATCAACTAATAGGAGAAACACCATAATTGAAGTAACATCATTTATTCTGAACAAGAACCCTCCTTATAATCTAGAGGTGGGCGATTGTTCAGACTGATGCATTCAATGTGGCAAAAAAACAATAGTCATGAGGATAAACAACATGTAATTGGATTCACTTACTCTTACTCAGCAGATTAAACATGTAAATGATTTGTGGGAAATTCGCAAAACCATGTGCCTGTAAAATATCAAACGAACATAGACTATATGGATCATTGAATCTTCGGTAGGCGTGTTAACCAAATGACCACGCCTTTTCTTCTTGCATTTTTCAGAATAAGCAGAAGAATAGTGCAAAATGAAAATCTATGCATTCCTAGTTACTGACTTAATGATGCTTCTATGGATTCTCTAAAATGTCAGCTGTTCAGATAACTAAATGGTATTCCCAACATCTACCCCTTGGCTACCTCTGGACAGTGAGCCCTACTCACTTATTCTTCTTTGTAGCTCATGCCACCTTTAACAGCAACACCCCCAGTTCAAAAGGATTCTCTGGGAAATAGGATTCAGTTGCTTTATTGGTCATGCCAGTCACACTGCATCAGATCTTGAAAAGTGACAGTCTCAGTCTGTGTGACTCATAGCTACAAGATATGACAGTGTTCAGGCAGAGGTCCTCCCCAATGTTTGCACCAAAATGGTACTATCTAATTCGTTCAAATTCACCAAAGATGATACACTTTGGACTATAGTCTGGTACCCAATGATATAAATGAAATCCTGATTGCCCAACTATACCTTTAAACATAAATGTGATATGCTATTTATTTCAATTTTGATAGAAATTACGTACAATTCCATTGGTTCTGTCTTTATCAAATTCAGGCAGGCAGGGACCACACGTTCATTTCTGTCCTACCTTGTGCACATGTTCCAGCATTTGGCTCTCAAGTGCCACTCCATCTGGGCACTCTTTCTTCCTCTGGGATCCTCCTCTCTGCAGTCAGTCTCCCTGGATAATACCTTGGATTCAATCCAGGCTGTCCTCTCCAAAAGAAATGGTGTCTGACATCAATCCAGTTGGTTCCCAATGTATAGGAGCGCTCTCAGTTTTTTGTTGGTGCTCATTACTTTCCAAAGTATTTGAGCTTTAATAGTCCACATATCCCCTGCTGATGTGTTGCTTTCTCGTGATATCATCCAACCTTAAATTGGTATGAAATAATTGGGCCCCCTAGAAATTTGGTTTTCCATTGTCTTAAACATCGACAAATAAAATGTCGATATGTTGTTCAGTCTGGGTTACTAAACGCAGTGTGTCTCGACTGTTTAGCATGTCAAATGACAGTGATATGGGTTTTCCTTATTTTATAACCTGAGATGAGGTCAAACTTAAATTGAAATGATATATTTAAATCATGTGACTCAGTCTGAACAGGCAGACATCTTCGATTTTCTTTTGTAAATGTTTGTGTTAAGTTTTCTACCCTGCTTGTCATAACAGCACACACAGCTTTAACTAAATTCACACAAAGGGGTGGACCTCAACTCACCCAAAATGTGCAACTATACGTCATGTTTTCAAATATTTCAAAGCAGCCGAATAATTTCAGGGCCAACTCTGAAATTATAAAGTAACAATGCTCTCTAAAGATCCACACTAACTATGGCCGATAATCTCGCACCGTGAAATTCGCCAATTACTGACTAACATTATAACCAATATGAAGCCAATGATGTAAAGTGACTTTACCTTGACTGTTAAAATCTTCTACACATATCAGCCGCCAGTGATCCAATCATTATCGCGTGTAAGGAGGATTCAAACTACCCTTAAGGCAACTTCTCAGAGTGGTCACATGGAATCCTCTGCGTCTCACTCGATCATGTGACTATTCTCAAATCGATCACGTGTGCACCTACGTGTCACATGTGTCGCAATGTATTCATCTTGCCCCTTCCATGTGATTCAGACAGCCATATTGGCTTGGGTACATAGTGCAGCAATTAACTACTAAGCACTTATATTCTCGGATTTTTAAGAAGATGTACATTGAAGTTATACATATCTCGGTACTTATGTTATACGTTTTATAAAGTGAATATACACTAAAGTTATAATGATATCACCTGATTCCAGTTTTGTAATTAAGTCCCTCCCATATTCTTTAATCAGTCATCTTGGCTTGGGATGATGCAACAGTGACTCATAGGCTTTGTCTCAACACTTACATTCTAGATTCTACAAGTCGATACATACTCAATTTAAACTATATGTATCAGTGATATCATGAACCTCAAGATATTTGACAGGTAGTTTATACTTGCTGTTCAAACATATCTATCATGTCTTACCATTCATATAACCTAATCATCAAATGAATGCATAGTAGACCAACAATTTATGCCTTGGGAGAACTAAAGATATGTCCAATTCTTAACCAACCATTATGTTTCAAACAGATTTATCCAACATATATCTACAGGTATTGTGAATCTTTGATACGTCGAAGTAAAACATGAATACATTCGTATTTATAGCTTTAGAGAAAGGCCTTTCCCCCGATGGCATGTAGATCTTAAAACTTGTCTTCTCAATTTAATTCCCATCTCTGTAGGTTAGATGTGCTAAATTCCAGGGACCCTCTAACTTCAGTCTATATTTTCCAGCTCAATTCATTTAAACTCAATTGTAGATAAGGTAAAACAGTTCAAACAAAACTCTTCATACATCCCCTTGGGATGTTACGTGTCTAGTAAATGAATACAGAACATTTCTCTCTGTGTAAGAAGAGTATTGAAGTCACCCCCTCTACTAGAGCATTTAACAACTTTCAATATCATAAATTGCATCTGTACAATTGAATGTCTATGTTCATTGAAATGTCTTGCCACAGGTGATTTCATATTCTTACAACGCACATTAGACTTATGCTCCATCCATCTTTCTTGAGCTGTCCTAGCGGTTTGCCCTACAAATAGAAGCCCACTTTGACATTTTATGCTATAAATATCACCAGATGTGGTGCAGGTAGCAAAGTCATGGAGAGAAATCTTCTTTCCGGTCTCAGGATGTGAGATACTCTTACCTTTTAACACGTTATTACAATGGCTACATGTAAGGCAGGAAAATGTCCCCTTCTTTTATGTCCGTAACACTGATTGTCTCTTTGGGGTCTATCAGACCAGCCCAATTTATCTCATACATCTGTACCTCATTTATAAGCCATCATTGGTGGTGTCAGGAACAGTTTCAACAATAAAGGATCATGTTGTAAAATACCCCAATACTTTTTAAGTATATCACCAATGTGGACACTCTGGGCCTCATCACGAGTTGGGCGGTAACGCCGGCGCTAATAGCGCTGGTGTTATTAGCCCTACCGCCAAACCCCCCGGCGCTATTAGCGCCGGATCAGGGGTTTTAGCGGAACGGGTATTGCCCATTCCCCATTGAGCCCATTCGGGAATTCCTCATTCCCCATTGGGTTTAATGGGTAAATTTTGCGCTTTTACCACGGTGGATTTCCCGCCGGCGGTAAACGCGCCGAAAATTGGCAAATTCTCTGCGGATTTCCCCCCAGCTCAGAGCTGGGGGGAAATCCGCAGAGAATTTGCCAAAGCCGTGATTTAGCGGCCCCTTAAATGCGGCGGTAACAGCACTATCACCGCATTTAAGGGCTACCGCCAAACTCGTGATGAGGCCCTCTGTCTGGAATATTTGGAAATATACAACAGTGGTGGCTCAGCATCTTTACATCTAGGTTGTAATAACTGATACATTGATACTTCTGCCATCCATACTCTTGCCTCACTAAGTATCACCTCAGTGTAACCTCTCTTACCAAATCTTTTGCTGAGGTCTAAACATTCCTCATTAAAGATTTCAGGATCTAAAATCATTTTCTTTAGTCTTAACTTGTGACTATAAGGTGAACGCTTGGTAATAACTTTCGGGTGAAAACTTGCAAAATGTAGTAAGTTATTTACATCAGTTGGTTTATGGTATACTGTAGTAATCAATTCACTCTCTACAACTGAAAGTTAGACATCCATGAAATGTAAATCTGGAGTCCCTATTTCCAGAGTAAACTTAATACACGCGTGTACTTGGTTCAAATATTCAAAAAGGATGTCAACTCCAATCGAAATCCACACCAGATGCCAAAAATATCATCAAAGCACCTTTTCCAAGTCAATGTGCCTCATTACAAGTGTGCTGGTCCAGTAACAATGCAGCTGGTAATCTTACCAGCACCTGTAAGTGACTCTGATCAAGCAATCCCACTAAGTCAGTGCCTTGTCTGGGATGCCCAAGGGAAGCCCTTATTTATGTATTTTTATGGCAAGTTATAATCTGGATGATGAACCCTTGTATAACACCCCTCTCTTTGAATCCCCCTTGACCCCACTGAGCCAAGAAGTAGGCTTGTTTTGCAAATTTAGAAGGTTTATTTGAAAAATTAAACAATATATATATATATATATATATATATATATATATATATATATATATCACTTTTATAATAAATTAATAATTGATATCACACTATGAATATAATGTTGATCAACAATGGGTAATCTGACACTAGCACACTTCTTTACAATCAATGAGGAGTTGGTATAGGATGCATAAGGCAGCGAAAATACTTTTATGGTTTCAAGGGAAAAGCAATGAGGAATAAAATGCAGTACTGAAATAACTTGATATGATTTTAGCAAAAGATAAAAATGCTCACTTTTTTCTCTGGCAATTCACCCCCCCTCCTATGCAATGTAAGAAATGGAAGGAGAGCAAACAGTCGTCAAGAATCCCAACAAAATGCAATACGAAACGCAGTTCCCCCCTAGCAAGCTTAGAGAAAAACAGGTATGATTTTAAAACACAGGCAAGATACTTTGATGTGGTTGCAATTAAGTGAAAAATACGCTAAAAAGGTTTTAAATTCCCTATAGGGGGTTCAGGGTAGTTGATAGATACTTTGAATCAGTTCAGGATCACTTTAGCAATGCTCTATGGATGATTGTCAGGTTGCACACGAATTTCAGCAAGCAAAGCAAGGACAAATATTTTTACACATGGCTGAAATTGAGCAAAATGTCAAATCGCGGCAAATTTGGTTGCGTGCGTTCAGCGCAATGACGGAGGCACTATAAGGAGTAGGAAGTCGGTTCTAGGCTCTTTGGAATGCTTACAATCTTAGCTTTAAGATGACAGTTAAAACTCGCTCCAACGGTTCCGGAGATACGGCCAATTTAATAAAGGTAGTTTTTCGGATTTGAAATTTTAAAGCTCAGAATGACAGATGACAGTTCTCAGTTTTAAAGATGACAGAATGACACGATTCTAGGAGGCAGTTCTAATAGGCTAAATAGTTTTAATTAGATTATTTTACACTAAGAGATTGGTTTTGCACAGTGAGTACTCACACTATATTTGTGAAATAAGCCGTCAAGATCTGGTCAGGTTGGACGGGACTTCCGGCGGGTGGTTCTGAAGTCCCCGCTACCTGGGTCAGCTCTGCTCTCTGGGTCTGTCAAGCACCGGTTCTGCTCACAACACTGCACAGTTCTGGTCTCTCTGGATCTCTGGTCTCTCTGGATCTCTGGTCTCTGGAGGTTGATGGATTTGAAGCCTGGAGTCTCCCAGCAAAGCGTCCCGCAAGAAAGTGGAAAGTGAATGTCCTGCCTGTCTTGCACTGTCTGCTTTTATGTGTTTAGAAAGTGGGTGTGTGCGTGGCATAACTGAGAATGCCCCTCTCTACTTGTCATTGGCCCAATTCTCCCCTCTCCCATGATTGGGGGAAGGAAATGGATTGTCATCATGATGAGGTCTGTTGATGGGTCAGAGGATCCTCCCCTGGTCAATTTGCCCACAAATCTATATTTGATTCAAATACATATTTCCCAGATACACAAGTGGTTGACATTACATGTACATATTACAGATGAATTTAGACAGGTCTCTGTTCAAGCCCCATGTTCCTGCGAGCTGGGATTCAGAAATGACAACATTTTGCGCTTTTTGGTCGGTTTACCAATATCGGACATTTACCAAAAATTACACAAATGTGTGCAAGGTGTATGGACATTAATTGATGAAGTGTCAGATTTTTAACATGCAGACATTTGGAGTAAGACCCTATTTTCTACTAGCAACCCCCCAGAATACACCACAGGATCCTAACACTCTTAAAACGTGCACAGAAAAATCCCAAGAATAATGATATTATTTATATAATTTTGACCAGTCCACACTCTGAGTTATCTATCTTTTTAAAATTATGCCCTGGTCAAAAGGGGTGTGGCTTCCCAAATCACATGGTGGAATAACTGCTTTATCCACTTCCCCCAAGCTCAGTTTTCTAGCAGAGGCACTGCCCCTCCCAGTTTCTCCCAAGAGGAAGCCATTTACGACCCGCCCAATATAACATTTGCCTGAGCCCAGGACAGGGCTTTGTTCAACCGCCTGCAGTCTGCAGGTACCCCTCCCTTAATTCAATCAGGGAGGTGTGATCTCCTTTTGGTGGGGCAGCAGGATGCAGCCAGGCCTGGGAAGAGTTGTTGAGCCAGTTCAACTCCTGTCGGGGGTAGTTGTCAGGCAGAATTCAGATAAATGTCACTTTAGTTCCCAGTTTCCTACATTCAAATCCAACTTACATGCAGCTATTTTTTATATATACATTAAATAATTACTTCCTTCAAGTCATTTCAGAATATAGCTTTACATTGTATCCACCTCTTAGCAAGTCTTTCCTTGGCCTGGTTTCGGTTAATTTGTTCAATTTTACACAAAAGTCTGGTGGTTTTAAAACGCCGGCTTTCTGATAGTGGTGAGCACCAGTACTGCATCCATTTTTGACATTAAGAAAATGAATTCCCCACATTTCTGTGTTGCTTTTGGCAATCAGCATTGCCATTTCCAATGGTTTCAGGCTACTGTGTGTGTAGCCCAATGGTGGTTTTAGGCAGTGCCCTCCTGTGCTCACAACATAGGCAAAAATGGGTGGCAGCCTATTCTTCATGTTTTCCCTGTGCACTCTCTGGGGAGTTCTGGCCATCATGATGTTTTCCATGGCAGTACTGCACAGTTTTATGGTAGGGCTTGGCTGCATGGGTAAAAACATCCCACAAGCCCCCCCTCTTGCGATGGCCATTCTGATCTTTCACTGATGGAACTCGCAAGATCTGGGATGTTCGCCTCATCTTCTTCCAATTACGTAGATGGCACAGTTCAGCACCTTTTCCTCCCTCCAGTCGATCAATCAGTTGTCCTTGCTGGTCCTGATGGGAATATTGGGTGGTACCCCGGGCCCTTCGGATCTTTGCTCCCGGTCCCCGGTCGTCCTCCTTAGCCAGTCTCCAGGTTTTCTTTCTCCTAGGACGACAAAGCAAAAGCGGCAATACCTATTCATAGACATTTTTCCACCACTATTGATACAGTGGGGTGACATATACATTTTTTCCCAATCATAATATTTTAGAGACTATATGTGGGATATTTTAGGATGGGAACTGAATTAATCTGGAGCGGTACCCTCTGGTATTGCAGAGGACTCCTCCAGTTGCTGCAGAGTGTGCCTGGGATGGCAACACTTTAGCTGATTTATATGTACCCACTTGTCTTCCCCTTCCGCCAGACTACCTTTGGGGATGCAGATCTTATTCGCTACGGGGGAGATCTTGTCTATAATTTCAAACGTTCCCTTCCATGTAGGCAAACATTTTCGCTGTTTGGCCTGGTTCCTTTGGAAATTGTATAGATAGACCCGATCTCCCACAGTATATTCCTTCCTGGTGGTCGTCAGGTCGTAGTGGGTTTTCATGCTATCAGCTGATCTTTCTAGATTCCGCTGAGCATAGGCAAAAGCATGTTGAAGGTGTTTCCTTAAATTCTCCACATATTCATGAGTTGTGGAGGCATTTATCAACGTCTGCTCTTGGGTTCTGTAGAGATAATGCTGGGGAAGCACCATCTTGCGTCCAGTCATCTACTCAAATGGTGACATTTTAGTTGCAGATGAAGGGGTAGATCTGATGGTCATTAGGACCAGAGGTAATCAGATATCCCAACTTGGCCCAGAATCTGCCACAAACTTTTTTAATATGCTCGCAATGGTTCGGTTGTATCTCTCTACTGCTCCAGAAGAAGCTGGCCGGTAAGCAATATGTAGCTTCCTTTTAACCCCCAGTATCTCTCACATCTTTGTCATTACTTCACTGGTGAAGTGGCTACCTCTGTCCGACTCAATCCTTTGAGGTAGACCAAAACGGAAAAAGATGTGGTTAATCATCAGGGCAGCTACTGTTTCTGCCTTGCAGTTTGGGGCCGGGAGACATTCCACCCACTTGGTAAACAAGCATGTAACGGTCAACATGTACTTGTTTGCTCTAGGCGAGCGAATTACAGGGCCTACAAAGTCAATTTGCAAATCTGACCATGGCAGTGTCATCCCCCTCTTTTGGAGAGGCGCACGGTGTGTGAGGGATGATGGCTGAAACTGTGCACACACAAGACACCCCTTCAAGTATTGGTCGAGGTCCTGCCCCATGTGTGGCCAGTATGCAACCTCTCTTAAGATTTCCAGTGTTGTGTGAAACCCCCTATGACCGGCGGTGGCCGCATCATGGGTGTGACTTAACATCAGGCTTCGGAATGAGGTAGGGACCACCCACTGATCATGGCCAGCTTGGGATTTCCTTACCAACAAACTGTCTTGGATTCGGAACCTTTTTGGACATTTCATCAACACTCTTAGGTCCTCTTTCCCAATGTAATCGGCAACCGTCAGGGGAAAGTTCTCAGGGTCCTCAATGTGTTGGTAAAACTTACCAATTATTGGATCCCCTTTCTGAGATGTAATCAAATCAGCATCAGGGGTCTCCTTACTCCATTGGGCGGTTGAAAGATCATTGTGAGCATTTGTCTGGGACCTAGTGATAGCAGTGACCTGGATTTCCCCCAACAGGGACTCTATTTCTATTAGCTCCCCTTAGATGGCCCTGGTTTTGGCCATCTGATCAGCTAAGTCATTTCCAGTTTTGTCTGGTCCCTCTACTTTGGAATGACCCTTGATCTTTTTCCAGTAGATGGTCATCCCATTCGAGGTGACCAGATCATCAATGTTTTGAATTAACTTCCCATGTTTCAAGGGTTTGTTATTAGCACATAACATGCCTCTGGTTTTCCAATTAACTAGGTGCTCCACAAACCCGTTACGTACATAATCCGAATCTGTGATTATGACCAGTTTGTGGAGTTGATGTTGGACAGCCGTGAGGATGGCTTGATGCACAGCCATCAATTCTGCCACATGACTACTTCGGGGACCAATTTTGTACCCAGCGGAGGGTTCTGGAAACTCCTTCACCCGGCCACCAGTTCTTTCTCCCCGTTGTTGTCAACATGGTACCAGTATCCGTCCACATAGACAGTGGGCATTCCCTCACACTTGTCTTCTTCAAAGACTTTGTGTGGGGAATTAAGGTATGCCTCCATGTTGTCCTTGATTTTTAGACTTTCGTCCTCGAGACAGTTTTCTCTGGCACAATCATGCAAGTCAGCCAGACCTTGCGCGAGGGGACTCTTCTTGTTTTGGCCATATCTGACCTCCACAGGAAAGCCTTGCATTGACAGAATCCAGGAAGTAATTCGGGAATTACTCACATTTCCGGCCCGAATTCTGTCACTTTGGAGATATTGCAGAGGCTGGTGTGGAGTCTCCACTATGATGTGTTCCCCCTGGATAAACGGGCGGTAATTCTTCAATGCCCACACCGTTGCCAGGAGTGCCTTCTCACAATCGTTGAATTTTTCCTCCACAGAGGATAAAGTTTTGCTCGCATAGGAGATTACTTTATTGACCTTGTCATGCTTTTGGTATAATACTGCCGTCAAGCACGTATTAGAGAACCGTGTCTCCAGGAAGAACTCCTTGTTTCTGACAGGGTAAGCTAGGCAAGGCGCTTGTGAGAGGCTTCTCTTGAGTTGTCTTGCTGCCTCGGATAGTTCTGGACCCCATTCTCAATTGACCCCCCCCTTCAAGAGATGAATCAGGGGTCTAGTGATCTCTGCGTAGCCCTCAATGAACTTTCTGCAGTAATTAGTCAGTCCAAGGATACTCGTTAGTTCCCGCAGAGTTGTGGGATCCTTCAGTTTCTGGAGTGCTTCCACTTTCTTTTCCTGGGGAGAGAGACCGGGTTCTACACCACTGTGCTTTCTGAAAGGAAAGTTTTGCTCCGGCGGCCCTCAACTGTGTCAGAACATAACGGATCTCCGCTATGTGTTCTTCCACAGATGAACTTTTGATGAGGACATCATCTACATAAGCCAGGTTACCCCTCGCACCCAGGTCGGGCATGGCCTTATGTAGGAAAATGTTGAATTCATTGCCGGAGTTGAGGTATCGGAAGGGAGTCCGGGTCCATGTGTACTGCTGGCCTCCAAAGGTAAAAGCCAGTTTGTATTGGTCCTCCCTACTGACAGGCACGGTCCAGTATCCATTGGTCAGGTCTATTGCTGTGAATACCTGTGACCCTTGGATCTTGGCCAGCCCTTGGTCAATGTAGGGCAGAGGCCATCGGGAAGTATGGACCCATTTGTTGAGCTTCCTAAGGTCCGTGCAGGGTCTCCACTGGCCGTTTGGCTTCAATATTCCCAGCACCGGATTATTGAAAGTGCTGTGCACTGGACGGATTATTCCCCGGGACTCAAGGTTTTTAATTATTTCAGTAAGGGACTCCATGGATGCGAGAGGCAAACGATATTGCTTCACAAACACTGGAGTCATTCCAGGGTCCGTGGGAATTGTTGTTGTGTGGATGTCGGTGCGACCACAGTCATATGAGTCTACCGCAAAGAGATCTTGGAAATCCAAGAAAATTTGTCTCAACTTTTGCTTCTGTTCCAGAGTCACGCAGGCATCAGCTAGGTTGACTCTCTCTTCCACCATCTGCCTGAAGCCTGGAAAGACTTCTGGTTTTGCTATCTTAGCGCCCTCCTCCAGCTGGGTGGAGAAGTCCCTGGTCAGAGTGCTGATTTGGACTGGAGGCTTCAGGTGGGAAAGGCAGCCCTCATGGACCAGGAAAATCACCTCATCCCTCCTGAAGTCAGAAGTCACATCTTCCTTACCATAAGGGCAAGAAGTGTACACCAGGAAGTTGCCCCCATGCTGGGTGAAAATCCTGTCTGGTGTTGTATTGTCCTCACTGTCACTGTCAAAACAGTCCTTGGGGATCGGTCCTAACAGTTCATTTCCTAAATCAATGCAGAAATGTCGGTCATCAACCGCCATTCCAATGATGGTGCCTGCGGCTAGAGTAATACTCTGTAAGTCGCTGTTATCCACCTCTATTGGAATGGTGTCATGTTCTATGTTGACTAATGGTGTTGGGTTTACCCCTAACCCTTGTTGTTGGAGAGAAGCATTTCGATGAATATAAGCATCAGGGTTTTTCAATTTTTGTCCTCTTTTAACTTTCACTTCCAGAGAGAATTGTCAGGTCCTTTCTGGGATGGTGACTTCCTCTTTAATCTGAAATTCAACTGCATAAGGTAGCAATTGAGCTG
The DNA here is from genome assembly GCF_040938575.1 of Ambystoma mexicanum. Classification (NCBI taxonomy): domain Eukaryota; kingdom Metazoa; phylum Chordata; class Amphibia; order Caudata; family Ambystomatidae; genus Ambystoma; species Ambystoma mexicanum. Next base: position 1,024,798,254 of record NC_090931.1, on the reverse strand, counting down.
ACCTAAATGCTTTTTCTGGATCATCAAAGCCCATGGGATTATCCGCTAATCGGGACCAAGCTTTGAAGTTTATTAGGTCCAAACTAATGGCAAAGCGATTGAGAATGTCACTGCCTAAGTAAAAGGCGGCAGTGACGTCTCGCACGACCCAACAATTATGGACTATGCTCTTGTTGCCAATGGAGATTTTGAGCATACACCTGCTTGGCAGGAGATGTTTCGAATTGGGTGCTTCCAAGTCCATTTCCCATTTGTCTATCAGTTTGAATGTGGGAATGGCTGGATCTTTTGGGAGTTGGCGGAACATGGCTTCGCTGATGAAGCTCTTACCATTGTTCACACACACTCGAGCAAGAACAGAGTCCTTCCCATCATTTAACTGAACTGGGATGAACAACTGATCTCCAATTTGCTGAATATCAGCCAGGCTCTGAGCTGATTTCACATTTTTCTGGACTGTAGGAGTGGGAGTGTCTGATTGTGGATTGGTAAAGAATTTCAGAGTGTTTCCTTCCAGTGTGGAATACCACCTTAAACTGGAAGGAAGGTTGATTTTCAGAAATAGAGAGGACCCCCCACCACCAGTCTGTTGCCCTACTGCTATTACTGTCACGTCTGGAATTTGGTTGTTCTAGAAGTGAAATTCTACTTGGTCAGATTTTTGTTCAACCATGTGGCAGGTGCCGTTTAAACTAACATGGTTGACACTCTGTTTTAATTTTATTGGTCGGCTAGTCTGTTAAGCAATCTATTAGGGGTGACAACCTTCTCAGGAGGTCATTCCCTACTAAACAAGGGGTGCCCTCTGGAGTCACTACTATGACCGGGTGTTTCACCTTGTGTCGCCCAATTTTGATGTCCAAATCTGCAGTCCCCTCGACAGGAATTTCCTTCCCGTCAAAGTTCTGCAGTTGTCCATGAAGGGAGGTGAGAGGAATACAGTAATTCTCCCCCCTTCCTGCATTTAGTTCATCAAAGGCCCTTTTGGACAGAAGGGTAGCTTGAGATCCAGTGTCCACCAGCGCTGAAATTGTACCCTGCCCCTGTACTTGTACCGGGGCATAATATCTTCCCTCCTTCTCCTCAAGGGGGCACAGATAATGCACATTTTTGGACATGGCGAGAGAAGAGATTTGGGCAGAATTCTGTGAAGAGCCTGGGGAATCTGAAAGAAAAAGTTGGCAACTGGAAATGGTTTCGGGTTCTGGGCCGCCCCCCTCCTTTTTGGAGGCAGTCATCAGGATGGGTTTGACCCATGGGATTTTGGTATTGTCGGTTCTGGGATGAGATGATGGGCGGCGGTAGCTCAGTCTCCACATCTCCCCAGTCTAAATTGGCATCCCTTGGGACCCATTTCTCCTTGGAGGAGTTCCCCCATCTCTGAAGGAGAAGATCCTTTCCCCAGGATCCTCTTGGGATCCCTCTCCCTCAAATTGGAAGACCTGTACCTCGTCCACAAAGTGGGTCTGTTTGGGTCCTTTGTTTCTCCTACCCCCCCTCTGCTCCTTGGGTGGCAGGCTTTCAACGGCAGGAGATTTTGTTTCCGGTTCCTGGTTTTCCAGGGGCTGTTAACAAGTTGGGAAGGAAGCTTTCTCCAAGGCTTTACACCCCCCTTCCCCTTGTGCCTCCTCCCTGGGAACCGGTGGGTTATCGGGGTGCTGCCCCCGTCATTGTTCTGGAGCACCAGGTCCAGAGTTTGGGGCATTCTGCGGTGGCATGCTCATCGGAGGGTTCTGTTGAGCCCTCAGTATGTGACCCAGATCCATTGCCATATTTTGGACCTGGCGCTCAAGTTGTGAAACCCGGTCAGGCTGATACAGGGCTCTATTTTCTTCCATGGGCTGATCCCTGGAAGGGTAGCTATCCTATCTCTGGTAATACCCCGGATTGGGAAGATTTGGGTACCCCTCCACCCTTGGCCTCCCCTCTCCCGGATTAGGTTGTCTGCGCTCAGGGAATTCGGGAAAGACGGATGGATGATTTTGGGGCTGGAAATTGGGTGGATACCTGGGAAAAAAGTTCTGCCCAGGATTTGGTGAATTTCTGCCCTCCTGGGGGAAGTTAGGAGGGAAGTTCCCTGTGTCAGGTGCTTGGCTGGATCCCCCCCCTTGGGCTGGAGGAGTCCACACATAACCCAGGATGGGTCAGTTTCCCTTGTAGCAGGGACTTACATAATCAGGGGAGCGGGGGACCCCATTTGTGGGACTACCTCCTCGACTCCCTGTCTGTGACTGGCCGGAGGGCCTTCCGGGCTGTGAATTATTTGGTGCAGGCAGGTTTTTAGGCCCCCCCATCTCCAAATCTAAAACGGGGGCAACCTTTACCTCCGCCACCTTGGCAGCAGCAGGGGCGCTGTTGGTTTTGGGGTTTTTCTGCGCATTACTTTTATTTTCTATGGGCTTCTGCACCTCATAGATCCCGGTAGCCTGTTCAATGACCCCGTCTAGTGACCTCTTCTCGTGAAAATCTCTCACTAGCTGGGTCATGATGTATTTGGGCAAGGCATGGAAAAAAGTATTGACAAATTCTCTGCTGTCCGTGCGCACCCTTCTGGTGGTCTGCGCAAAGGCACGCTTCAATTCATGCACAAATTCTTGTGGGGCCTGATCCTCCCCACATTGCAAATTGTAGGCTGCCTTGCGAGCCTCTTGAGGATTTCTATGAACAGAAAAATGTTTCAAGATGGCCGCCCTATATGCGGACCATCTTGAATGGTTTTGGTCCTCCAGCCCTGCAAAGAAACTGGAGTATTCTGGGGAGAATGTCCATTTGACCTACTGGATGCAGCTACTGCTGTCCTTCAAATGGAAAGTCTCCATCATTTGCTCATAGAGCTCCAAGTGTTCCCAAACAGAATACTTGGCGTTCTTATGATAAGGCGTGATGACACTTATTTGAAAAATTAACAAGATATATATCAATTATTAATTTATTATAAAAGTGTGATATATATCTTGTTAATTTTTCAAATTAAACCTTTTAATTTGCAAAACAAACCTACTTCTTGGCTCAGTGGGGTGAGGTGGATTCTAAGAGGGGGGTGTTATACAAGGGTTGTCATCCAGAGTACTGAACTGTACATAAAAATACATCAATAAGGGTTTTCCTCAGCATCCCAGAGTAGGCATTGACTTAGCTGTAGTGTTGATTGAATATCGCTTACACACCATTGTTACTGGACTGGCACACTACGAGTCTGCAGGTGGATGTCATCCCTCTCCATCAGGGTCAGACCTGGCCGGCAGAACAGCACACGCCCGCCGACTTTCACGGAAGCACCAGCACCATTACTAACGGTGCCAGTGTTTCCATCATCCCCATTCCTTTTGAATCCTATGGGACTCAAATGGAATGGGGATTAACAATTTGCCAGCGCCTCACTTCCCAGATCGCCAGGGTTGTAATCCCCTGGTGATTCCGGCAACCCAGGCGCCAGTAAATATTGCAAGTCAGACGGCAACCCACCGGCAGCATCGGCAGAGTTACCGCCGAACTTGTAATGAGGCCCAATATCTTATTGGACCATTCTGGATTATGGACAATACAAATGTTTTTTCAAAAATATACATGAATATTTTAGCGTATGCTGGGGCCATGGCAGACCCAAATAGATGTTCCCGATGCTTGTGCATAGAATTTGCCCTGGTATCGAAAATAATTATTGAACAGAATATTGTTGACCAATTCTATGATTAACTGTTATTCACCTCTGACTCTCCCCGAGTTCAACAATATCCACTCTGTGGCTTCAATTCCCTCATTGTGGACAATAGATTTATACAGGCTATTCTCATCGAGAGAGAAGAGGAGACAGTCCGGTGTCAAAGTTTCAATCCCATCTATGCATTTCAAAAAGTCTCTAGTGTGTGGGGGCGCTGTTGAGCAGCCTGCAAGATGGCTGCCTAGCTTTCAAGCTCTGTGCCCGACTGCTGTATATCCGCCCGCATCAGCGGTTCCCTGCACCATCCGACGCTGGGAGTGAGTGCATCGTGTTTGCCGTCCTCGGAGTGACATATTGATCCATGTCGGGGTGAAAAAAGTAACTTTATCACTGAGCAGGACCCTTCTCTCTCCTGACCCGGCACCCGCTCACTGAGGCCTACCGGGCCGCGTGTCGAAGCTGCGGGCCCGGCCCCTGTATGCTGCTGTGATCTTGACTTCCTAAACCTTGCGGAGCAGCTGTCTGCCTCTGGTGCCCTGTGGAGCCGCACACTATCACCGCGGGGTTGGCCCTCCAGAGGCCGCTGGAGCGGCAGACTATATTTCTTCCTTGCTTGGACGCCTGCGCACCTGACCCTCTGCGCGTTGCTTGGCCGGCGGATGCGACCGGTGGTGTGGTGGTGACTCCCGCTGGTGGCTGCCCCATTGACTCATCCACTCATCCAGCCCCACCGGGGCTGCCGAGGTGATACCACTGCCCCGGATATAACACAGCCTCCCCCGCCTGTGCCCTGCCCACCGTCTGCGCCCCCCCACGAGGCGCCTATGGTGCTGTGCTGACTGCTGCCACGAAATTGGGCACTGCAGCCCATCTGCATATCTTCTTCTCAATCCCCTGAGAGCGGTCCGGGGCGGAGGAGGCCTCGGCCGCGGCTGAAAGACTTGAACTGTGTGCCAGCAGGTGAGGAGGTGGGGGGCTGCGGTTGGTGTGTGCTGAGCCCCTGTGTGTTTAACCTGCGCTGGGCTTGCCTGCAACGTGAGTCCCACCGGATCTGGGGTCCCTATACTTATCAAACTGCTGCGGAACCATAGGCCTGGGGCAATAAACTGGACTGTGCGGCCCCTCCAGCCTGTGACTTGGCATGACGCCGCCCCCCCGCATGACCCTCGATGCCGCTGTGGATTCAGCCCTCCTTCTATGGACCCAAGGCTCTTGGGGACCCGGCCCTGGCCGCATCTGGCCGCCCAAACTCTGTGCCTGCCTGGCGGCCTCTGTCTACGCCCTCCTCCTGCTGCTGCTGCTGCTACTGAGGTCTGTGGTCCCGCTCTGGAACGTTGTTGCCCAGTAAGCAGCTCAGCCCTACCCCTACACTGAATTTGGATTCCTGGTAACGGGAGATTGAGGCACCCCTTCTTGTCCTGATACTGCTGTACCCAAGGGGCCCAAGGACCACAGACCTAACACCCTGCAAGGGCTGCCCTGTGGTGCTCCGGTGCACTCCCGTAGCATGCCAAGTAAATCACATGGGACCAATAAGGCGGGAGCAATGGACAAATACACTAAGTCACTTCCCAGACAGGAGCGGGGAGGGTCACCCCTGAACCAGGACGATTCTGAGGCACCCTCGTGCCCCCCTCAGCCTGACCTCACCACCTTGATGGAAACCATGGCGAAAAACTTTGCGTCATTCCACGAGAAGCTCGATGACATTAATGCAAGTGTTGCCTCTATGCGGGCCAAATTGGATCAACATGGTACCAGGCTGGCGGAGGCCGAGACACGAATCGGAGCCAACGAGGATGGAGTGCACACTCTCCAAAACACTGTTTCTGAACTGGTGCGTGATATGAAGCAAGTCAAGGCAAAATGCAATGATTTGGAGTCCAGGTCCCGTCGGAATAATCTCTGCATCATGGGGGTCCCGGAGTCCGCCCTCAAGGGCAAGATGGAGCAGGCTGTTGAAAATCTGCTGAGAGACCTCCTGGGTAATCCCCAACTCTCCCCGTTCTTCACGATCGAGCGCGCTCATCGGGCACTGAACCCCCGTCCCAAGCCGGGGGACTTCCCCAGGCCGATCATTGCCAAAGTTTTGAGTTTTCGGGACAGAGACCATATACTACGCTTGGCCCGGGAGAAGGGGGAATGGAAATTTGAATCTCAAACTATTAGAGTTTTTCCAGACTACTCCATCAGTGTGCAAATGGAGCGCAGGCAGTTCAACGGTGTGAAAAAGTTGCTCAGGGAGAGGAAAATTGAGTGTGCCATGATGTTCCTGGCACGCCTGAAGCTTACTCATCGCAATAAGTTATACTTCTTCATGGTGCCGGAGGAAGCAGTGAAATTCATCGAAGCCCACGTCCCGCTTCCCGACTCGGTTGAGGAGCCAATAGTTGATGGCTGAAGAGGCGAACGTTGACCCGCACAGGTGGTCCGCCCTAGGCGCTGCTAACACATGCGTTGTCTATATCTCCCTTGTTGTACACATGAACCTTGCATTCTCTATACCCTCTGCTAAGTGTAACCTGTTGTTAAGGCTCCCTGAATTCTACTAATTGATACCGCTACATGATACATGGTGCGTTGCACCAATCTCACACTCAAGTTGGATGCAATGCTGAGTTTGGCATGTTATGACCGTTGTATGCGCCTCAGTTGGGCGCGCAGGCAGGTGTGCCCCTGTTCCGTTGGGCTCGCCTTTGTTGGGTCTTGGGGCGGGTTTTTGTGCACTGCTTGGTTGGGGAGGGCAGTGAGGGTGGGGGGTGGCAAGGTTGAGGGATGTTATCTTAGAAATGGCAAGGAGAGTGTGGCTTGGAGGGTGGAAGGGTGTGTCACTGCATTGATAATCACCACATGGTCAACAATCAAAGCTACGCGATGCTGGGATGTCCCATAATGTCGTAACATGGCTATTAGGCTATTGTCATGGAATGTTTGGGGGCTCAGTAATTTCACTAAGGCCCGCAGGATAACGGCATACGCCCAGAGGCATGGGGCCAATATTCTCCTTTTACAAGAAACCTACGCACTTGCGCATCTCTCCTCCTCTCTGGCACCGGCATGGGGCACCAATAAATTCTACACCGCATATTCCTGTCAGTCCAGGGGTGTTCTAACCTTGATTCACAAATAAGTGGAATTTTCCTTACGCACTAGCCACATAGATCGAGAGGGTAGATACGCGATCCTCCATTGTCTATTAGCTAACACGGAGTGCCTACTGGTCAACACATACGCCCCGAGCATAGACACCTCCGACTTCTTCGATGATATAAATATACTACTTCTGAGATACATCGGGATCCCGGTTATTTGCTGGGGGGACATAGATCTCATACTAAACACTGAGCTTGACAGATCAGGCACTGCACACAGGACGATGTCCAAAGCTGCTCGTCGGCTCCAGGCACACATGGGCCCAGCTAGCCTAATTGACGTCTGGAGAGCACTCAACCTACTGGCTAGGGAGTACACATTTTACTCTTCTGCACACGACAGTCATTCCAGAATCGATCTCTTCCTCCTGTCGGCCGGGCTGATGGGGAACAACCTCAGCATGCAGATATTGCCACGCACACTTTCAGACCACTCCCCAGTGACACTCGACATTACCCTGCAGCCTGCACTACCTCGTCACTCCAACTGGTGCTTTAAATCTGAGGCACTACATGACATAGTTTTTAAGGCCGACATCCTCGCGGATATCAATTCGTTTTTTGACAACAATAAACGTCATGACACAACTGATGGGGTCGGGTGGGAGGCTTTCAAGGTGTTCATCAGAGGGATGTGTATCTCTAGGGAAGCAGGGGTCCTGAAAGACATTAGGAACTCTTTACAATGCTCCGAGTCAAAGCTCAAGGAACTAGAGCGTGAATACGCCTCTGCTCCCTCCCCGCCCAAGTTGGCAAAGATACGTGCGGAATTGGAGACCTTTGAGGCGCATGCTCTTAGGCAGATACGATTTTATGCATGACCCATTGCGGCTCGTAAGTATGGCGAGGGGGAAAGACCCGGTCGAACCCTGGCCAGGCTGGCCCGGATTGAGGGAGGAAGAACCCATATTGACAGTATTAGGAGCAAGGACGGTGTCCGACATTGGGCTGACCAACCCATTCTTGAGACCTTTTCGGAATTTTATACTGCCCTCTATGCCCCGCAGAGTGAGCATAGCCCTCATGACCTGGATCGTCTCCTTGACAGTATCCCCATGTCCTATATATCCCACATCACTAAAGAGCAGCTGGACGCTCCCATCTCTCTTGACGAGATCACTGAGGCTATTTCCGCCCTCCCCAAAGGCAAGGCCCCCGGTCCAGATGGCCTCACCGCTGAATTTTATCAAGAGCATGTTGCTCTACTGGCCCCGCATCTGCATGAGGTGTGGGACGAGTCCCTCCGCCTGGCCACTCTCCCCCAGTTCCTACGTGAGGCTATTATCACTGTACTCCCAAGGCCGGGCAAACCCCGGAGAAGTGTGGCTCCTACAGACCTCTTTCTCTTATGAATACAGACACCAACATTTTCGCCAAGATCATTGCGAACAGGTTCCTCCCCATCATGAAGTACCTAATCCACCCGGACCAAAGCGGCTTTGTCCCTGCCCGCTCCACTGCTTTAAATATCCGGCGCCTATTCAATGCCATCTCTAGAATTGACCCTAAAGCTAACGCGGTTGCCGTGACACTAGATGCCCAAAAGGCGTTTGATATGGTTTCATGGCAGTACTTGTGGGCGGTGCTGGAGAATATGGGAATCGGCCCACGCATGCTCTCCTATATCAAACTGCTTTACACAAACCCAGTGGCCTGAGTCCTGGTTATTTCTCATCTCTCAGCTCCCTTCACCCTCCAGGGGTGCCCATTCTCCCCCCTACTATTTGCGATGGCTATTGAGCCAATGGCGGACAGTGTAAGAGACAAACATACTCATAAGGGGATACGCCTGCGTGACATGCCCTAAATTATATCATTGTATGCGGACGACATGCTTCTGTATATCAGGGACCCCTCGGTCCACTTAGACCCAATCATCCGTGAGATAATCAAAATAGGTATATTTTCGGGCTTCACTATAAATTACACCAAATCAGATATCTTCCCTCTCACACCTGCAACCCCTCAACCATCATGCGAATTCCCACTCAGGTGGGCCCCAGAAGGTATTAAATATATCGGGGTTCAGGTCTCTCTGTTTAGTGCCTCCCTACTGGCTGACAACTATGTTGCTGCTGCGCAGTACGCGGAAGCTAGAATGAAGAGGTGGAGTAGTCTCCCCCTGTCCCTAGCGGGAAGACTGTTGCTAATCAAAATGATTATAGTTCCAAAGCTCCTGTACATATTCGCCAACGTCCCACTCTGGCCCGGGAAGCACTATTTCACAGACTTACACGCAGGGTTTGCCAGGTTCCTGTGGCACTCCGGGGCCGTCCACAGGAAATGGCAGCATATGACTTTACCATACGAGAAGGGGGGTCTCAACGCGCCGGATATAGCTCGATACTGGATTGCTGCACAAGCCCAACACGCAACTCACTGGTATAAACACCAAGACCCACCTCCTCATGTCAAACTCGAGATCCTGGCAACCGAGGAGATAAATGTTATGTCCCTGATCCTCTTCCACTCGTATCAATCCGACGCCCCGGCTGACCCAGTGTCCACCACAATCAGGACATGGAAACAGATGCTGCAACCCCACTTTAACCTCTGTCAGTACTATAAATGGCTGCCCATATGGTCATTCCCAGGCCTCGCCCCCATGCAGGATTAACTCCTCATGCGACACTGGCTGGACCTGGGGTATCGGGCGCTTTCCAACCTGTTCCCCAAAGGGAAATTCATCACCCCGCAGACATGGAGGCCAGGACACTCTGGCTCACCACTGGAGTTACTGCAATACTTTAGACTCAGAGCGGCAGTGCAGGACATGTGGCCCTCATACCCGGACGAACCCCCAGAGTCCACCGAAATCTGCTACATTGCTAACTCTGCAGGGGGTAGGGGCATGATATCCGCCCTTTACAAAATGTTGATAGAATGTACTGAAGAACCATCCTATAAGATTCGGGATGCATGGAGCCAGGAACTGGGGTTGGCAATCACTGACGAGATGTGGGCGAAAATGTGTACACACACACGTAAGGTCTCCCTCAACTCTAGATTTAGATGTGTGCAATTCAAACTCCTTAATCGCCTGTATTATACTCCTCATGTGGTTGGGAAGTTCGCACGGAATCAACCCCACGTTTGCCAGATATGCAAATCCAATGAGGCGGATCACGCACACATGTTCTGGTCCTGTGGGGCGCTGTCCCCGTTTTGGGAGGCTGTGCTCGAGGCCCTCTCAGAGATGGTGGTGTTCTGGATTGATCCTGACCCCCTGGCTGTGTTGTTCGGGCGGTGGGAGGGAGAGGGGGCAAGACGGGTTGCAAAATTTTTGAACGTGGGAGCCATAGTGGCCAAGAGATGCATTCTGCAGTGCTGGAAGCGGCGATCCCCCCCTATGCTAGAAATGTGGCTAAAGGCTCACACTTGGACATAGGTGTGTGAGGAGGACTAAATCAATACATTGCCTGTGAATGCTCGCCCCAAAAATGTGTGGACAGAGCTCTGTAGCTATTTGAACAGCAAAGCTGATCTGGATCTCTTATCCTCGCCCCCATCGCCAGATCAGACAAGGTTGTAGGCTGAACTGTGGGTCCCCCCAATGGACTTGATTTGTTTTTGTGAATGTGCCTGCCCTGTCACTAATGCACTGATTGTCCGTACCCTTAAACATGTAACATGTTTTGTTGATGTAGTATGTAATGCACCTGCTACTGCTCCTTGCCAATAAAGAGAAGTTTAAAAAAAAGTCTCTTGTGTCCCTCAAATACTTGGGGATCCCTTGGATCAATGATTGTAGAATTATATCCACATACATTGCCAACGGGTCAAAAATACTCTCATTCCCTGCCACTATGGGTCTCAGTGGTGGTCCAATCTGGTGTTTATGGATCTTTGGCAGCCCGTACAAAATGGGAGTGATGGGGAATCGATTGATCAGAATGCTCCTAGTCTTATTGGTTATCCAAATAGTTGTCAAATGCATTATCTATTGTTGTTTGTATCATAATTTGTATCTCATCAATTGGATCACAATCCATTAGTATATAAGCAGATTCATCATTCAATAAGGTCAAACAATTTTCATGATACAATGTTGAATCCATAATAATGATGGCACCCTCTTTATGCACTGGTTTAAGCGTACGCTGCTCATCCTTTGTTAGTTTTTCTATTCCTTTCAATTGACAATTTTTCAAATTGCAAGGTAATCTCTTTTGATAGTCCACTTTCTTAAATTCTGTTTCAACTTTTTTCTCAAACATATTCAGGATTGAGCTTAGAATGTGTGGATCAAAATTACTTTTGGGTCTCATTTCTAGTTTATCTTGAGAGTCCAAAGGTTCTTCCGTAGGAGGTTGTGTTTCCAAAAATATTTAGAATCTGATGTTATGCAATAACACATGCAGGTTAATTTTCTCTTCAAATAAATTGTTTCACCATTGACTCAAGTCATTGGTGTACAGCACAGTTTTTCTTTGAATTATCTCAGCTTGCTAACTCCAAGTCTGATGACCGAAATACCAATTCTGAAATCATAAAGTAACAATGCTCACTAAAGATCCACAATAACTATGGCTGCTATTCTCGCTAAACATTCCTTATTAAAGATTTCAGGATCTGAAATAATTCTCTTAAGTCTTAACATGTGACTATAAGGTAAACGCTTGGTCATAGCAATCGGGTGAAAACGTGCAAAATGTAGTAAGTTATTTACATCAGTTGGTTTATTGTATACTGTAATAATCAATTCACTTTCTACAATTGAAAGTTGTACATCCACGAAATGTAAATGTGGAGTCCCTATTTCCAGAGTAAACTTAATACACCCATGTACTTGGTTCAAATACTCAAAAAAGGATTCAACTCCTGTTTAGATCAACACCAGATGCCAGAAATATCATCAATGTACCTTTCCCAAGTCAATGGGCCTCATTACAAATGTGTCGTTCCGGTAACAATCGTGCCGGTAAGCTTACCGGAACTGTTGTTACCGGACCGGCACACTACGAGTCTGCGGGCGGGTGCCGTCCCACCTGCCAGCGTCAGACCTGGCGGGCAGAAGGGCACCCGCCCGCAGACTTTCACGAAAGGACCGGCACCGTTATTAACAGTGCTGGTACTTCCGTCATCCCCATTCCATTTGAATAGGGATTAACAATTTGCCACCACCTGACTTCCCTGGTCGCCAGGGTCGTAATCCTCAGTGATTCCGGCAACCCAGGCACCGGTAAATATTGCAAGTCTGGTGGCAACCCACCGACAGCACTGGCAGGGTTACCGCCGTACTTGTAATGAGGCTCAATATCTTATTGGACCATTCTGGATTATGGACAATACAAATGTTTTTTTCAAAAAAATACATTAATATGTTAACATATGCTGGGGCCATTGCAGACCCCATAGATGTTCCCGATGCTTCTGCATAGAATTTGCCCTGGTATCGAAAATAATTATTGAACAGAATATTGTTGACCAATTCTATGATTAACTGTTATTCACCTCTTACTCTCCCTGAGTTCAACAATATCCACTCTATGGCTTCAATTCCCTTATTGTGGACAATAGATGTATACAGGCTATTCACATCGAGAGAGAAGAGGAGACACTCCAGTGTCAAAGTCTCAATCCCATCTATGCATTTCAAAAATTCTCTAGTGCCCCTCAAATACTTGGGGATCCCTTGGATCAATGGTTGTAGAATTCTATCCACAAATATAGCGAACGGGTCAAAAATTCTCTTGTTCCCTGCCACTATGGGTCTCAGTGGTGGTCTCACCTGGTGTTTATGGATCTTTGGCAGCCCATAAAAATCAAAGTGATGGGGTATCAATTGATCAGAAAGCTCCTAGTCTTATTGTTTATCCAAATAGTTGTCAAATGCATTATCTATTGCTGTTTGTATCAGAATTTGTATCTCACCAATTGGATCCCAATCCATTGGTATATATGCGGATTCATCATTCAATAATGTCAAACAATTTTCATGATACAGTGTTGAATCCATAATAATGATGGCACCCTCTTTATGCACTGGTTTGAGCGTACGCTGCTCATCCTTTGTTAGTTTTTCTATTCCTTTCAATTGACAATTTTTCAAATTGCAAGGTAATCTCTTTTGATAGTCCACTTTCTTAAATTCTGTTTGTACTTTTTTCTCAAACATATTCAGACTGAGTTTAGAATGTGTGGATCAAAATTACTTTTGGGTCTCATTTCTAATTTATCTTGAGAGTCCGACGGTTCTTCCGTAGGAGGTTGTGTTTCCAAAAATATTTTGAATCGGATGTTATGCAATAACTCATGCAGGTACATTTTCTCTTCAAATAATGTAGTGTTAGACATGGGGACAAATGAATGTCCCAGATTCAGGACTTGTAATTGTCCCTTACTTAAAAGTTTGCTTGAGATGTTAATCACAATATTCTCCTTTATTTGTTTTTTTGACCTGTTGGTCTTTTTACCGCACCTTGTTTTCCTCTTTTTTTCTAAAAAAGGAACCGGCTCCTGATGGTTCATTACAGTACTTGTTCCTCAAAGTATTGAACGGGGAGTTCCTACAGGCAATATCAAATTACCTATTGATGTTCCTAATCTCTGACTGTCAGTTGGGATTGAATCTCCTATGCTGTTTTAACTACTATTGTCTGAACTTGACTGACCAGAATGCAGATTAGGAAATCTACTTTGGTTCTTCTGTGCATAGTAGTCCTGCCAAGAGTATACTATATCATTCATATAGTCAAATGTGTCTCGTATAAATGTTATCAATTTTCTTTGGAATATGTTGACAAATATAGGGCTGCTTTGGTTATAAACATTCCAAATATAAACCAACACAATAATAAAGGGCTGTATCCTTAATACATTGAGGTTCCTTGGAGAAAAGCAGTGTCTGTGTGCAAGGTGGGTCTGATTATGCTGCCTTGTCATATAAATTATTCGTACCTGGAGCTCGCAGAAAAATTGTTTCTTCACTCAACCGAAACAAAAAATCGTGTTTTGGTTTACATCATTCTGCTTTACGCTACCACAAATCCTGCCAAATGTCAAGACTAAAGTATGTGCCATTAGTGATGAATCGAGGGATTCACTCACGTCTTCCCTTGGGGGAGACTTTCCTTGTGAGGCTTGGAAGGTGAGGTCGAAATGCAATATCATAACTAGAGGTAGGGGCAAATGGGACCTCACTGGGAGAGACTCCTCAACGGACACAAGGGCTCCTGTTCGGATGAGGAAATCCCTTTTCACCTCACTCAACAACCCACTACTGCACAAGAAGAATCCTTGTCTATTTGCTATGGTATATCTAAAGACATGTACATGCCTGCTACTGTGCAAAGAAACCCAAGGAAGTCAAAACAAGTATGACCCAATAACAGAAGAAGGACTTCCAAACAACGCGGGAGAAGCCCCAGGGTGGTGTCATGAAAGTGGGTGAAGAGAACCTGACAGTGAGCAAGACCCAGGCTTTTCAAACCAGGTCCAAGATGGATGCTAGTAAGCTGGAGAGAATGCTGACATCCAGACAAGCGAGAAGCACAGAGGAACAGGTACCCAAAGAGCACTGTTCCATAGAGAGTCTAATGAGAGTCTGTGAGCAGAGTTAGGCCCCATGAGGGACACATCAGTGAGTGGTGGTGGCCAAGAAGGGAGAAGAAAAGAAACCCAGCTCCCAGCTGATACCACTTTGCAGGAAGCACACCGAAGTGTGCCAAAAGAGGGAGCAGAGCAACGGATGTGTGTCGTCCTGAAATGTGGTGGCTGAGACAAGGGAAGAGAGAGGAAACCTCTCAGTGCAGATACCACAGAAAAAGTAATATGCAGACGCTTATCTAGAGAAGCAGCAAAGACAAGCACAAGAGCCATCTTGACAGGTGTTAGAGAAGCACAGAAGGAGAACGCCAACCTGGTAATAGGGCCCCTATTCAAGGACTGTAACGGGGAGAGCGGGAGACCTGCAGAAAGAGGCAGTGATAATGATTGGTATAACAATATTCAGCACGTACTGAAACCGAACATAACGATTCCAGTAATCCTACTTGTCCCAGTGATGAAGAGAGTGAGAATAACTACTGGTCTAACCCTACTCGTTTCTGTAACAAGGAGAGTGAGAATAACTACTGGGCTTTTATCCCAGTAACAAAGAGAGTGAGAATAACTACTGGTCTAACTCTACTAGTCCCTGTAACAAGAATAGTGAGAATACGTACTGTACTACTCCTACTCAATTCAGTAACAAGAGGAGTGAGGATAACTTCTGGTTAATCATACCTGACCCAGTAATAAATAGAGTGGACTTAACTACAGCACCAATCTTACCCGTCCCAGTGCTATACAATATAATAAGAACAGCAAGAAGAATTGCTGGGTTCAGCATATTTGTCTTAGTGAAAACCCCCAAAACAAGAAGATGAAGATAGTTAACGGACACATACTACTGGTTCCAGTGAAAAGCACAGTAAACAGAAGTATAATAGTGGTATTGGAAAGAAGGCTGGTGAAAATCATCATCTCATAAATTGGGGAATAGATAGAGAAACCCTGTTGAGTGTAAATAAACAGAACATTGTTAAGGAATCTCAGAGTGGAGGAACATTGATCCAGAGAGACTTGAAAGACTAAGGGAAATGGAAAGAAGGGACGTGGAAAAAGTCCTCTCAGGGAGTTGAATGAACTCACAAAGAGATATCCAGAAACTATCTGAACATTCTTTATTAATAGAGACTGCTGGCTGAAGAGAACTCCAGGAGAAGGGAGTCATTTGCCTGGTATTTAGTTGCTTAACATTAGTAGCAGGGTCAGTATAGCTAAGTTTTGGATGGAGGACAGAATTTTGCTTTGGACTTCTCGTCTGACAACTAGCACCCTAGTTAGTTATGTTAGGCAGGGAAACCCATATCTTAGGGACAATTAGGCCTTTTTCTTATTATCTAGAAATAAATTGATTCAAGAATGGCAACTCCTAGTCTGTTTCCTCCTTCTGACCTGCCACACTTGCACTCTGAAATATATAGAACAGTAAAAACAAACACAAATGTGGTTTAATGACTGTCATGGAAACCTCACTGCAAATGTCATGGTCAATATTTTTAAACTCATGTTGGATACATTCTTAGGAGCGTTTACTCTGTGCTTTAAACAGCAATAATAGACACTTTGGCAATGCACTGGAACATTCGACCAAGGGTTTATTTCTCCATTGCATTTTTGGTTACAAACAGAATTTACCGGATTATGCAACTTGATTGGGCGGTGTCTTTATTAAATACATAACTATCTAAGAGCTGTTTCGGAAATGTATTAGTAACGCCTCAGATTTGTGAAATTCATTTGCACTTTAGTTGTGTTTGCTTTCTTGGGACCCTTTTGACTTAAACAGCCCCTGCCCCATATGTTCTTGGGTATTGGGAGGCATCCAAGGCATCCAGGGCATGCAGCATGGCTTAGTGCAAGAAAGCAGAATTGTAGTTAGCTCTTTTCCAAGCTTGCAATGCCAAATGGAATACAATGGAACAACATGAGGTTCTTTTCTCACCATGGTGAGACCAACATGTGCAGTGTTTCATGGGCTCAAACCCCTTGATCAGTGTGGCTTTTTGCCTACAACATTGCCTCTGCACTACACCAGCCACCTGTAAATTACTTTTGGCTCCAGTGTCAGGGATTTAAGTTGGCAGGAGCTAGTTGGTGTGCAGCTCTGGCAGTCTCAGAAAACTTATCTTGAGCTGAGGCTTAGTCAGGGATTCCCTGTGATCCCCAGAAGAGTGCAGCGCTGAGCCAGCTTGATTTCTTGTATTTACACACTCTTTTATTAGCATATAGCATATAAATAGTATAGATAAAATGCAAAGGAGATATTAGATGGTGGATGCCTGAATGGAAAGGTGTAACCCTGCCCATAGCCCCAGACACCATGCTTGTGTCCTTCCCTTTGTCGAGATTGCCTTGAGTCACAGACGAACAGCAAACCTGGACTGATTCCGATTTCAATCTAGGGCATGGCAGATTCATGGAGCTAGGCCACTGTAAACTTAATTGTTAACTTCACTCCCATCACAATGGTAGGAATAATGTAGGAGGCGATTAAAACCTGAAAATGTTCTCTCTCACAAGGTCGATCAAAACCTTTCTGTGTTTGGAGTCTATTCACTTCTTTAGCAGCACAGTGCAACTTAAATATTTTACCTACAAAGAGAACATTCGCTTGTGTGGTTATAGGGGATACTTTTCATCAAGTGTTAGATTTGACAGATGGCCATGCCCCTTTTGCACCCCAACCGCACACATTCAGACCCAATGAATGTGATTGCCCCCAATAATTTGTATATACATTTTATTGCCCCCCAACATTTTTATATACATTTTATATAAAATGATAAGGGCCCAAATAATGTTTATATACATGTCATATACATTGTAATATAAAATGCTAAGAATTGCAAGAATGCTTGATGTGAATTTTATATAATTTTGATAAGGACCCTAATAATGTTTGTATACTTTTTCAATGTAACAATATAATAAAAGGCCAGATGTATGTCTGTCCCTGTATGTTTGTCCGATGAAGTAGCTTTGCCTGTTGCCACTGCTAGAGGGAGGTGTTGCCTTAGGATATATAGTGGTCCTAATGTGTTAATAAAAGCCTGTACTTTGGTCCGTGTACACAGGCTCTTACAAAATGAATGGGCTATAAATTGGTATAGGTCTAGGGCCGGTTCTAAGACTATGACAGTGCCCTTGGAGGGGCTAATGATGCAGCTATATAGCCTTTGTTGTAGGCGTGGAAAACACATGCGCTCTTCAGACATTTTCAGTGTTATTCAGTGTGGTATCAGGAAACTGTAATTATGAATTACTACAGTGATAACAAGGGGAAAACAACCCCCAAATGTCCCAGGGATCCCAATGATGGTTATGCCCCTGATTGTCCTACGATGTATGATGGGATGGAAGATGCTCAGGATTTGATGGCTGACTACAAAGCAGAAGAGTTCTGGAATGAGGATGATGTGGTTCTGGAGCAGCGTTGGTTGTAGCGCCTGGGTAGCCATCCACGACTGATGTGAACTCTGAAGACAATGACCATGAATCTATGGTTTTGCAAGAGTATGCTGATATTGGGAGAAACAGGGTCCCATGTAGGGGCATGAGGAGAGCTAAGCTGTAGAGAGACTATCAATATTTATTGGGTTTGCTGTTCAAATCAACTTGAAATCCCAGGCGATTGAGCTAATAGCCGATTTAAGGCTTGTATTTCGTTATTGGAGACCGATACTGTTAAAGACAATGTTATTAATTATTGTGTTTGCTGTTCAAACCAAATTGAAAACTCAGGGGATTGTGATAACAGCCTGTGTAAGGAATGTTTCTCGCTAATGGAGACTCATACGGACACGGCGGCTCCCCTTCAGGCTGATTTCCATGCTATACATGGTTTTACAGCCATAGTGGTAGGAGCATGTTTAAAACACCACTTTTACAGATGGTCGGACATAAAATTGATAATCCCCAACAGGATGCCCATAAATGTTTGGAATTATCTTATGCTGATAATTCGCTAAGTAAAATATGTTACATTTTGAGCCCTATATGCCTCGTATAAATGATGTGGCTGATAAAGCCGCTAACAAAACTAAGGTTTGGGAAAGGGACTGAGCAATGCGTGTCTAAAACATTGTGGGCTATACAATCGGCGAATAAGCACCTTTTGAAAATGAAGCAGTACAGACGTATGTGTCTGGTGCGTGTTAGAAGCATTGTTGAGAAAACAGTTTGTAACTGGGAGGGGATACATTATATCTAATTCAGTACAGATAAAACTGACCAATGAAGATTGAGACTGTAGATATTTGACATGTATTCTCACTTATTTGAAGGAAATAAAAAATGAATTATTTAAAGGAATGTCGACATGGTTGCTTATCGACACAGTGGAAGACTAGGGATTCTGTAGCCCAATTGATCTTCATGCAGCAGCATATACCCCAAACTATATAACGTGAACCAAATTTGAATACAAATTGATGTTTTCAATGGTAATACAAATCTGCTGCTTATAAAACCTAGTTGCGTCGTTATGTCCAGCGGCTATGGGGTGAACATTTCCAGCGGAAGCTGTTGAAAATATATCACTATGAAGGGCGGGTGTGGTAGTTACGGAGGGGTTGAAAGCCTGTGTCATAAACTGTGAACCAATGGTGAGAAGGTGTCAAGGGCCACTACACAAGCTGGCCTGAAAACATTTTAAATGACGAATGACAGTGATATTTTATATCAATTCACAATGGAAGGCAGATATTATGGATTTCAGCCATTTCCAAGGAGACAACAATGGTTTCTGGTATATGCTAGCCACCATGGACATTCTATAAAAATACCCCTACATTGAGGCTTTAAAAAACAAGGTGTGGCATAGTGTGGTGATGGTCTTTAAATTCATAATTAACAAAGGGTTTGTAACCATTAGACTACAGATAGACGCTGGCAAGGAGTTATTAAATAAACCACTACAGAGTCTTTAAAAACAACACAGGGTGCATCACTTTGTAACACACTCTGAAGTAAAAGCTTCTATTGTAGAATGCTATATACAAACCTTTAAAACATGACTGTGCTGTTTCTTCATGGCTAATTTCCCCCATAGATATGTGGAGGTGTTACTCACATTTATAAATGTGTATAACAACACACATCGTGGATATATTTATTAAAACCATCCATGCGGGTGTAAGACCCCAGAATACCTTTGGAGGTCTGGAAAAAACTGTACGGCAAAAGAGTTTTTAAGAAGGAGATACAAACGCCCCCTCAAAAGGGGGATCATTTGCGGATCTTGAAACTCAAGGCTGTCTTTACAAAGGGGTATGAGCAGAACTACTGCAACAAGATCTTTATTATAGATGGAGTGGCCCTCCATGAGTGTCTTCACATATATAGACTTATTGATGATTTGGAGGAGGCTGTTGTTATGTTGGTAAAACATGCGTTCACGTGTGTGTGTGTGTGTGTGTGTGCGTGTGCGTGTGTGTGTGTGTGTGTGTGTGTACTAAGATTATACATGAGATTAGGTTAGGCTTTCAATAGGAGGGTCCAACACCCAGGTGGGGTGTGTGTATAGTTAGGTACGATTGTACTTAGTTAATGTCATTACAATGCTGTGTTTATCTATGGGCTGTCAAAGATGTTCTGTTATGAAACTGGGTTCATGCATCACCAGGTTCTGGGGGAGAATGTATGTGCTTGAAGAAAAAGAGCCATTGTGGTGATGATGAAGATTTGGGCTGCTATAGCTGTAACTGAAATAAAGCTATGTATAGCTGTTTAAGGTGTTTTTTACATGGAGGAGATCCAGAAAGTCAGTAAAGACCAACAGCAAGTTTAAAGAATAGAAAAAGACATAAACAGTGAAGGTTGTGCAGCCTGGCAGCAATATCTATTCAAATAGGTGGGGTGGGTTGACAAATTCAACATTTGGGTGCCCACCGGATCCCTAGAGGCCACGGCTGTGTAACAGGCTCTCTGTATAGACCTGTTTATTTGCAAAGTACACAAATCACCCAAAGCAACCTCCTTTGTGGGAGTATTTGCACCACCCTGAATAGAACACTGCAAGTCCCAGAATGCAGAACCACTTTGACCTCATTGATAAACTCAGCTTTAAAAAAAATTGCTTTGAATCACTGACGTTCTGTGCAAATGTGGCGTTTAAGGCATATAACTACTTTACACATTGTGAGAAGCGTCACAGTTAGCTTTAACATTAAATCAGACTGAACATTCCCTTAACGGGTCTCCTGTTTCCTCTTGATTCTAAGCACTATTCTGATGCAAGTGCTAACATCCCCAAGTGAATCAATTATTGCCTAAAAATAAGACGTAGTTGCTATTACGTTTTACAGCAGTAATTGCCGTGTTTTTGTTGTCTGTGCAGCCAACAGTTTGGATTGAAAGAACAAATGATTTAGTAGGCCTGCTGCTTGCAGGCTTTGTTATCAGTGCAGGGCTGTGTGCTGGCAAAGGGCAGGAAATAATATTTCGCCCACCCTATGGGATCACATATCCCCACAATTTTAAAACAGCCTCCTGGAAGAAAGCCTTCCAAATATTCTTTCAATCGCATTGTAAAGAATGTTTAGAAGGCTTTCTTCCAGCAGGCTGTGGTATTAGTGCAGGGTTGAGAGCTAGTGGCTGGAATTAATATTTCTCCCACCCAAATGGTGGAAGAAATGTAATCCCCAGCGGCCACTTGCTAACAGTCTTGCACCAATAACACAACCTGTTTGCAGAAAGCCTTTTTTAAATATTCTTCCACTCTTGTGATTAAAACGCTGCCCGTGGCACCAAACACAAAAGATATTTTTTTAATAAATTGGTGGGCTATGCTTTGTTTACCACTCGGGTAACTCTTCCTTTGTTATCAAAGTCAGTGTGATCTTCCTCTACAGACAGTTCCTACAAAACAGGCAAAGAGCAACTTATTACCCACAACAATGTGCTTACTAAGTGGCTGGAAATAATAGTTCTCCCACCCAAACATGCCGGATACATATTATTGCCAGCTACTTGCTAACACTGAGCCCTGCAATCTGGGATGGCATCAGGGCCTTTCAATCTTTACAAATGAAAGAGGCCTCAAGACTCAGGGGGGGGGGGCAGCAACTGCCCCCATGTTGCCAGTCAGAAGTCTTGTATCAGTGCATGGCAAATTAAATGAATTTCTCAATTTTTCGTACTGGAAGTTAAAATATGCACTTTTGAAATATACAGCCTTCTAACAGTGGTTCCTTCATATCGGCCATCTGCCAACAAAGAAAAGTGTATAGCTCTTCAGTGGCAGGTTAGTGTTTAAGCTTCCTGCTGACTTGCCACCTTGTGATAATTGGTGCTATTAACCTTATCTTTGCCCCATTAATATGTGCACCCCATGGGTGTCTCACACTACTTTTGCTCTCAAACAGAGGATGCTGGCACACGTCTTTAGCTGGGCAGGCCCACACTACTTACACATTCTGCCAGTCCTGCAGAAGACCTTTAAATATTCTTGCATTCTCGTGATTAAAGCACTTTTGGCACCTTTAATGTAGAAAAGAGACTTCAAACCAAAGATCCCGATACCTGAGAATGGAACTGTAGTCTCGTGCTGGGAAAGCTCAAGTGTGTTCTCTGCTCCAGAGTCCCGCCTTGTGCCATGCTCAAAATATGGGGAAGGGAGACCCCCAGCTACCACATCCTAACTTTCTTTCTTTTGAACCTTATCCCACACTGATTTTGTATTTAGTTGTAAGGATTGGCAATAGTCTTTTTTAGTATAGGCCCTTTTATTTGGAAAGATGCCACTAGGACTGCCTTATTATTATTTGATGGTCGTAGCTTGCTTAGATTTAGGTTTAGATTAGGTGTTTTTCCAACCTACCTATACAGTTGAGTAAACACCCTTGAACTGGGATCACTTGTGTCTGTCTTTACTATTGCCACCTTGCGTTCCTTACAATTCCCACCAGCAGTCATGGTACCAGTCAAGACAACCTGTTCCTGGGGCAGCTCTCAAACACAATCATCATTGCAATTGTTGAAACAGTAGCAATCACCTGTGCATACAAACAAAATCTCTTTGACTTCAAACATTGTAATATGAACTATGCAGTGCTGCATAAGGACAGTGTCCTGATCCCTGTCAAAGCATATACGGATAACTTTGTAGTTCTGAACATAATCAGGGAATACATGGGGCTGGTGCCTGTCATGGGGAAGCACAAGCGTGATACACAGGTTTCAATCAGATGCAATGAGTATGCCCTCTGCTACACCCTACTGGCCTTCAATCTAAAGCCCGACAATGCATCAGCGGTTCATTTCAACCTCTTGAGGAGCGCAAACATAAGCACAGAGATAACATTTGAAAGAAACATATCCGCTAAACTCTCTAAGTTAGCGTGGAACATTTTCCAGATCAATGCACAAACAAACATACTCTCTGATTTGTAATGGATATTCTACAGACAAAAGGATTTCTGGGCAAACATAGACACGATTGGAAAACATATTGCGGTAGGTTTACATAATACATACCTCAAGCACCTACCCTAGATTCGCCCCATTAGCCTGGTGGAGATCGCCAATCCGCAGGCCAGTGGCAGAATGAAATGGGTAGCTTTGTGGTTGGAGGGGGGCAAGCTAACGATGTTTGACAATTTGGCACACTTCCCGCAACACCCAATATACGCCAGAGTTTTAACAGAGTATGTTAAAAGCATTGCAAAGTATTTACATTATACCACAGTGCCGATGCAAGACTCTAAAGCCATTACCTGCGGTCAGCACTGTATATTCTTTAGCAGTCCAATGTCGGAATGGAGATTGCTGTCGGCTGTTTTGAAAATGTATTCGAACAATCACAAGCAAAATGATCAAATCGTGACCAGATTTGTTAACAAGACGTTGCCTAAGTTGTATAGATCTTGCAAAATGTTTACAGTGTGTCAAAAATGTAAATGTGGGTCATCTATCTAGTGGTGCATGCATCAATAAAATCATGTTTTAAAAAATCAACAAGTTTCATGTGTTATTTTACATAATAAATAGGAACATGTAATAAAGAACCAGTCCATTTTATGAATTGGAAACATTTTGTTTATAAAAAGAAATATTGAATACAGAAAGGAAAAAGGTTATAGCACAAACATTTCAATACAAAAAGAAAATAAATGCATACATTCAGACAATGCTCTGGTACGGCCTAGATGCTTTGGAGGTATGAGTTTCAGGGGTGTTGTAGATTTGTGAGGAGGCGGGTGAAGACTCCTTAAACCATCAGGTATTCCACTCCTCCTCGGGACTGGGTGAATGGGATATGTTTACAGGGGTCATTGTTCCAGGTGGGTCTAGAGGGCTGTGTTGTTGGCGTGAGGTAGCGTGGGCACCAGTTTTTAGCCACTCCAGAAGGTGGCATTGGGTGACATTATCCCCAACGAATGTTGGGATATTTAAATCAGTGACCACTTGCACGAACTCATTCGAGCTGATGGGTGCATTTATTATCGAAGTGGGCTGTCAACTTGTGACACATTGTACTAGATTGTGCAGGTTTGAGCCCCTTACAACCCTGCCTCTGTAGATAAACTCCCCCCATCGGTCCATGTGACCACATCCTTTCCAAGTTCCATTTTATGTAGCAATAGTTATGTTTTAGGCGTATAGCATTGGCTAAGGGTATTCTCCACGTCTGCCCCAACTGGGTCAACCCTCACTGGTGCCTTAACACTGCTAGATTCTTCAGGCGGCATGTATAAGGTTAGTTTATTTATTTCTGTATTGCCGTGCTTGGCCTGATTTAAGTATTTATGCAGAATATCCAAATAATGTGCTGCTAAATCTGGTCTGTTTAAAACATCCATCATTTAAGAGCTGACCCGCATGGTGGCAACCCTCTGTATATCCCAATCCGCCGGTACTTTGGGGGCTGCTAGACTTTCTAACTGCTGCTTGTCCACCAAATACATGTTATGGGTGTGCTCCATCACTGACCCCTGAGCAAGCTGGTGATTAGCAGTAGGGCTATGCAAGATAATATGAAACCACCAGCCTGGGAGACCACTTTTCTTTTAGCCCATAGCAATGTCCGCCTATTGACCAGTTTCTTGATGATGCCCTTTTTCTTGTTCAACACACTTACCTGATGGTGTGTTAGGGGGACGTTTCCCTTTAAAGTGTTCTGGGCAATCTCTGAAATAACAGCCACCATATCATCAGAGGCCGTGCCTAGTATGGCCTTCCGTTGTTGAGAGGTGGCATATAAAAGAATTTTGAGCAGCTTAATGTTTCCCTGTATGCGTGTCGGCATGGTGAAAGCACGACCAGCTACTGATGAGGTATTATTATAAATAGTGTTTTTTAGAATACTCTTTAGGAGTATAAACAGCAGGCAGGAACATATCAGTGCGCAATCTATAATCATCTAGAGTGGTTGTTTTTAAATCAACCAGCAGACATCCGTAGGGTTACTGGTTGTGTCTTCAAAAGCCTCCATAAAAAACACGTTTTGAACAGACACAACTGTCGATCTATCACAGCTTGCTGTTGTTTATCCCTTTAAATAACACATTATATAACTAGCGTTTAGTGTTATAGATCTGTTGCTCTTGTCCTTGTTGAACAAGTTCTGCACAATATAACAAATTCTTATTACAGTGATAGAAATATTGAGTAAAGGCTTTTTCTAGTTCGGCGCTCTGGGCCCCCTCCATCATCAAAATGTCCATGATAATCATATTCATCAATGCACGGTAGCAGTAAACGATCATCGTTAAGACTGTCAGATATACCTTCTACGAAACAAAGGTCCTTAAACGTATGTAGCAAGGTTTTATAGAGGTTGCATTTAGAGGCTGCCAGCAGCTAGACAACCAGACAATATTATTGAGGATATGACTCATTGCAGGCTGGGCATTTTCTTGAAGTTTTATGACAAAGTAACTCTTGCCACAACTGGAAGGCCCTGCATGAACCCACACAAATGGATGTTGTAACCTGGTATCATAACACCAAATGCTTATGGGTTACTGCAACATCCACAGATATCTATCGGCGAACTTACCAGCAGGGTTTAACTCACTGCAGGGACAGCCTTTCAGCCTTCTGTGGCTGATAACGCAAACACTGCGGTGCCTATGCTTCTTTATTTGGCTTTTAATCACTATGTGGAAATCTACAATTAAAATGCATAGCCTTCTCTAGCTTACCTAAAAGCTGCAAATAAAAACATGTTACAGCTTTGTATATTTGCTTTCACAACAGGCCCCTCAACGTCTGTAAGAAACCCCCATACATTGTGTATGACAAATGAAATACCTTTAAATGCTGCAATGAATTATCCTGCATATGGCTGCCCCATCCCTGGCCCTGCAGAACAATGTTCCATAGTTAAAACTCTATTAGCCACCATCACATCCTGTAGCACCGGTTGGGGACTCAATACCACTACCTATAGTATTCCATGGTTGGTGCCTTGATAGCAGCACTGCCCCAGATGTATACCCGCTTGCTATAACAAAGCAGTAGGATCCGTCGTGGTTCCTTTGTCTTGCGGATAGCTGTGGCATTCAAAAGCTATGCTTGCTTGTCGAGGCATTCATAAGGTACCAGTTACTGAGGCCCATTGAAGGACCATAAAAGCCACTCTCCATCCTCAGGGTGCCCCATCTGTTCACCCTTTCTGGGGGCCACAAACCAACAATGCCCCTTGCCGGATCTGAAGAACAACTCAACTGCATTGGGGTTCCCATGATCCCATTGACCCTTCCCGAATTGGAGAAACCAGGTGACCCTATCCTCGAGGCCCCAAAACAACCTGAGCTTATAAAATCAGATGCTGAAAACTCCATAAATCCAGCAACTGCCAATTGCCATGCTCCACAGTCCATTTCTTCAAGGTGCCGGTAACGCAATTGAAATGTGGGAATACATGGTATCTCTAAAAAAATACCGAGAGAAAATAGAATCAGAATAGAACCATTTTTTCACAGTGCCAATCACTGCATTGTAATATTCAAATACATATGTTTATGAATGCGCCCAGTTGCCTGAGGATTAGGTGCACAATACAAATGTAATAATAAATAAATAAAAAATAAATATTTTCAAACATTACTGGATACTGTGCTATGTTTTCTCAGAAACATCAGTAAACACTGTAAAAGCAGTTTTAAAATATTCGACTTTTCATTCAGCTTGTGTAAAAATGAATCCTGCCTACGCTGCTTAATCAAAATGCCACCGTGCATGACTAGCCAAAATTAGGAGTTCACAACACCCTGCACCTTTCATACATAGCAACCCATGTGTCAGATCGGGTCAGAATCAGTCTGTTATTAATGAGCATCTTTGAGAGACGTCTGCATTAGGCTAACAGAATCAAAATTAAAGGTGATAATTTAACAGGCGGCCGTTATACAGAGATTTTGTATGGAAATACTAATGTGTTTGAGCATGTTGGAACATTTTGTACTGAAAAAATGCTAAAAAGCTCCAGCTCCCTTCCACAATTCTTATTCTACATTGAAAGTGAGTGATACTAATAAACCCCCTGTGATATCCGTCACTATGGCACGTGTGAAAGAAAGTCACAACGTATATGGATATTCTAATTTTCTCGAGTGCCACCTCTACAACCGGTCAATCTGTCCAGGGTCAAACTGAGATTTCTTGGGCAGTATACTAATGTAGCTATGCTTGCTAATGACCAGGGGAGTGTGTCAGTGTTGTGTGAGACATGGTGGAAGTTAAAACTGTATTTTAAATCGCTATCGCACAGTATCTTTTTGCTAACTCACAGTTAACAGACAACGCGCAGGGCAAA
Source organism: Ambystoma mexicanum (assembly GCF_040938575.1). Classification (NCBI taxonomy): domain Eukaryota; kingdom Metazoa; phylum Chordata; class Amphibia; order Caudata; family Ambystomatidae; genus Ambystoma; species Ambystoma mexicanum. The sequence continues at coordinate 1,024,771,133 of NC_090931.1, read as the reverse complement.
TTAGCACCAGGCACACTGTTCCATGTGCAAACGATGAATCCTAACACTCTGAGATTCACTTGCATGCAGATAATAGGCCAGAAAATGGCATAAGGTTTTACTGCTGTGCTCATACCGAACAAATAATGTCAATTGTAATACATACTTGAAAATACAAAATGAGTCCAATAGACCCCATTAGACACTAACCAAAACATTAACTGGACCAGTAACTGGAACTTGAAAGAAGCCAGTGTTTACACAGTGCCAATCACCTCTTTGAAATATTCAAATATACTTTTCCATCTGCCCCAATACACAACATATTGCAAAGTTAGCGACAGCATCTTAAGTCCACTGCAACACCCCAGCACTTGACCCTGCGATAATGTATTGTACCTGATTCACAAAATATTTTTAGTGGTGATAAGCCAACAACTGGTCACATTTACCCTTCAGAGTTTCTTCACTAAATCTGGCCGCCCAAAAGCAGCTGTTGTGGTAAATATTTGCACACTTAAAAGATTTTCCAGTAATTAGCACCTCGAGAGTTAGAAGAAGCATGGTGGGAACACATTTTGTGGCTATATGGTATGTGTGGTGTGTCTGTGCATGTGAGTGTGTTTGTGTTTATGTGCATTTGTGCATGTGTGCGTAATATGTTTGTGTGTTGGTGTGTGTGTGTATGTGTGCGCATGTGTTTGATACTTGATCTTACTCCTTAATCTGGGGAAGTTTTGGGACCTTGCAGAGATTACATTTTGCTCTAAACAGTTAATCGCTGCAGAGGTGCAAAGAGTTAGGCTTGGAAGGCATGAATTTTACAAAAATGTTCACAATATTTGAAATAAGAACTCCATTTGTTTTACACTTAAATCACAGTAGGATTAAATAATTGCCTAGGATCACACACTTTGGGTAAACTGTTTCACTGAAATGTTAACCACTCGGTAAATTTGACCTCATCCTTTCTAAGCTTTAATATCTAAGTTTTGGATTTCAAGGCCCACAATAAAACTGTCTTTCAGAGCGTATGTATTTATTTTTGCATTTGTAGAGCACACAAAAACCCACAGGCATCAAGGCACTGTCTGCAGGGGGAAACAGGGGTGAGGAGGCAAGGGAGAGCACGGGGAGGAAAATACAGAGGGTTTTCAACATCATAGTTGCATATAATGAAAGCTTCATATTCATTGAAAGACAACTATACAAATGTATCTAACTGAATACTCTCTAACTATACCTACCAGGGTAATTTTTAATACACCCTGGTAGTTTCTATGTTGTAGGAACAATTTGTATCCTGCAAGGATTGTTTTATTTCCCTAAGTGTCCCCCAACAATCCACCTTGTTATTTGATGAACATGTTGTTCTTTTGTATTTTATGTATATATGATGAATGTTATGTTTTAGGTCTTTCTTCATTTTCTTCAATTGCTTTATTTAGTTTTTTTTGTTTTAAAAAATTTGGAGTAACTAAAAACTGTGCTTTTAATAAACAAATGTATTGCCAGCACCCCTTAGACTTCTTCTCTGGTTTACCCTTAGTGACTGTTTTTGCTAGCACTATCCTTGAACTCATTATGGAGATTTGATTTAAATATTTGACAGAATTTTGGACTGTCCACAGCGTGAGTACCCTTCTGTTGGTTCTGTTTTAGCATCATATTCATTGAAAGAGGCTTTCTTTAATTGCTTCCTGAACGGTCAGTAGGAGGATTAAGATCATAGATGGGGTGGGAGGCGATAACTGGGAAGATGTAACCCCGGCTCTTGTACGTTTGAAATGCAGTGCAGTTAGTTTGTGCCTGTGGATGGATCTTGTAGGTCTGCAGGAGGTGTTCATGTTGATTCTTTGCAATAGGTAGGTGGTACCCTGTTAGATAGGCAGCCCTGAGTGATCGATAGGATTTTAAGGTTTATGCATTCTTTAACTGGAAGCCAGTGAGCTGCTCTTCTCAGTACTGCTATGTGATCACATTTAGATAGGTCCATTGCAGCCCAGATGATGTTGTTCTGGATAGTCTGGAGTTTGCAAAGGTTCCGTTCCATGGTGTTACAATAGTCAAGATGGGAACCAATTGTGGCTCTTGCTGTGGTCATGCGGTCGTCTGAGGAGAATAGGTATTTGGTGGGATTCAAGAGTTTAGTGGTGTGGGCTGCTGAAGATGAGATGGAATTGACATGCCGGGTCATACTAAGGCTTGAATCCAGGTTAGCACAAAGTGTTTTCATGCTGGTTGAGACCGGGATGGTGCATGCGTCAATGGTAAAGCACAGAAAGCTGGGAAATGTTTGCATATATGTCTTGTCATCATTCAGAGTTGGTGAGAGGCCATCAAGACTTGGATGATGTCATAGATGATGTTGTTGTTGCTGGAGTCTTGTTAGTGGTTGCCTGAGAGGGGATGAGGATTTGGGTATCATCAGCATAGTTTGTGAATGATATGCCCAGGGCGTTGAGGTAGTCAAACAAAGGTTTTTTGTCGACATTGTATAAAGTTGGAAGAAGGAAGAACCGTGTGGGACACCACATGCAATAGGAGTTTGGTGGGCTGCTGAATTTCCTGCTTAGACACAGGCAGTTCTGTTTGCGAGGAAGGAGGAGATTCACTTGACAGTTGGCAGGGTGAAGTTGGGAGTGCTGGCGAGGTGGTGACAAAGAGTCTAGTGATCGGCTAAGTCAAAGGCAGCTGAGCGCTCCAGCAGAAGTAGGAGGACTATGTCACCTGTGTCATGATATCACTTAGTTGGTTTTTGAGGTCCAGTAAGGCTTACTGGGTGCCATGACCAAGGTGAAAGCCAGATTTTTGGGCTGAGTATGTTGTAAAGTTCAAGGTAAGATTGAATTTGAGTATAGGTAGCACAGTCCAGAATTTTTAGAAGGAAAGGGACAGTGGTGATAGGTCGCAGTAGGAGAGGTGGGGCCTAGAGAGGCTTTCTTGAGGAGAAGGGAAATCCATGCTTCCTTGAGGGCCGGGTAGACAAAACTGTTAGGGAGGGATGAGTTGATTTAAGTAGTAATGATGGGAATAAGGGCTTCTTCATAGTCTTTAATTAGAGGAGCAGAGCAAATGTTCCCGGGGCAGAGTGATAGTTTCAGGCAAGCAATATGATTTGAAGTTTCCAGTTCTGTGATGGGGCGAACATTGAAGGGGGGGGTGTGAGAGAGGTAGGGCTAGGGGTGGGCAATGGGGCATGAGTGTACTGACAAACCCAACAAACTGCTATTTCCATACTGGATTCTTAAACACCCCCATTAGGCCTTAAAGCACACCGTTTCATTAGTTAGCCCTGCATACCCCTGAGAAGGTGCTTGCCATCAAACCCAACAAACTGCTATTTTAATATTGGAAGCTTACAACAACCCCACTAGGCTTTAAAGCATATGCCTGTTAGATAACTCCCAACTACTGGTCTGTGCGTCATGACAGCATTTTAAAGTAACCCCTATTAGCATCTGCTTAAACACATTTACACATTTAAACCCACCACAGAGAGTTTAAATTAACTAGCACAACCTGTGATCGTCCATCCCCCAGGCAGGCATGCTTGAGAAGACTGTCACCGGCAAACACTGTAAATAAATTGCTATTTCTCCTGGCGGTATTGACAATGTACAGTAAAGTGCTCATGAATTGTATTTATAGATGTCAACACAGTTGCTATCTTCCCTATAATAATAGGAGCATAACCAAACACCCAAAAATTTCCATTTTAAAAATATAACCCCTAGTACCTTGAAACCATCCACAATATAAATTAAATATTAACTTACATTTAATGTTTGCAAGTAATGGTTTGAAGCGTGACAATCCGTGTAAGTAATTCCTGCAATCAGAATATCTCCGCAGGGCTCCACAAGGACTCCCAGCCTTTTGTTCTGGATATCCAGTTAGTCCAAGGTTGGCCTCAGTCGTTCCTCTTTACTTAAGCACACGGCATGGCGGCATGGTTGGTGCTCCAGCCCAGTGGGTGTGCCCAATGTTTATCAAACATGCATGCTTCCAGCAGCCAAAATACAACCTCAACCCCACATGTGAAGTGCAAATGGGGGCTGGCAAACTGCCATGGGATGGCTGGCACCCCTTTTCAACCCATCAGGTAACCACCACCCATACCTGCCCTCCCAGCTGTTTCCTGCCAGGTCTTCATAGTGCTGACACTCACTGTTTGAAACTGCTTCTTGATGTGTTTACACATCTGGCTTCATTTATTCTCTTAACAACACAAGTTTCTAATATGGTGAGTTTTCTGCCAGATAAAATGAGCACCATGTCCACTTTATGTTACATGCTCAGAAGGGGTCCATGCTTGAATTACTAGCACTGACACATTTGCTAAACAGCCACAAGTAAGTGCTTTTGTGAATGGAGGCTGTGTGACATTGTTCGGCTGGAAAATCAAGACAGCATGTGCACGCTCTTAGGCATACAAAGGAACATTTATTCACTCCCCAGATGTGTTCATATCAGCACCAGGTTAAAGAGGTCCCTTGTCTGAGCATGAAAGGTTTACGTTTTGGAAACTTTTGGTGCAGGCCTGTTGCATTCTTTCAGTTGTAAGTGAGCATCGGCAAAGCAATTTAATTTCACAGTATCACAGGTAAGATTTAATTTAAAAACACAACTTGCAAATGTATAGCCGGTGTTCAAGTGACCAGGTGTTCCTTCAAAGACAAGCATTGCCAAAGCCAACAGCCGGACCTTTGACAGGGGAAAAATACTTTGCTTATAAAAGATTCATGGTGTGGGTTGTTTTAATTAACGGTGTTGAAATGACGAGTTTTTCCTTCAAGGACAAGCATTGCCAAAGCAAACAGCTTGGCCTTTGATGCAGGTAAAACACTTTTCATATAAAGGTTTCATGTTGTGGGCTGCTTCAAGCAAATTCAAATGTAAAGGGTTATTTTTGCATGCAGCCAACTGATTACGGCATCTATTTATACACTACCATGGTGGCCCTATCCATTTTATATTGAATTTATATACATGTTTGATGTTATGAGTTGATAAAACGACCTCAAATTTACAGGGATATTTTTGTGTGCAATACAGTGTATGTATGTCTTGTGGCCAAATTCATATTATTTAACAATTTTCTGACCATTAATGCACCGCATTTCTACCATTGAATATGACTATGATTCCAATATTGTAATGTCCCAACTTGAATGGTTTGTTGAATTAATCTACTCACTGATGTCTATTATTATCTGATTCCCTTCTTTTCCCGGTGTATGCGATTGTGGGACAACATTGTCACGATTTGACGATTTTCATTTTATCTGATGGTCTTGGATTTGATGTACTGGCTTTTGTTGTTAACAATCAGATGACTTGATTACACCCTGAAGAAGGACTTTTTTATGGTCCAAAATTCATCAGCGTTTGATACATCTGGACTTATTGCTTGATTAATAAACCCAAAGCCATTTTTGGGCGAATACAAGTTTTAATAGTATGACTTTGTAAAAACCATATGAAGCCCTCATAAGAGATAGGACAACACAACTTTACTAGACTTACAACTAAACCACATAGTGGATGCAAGGGTGTGCAGCCCACACCGAAGGCTAGATAGCCTAGGTCCTTTTTTGTCCAATAGGCTGATCACCCCCAACTAAGTTGATCTGTGTGGATATTGCTCAAATTCCACAATTGCATGTCTGTCATTTTAATTCCTTACTACCATGTGGTAACTCTAAAGCTATGGCCCTCCACAAAATATCTTTCAAGTATTGAAAGGTTGTATGGCAGCAAGAGGTTCAATTACCTTTCTACTGTATCTACATGGCCACAGACATGAATGGGGTCCCCCTCAGATATGACCACCTGGTGGGACCGCCAACTGAAAGAATGTTCTCTCCCTCTCAGAAGACCATACAATCACATCAGACACCATACTAGAATGGAGTTGTTTACTGCAATGCAGTACATGGAGGTATTCCCCTCCACTTAAGCTCTGCGTTGCCAAGGGGCAGTAGCTAAGACCATCAAACCCTCTTACTGGTTGTTCTGGGCTTGAGATATACTACCCTCTTTGAGGGGTCAGAAATGAGAGGTGGACACAAAGTTTTAATGTTTTCAACATCAGACATCTTTATTATAATAAAAGGGTTTGATAAAGGCCTTGCTGTCTCCTTCCTAAAGAGAGTTTCCCTACCTAGGAAACTAAAACTAAAGATCAGTCTGTGTCTCTTTATCAAACATATAAACTGTGCTTATGTCCAAAACATACTATTCTGACCCTCATAATAAAATGAACAACTATGAGTGCAAGGAAATGTTTCTGAGTCATATTTGGCAAAAAGTGTTCATAACCAAGGCAAGTAAATAAATCCAACAGAAACAGTCTTTTCCAAGGAAGAGTCCTTGGATCCAGAGGGCGACTTCCCCTGGATTATTTAAGTATGTTAGCAAAAGTGTCCCCTTCAAATAACAGCTTCTTAAGAATGGGGAAAGGATGACAAAAGTGTCTCTTTCAAATAACAGCTTTTTAAGACTAGCGAAAGAATGGCAAAGTGTCTCTTTCAAATAACAGCTTCTTAGGAATGGCAAAAGTGTCTTTTCAAATAACAGTTTCTTAAGAATGGCGAAAGTGTCTTTTTCAAAGAACAGTTCCTTAGGAATTACTTAATTGTCTCTTCCAAGTGACAGTTTCTTAAGAATGGCAAAAGTATCTCGTCCAAATAACAGTTTGTTAAGGATGGCAAGAATGTCTCTTTCAAATAATAATTCCTTAATGATGGCAGAGGTATCTCTGGTACTCTTCTTTACTATATAATTTTCAAAACAAATGTGTTTCTTTTTATAACTTTAATGGACCTTCTGGTATACGCCTCTGCCAGGAATCTTTCATCCCCTGGTATACTCTCTTGCCAGGGATCTTTCCATTCTCTGTACAACTTGATTGGACCTCCTGGTATACTCTCCTGCTAGGAAACCCTTTCTGGGTTTTACAGATCCACTGGTATACTCTCCTGACAGGTATCTTGCCTCCCAATGTTCACTGTCTGGTGTGTTCCTTTCACCAGGACTTTTTTGGGTATAACATATCCCCTGTTTTACTTTCCAGCCAGGCATTCTCCCGCCCAGTGTTCACTGTCTGGTGTGTTCCTTTCAACAGGACTGTTCGTGACTTCATTGTCTTTTAATTCAACACAGTTATTTTACTTCACTGTGCTTTCTAATTCATTTCTTGAGGTTCTACTTGTTCCAACTTCCCCCACACTGACATCTCTTGTATGGGTTGTTATTCAAGTTCTGCCCTTTTATATCTTAATTACTATTCATTGGGGTAACACCTGCTCCAACTTTTCACATATTAAGAGCTCATGTATGGGGATTTGTTCAAGTGCTGCCTTTGTATTTCACTGGTTTGGTATTCAAATATCTTTGTCTGTTCATGTGCCTGTCGGTATGCCCCAGGGTCCCCAATGGCTCTGGGTAGATCACTGGTGTACTGAAGCAGCACCGACCCTTGGCACATTGCTGCGGTGAAGCTCCTGTTCTGGGGCAGCCTCCTCTGCAGAATCGTGCTCCCGGTAGCCCTGCTGTGGCTGTCAGCTCTTCGACTGCAGTGTCCCTTCTGGCCCTGCGCCATACAGGTATGGCACGCTTGTGAGCAGCGGAGTGGAAAATCCTGCTCCTTCCAGCACAGTGCTTGCCTGTATTGCTGTCTGCTTCAGCTCTGTTTCTCTCATGCCCGGCTTTACTTTCTTCTCCTTTGGGTCTCTCATTTTTAAAGCAGACACCATTTTTAAATGTCCCGCTCACTCTGACGTCCTCAAAACAACTAAACTGCATGATTAACTTGGTGTTTCTCTTGATCCACATTAACTCCTTCTTCCTCTTTCTCGTCACAGTACTTGAGGCTTTCTGGAAGTTTGAGTTCATAGAGTTTATGTGACTTCCAATGTGGTATTGTTCAAAACCTCTGTTCAGAGAGTCATTAGAGACAAGAGATGTTAAAGGAATATCATGGGAGTATGAGGTATGGATAATATTTAGCCCAGCGTGTTTTTCAAGAAGATGTCTATGGGTTTTACAACAGGAAAGGCGCATATATTGACAACAAGCCATGAAAGGTTTAGGAATGATGCAGTCCTCTTCCATGTGAAGGCAAGAATGCTGTGTCTCTCCTGATGGGATCACCACCTTTCCCCGAATACCGTCTGCTCCCACATGATCCTCCCCCATAATACCACCCCTAGGTTCAGGATCAGGTAGCGGCTGCCAACCCCTGCTCACATGGGAGGAGATCTTTGTCAGGAAATTAGTGAAGACTCCATGGGTTCATCACAACTCCCTGTGTCCATTGTCTCCTGACAGCTGTGATGCTAGCAGCCATGTCATAAAAATTGGGAGATTTCTCTCCATTTATGAAGACATGCTCCAAACATATATGAGTATTCCCCAAACAGAAAACATCTTCTGAATGTAGAGTGTGCTGGTTCTTCAGTGCTAGAGGTACCCTCAATCTTTTCTGTGGTGGCCTACAGGCCATGTCTCTCAGGCTACACTTTATGGCTTTGATGGCCTTTCTTGAAAGAAGGGTCAGAACCTCTGTTGTTAGCATCCCCATGATTACTTTTATTAGACTTGAGTACTCACCTACAAATTGGCCGCCTTTCCATACTCCCTATATCTGTGATAGTCTTGTTCACTGGATGCTGGTGTATCTCTGCCTCACAACTTTTAAGGGCATGCTCACTTGCAACCAAATTTAACATTCCTTCAAATGTGTGAACTGTGTTACCATTGATCCACCCATTCAAATAGTTCAGGGACAAATAAGTAAACTTCAAAAGTTTAATTTCCCCTTTTGTGAGGTCTTTAAAGTTCCTCAGCTATTGCTCTGGGGTCTTGCAGACCTTTGAAGATAGCAGCCTTTCTTTTGGCAGAAATGGACCTCTACACTGCTTGAAAGCCCACTGACGTATAACATCAGCTCCTGATGTCAATAGACCACTCATAAGGGTTACGACTCACAATCCCTTGCCCACCTCCTGAAGCTTGAAGGCTAATTCCATTGCCTCAAAACAGCCAACAATGTATTTTCCATCTCATATCTCTGGACTATGTCCTTGGGGATATGGTGCTGAGAATTCTTTCGAGGACCATTGCTTGAGACAGCTCCTCCTCCCTCAGACAATTCAATGCAGTTCTCTTTTTACTGCGTAAGCTCTATCATACAGGGCGCCAACATTACTAGATCCCTCTGTGTATGCTCTGCAAAGGCCACAAAATCCCCCTGCTTATTCTCTGCCAGAGCCACCCCCCTCCTCTAAAAGGAGCTTTTTAGACATCTCTGCCCTGAGAAAGAATATCCTGGAATCTCACTAAGGCTTGGGAACTAACTGAAGCACTGATCATTACTGATACTCAGGATTTCTGGGAAACCACACTACCCACACTCTGGAAAGAATGGTGGGAATTGCTGTCACTATCTCTGTCCCCATCTACTACTATGCTCCCCCAAAGAAATGGGGATGTGATTTTTGAGCTCCAGATCACTTCTGGCCTCCTGGCTCTCCTCCACCACTTTAGCTTCCTCAAAATGTTGGAGGCTCTTTAAGCATTTTAGGGTTACTAATCTTACAGCCATGGAGCATAGCTCACAACGGCCACTGATCATCAGTCCACCTCACTGAGCTCATGCCCAGCACCATTGTGCAAAAACAAACTAAGCTGTAGATTAAATCAGTATAATTTCTAACCACTGCCCACAAGTGTGATTAAAAGACTACTATTCTGCTGGAATACAGGGATGAGTATTGGCTAAACCGCTTAATCAGGAACACACTACTACTAAACGAACAGTAATCCCAATCATAAAGGTGAAACAGGAAAAGCCCAACATGCATAAATCCTTCATCTCTTTGGGTATTGCTGATGAAGGGCATGCTAAATCTTCAGGAGGAGTGTGAACTGGTGCATTTGCAAAACAAACAACAATAGTACAGCAGAGCCAAAATAAAAGAATGTCCAACCATGGTTCTAGAAAAGTAGGAACTTTAATAAAACAATCAATTCAATCAACTAATTACCAACACTAATGACCCACCCTTGTAAGAGAGTGAATACAGACTGTTTCTGAGAAAAGTCACTCCCGGTTGATTATAATTATAATTGGTTATTTATAATGCGCTTAATACGCAGAAGTTTCTAAGCGCGGACCCATGGATCGAACGTGTTCTATTCCACGTCGTCTTGATTGCAAGGCAAGCGTGTTGCCCCTGTGCTATGCTCCCGAGACTGATAAGGGTTTGAAGGAAATAGGATTTCAGCAACAATATTAGTGTTCAAATATATGTTTTCAAAAAGTCGGTAGCCCTCATTACAACCCTGGCGGTAAGTAGCGGACATTACCGGCATGGCGCAAGTAACGCGTCTGTGCTGGCCAGATACCGCTAAAAGCGGCACATTACGACCTCTCGGGCACGAGCATTGCGCCATGCCGGTAATGTAATTACTGCCATGGTGGTAACATCCAAAAAACACCACTTACCGGCATCGTACGCCGTGCAAATAGCACGTCCGCCACCCTAGCCATCGATATCAACGATCACCGCTAATAGCGGTGACCGCAAATAACGGAAACCGCTATTAGCGGTGACCGCAAATAAGCGGATCCGGAAGTTGCGTCACCGCACAGGAACGGGAAAGAGCACGGCGGCCATCTTCAAAAACACAATCCATTGCCATCCTCCCCAACCATTGGACACCTGACCCCCACAACCAGTACAAACCTTCACCTAGATCCATCAATCCTCACAATGCCTAAAGTTGTGAAAAAAAGTTGCGATCGACTGCGGCAGGAGCGCTTCTCTCGGGCGGAGCTTAACATGTTGGCAGAAACACTACAAGAACATGCCGACGTAGTGTTCTCGACCGAGATGACCAGACTGGCAATAGCACGTAAGAAGGCCATATGGGCCATGGTCTCACAGAGGGTAAGTGCAGTTGGCACTACACCCTGCAATACAAGACAGTGCAGGAAACGGTGGGATGACCTACGCCCCCGTGTAAGGAGTATACTTTCTGCAAACAGAAACCTGGCCATGGCAACTGGTGGAGGAGCACAGTCACCAATATAAATGCAGCCATGGGAGGAGATATGTGCTGCACTCATTGGCACAGAGTGCATAGAGGGGGTCGGAGACATGGAGCGAGGAGCCCCGACATCATGTGACGCTGGTAGGTGCTTTAAATCCAGCCATGCCAAACTCACTGAAGTTCAGATTCATGGGAAGTGCAATGATGCCTGACAGAGTTAACACAACACATCAGCAGTGAGACAACCTGTATGTCACTGCCTCCAATGTGCAACATCTAGCAATCAATATGAATGCAGTCATCACAATGCCTGCTCAATGTCCGTAGACCCATCAATAACCCTTTCCCCCCTTTGCTCCACCACAGGCTCTCATTCTGACAGTGACGAGGAAGACACTGCCACCACACCTTCCAAGAAGGCCAGGCCCGATGTCCCCACACACCAACCCTCCACCTCTGCTGGAAAAAGCAAAATCCCTCTGCAGCCGAAATCTACAACCACGACACAGGCCAGGGCACAGATGTGCACCAAGCCAAGCACCATGTTACCACCAGCAACAAACATCCAGCAAGTGGTGCCCACCGAAGGCACTGGGTCTGCCAGAAGCAGCACAATAGGCGAGTCTGCTGCCACCGCAGCTGGCTCGGACGATGATGCAGGGGATGCTGATGTTGTTGTGGGTCCCCCCACTGCCCACCTTCATTCCCCCTATCTTTCCCCATGCAGCCAGCATGATGAAGGCATACAGGTGCAATCCTCTGATGACTCTTGGCCAGCCACTCCATGCCCAGTGGAAGATTTGCAGGAGGGGGGCAGCACATTCGACACGCCACTGGCATTATCCTTAGTCCAGAAACACCAGGAGTCGATGGAACAAATCATCACGCGCCAACAAAAACTGTCCACACTCATGAATCAGCATGTGGCCGAATGTGGAAGTGCAAGGGCGGAAATGCAACAATGTGCAGAAACTGTAAAGGCAGCAATAGTATCCACCTCCAAGGATATCTGTGCAGAATTAGCCACAGTGCGGAACGTGCTCTCGGACCTTGTTCAGACCTTGAGGGACATGCGTCCTTGCGAGCAGCCAAGTACCTCCTCGGCTGCCAGTTCTGCCCCATCCAGCCCCGTCCGCAGATCGGCCAGGATCCTGCGGAGTACAGGCAGGGGTGCCCCGGGTGCAGGGAGAGAGGGGTGCCAATAGAGTCCGCCCAGTGGAACAATTCCACATGATGCACTTGACCTCAGGCATCCACACACTTTTGTGGGGAGTTGAGGGGGAAGGGGGGATAGGGTGTGTTGGGGAGTTGAGGGGGAAGGGGGGATGGGGTGTGTTGGGGAGTTGAGGGGGGATGGGGTGTGTTGGGGAGTTGAGGGGGGAGGGGGGATGGGGTGTGTTGGGGAGTTGAGGGGGGATGGGGTGTGTTCATTCAAATCACAAAATCAATACACTTTTCGGTTATGCACAAATCACATGTGTGGACATTGCTCATTGTGTACGTGTGCTTTATTGGTGAACAGTCCACAGTGTGCATGTCCCAGACACACACAGTACCCCAAGTGCCATCTCCATGTGACACCCACCGTCCATGTGTGCTAGAAGCATTGGTTAATAAGAGTCTGACGCATGGCACGTCCCTCCTGTGCATTGCTTCCTCCCTGAGGTGCTGCCCCATCCCCACCCTCCTCATCCTCATCATCAGGTGGTTGCAGTTCAGCGTCAGGGGGCAGGGCCACATTCCGTCTGATGCACATATTGTGTAGCATTACACATGCCATGACGATCTTTGCCACCTTCTCATGGTGGTACAGGAGTGCCCCACCAGACCTGCTGAGGCAGCGAAACCGTGCCTTCAAGAGGCCACATGTCTGCTCAATCACCACACGGGTTCGTGTATGTGCACGATTAAAGTCCTCTTTGTGCCGGTTCTGTGGGTTCCGGACTGGGGTAAGGAGCCACCTCTTCAAGGGATACCCTGCATCACCTGTATGTGGGCAACAATGAATGTGTCAGTCATGACATCAGATTTCAAATCATGTCGTGACACCATGGCATGCATTCATCTCTTACTTTGAACCCCATTTCCATGCACGAATGGAGTCACACGATGTGACCATTATATGTGTATTCCTCTTTTGGACTGTTTTGCATGCCATCAACCAGTGTATGCAGGGGGTCCAGTACCTTATGTGTGCCCAACCACTGTGTTAGTACATGGCGGTTGTTTAGGTGATCTGGCCGATGTCCATGTGATTTCAATGCTCTCATCATGGCACCATTGCTGTCAGCCTCATGATGACCTCACTGAGCACTACAAATGTTGTTATTCAATTTATTTGGGCCTCTGTGTCAGTGTAGTGGTGTATTGATGTTTATGTCCGTCATGTGACTCCTTTGTGCGCAGTTATGGTGGACTGGCATTTCAGTTGATGGTGTTTGGTGCCGTGTATTGGCTGAAGTCATTGCATGTAGGTGCATTTCGTTGAGGTGGATGCGGTCTGATGTGGTGCAGTGCACATGCAGATGGTTGTGTCATGGTTGGGACACATCTTCATTCACATGGTAGGGCTGCTTACATCTGGCATTATGTGGTCAGGTGTCAGCTAAAGTCTTGGCTGCTTTAGGGCATGAGCTGGCTCCATTACCTCTGGTACTCGCAGCCAGGTAAAGTATGCATCTCTCCCCCCCATGTCAGCTAGGTAAAGTATGCATCTCCCCCCCATGTCAACCAGGTAAAGTATGCATCTCCCCCCCCCCATGTCAACCAGGTAAAGTATGCATCCCCCACCCATGTCAGCCAGGTAAAGTATGCATCTCTCCCCCCTCATGTCAGCCAGGTAAAGTATGCATCTCTCCTCCTCCCCCCGATGTCAGCCAGATAAAGTATGTACCTTTCCCCCCCCCCATGTCAGCCAGGTAAAGTGTGCATCTCCCTCCCCCATGTCAGCCAGGTAAAGTATGCATCTCCCTCCCATGTCAGCCAGGTAAAGTATGCATCCCCCCCATGTCAGCCAGGTAAAGTATGCATCTCTCCCCCCCATGTCAGCCAGGTAAAGTATGCATCTCCCCCCCCATGTCAGCCAGGTAAAGTATGCATCTCTCCCCCCACCCCCCATGTCAGCCAGGTAAAGTATGCATCTCCCCCCCTCATGTCAGCCAGGTAAAGTATGCATCTCTACCCCCCCCGATGTCAGCCAGGTAAAGTATGCATCTCTCCCCCCCATGTCAGCCAGGTAAAGTATGCATCTCCCCCCCCCCATGTCAGCCAGGTAAAGTATGCATCTCCCCCCCATGTCATCCAGGTAAAGTATGCACCCCCCCATGTCAGCCAGGTAAAGTATGCATCTCTCCCCCCCATGTCAGCCAGGTAAAGTATGCATCTCTCCCCCCCCCCCATGTCAGCCAGGTAAAGTATGCATCCCTCCCCCCCATGTCAGCCAGGTAAAGTATGCATCTCTCCCCCCCCCCCATGTCAGCCAGGTAAAGTATGCATCTCCCCCCCATGTCAGCCATGTAAAGTATGCATCTCCCCCCCACCCCATGTCAGCCAGGTGAAGTATGCATCTCTCCCCCCCCCATGTCAACCAGGTAAAGTATGCATTGGTACATCAATCACCTACCCACTTCACATTTCCATGGCCATGACTTGAGACTCACCGAGTAGCCAGGATCTCGGCCCTGCATGTCGCTCCATGTAGCGTGGTATTGTGGAGTTACGCAGGACCATTGAATCATGGGTTGATCTTGGGAATCGGGCACAACAATGTGTGATGATCTTGTTTGAGTCACATACCAGTTGTACGTTGATATAGTGGTATTGCTTACGGTTGCGGTACGCTACCTCCATGGCATGTGGGACCACCAATTCCACATGGGTGCAGTCGATGGCACAAATGCAACCAGGTATGCCGGCCAGTGCATGGAAACCCACTTTGGTGTTTGCGATCTCCTGGGCAGACCGTGGTAATGAAATGTGGTCGTCTGTGTGCTTGAGGAGGGCATTGAGCACTTGGTTCAGCGTACGTGAGAATAATGGTTGTGAAATGCCATGCAAGTGACTCACTGTGTGCTGGTAGGTGCCTGTGGCCAGAAAGTGGAGCACAGACACTACCTTCAGTAGGGGGGGGTGGCAGTGGGTGTTTCAATCATGCTGACGATGTCGTTGTGTATCATGTCCACGATCCTGGTGATGGTGTCCCAGTCCAAACGGTACAGGGTGTGGATCTGCTCAGCGGTGAGGTTGAATGGACTGGCTCTTCTGCATGGGATTGGGGGCTGCCTGCGTGGTGGCACTGGCTGTGCTGGTGGGGCTTGCTGGCCCTGCCTTGCCCTCCTTCTCCTCCTGTGTCTCCTCTGTGATGCCTGTTGTTGTAGTTGTTGTTGTTGTTGTTGCTGTAGCACTTCCATTGCAATCAGGTCCTCCAGCCCCAACATTGATAGTCGTATTGGAATCATTGTGGAGTGTGACTGGGTGTGGGAAGGGGTGGGGTGTGCTCCTTTTGTACTTGACCAGTCTGTATTGCCTCCACCTGTGCTGATTGTGTGCACCTGTGGCAGCTGGGAACACTGCATATGGCCATTTATGGTTGGTCTGCGATGGCGGTATTAGCACCACTGCGGTAAGGTACTTTACGGCCTTCTCAAGGGCGTTAAGAGCATGTCCGCTTGACTCGTGATATTCCCCACTTTGGGCCATGGGAGGTTGCGTGCCCGCGCGCTTGGTGCTGTTAGCGGCACCGTTAACTACGGTGCCGCTAATTGCACTTTCTCGGGTCATAATCGGACCTAGCGGTAAGCGATGCCGGTAATGCTTTACTGGCATCGTTTTTCGCTTACTGCCAGGGTCGTAATGAGGGCCGGTATGTGAGGCTTCAAAGTCACCATGATCCATTAAGGCAGACCATTGGGACAGGGCCTCTTCAAATGCCATGTGTATCTTGTATTTGGGGCTCAACCGAGGCAGGCATCTAGGTTCTTTGCTTAAATCAATGTTGAAACAATCGACTCTTGTCGTTCCAAAAGCAGAACACATCGAGTTGGTTCGATGACATAGCTCCCATTGAAACACGTTGGTGTTTGAGACAGTTGAGTTGATGGTTTCCAATGTTTCGGTTCAGTGGTTGAGCTGGTGGTGTAACAATGATTCTTCAGAGTCAGGTTGGTGTAAAACACTGCAAGCTGGAAGCCTCCAGCATATTGAGTTGGTGTCCAACTCATTTTCTTCCATGAATCAAGCTGGCGATTGGGATGAATGAAGTGCTGCAATGGGTTGAGCCAGTGTCTAGTTGGCATGAAGAGCAGGTAACTGGTTCAAAGAATGGAGAGTGCTAAAAGCAGCCCTGCGACTCCTCTAGCTGCTGGCAGTGATTCAAGCATGGATGAGCCAGCTTGCAGGTGTCTTGATGTTGTAATACAGAGTTCTTGCTACTTCTGGACTACCAGGTTTCTAGGAGGCACCGTGGATTTCAAGGACAAGCTGAGTCTTTATTTGTTCACCTCCAGTCCAGGAAGTTGTCTGGCACCTAGAGGGGATCCTTAACCTCCACTGAGCCAATGTGGGTTCCAGAGCACAGACAGCATAGGGGATTTGGTACAACAGCAGTGTCACCCCAAATGTGCCTTTGACATGGTTAGGGCATAGATCTTGCCTCTGCTTTCTTAACCTCTAAGTCATGCCAGAAGACATTGGAATAGACTGTATTCCCAAAATATGAATCCTTCTTTTTCCAGAGTCCAAAAATGAATCAACTAAGAATAGGATTTCATGCCCTTACAAAAGGTAACTTCTGCACCAAGTTCACCAAAAGCAAGCCTGTAGTCAGAGGTCAAATAGAAGCTGCTGTAACAAGCATCCTTTGCCTTTTGACATCATACCTAGAGTGCCTTGTCCGAAGGAAGTGAGGGGACAGGAATTTGTACAGAGCCTTGACAGAACCCAAGATGGAGGAACCCCTCTCCTGGCCTGCCTTCTCCTTTGGGCTATTCTAACATCACCCCATTCCCATAGCTTGTCCTCAGACTTCAAAGGTACCCCAATAATCAGCAACCTAGTGTGAGTGTGGCTTTGTTATGTCAGGACTGCCTTTGGGGCACCGTTCCCAGGAGACCTCACATGGAGGGTTCCTATGCACTGAGAAGAAAGTGTTGGTCATCCTCCGGGGGATGAATAAAGCAACTTCCTGGGCATTGCCCTACTTGGCAGGTGTGGAGACACTTACGCCATTCATCCCAGTCATAACTGGAGCACTGCTCACCAAGCTGACACTAGCATGTGAGACAAGACCGGCAACGATGGTGAGAGCCTCTCTCAATTAATGGAAAGCAGTCTAGGGAGATGTCCAAGGTACATTCTAACCCTGAATGGGATGGTAGCAGCAGAGAAAGGCCCAACTACTGTTTCCCTTATTGGTGCCAAAATGCTACTGTGCAGACCATTTATTGCTCATGCCATGCCTCAGACGAATTCTTGGCAGTTTCCTTGTATTCTTCACAGGCCCTGCATACAGTCAGAGGAAGACTCAACAACAGCCTGAAAAGAGCAGCAGGTTAGAAAAGCGGCTGAAGTCAATCTTGGTACATGGCAGACACACCGCCAAAACCAATGAGGAGTGAGCAAGGCCACTTCCAACTACAGTTATAACTCTGCCAACTGTGCAGATATTCTCCCCTTCTGGGTTGACCTCGCACAATACCTAACTTTTCACCCAGAACAACGTGGACCAATACAATGGCAGACCCAATCTTGCCCCTAAGCCTTACCAGGAGAGCCCTTGGAACAGGGCCAAGCAACATGAGCATCAACATTTGCCTTCACAGGCCACCATACTCAATATGCGGCAAACCTACTTGGATGAAGTGGCCGATAATTAGCCCCCTTCTTCTAACCTTTGGCCACACATGCATATCCTGGGTTGGGAATACAAGGTAACATCGGCCATTAAGAGATATCCAATCCCAAAAGCGGGAGGGGAATTTAGCAGGGAACATGAAGCCGTTTGGGCTATTTGGCTGATGTCACAGTTGGAGGTGGAAGTGTCCTGCTTCTCACTGCAGGGGCGCTTTTAGATAGACTGAGTTTCTTCACTGGTGCATGTGCATGGCAGCCCAAACCGGCTGTGGCTGAACCACTTAAAAGGTAAGTATCCTTCGATAATGATTATTGTCCGTATCCTTTTGTAATGTCTTTTCCTTGATTATTGTCCGTATCTCTAGTAATGTCTTTCCTTTCCCCAATAGGTGATATGAGGCCCAGCGGTAGTTGTGGTGCAAGAAGCGAGCCCCAATGGAGAAAAAGAGAGTTCACAATGTCCCAATAGGTAGTAAGTTTGGCTCTTAAGTCAAGCGCGAGGATTGGTTTGAGCGCGACCTTAGCTTAATGTCTTTATAGTTTTTCTAACCTTATTTTGTCCTTTTCTCTTGCAGGGATGGCCTGGAATGTTGTTATCCGGAGATCTGCCGGCCGATGAAGGATGCCTGGATCCGTGATGAAGCTCGCCGAAAGTGGACTCCCGAGTAAGTGTTGTGGCTGGGTGCAGGAATCAGGTAAGGATACGCTCCGACTGTGGTTGCTGCTGGAATCAGGTAAGGATGCGCTCCGACTGCAGTTGCTGCTGGAATCAGGTAAGGATGCGCTCCGACTGAGGTTGCTGCTGGAATCAGGTAAGGATGTGCTCCGACTGCAGTTGCTGCTGGAATCAGGTAAGGTTGCGCTCTTACTGCGGTTGCTGCTGAAATCAGGTAAGCTGCTGGAATCAGGTAAGGATGCGCTGCAGGCAGCGGTTAGCGTTACGCTGCTGTAAGCAGACTAACACGAAATGCCTGCATGTAGTTGGGGCAGGCTTAAATAGCCTTGTCCCGGCCACACCCATTTGTTCCGACTCGTGGCCCACCCTGCCACTCCTAGAGGATGCTGCATTTGCAGCCCAATTAACTCCTATGGACACGCCCGACCTGGAGGCACGTGGAGGCCCTGTATGGAAAAAAATCATGTACACCAGAATAAAATGTGCAGAGCACACTTACTCATGAGCCTGGCACCAAAGGCGCCAGGACTGGGTCCAACTGGACCTTTTATGTAGTGGACCTTGTGGTCCTTGCCCAGTGGCCATGACAGCATTCCTCCACAAGGCCCCCCTCACAGGTACTCTTCCTCCTGGTCCTGGCTTGGAGGGGTTGTTGCGATGGAATTGTCTGATTAGTCGTGGAGCATGGACGAAGTCGCTAGGTTCCCATGTGTGGTCTTGAGGTCCATAACCTTTCCAGTCTATAAGGTAGTACAGTTTAGATCGTACTATCTTGGAATCCAAAACAGTCTTGACCTCGTATTCTGGTTCTCCTCTTATGATGTCGGGCTCAAGGGGTGCCTCAATCCGAGTACCTGGTATCATTGGTTTCAAGAGAGAAACATGGAACACCGGATGGATCCGCATATCAGATGGTAAATCTAATTTCATGGCAGCAGGGTTAATTATGGCTTTGATGGGATAAGGCCACAGGTACCTGGGGCGGAAGGCACATGGTCCTTTCAAGGGAATGTTCTTGGATGCCAACCAAACTTTATCCCCAACCTGATAATGTGGAGCCTCTCTTTAGTGTCGATCTGCAAACTTTTTCTGTTGTTCTTTGGCTCTGGTCAGATTTTCAACTGCTTCTTTAAGGGTTTGAGTGATAGTTTTGTGCAAGGTTGTAACTGCTGGCATTTCTTATTCGTCAAGTGAATCAAAAGTGGATGTTCGAGGATGTTGACCATGCACTGTGTAGAATGGGGTCTGTCCGGTGCTAGTGTGTATGGAATTATTGTAGGTGAATCCGGTCAAACAAGGGATGTTTTTCCAGGACTCTTCAGTTTGTTGTAACATACACCTCAGGTATTGCTCCAATGTCTGGTTGGTTCATTTGGTTTGGCCATCCGTTTGGGGATGATGACTTGTGGAAAACAAGAGATCAATTTTGGCTATTTTGCAACACCTCCTCCAAAGTGCTGAGATGAATTGCATTCCGCGATCTGAGATCAATACCGATGGGAAACCGTGTAACTTGACAATTTGCTCCAAAACACGATGGCAAGGGCAGAAGCAGTGGGAAGACCCTTCAATGGAATAAAACAGGCCATCTTGGAGAATAAGTCTACAATAACCAGGATTGTGTTAAACCCGTTGCAAGAAGGAAGATCGGTGATAAAGTCCATAGACAGCATATGCCATGGTGCTTGGGGTATAGTCAAGGGACGTAGTAACCCTGCTGTACTTAAATTCTGAGGTTTGTGTTGCACGCAGACCCCAAACGTCGCAATGAATTGGGCAATGTCTTTTCTCCAGGTTGGCCACCAATAGCTCTTTTGTATTCTAGCTTGAGTCTTGGCAATCCCTGGGTTTCCTTCCACTAATGATTCATGGTAATTTGCTATTATCTGGTCTTGTAATTTCTTGTCCGGAATATATACTCTCCCTTGAAAATAAGGTAGATCATTTTTGATGGTGTATTGGTCTCCTCTAGATAGCTACTCCTGTTGTGCTGTTTGGTTCATCCGAGATTGGAGATCGGATTTCAAGTCATCCAAACAGACGGTTACAGCGATTTGGTTTCGGTTCCGTTCTTTGGGAATGATGGCCACAGGCTCGATGTGGTGAAAGCTTCTTTGTCCTCACCCATGCGTGACAGAGTGTCTGCTTTCCCATTGCGTACTCCTGGTTTGTAAGTAATGACATAATCGTATTTGGCAAAGAAAAGAGCCCAGCGAAGCTGGCGTGAGGATTGGGCCTTGGCAGTCTTCAAGTATTGTAGATTAAGGTGATCTGTGATAACTGTGACCGTGTGTCTTGCTCCCAGAAGATAGTGTCTCCATGTTTTGAAAGCTCCCTTAATCGCTAGTAGTTCCTTGTCAGTGATTGCATAGTTCAATTCTGGCACAGAAAACTTACGGGACCAAAACGCTATGGGGTGTCATTGCCCCGTGTCAGGGTCCTTTTGGGATAATACCGTTCACATGGCTACGTTGGAGGCGTCTGTTTTGACCACATATGGCAGGTCTGGTCGAGGGTCTCGGAGAACTGGTGCTGTGGCGAAGGCAAGTTTCAGCTCCTGAAAGGCATTCTCCGCTTTGGGAGACCAGAAGAATTTCTTATTTTTTCTCATTAGTGAGGTTATTGGATGAACCATTTTCCGAAAACCTTGGAATAAAACGACAATAAAAGTTGGCAAATCCGAGCACACTCTGTACTCCTTTTGTGGACGTTGGTGATGGCCATTGAAGGATAGCATCCACCTTGTGTGTGTCCATTTGTACCCCTCGTGGTGTGAGCATGAAACCCAAAAATTCAACTTCTGTAACATGGAAGAAACACTTTTCTAATTTGGCAAACAGCCGATGCTGTCGAAGATTTTCCAAAACTGCTCTTACATGGCCAACGTGGTCCTCCTTGGATGCTGAGTAAATAAGAATATCATCGATGTAGACAAGTGTGCAAATGTCCAATAATTCATGAAGCACATCGTTCATAAAGAATTGAAACGTCGCAGGGGCATTACATAATCCAAAAGGCATGACCTGATACTCAAAAAGCCCATATTTGGTTCGGAATGCCATCTTCCACTCGTCACCCTTTTTAACTCTCACAAGGTGATAGGCTCCTCGTAGGTCCAGTTTAGTGTAAATTTGAGCATTTTTCACCTGATCTAGAAGCTCCAGGATGAGTGGCAGGGGGTATCTGTTCTTTACCGTGATTTGATTAAGCGCTCTATAATCTATACAAGTTCTTAAGTCGCCCTCTTTCTTTGGTACGAAAAAGAGTGCAGAGGAGGCAGGGGACTTAGATGGGCAGATGAAGGCTTTAACTAGGTATTGATCCAGATGAGATCTCAGATGCTGGTTTTCTTGCTCCGTTAGTGCATAAATTTGACTGCAGGGGATTTGTGCTTTGGACACCAGATAGATCTGGCAGTCGTAAGGTCAGTGTGTAGGCAGGGTGTTTGCGTGCTCCTTCTGGAACACATCCTGGTAATCCAGGTATTCAGGCGGTATGGAACCAGAGAGCCCCAAGATTGATTTTACCTTGAGTACCCGGCTCTTCACATTTCTATGGTAGCCGATGTTAGCACATTCTTGAAGGAAGGTCAGCACTCGTTTTCGCCAGTCGATCCTATGGTTGTGGGTTTCCAGCCAAGGCATTCCTAAGATCATCTGGAACTGGGGAGCTCCTATGAGATCGAAAGAGATGTCTTCCCAATGACCATCCTGACATATCAGCATGACTTTTTCAGTATGTTGCGTCACTGGACCGGATGACAACTGAGAACCATCCACTGCTGTGACATTTTCTGATTTCAGCTTTTGCTGGAGGGAAAGGATTTACCGTGTGGCCCGATCTTGATCAATATAATTTCCCACTGCTCCACTATCAATATATTCCTCCAAGGCATGTACCTTTGACTGTTGTTGGTGGTTGACCAAAAGTACCGGGATGACCAGGTGTGAGGTCGGTACAGATTCCTTCTTTTCGCTCGACAAGTCGGCGTTGGAGTTTTCCGGGTTTTGTTCCTTTTCATCGTTGCCATTGTCCGTCACACCAACTATCTTCTTGGGGGGTTTTACCGGGCATTCCCAGAGGAAATGTCCTGCTCTTCTGTGGTATAAACAGAGTTGTTGTTGTCTTCTTTTTTCTCTCTCAGCCTTGGAGATAGGACCCCATAATGCCCCGATTTGCATTGGCTCGGTTTGTTCATGGGTTTTGGTTTGGTTGTCCCGGGGTCGCATATAGACCGACCTCCCTTCAGTCCTTTTGTGATCCATTTTTAGATTCTGCAACCTGTGGTCAAGCTGCACAGTCCGGTTGACGTATTCCGTACAACCTTCAGGACGATTGACCACTTGAGCTACAACATCCTTTAGTTCCCCACGCAATCCGAGATAAAAGAGTGTGGTCCTCTTCTCTTCTGGCCAACTTGTCTGTGCTATGAGACCATTAAAAGTAGCAATATAGGTCAGCAGGTCTTGGTTTCCCTGCCTGAGTGACAATAGTTAATTATCCAGGGCTTGTCCTTGGGTGTGTTTTGCAAACAATTTTTCCATCTCCCTCTAGAATTACCCAAAGTTTCGGAGTAGAGGATCATCCTGGTTTACTAATGGTATCAATCAGTCCACTGCGCTGCCTCCTAAATATGAAAGAACAAAGGCGACTCTTGCGCTATCATTAGGAAAGGCCCCAGGCCGGCACAAAAAGTGGAGGTGACATTGGTTCATGAATATAGGGTATTTATTGGAGTCGCTGGTAAAGCGTTCGGGCGGGGCCAGTGGCACTGCACCTGGAAGCACCACTTGAACTGGTGGTGATGGCTGTGCCATCGGAGGATGGGCAAGTCCAGGTAATGGAACCTCACCTGCATGGGTCTGAAGAATTTGTCTTGCCAAGTCGTCAGTTTGTTCACAAGCTTCAATAAGGTCCCTTCTTAAGGCATTGTTTTGTTGTCTGGAGGCATGAACTTCTGCTTGTAGTTCCCCCAGTAGTTGGGCCAATTGGTCTGTTTCCCAGGTTTCCATAACACCCAGGCAGAGATTCTGAGAGGCTTTGCGTTCTGTTAAGCTCACCTGGTCTCTGCAGGGACGTTGGGGCATGGTTGCAGCCCTACCTGGAATTGGCTCCCCTTGGTCAGGCTTATTCCCCTGCTCCTGTGTTGTGGACTGTGCTGGTTGTTGGTACTGCCCCTGCGAGAATACGAGAGACCGTGAGAATGCTGTGATATGACTGTGGTCCCCCTTGAACCCTTCTTCCCAGAATGTGGTGAGCATGCACCTACCCATATAGTCTCACCTGTTTAATTATGATGGCGAGCTCTCCGTCCTGCTTCTCACTGCAGGGGCGCTTTTAGATAGACCGAGTTTCTTCACTGGTTCATGTGCGTGGCAGCCCAGAACGGCTGTGGCTGAACCACTTCAAAGGTAAGTATCCTTTGATAATGATTATTGTCCGTATCCTTTTGTAATGTCTTTTCCTTGATTATTGTCCGTATCTCTGGATCCGTGATGAAGCTGGTCGAAAGGGGACTCCCAAGTGAGTGTTGTGGCTGGGAGCCAGAATCAGGTAAGGATACACTCCGGCGTGCAGCTCAATTAACTCCTATGGCCACGCCTGACCTGGAGGCATGTGGAGGCCCTGCAGGGAAAAAAAGCACATGCACCAGAATAAAGTGTGCAGAGCACACTTACTCATGAGCCTGGTGCCAAAGGCATCAGGACTGGGTCCAACTGGAACTTTTATGTAGTGGAGCTTGTGGTCCTTGCCCAGTGGCCATGACAGGTACAGAGTGAAAGAAGGGTATATGTGTAGTTTGGAGGGTGGTTTAGAAGTGGGAGGAGATTAGTGGTGGGAGGATGTGAGTAGTGGGAGGAGGGAGAAGCAGTGTGGATAAGGGAGTAGTGCAGTAGTAGTGGGAGGAGAAAGATAGCAGTGGGAGGAAGGCAATAGTGGGAGGAAGGAGTAGTAGTGTGGAAGATGGAGCAGTGTTGTGAAGCAGATAAGTAGTACTAAAGAGGAGGAGTAAGGCAGTGGAGTGGGCGGAAAGTAAACATCAAATGGTGGAAGCGAGCACTGTATTGTGTGAAAGAGGCCAGAGGGACAGGAGAGCAATGGGGAGAGAAAGGGAAGGAGGAGTGAAGTCAGAGGGTAGAGCGAGAGGAAGAGAAGGGAGAAGACAGAGTGGGAATGGAAGTGAACATTGCAAGCACTTCCCAATTCCCTACAGATGACTAACATCTGGATAGAGTAGGGGCAGTTAGAAAGTCCTGAGGAAGTTTAGATAGTCGTTGTTTTAAGGACCCATCCACATCATTAGGCAAGAAGGGGTTACCGTTCCGTAGCACTAAGTGGGGATACGAACACCTGGGTTAGGGAAGAAACTCCAAGGGGCATGAGCGAGAAGGATGACCTCAGAGCCCAGAACTTTAATAAACACCCTTGAACTGTCCCTGCTACTCTGAGTGGTCTTCTGTGCCATCTCTGCCATATGATATCCAAATGCTGTGGCTGTATACTTGTGTGACCTTAGTACACACTATGTGATAACCAAACCTAGCTTACTTTTGCAGGTATATGTGTCACCAGGCTGACAAGGGTAGATGATTATTATGTTTTTTATCAAGGATGCAGATGATTTAAAGAAACAAACACCATTGTCTATTGGAGGCTTCTCTTCCAGCAGCTTTCAAAACTACACATTTGACCATTGAACCTCCTCTGCTGCAACTGCAGAGCAGTTGCTGGAGATATCAGAGGGTTGGTCACAATAAAGTTACATGAGTGCACTATGCTTTTGGCATATAGCACTATGACATGGGGTCTGATTTGGAGGATGGGATTACCTGCATCACTTTATTGCTTTTTTCATAAAAAGCTGAGACTTTCACACCCTTGCAGATGGCAATCCATCACATCTAAGAACTCTTTACAGCAGTCTTCTCCATGAAATAATGAAAGGAATGAGGGCATCCACTATTTGGGTCTTTTCATGCTTGTCTAGGCTGAGGGCTTTCACCCGTGTTTCAGTCCAAAGCCTAATCCATCAGGCAAACAGTGGGCCACCGTCAGTGCCATCATATCCTTTCTCCCCAACTATAACCCCTGTTCTGTATAAGCTCTATGCTCCTATCTGAACTCCCTGCTCCTGCCCATGCTAATCCTCCTCCTCACCATCCCCTCTCTTCCAGTCTCTTGTTTTCCCTCTGCTTGCTATCACAAGTGCTACCACCAATTTTCCTTTCACCCCTTCTCTTTCTTCTATCCTCCTCCTCTATATACCCTTGAAATGACACACTGGTCATTCCTTTCACCCTAAACCTACCATTTCAATTTTAAATATCCCACTTGTCTGCCAGCGTAGTCCCTCACAGCCCTTGCCTGTGTGGTTGCTCACAACTCCCCAATCACGTGTCTCGCAACTTCTTTGCGTTCCCCTGACCGCGTGTTCTGCACTCTTCCTCGTGCCCCCCTCATCACCTCCATGCTCCCACGTGCCCTCTCTTCTACCTGGACTGCCCTGATCACTGTTTTTTCCTACTGTCCCGTTCTCTGCCGTATCTTTTCCTACTGAGGTCATCATTCTTTACTGTTGTTGTTTTTTCCTCACTGACTGCCTTGTTTTGTTTACACTGCCTGTATTTCTCCTCACATTCCTCCCTCGTCTAGGTCCGCTTTCGCCGATTTCTCCTGTGTTGTTTTTTTTGGTTTTTGTATTCACCTCACTGACGGCCCTGTCCGATATTATACTGCTGTGTGTTCCCTTGCATTCTTCCTTGCTCCAGGTTCTCATTTGTCAACTATGTGGTCCTTGTTGTTTTTGGGTTTGTCTTCTTAGCAAATCACTGATTTAGCAAACTGTTCTACTATTGTTTGAGCTCTTGTCTTATTGGTCAATTGTCTGCTATCGTCCCATCCCTCTTTGCTTGCGCCCATCCCTGTGTCCTTCCCTAGTGTCTTCCTGCCTCCCACACCCTTCCTTCTTCTATGCTGTCCCTACCTACTCAATGGTGCTCTCTGTTCCTCCTATCTTTTCCAACTGCTTCTCTATCGACTATCCTGCTCTCCTTACTAAATCTGGTAGGAAGAATTTTAAAAAGGACATCCTGGTCTCCAACCCGGGCATCCCTATTGCTGATACCTATACCAGTACCTCCTCCAGGCAAACCCTCACTGACATCCTTTTTGACGTTCCCTCGCCAGATCTATGGACTCTTCATGTGGTCTCTGTGATTTCTCCTTTCTCTTCTTCTCCCATTAATGGTGGCACCAGGTGGGAGGCCCTCCTGGTCCCCTTCCACTCCTTTAGGGTCATCATTAATGTTTACCTGAATGGGACCGTCTTGGTCCAAGGCCCTCAGTCCAATCTTCTCCTCTTTTATAAATGCTTCCCGCGCCTCATCAATTTTCTTTCTTCTCCTGCTGTCCCCTCTCTGCCTGCCACGGCCTCCTTGCCTCCCACTGCTGTCTCCTTCTTGGCTACCTTGCCCCCTCCTCCTTCCTCTTCTGCCTCCTCTCAGGCTTCTTCTTCTACACCTCCGCAGGGTGTACCTGTGATTTGTACCCCTCCCAGAAATATTTCAAGGATGGCAATCTTCTCCATATGGCCACTCTCAACTCTCGCTCAGCTGTCAAACACTCCTCTGCCAACTGCCGTCTTCTCGAAAGCTTGACCTTGATGTCCTCGGTCTCACCGAAACATGGTTCATGGCCAGCTCTGTCACAAGTTTTGACACTCTCCTCCCTGATGGATCCTCTCCGTGCCCAGATCCAACCATTCTGGAGGGGGTATAGACCTGATCTTCCAGGAGTGGATCCCTGCCTCTGTCATTTCTACGCAGGCCTACTCCTCTTTCGAATGTCTCGTCTGCAGGATCTCTCTCATGGCCATTCCCTTACTGTGGCTACCATCTATCGACCAGCTGGTCAGATCTCCTCTTTCCTCTCTGAGTGGGTGCACCTCTCCTCCTCCCTCCTGGTCTCAACCTCTCAACTCCTCCTCCTTGGGGACTTTAACATCCACCTGGATGCTTCCTGTCCGTCCTCAGGACTCTTTTGCAACCTCTGCGACTCTCTCTCACTCTCTTTCCTCCCCTCTGGCCCGACTCACTTTGCAGGGCTCACTCTGGATGCTCTTATCTCTTCAGCCCTTCCCCTTTCTATCCCTCTCACCACTCCTCCCTTGTGGAGTAATCACTTTCTCCTTTCCTCCCACATCACACTCCCTACCCCTCAGGCCAAGCCAACTCCAGCACTGCCACCTACCTTCTCAGTTATCCGACCCAAGAAGCGTGTGTAAATTGAGACTTTTGCTGCAACTTTCTCACCCCCCTGTCCCTCTTCAGCAGACTCACACCCTGTCACAGCCCTTTCCATGCTCCACTCTGCTATAACTGATACTGTTGATGTTCTTGCCCCTGTCATCAGGATCTACTTGAAACCAAAGCCAAGTGCAACTCCTGGTACAACTCAGACCTTGTCACCCTTAAACGCAACTGCTAGGTGGCTGAGAGGAAATGGCGTGCTTCTGGTACATCCTCTGACAAACTGGCCAGCGGCTTGCTCCAAAGACAATACCGGCTCTCTGTCCGCACAAAGATAAGAGCCCACATCGTCTCTACGGCATCCAACAACTCGGCCGAACTCTTTAAAATCTGCAAGGAGCTGGCCAATCCTGTTGCAGTCTCTACATCTCCTGTCCCCCTCCATGTCCTCTGCACGGCTCTGGCTTCTCATTTCATCTCTAAAACTCAGGACATCCTGTCCTCTCGCTCTTCCTCTTCTCCACCTCCCTCTACTCCCCTCTCTTTCTCTGGCCCCTCTTCGGCCACCTCTCCTCCCTCCTTCTCTGTCTTTCCCCTGTACTCCCCAGATAAGAACCACGTTGAAACCATGGCTCCTTCTCTGGCTGACTTCTGCAACCACTCCTTTGCCACTGGAGTCTTCCCGCCCCCCCTGAAGCATTCTCTTGTGCACCCTCTTCTTAAGAGACCCTCAGCCAACCCCTCCTGCTCGGCTAACTATCGCCTTATCTCCATCACTCCTTTCCTGGGCAAACTCCTGCAAATGCTGGCCATCTCCCAGCTTAATCTTCACACTGAATCTGTTGGTTGTCTCCATGACCTCAGTCTGGCTTCAGAGCTGTCAGAAACACGCAAACTGTTCACCTGAACATCCGTGAAGACAGGGGTGTAGGAAACACATAAAATCTGGGGGGGACAGGGGACATTTTGGGGACTTTGCTTTATTTATTTATTTATTTGTGTTTTAGTCAAAGAACTCGACTTTTCACAAAATTAGAATTAAAATAGCAGTACGTATTACATTACAAATATCACTGTATAAAACAAGAGAAAAGAAGAAAAAAAAAACTGAAGAAAATTAAAGGATGCAGCAGCAAAGAACATGTCTTCGTATATTGCATTTCTGGATTTTTCATCTGACTATGAGCTCATGGTAAGAGAGAGGAAATAACCATTACTTCCAGTGGGCCACAGTTAGGACGCCAGCTCGTTAAGAGGCAGATCACCTGTAGTGTAAGTGGACTCCTGCCAAATAAAGGAGTTACAGCCTTTTCTAGCAACTGCAAGTTGCTACTTTTTTTGTGTGAGGCAAGGAGACGTGTGTGTCTCTTGGAATGGAAGGATGGGGGTTTCAAAGAAAGAGGAAATCTTGTTTGTACCTCTGAGTAAGCCCTGTTATGGGAGTAGAGGGTCCAGGTGTGTGATGTTGCTGCTTTGACTGTCCTCCGGGGGGAGGGCGGGTACAGCAAACAAGGAGGATGAGTGATCACAAGTTCACCTCCTTATAAGCACTCCCCAGGTCAGCGGCCGGATGTGTCGGACCCTGGGGATGCCTAGTAGGTGGGGTGTATGTGGACCCAGGGGGCTGGCGAGAGGGGCAGCCCGCTATGTGGGCTGCCCCTCTAGCGCCCCTGCGAGGGCCGGGCCAGCCTCTCACGATGAGTCTGGTCCCTCTTATTCCATCTCATGCTGGCTTCAGAGCCTAGCCTTTCTTTTCCTTTGTCACTCTGAATGCAGAGCTGGACTCTGTTCCTTTCTCGTTTAACATTTGCTGCAAAGCCTGATCTATTTGATTCCCTCATATGTTACTAGGACGGCAGAGCATGGGTACTCTGCCCTGTTACATTATTCAAAGAGCCCCTCTGGTCTTTCTTTGACTCTCCCTTGTCTCACTGCTTGCTTAATACATACCTCCTTGCTTGAACACTCAACATATTCTCCCTAACACAGCAAAGGCAGCTGCAGTCTGTCTTAACTTCTATGTGTTCCATGTATTGAATTGGCCTTTTATTTCCGCTTTTCTGTCTGCAGGGAAAAGGTATTTGCCAGTCACTGCCATGATAGTTCTACCTGGCCATAAGAGGGCTACAGCTAGCCAATATTGGAAGAACATGGGCATATTATGCCAGAGGCTGGCAACTGCCTTCCTAATGCCTACACAAGAGACACAACTATTGCCTTTGTTTCTAACAGTAATT
The DNA here is from genome assembly GCF_040938575.1 of Ambystoma mexicanum. NCBI lineage: Eukaryota > Metazoa > Chordata > Amphibia > Caudata > Ambystomatidae > Ambystoma > Ambystoma mexicanum. Next base: position 1,024,741,083 of record NC_090931.1, on the reverse strand, counting down.
CAGTGGATGAAGAAATGCAAGAGCACACATATTGCTTATAAATGAAGGGGATGATGTCACACTTGGTTAAGACATTTGGATCATGCCAGGAGCTAATTTCCAGCTGCAATTAAGCGATGACCTTTTATACCTCTGGCTTTAAATAACGTTAGTATCACCTGGAAAGCACAGAGGTTGCTCAACAGGGTTCCTGGAGCACGAGGGGTATTCTACATTTGGGCATGGATGATTGGAGGGCATTCTTGGCCTGGTTTGGAGCCTGGCCCCTACAGCCATGATGGCGGGAGAAGGCCTATTACTTTTCGTTATACGTACCGTTTGAGGGTGAGCAGACATTGCCTCCTCCTTTAGCCCACTAACAGCTCTGCATTGCAACTTCATCACACATACCTGTCAGGTGGCATGTCTGAGTCGGCATCTGTCACCCTGTGGGGAAGACACACACAAAAAGAGCAGGGCACAGTGCCTGTGTGGGTTTTTCACACTTCTTCCTCGGGGTGGGCACAATTCACTCCACAGAGAAAGATGTACATGCTGGGCAACATTCTCCCACTTTGACAATGTCACCCAAAGAGTGAAATTGGCCATTTGAAATACCTCTGGCGACTTATTATTGTGCAATCCACATGGATGGGTTTAAGCACCTGCTTAACGCGAGATGGCAATTAAGGGCATTTGCCAACACACTCAAGAAGCACAGGGCAGCCTCTTACCAGCGACATGCCATGCTCACTCATTCTGATCACTAATTGCCATTTATCTGGGGTCATGTTAAATGTATTTATTTATTTATTACATGTGTAGCATCAAGCAAAACCCCCAAGCACCAAGGCGCAAAGTAAGCTGCATGGAGTGGACCACTTCCATTGGCTCACGTTTTTACTCTTCTGCCACAAAATGGAAGATTTTAGCGTGAAAGGCAGGTTAAATCACATTGCTTTTCCACTTCGGCAGAGTGTAAATACCTAGCGCAATTAGCGATTGCTGGCAGAATTGACAATGGCTTCCTCTGGACTCAGCCCGCACTTTACCAGGTTTCAAATCCAAGCAGATCCCAAGGGAATCCCTTTCCTTATTTCCAGTATGAGAATCCATGCTGGCAGTAAGGCTGCATTTGTCTGGTGGAGCGGGAAATACAGGGGGTCCTGGTGTGTCCACTCAGCTCCTGAACTCCACCCAGAAAATACACGAAAATCGGGCCAATTAGAAAAAGAAACAGTAATAGTGTTTGCTACCACTTTTTCGGAACCAATTGACCTGGAAAATGCTGTGCTGCATCGGAAGTTGAATGCATTCACTCTGCCTATTATCCCACGGAAGATTAAGCCAGGTGCTGAATACAGGTGTTACATATTCCTGTGCACAATCTGCATTTGGAGCATTAACTAACTGAGCTACCTTACAAATGATATCTCCTCTGGGGCTTTACCGTCTTAACCCCTTAACTGCCATGGGTATTTCCCCCCAGTGCCAAGGCCTTTTTTGGTGATTTCGGTATGTCGCCATTCAATCCCTTGTAACTTAATTGTTACATGAGATATCTCGGCCTTTGTTGGCCCCTTTTTTCCCACATGTAGGTGGCCGTAACACCACCCAGGAATCCTAGTTTGCTGTAGGGGGTGAGAGAAAATGACCAAAAAGGAGAACATTTGGTTTTTTTTCAGAAAATGCCAATAAAATGTTGTACAAAGAAGCCTGTGGTGTTTTCCTTGTAAGAGCTAGGAACACATTTTGGGCAAGTCAGACCTCTGTGGATTCCCACGGTTGTCTTCTTTTCGGAAATGCATGGGGTTCCCTGTTTTCCTTCGTGGCTCGACACCCTAGGCCCAAATCTGTATGTTGTCCACAAGAGCAAAATCTGCTCTGCCAAAAGGCTTGGGGTTACCAGTGGGTGAGCCTTTTCCCTTTGCGCCCAGGTAGGTGCACCCACACATGTGAGGTACCGTTTTCGTCGGGAAACCTGTGGGAACGTAGGATGGTAGGACATGTGTTGGCTGCGTGTTTCAGTGGGTGGCCAGAGTGACATTTCCCTATGCCCACCCACCGAAACACGCCGCCAACAACAGATGTCCTACCTTCCCGCGTTCCCACAGGTGTCCTGACAAAAACGGTACCTCACATGTGTGGATGCACCTACCTCAGCGAAAAGGGAAAAGGCTAACCCACTGATAACCCCAAGCCTTTCGGCAAAGCAAATTTTGCTCATGTGGACAACCTACAGATTTGGGCATAGGGTGTCGAAGCCACCAAGGCAAACAGAGAACCTCATACATTTACAAAAAGAAGACACACGTGGGCACCCCCCTTTCCACTAAAAACATCCATGGTAGTTTAGTGACCCCTACACCCACCCAAAACAAGTTATCATTTTTTAATTTTTTGTTTTCGTTTTGCCTCTTTCCTATGGGCAGATTGTGCTAGCAATCTGCCCCTGGGAGTGCTACATGAGATGGCCCCATCCATTTGGGGCGGGGGGAGATGGTCACCCCCCCTTTCCACTAAAAACATCCATGGCTCTTCAGTGGGGCCCCCCACACCCACCCAAAACAAGTTATAATTTGTTTTATTTTTGTTTTGACCCTTTCCTAGGGGCAGATGGGCACATGTGTGTGGCCATCTGCCCCTGGGGGAAAGGGCAAAACGTACTGCCTCAGCATTGGGGGTTGGCTCTGCCAATATTTGCAGTGGGCTCCCCCCACCCCAAATGGATGGGGGCATCTCATGTAACCCTTCCTAGGGGCAGAAATCCTCCCCCAGGGAAGGCTACATAAGGTGCCCCATCCACTTAGGGTGGGGGGAGAGGGGCACCCCCCTTACAAACACAAAGAATCCTGGTGGTCTAGTGGGCCCCCACCCAAAACAAGTTATAATATATATATTTTTGTTTTGCCCTTCCCTAGGGGCAGATGGACACAGGTGTGTGACCATTTGCCCCAGGGGGTGGCAAAATGTACTGCCCCAGGCTTGGGGGGTGGGGTGGCTCTGCCAATATTTGCAGTGGCCTCTCCCCTCACCCCAAATGGATGGGGGCATCTCATATACCCCTTCCTAGGGGCAGAACTCTGCCTCCAGGGAGGGCTACATAAGGTGCCCCCACATCCACTTAGGGTGGGGGGGAGGGCCACCCAAACACAAACAATCCTGGTGGTCTAGTGGGCCCCCACCCCACCCAAAACAAGTTATAATGTATATATTTTTGTTTTGCCATTCGCTAGAGGCAGATGGGCACATGTATGTGACCGTTTGCCCCCAGGGGGGTGGAAAAACATACTGCCCCAGGCTTGGCGGGCAGGGCGGCTCTGCCAATATTTGCAGTGGCCTCTTCCCTCACCCCAAATGGATGGAGGCATCTCATGTACCCCTTCCTAGGGGCAGAACTCTGCCACCAGGGAGGGCTACATAAGGTGCCCCCACATCCACTTAGGGTGGGGGGAGGGCCATCCCTTTCAAAAACAAAAAATCCTGGTGGTCTAGCAGACCCCCTCACCCCCACCCAAAACAAGGTATAATATATATATTTTTGTTTTGCCCTTCCCTAGGGTCAGATGGGCACATGTGTGTGACCATTTGCCCCCAGGGGGGTGGCAAAATGTACTGCCCCAGGCTTGGGGGGGCGGGGTGGCTCGGCCAATATTTGCAGTGGCCTCTCCCCTCACCCCAAATGGATGGGGGCACCTCATGTACCCCTTCCTAGGGGCAGAACTCTGCCACCAGGGAGGGCTACATAAGGTGCCCCCACATCCACTTTGGGTGGAGGGAAGGCCACCCCCCTTTCAAACACAAAACATCCTGGTGGTCTAGTGGGCCCCCTCACCCCCACCCAAAACAAGTTATAATATATATATATTTACTTTGCCCTTCCCTAGGGGCAGATAGGCACATGTGTGTGGCCATCTGCCCCCAGGGGGGGGGTCAAAACATACTGCCCCAGGCTTGTGAGAGGTAGCTTTGCCAATATTTGCAGTGCCCCCCCCCAAATGGATGGAGGGCATCTCATGTACCCCTTCCTAGGGGCAGAAATCTGCCCCCAGGGAGGGCTCCATAAGGTGCCCCATCCACTTAGGGTGGGGGGGAGAGGGCCACCCCCTTGTAAAAATCCCTGGTGGCTAGTAGTCCCACCCACACCCACCCCACCCAAATCTATGCTTTAAAACAAAATAATCTTTTTTTTTGTTTTCCCCCTTCCCTGGGGGCAGATGATCACCCATCTGCCCCCAGGGTATTGCCCCCATGCTTTGGGGGCCAGGGGGGGGAGGGCAGCTTACATAGTAAGCAGCCACTCCCCCCACTTCAAAAACAGATCCCTGCATGACACACCAAACACATATTCTGGGGGGGGATAAATGACATTACATCCCCCCACTTAAAATTGTGGGGGGGATTTGTCGCCCCTGTGCCCCCCATGTCCTACACCCATGCGTGAAGACCTGCTCTCCAACCTCGATCCCAATAACCCCTGAATACTCATCTTACTTGATCTCTCTTCTGCCTTTGATACAGTCAACCATGCCATCCTACTCAACCATCTCCATGATAAACTGGGTATCACCGTTCAAGGCCTGGCTTGGCTGACCTCTTTTCTCTCCAATCGCTGATCCCAGGTCAAACTTGGATCCTTCCTTTCCTCTATCTCTACTTGTGGTGTTCCCTAGGTGTCCAATCTTTCTCCCTGGCTGTTCAACCAATACCTGGCACTTCTTGCCCACCTCTTTGCCGCCCTCTGCCCTAACTTTCAGTGCTGTGCGGATGACATTCAGCTCATTTTCATGCTCTCCTCTGCCACCTCTTCTCCTTCTCTCACTTCTGACTGTCTGTCTGCTATCCAGGAGCGGTGTCCCACAAATGGTATCTGCCTTAATGCCAGTAAGACTGATATTCTCCTCATTGGCACACCTGCCCCCTCCTTTCCTGTCACTCTCTGGCCGGCCTCTCTTGGACCTCTTCCTACTCCCACCTTGAGGCTAAAAACCTCGGGTCATCTTTGACTCCAGACTATCCTTCTCTCCTCACATTTCTGATGTCTCTAAGAAGTCACACTACCAGCTGCACCTCCTCAGAGGTATTCTTACTTTCCTCTCCTTCCCCCAGAAGCTCACTGTCTCCAGAGCTCTGGTTCTCTCTAGGCTGAACTACTGCAATATCCTCTTGCTAAATCTGCCTGCCTCTACTCTCCGCCCTCTGCAACTCATCCAAAACAGGACTGCAGAAAGCTCTTCATTGGCTCCCAGTGGCTGCGAGGATTAAGTTCAAAACCCTCTGCATTGTCCACAAAAGCCTTCTGGGGCCTGGGGCGCCAATACCTTCAACTCTCTCTTGGTAAATATCTTCCTTCTCGAGCTCTTCGCTCATCCACCTCCAACTCCCTGAGGGTCAGTGGCTTCCCCAAGCAACAAGATGGTGGTAGATTTCTTTCTTCGACTGGGGCCTCTCTCCGGAACAGCCTCCCTGCCTCTCTGAAACTTGAAGAGAACCATCTCTGGTACAAGAAGCACCTCAAGACCTTCCTCTTTGCGTCTGCTTTCTCTCTTCCTCTCCCCTGCTGAACTCCTGGCTGAAAATGAAACTGAACTGGTCGCCTGGCCACCCCTTGATCTCGGGCCCTGGTCCCTCCGCGCCAGTTGCACCCCTGCACTGCCCCCCTGGTAACCCTTGCACTCGGAGGCCGTTTCTGTATCCCTACAGTCCCCTACCAGCATTTCACTCTTGATGTCTGCACTTACCTTTGCACTTGCCACCAGCTGGCTGTACCTTTTTGTTTTTGTTTTTTATTTATTTTTCTGTTGATACCATGTACTGCCCCTCCCCTTTCCCCTATCACTTTCCCCCTTCCCTGCACATGTGCAATCTCAATGTCACCTGGCCTAGTAAGATCGTTGTCTCTGTCTTCCCCCTGTTCCTCCTCCCTTGCCTCGTCGCGCCCTGAAACACTTGTGTACAGGCACGTTATAAATGCCATATCATATCATATCTACTGCTGAAGACTCCCTGTCTCACTTGCCTCCCATGAACTTCTACTGTCCTTACTATGGACCTCTGCCATGCTCAACCTCTTTGTGATAGCAGTCGCTAATGCATGGACCCCCTCTCAGGACACTGCCACTCTGGATGCCCTGCTACCTTTGCACACGCTCCTTGACTGACTGAAAAAAGGCTGCACCATTTCTCTGATGATCTAAAATCACTGCTAAGGCTTCCCCCATTTGTAATGTAATGTAAGTGGTCTTGTATAGCACACATGGTGGCCTCACCAAGCCTGGCTCTGTAAGAAAAAGGTGGTGGGTTTCATTAGTGGGACAGTGTGAAAGGCAGATGTAAAACCTGTGGGATTGATGGGTGCAGGTCGGAGGTACCCGACTCTTGAGTGCCAATCAGCTTTCTATGGGTTTGGCAGAGAAACCTGGTCGTATGTTATCTATACAGAAGAGCCCTTGGTTAATAGACTACAGCGCTTTGATACTGGTTAGCCACTGACCTGGGAGTAAGTGACAGAGCTAAAGAGGAGAGTTTAGCTGTGCCTCGGTAAGGTTGATGTGCTAATGGCAGGCCTGTGGTAGTCATCTGTGGGGGAATTTGTGTGTAGTTTCAGGTGGGAGGAGATCTTAGAGGTCAGGGGAACAGGGGAGAAGGCCTTACAATGCTTACCAACCCGCAACCCTGCACTCCCACCACTGGCCTCTTGCAGTCCAATTTCACTATTTTACACTGTAGTTTTCAGTCCCTCTCTCCTTCGCGTTCCTTCACATTGATACATTGTATCCCATGTGCAACAAACCAAGCACCACAAGTTGGCAAATGACTATACCGCAAATTACCATAAGCTACAACTAAGGATAACGGGAGGCAAGAACCTTTGGTACATGTTTTGTCAGCCAGGGACTCTCAAGAATCAGGTGCCCACACGCCCTCCCAAATACACAAGCTCTAAAGAGAGGCGGAGACGGGAGGAACTTGGAACATCTTTATTCTTCTTCTCCCAACATGTAACTAACCCCCTTCCCGCCTCCCGCCCCTCCCCTTCCCATGACCCCCTGTCCTCCTCCACGTGATGTTGGAGTCTTGTGGATGTGATTACATCACAGTACAGAGAAAGGGCTGCTTGATATATGGGCCCTCAGTCACCCATTTTGCGTTGCTTAGCATGCTGGTTGGCAGTCTGAGAGATGCCTCAAACCTCACTCTACCATGTCCAGGTGCTATGGTCGTGGCCAGCTAGGAATTCTGCTTGTCAGGGCAGGGCAAGAAGGCATTTGTCAGGCGTTCATCAGGCACTGGTCAGGCCAGAGGCCAGAATCCCTGCTAATTTTGCCCAGTGATATCACCAGCAATCTTCCTCATGCCCCAGACTCACACAGGATTACAGCATACACAGATCTTTTATGTTTTCATCATTGTCATTTCATCTTCAAAGCTCAGCACTAATATCACACCCTATTGAACATTTTGCTGTTTTCCTTTTTAGCCATTTTTTTTTACCAAAATATAAAAAATTATAAAAGCAGACTGTTAGAAACAATAACTCAATCCCCTCTGTGCATCTATGCACTCAAGGTATCTGCCGCTTCAAAATTCAATTAGAAAGCACACAAATCGTATATTGGTAATATGTAAATACTTTGCACACTTATACAGTTCACTTGTACACTGTGATCCAATAGATACAGATTGTTAAGTTGACTCAATTTAAACGACAACAAAAAGTCAAATAATCTTTGTGTGACTTTTGAAACTCAGTGTACACAGGAATTGTGTCAAAGTGCATCTTTCTTTAATTTTTAAAGTGGATTTTTGGAGCATTTAATCATTTGTAGATTTAGAAAAGGTTGCATGGAATTATAGCTCAAATCGAGGGTGGAGGACATTTTGAGGCTGCTGGTGCATCTGGGAGTGAGTGAAGTATGCATGTAGGTATGACCTTGGCTCTCCACCTGGGCCCATCTCTTGGTCTGCCAGGGGCACCATTACAGTGATAGAGTAGCATTGTTTTCAGAATAAGTAATTGCTTGTTAGGCCCTTTTTTATCATGGATGACGAGCCCAGCAGGTCCCAAGTGGATGGAGATGGACAAGAAGGCTGGGATCAATGGCCTAATATCCCCCATGGAGTGGGCTGCCCATGTATAGGGTTGCCCCAGCAAGCCTCATAGGTTTTTACTGTATGTAGTGATGGTGTTGATGATGCCAGGCGTCCTTTTAGCTTGCTGCACATCCCCAATTTGGTAGAAAGTTCAACAGCATCAGAGTTCTTTGCTTATACACGTGTATTCTGTAGAAATAAATACTTATCCTTGCAAGCAGTGACTTGGGCCTTTATCCATAGCGAGTTGTATTCATTCTGGTGTGAGCGTGCAGGGGTGTGCCTTCATTTGGGGAACCCAGCAACCCCTGGGCCAATGAAGGCTTCCAGGCCACCTCTCTGAAGGGGCCACACCCACCTGCAGCGACCAGTCCCAGAGGCATCAGACCCAGAGGTGTGCAGGAGACGTTTTTACAGAAATCGTGTCTGCTCTTTGAAGCAGGCGCAGCTTCGAGGAGAGTGCAGGCCATTTTTGGGACCCTGTGACAGAGGAGTTTGGCTGAATATGCATATGTGAGTATACCCTTGCAAGTGATAACAAGTAGGGGAACTGTGCGTGTTCATGAAAGACAGGGATTGTGTGAATGTGGGAAAGGAGTGTGTGATTGTGTAGTAAAGGCGAATGTGCGTGTTTTCATTTATTACATTTTTTTAAAGAATAATAAGGAAGGAAAATAAAGGAGTGTAGGTAGCCTTCCTGAGTGAGGGCAGATGATGGCACCATTTATTTTGTGAACACAAAGGTAAACAAGTAGGAGCTCCGCATAATATAGAAGTATTTGTTGTTTTAGTGTTTTTCTAGTGTATTGTGATTTTTATTTGTAAGAAGTGAAGGCCCTAAATTGGTTGTTGTTAGTATGGTACTTTACATTGAGTGAGCGTGGTGTGGTATTCGGTGTGCGTGAAGGGGAGGGGAGGGACATTTGACCTGGGGCGACATGGAGGAGGGGACAGAAAATGAGTTTTGACTTTGACAAAATGCAGTGTTCGCAGCACATGTGCATAAGCTTAGGCGATTTGAGCGCGCCATTCGCCAAAATAGGAGGAAGGGCTCTGCTAGAATACATGTATAGTGCACTGCCATTGTACATGGAAAAGATAGAGAAATACCACAAGCAATGGGTTTTAGAGACACGAGGGGGGATGCCGCACTCAGTTCTATGTGATTTTACCGAATTGCAAAATAAAGAATGCAAATTTACTGAAACAAAAACAATGAAAACAATACTGATTGTTTTATTTTTTTATTTTGGGGGATCCTCCCAAACCCCTGTTTCCCCATGTTTAAAACCCCAACCCACCCCCCTCCCCACCAGGTTTAACCCCTTACACCACCCCCACATATGTATATTTTTTTAATTCAGTATTTGTTTTTTTGTTGTATTTGTTGAAAATCCATTATTTATTTTCTATTCATTAAAATCACTGGATACAGTCCTGCTCCTGGCCAGATCAAGGCACCTATAATAAGGGGGTGTTAGAACACATGAGCAAATTTTTAGCACCAAACTATAAAGGAAAACAAAAGAAGAAGAGGAAAGAGATTTTAGCTCACTGGAAAATGATTGAGGATGTAGAGGACGCTGATGAGGGTGGGTCTTGATATATCCCTAGAGGAGCTACCATAACAGAGGAGGGCGAGACCTCAGCAGAACATAAGGGACTGTATCTGTTAGCCGCTTGCCCAGCAACGGGAAACAGGCTACACTAACCCGCCACCACTGTATGTTCCTTCCCCAACTAGTGCCCCACCTACAGACTGCAAGGGGCAGAAGGAATTAGAGGAAGCACTGGAAACGGCACGAGTAGAGCTGGCACGATTAAGAACAGCACGAACAGAGGAAGGAGTAAAAGGGAGTGGACTAGACGAATGGGGGACGGGGGACAATTTATTTGGATTGGATAGTACAGAAATAAAGGATGTGCACATTCATTCAGACGAAGTAGAGTGAGGACGGATAACCAGGGAGCACAGGATATGGGACAGCAAAGTCCAATAGAGGCAAAGAATGAGAATTGAGGGAGGATGAGTGGGACACAATAGATGAGTTTGCGGATGATGAAGAGGAAGTGTAATGGGCACCAGAGATAACCAAGTGGGTAGAGAGTTTGTGGAATGAGAATTTAAGGAGCAGGTTTAGCTGAGTACCATCAGCTAGGAAGAAAGGGAGGGGTGGACAGAAGGAATGCAGGAGGACAGGCACGAAGATGCCACTTTTACACAAAGGTGCAGGTAGGGCGCATTATGTGCCCTGGACACAGATAGTTAAAAACAATTTGATTAAGGCACTCCCGCGCCTTAACGCAGGTGCCCAAAAGTGGATCCATTTAAAAAAAAGAAGGCAGGCATCCCGTCAGTGGTGGGGGATAAGACAAGCTTGTTGGTGGCAACCTCGACCACCAGGCGCACAGTGCGTAACTCACAAATGCTAACAACACCAGTGCCCCAACAGCATGTCATGTACGAGAGTAGCATGCCAAAAGCTAACATGGTGCTGAACGGCACCATCATACCATATGGAGGAGTATGTGGGTGGTGGGGACAGCCCCTTTCACATTCCTAGGGACTAACACCTACCCCAACTAGGACAGCCCACAGAAAGCTCTCACATCCCCAGTAATACATAAAACTCCACCCTGACGAGGAGCCCTTGGTGGGCATTGAGATAGGAAACAAACACTGCATCTACATGAGTGACACAGGTGCCACTATATCATGCATCAGTGAGGGAAATGTCCCACTATTGGGTGAAACTCTTGACCTGCAGGGCTTCTTTGGGGCTGTCGCCACAGTTCCATACACTAAAGAGCTTGACATTAAAATAGGGGGGAAAGTGGTGCGTGCCTCCCTGTTGTACACTGAAAGTTCCCCAATTAATTTGCTGGGCTGCAACCTGCTTAAAAAGCTGAACATGATTATTTCCTTTACAGACAGTGGATAGCATGTGCCAGCCCACGAATGTGCACCATAAGGGCAATGGTGATCATATGTGCACAAGAAGGGAGGGGGGAGACGGTGGTTTGTGGGATCACTGTGCTTCTTGAGCCTATACCCCAGATTGGCAAAGGTTCCATTGTTCACCCTGTGGTGACCTCTGATTTGGAGGCGGGAATGATACTGTCCCTCAAATTGCAAGGTCTGGTTATCTTGGCAAAAGAAATAGTTGTCATAGGGACTGACTCTGATGGGTGTGAGAGGCGCACTGTGTTTTGTATTGATCTCATGATACCCCTGAGTGAGGTAACCAAGGTGGAGTTGTTTGAGGACCAACCAAATGATGGTAAGATTGCATTGGCTATTTGCAATCCCTGTGAAATTATGGTGCAATACCTGAACAGTACAATGTCCCATGCAGCCCCAACCCACGTCATTGACAGGGACTTAGAGCAAGTACCGAAAGAGTCTGGACCACAAATGCCCATGGTGTTGGAGCTGTTACAAGGATGACCCTGGTTTGAATAACACTGAAGGAGGAAGGGATTAGGGACACCATCGCTGCCATACTGAACCAGGGGATAATAGTGCCTTCTACCTCCCCATACAGCATGGCTATCGACCCTATGAAAAAAGCAAAGGGGGCAGATGGAGGATTTACGTTCCCTAAATGACATTGTACTGCCAGAATTTCCTATGGTTGTAAACCCTGCGACAATTCTTTGTAAAATATCCTCGGAGGTGACTCATTTTACTGGGCTGGACCTCAAAAATGCTTTCTTTTCCATTCCATTGCACCCCAACTGATAATTCTTCATTGCATTTACACATGGGGGGTGAGGTTCAAATACACTATTTTGCCTCAAGGGTAATGTGAGTCTACTAGTATTTTTAGCACAGTACTACATGCAGACTTGGGAAACATCCAGTTGCCTAGCACCATTATCCAATACATGGACAATCTTCTGGTGTGCAGTGACAGCGAACACCAGTGCAGAAAAGATTCAATAACACTTTTGCAGCTCTTGGTTCGCAAGGGGTACAAGGTGACAAAGCCACATTTTAGTATTGCCTGCAGAAATTGTTGTACCTGGGACAATTGATATCCGTCAATGAAAAAAGAATAATACCTGATTGTGCTGCATCTGTACGCGCCACCCCAGGGCCCACCACAGTGTAGGAGATAGAAATATTTCTGGGCTTGTCTAACTACTGTAAGGCCTGGATACTAGACTATGCCCCATACATTAGGCCACTTCTGAAGGGCCTCAAAGAGGCCCAAAAGACTGACAACAAGATTGTATGGACGGAAGGTATGCTCCCTGAGTTCATAGCTCCTACAGTAATAATATCAACAGTCCCAGTGTTACAAACCCCAGACTACACTCAGGAATGTTCCTTATTTTCTCACTCCAACTGTCAACTCATGACTGCAGTACTGACACCAAAGAGCATGATGGGCCACAAGCCACTGGTCTGCTACAGCAGTACATTACATTCAATAATGCAGGGACAATTTGCATGCGAGCAGGTACTTGCTGCTGCAGCATTTGTGATTGAGTAAAGCTCCACCATAGTAATGGTGTGTTCCGTCACTTTATGCGTGGAGCATGCAGTGTTTGCTATTCTGGAAATATCAAAATCCACTCTAACAACACAAAGAGCGTCTGCCTATGAGATTATATTGTCCAGCCCAAACATAAACATTTTAAGATGCAAAACAGTAAACCCTGCTAAATCTATGACTGAAAAATGCAAAGACGAATACATGGTCCGACAAGATTGTGTATCATACGAGGGGGAGGAGGACAGCATTACCAAAGCAAAAGACAGCCTACTTGAGATGGGGAGGTCCTCTTCATTGATGGGTCAGCAACAATTGACCAGGGCATGGGCTGAAGACACACGGGGGCAGCTGTGGTGCACCTGGTGAATGGTGAATAAGAAATATTAGTTCAAAAAAGATTACCCATGCACTTTCCAGCTCAGGCGGTGGAACTCATAGCAGTCGTTAAAACGCTACAAGTTTCACAAGGGTGCCATGTGACCATCTATTCCGAGTCAGCATACATCACTACAACAGGGCACGCTGTTCTTGTACGTTGGAAAATGAGGGGTTTCAGGACTGCTGGCGGGTCCACAGTTCAACATGCCTTAGGCTCATTTGCACACTCTCACAACCATCCGCAGTGGCTGGTCGTAAAATGTGCCGCCCACACCAATAAAACAGACATGGTCTCCCTCGGAAACAATGCTGCAGATGCAGCAGCCAAAACTGTAGCATATTGTCAGGTTCTTCACCCAACGGAATATCCCATGCTAACGCCCAACATCAAGTAGCGGCCTGTCCCTTACAATGCTCTACCAACTGCACAAATAATTGAGTTACAGAGGCGGGCCCACGAGGAGGAAATGCAACTATGGTTAAAAAGAGGGTGCAAAAAATCCCCTACTGTCTTACAATTGAGACAGGAAATTACGGGAAAAGCTGGCATGCCACACACGTTACTGATAGTTGCATTTGACCAGCTTCATTATCTGCCATATATCTCTAAGCAGCACATCCCTGCAGTCATCCAAGAACACTGGTTTGTACCAAATCTCCAGGAGCACTTGATCAGTTTCATTATTCACTGCACCACATGTCAGAGTTACAGCACAGGGATGATATTGCGAACAATAAAAGGCACTCTGCCCTACATGACTGGGTCATTCTGCGAGTTGCATATCCACTACGTGGATATGGGTCAGAGGTGCAGCGGTTCCCGATTTTTAATTGTTGTCGTCTGCCCCTTCTCCCGATGGGTGGAGGTGGGACGTTGTGCACATCCCGATGCCAAATGCACAGCTAAATTTTTAGTGCGCAAGGATTTTCCTTGATGGGTTATGTGTGATATATTAAGGTCAGATAACAGCACAGACTTTTTTAAAGGATTTATTCAAAGAAATTGCAACATTGCTTGGCATTAAACATTGAATGTGCACCGTCTTCAACCCCCAGGCCAACGTAGTTTTCGAGAAGGTCAATGGCCTGCTCAAGATTACACTGTCCAAGCTTTGCACCATGTTTAAGAAAAACTGGGTGCACTGCTTGCCTTTAGCACTTTTTAGTTTGCGCACACAGCTCTGCAAAGACCACTATTTATCACTCCATGAGGTGGTCACTCGTTGTTGCATGCATGCAGCCCTGTCTACTGCTAGAAGAGCATCAGATGCACACAGGGCAGCATCTGTGTTAGGAGAAGAATTTCACAGCTACTTGACCACCCTAACACAGGCCATTAAACTTGTCTCAAGACAGATTGTACCACCACGATCAGAGGCCACACCAGGCGCTGTGGCTGCTGCACCATCGGACTGCTCACCCACTCAAACGTTACTCCCAGGCGACGTAATCTACGTGCAGAACTTCATCCACAAGTGGAGTGACCCCAGGTATAACGGGCCCTATCAGATCCTCTTCTCCACTCCCCTTGCTGTAAAAGTTAAGAAGCTGCGCTACTGGATCCACATATTGTATGTCCTAAGAGCTCCCCTAAAAATACCATAGTGACTTCCTATGCCCAACAGCCCTGATTAATTGGGTACTGGGACATATTAACTACCTCCTGCTTGGCCACTTTGTGCCAGTACCGTCACTGCACACCTGCACTACACAGCACGTTTGCACAGAGGGCGCACTCTTGCACCATCCCAAACTCTATCTGTCTTCCTTGCCTTTTCTCTCTCTCTCTCAATCTCTCACTCCCTTGTTGTTTCTTTTTCTCTTTGATCATGTCTTTCTTTAAATAATATGATTGATTTTCAGAAACAGCAGAAGATGGTACCGGAGGTCTCAAATGACTGCCTATATATCAAGAAAAATGAACTCGTACTTACGTGCCCTGCATTATACTGTGGGCTTGTTTGCAATGTTTATGTTTGCATTAGGCATTGATTTAGGAGCTGTTTTTATATGGATCCACATATAAAAAGGGGGGATGGGGATGTTTATCAAAACACCACTATTGATAATTTATATAATTGTAGTAGTACAAATGCAACCTTACATGTCAGCAGTACCAGTTCTGTCCCTGTTTCAGATGTACCCACTGAGTCGGGATTGCTAGACATTATTGTCAGGTCCTTATTTTTTCCCAATTTCATTCATGAGTCCAGCTGCACTAATGACACTAGTATGTGTAGGATTGGTAATGGTTGAAGAGGGAGTCAGGATCCTACGACGAGCTTCCTCTCACCCCAGTAAATTCATGACAAGATGGAAGGCCATAAAAGGACGCAACCACCTATTCTATTTCAGACGAATCCCAAATGCACCAATGATCGACAAATACAATACCATCTCAGTCAGTCATACAGGCCAAGTGCGGTACAAATCTATCAATGCATGGGTGAAGAGACAGAAACGGTGATCAGAGACACCTATATTGTTAACCTGGCCTTAGCACCAAGAAGCTATGTTGCTGACGTTGTTAGAGACACCACGACATGGCAGCATTAGACATGAAGCACATGTGCAGTCCGCACTGCACCACACAAACATACACCCGAATACATGAAGAACATGAATGCACAGTCCTATAGTTAGAGAACATATACTTACTTTCATTGCTTTTATTATTTTCTCATTAGCCAACTGGAGTAACGCAGAAAACACAAGGCACAAGAGATTTGAGCGAGCTTGCTGATTCTTAAAGCTAATAATTGCATGGACATACAGGAGTATATATGGAACCAAATCAAACCACGTATAGCTAACACATAGGGAATGTAGTATAACATGGGCAATATAGAAACCGGATTATAAGGTTTAGGAAAATTACAGCAGGCCTCAAATCCCTGAGCAGGAGACGAGCTGAACTGATTCAGGCTGGACAGAGCGCAAGACGTGAGACAGGGCCCACCACCAGGGTCAAGAGATATGAAGACATTCCAATCCCCAGACAACAAAGGGACCAGCTGGAGAGAAACAGAATAAATCCTCATAATTAGGAGCTGCAGAGCTTGTTGTTGTGGTCTGTAAACACGTGGTACAGCTGAATGGAACAAACAGCAGTCTTCCACAATGGGAAAGAGAAGCCAGTTCCATTAGCCAGACGCCGATTGCAACAAGTATTTCTACCGTTAGGAGAATATTCTCATTAGGCGAAGGTGGTGTACACAGGTTACTATACACACACATAATCATTCACATTACCTTCAAGAGGTACACTGCGAGCTGAGAACTTGTTCGAGTCCCAGGCCTGGGGGATCATCCCTAGCCAATCATAATTTAGCACTCCAGGGGTGGGTAACAATGGGCAACAACCAATGGTAGGCCCACTACCCTGCAACAATGTAATAGTGAATTGTGGATGGGACAGGCCAGCCACCTGACATGTAAGAGCCAGTAGAATATCACATATAGGTAGACATATAGGTTATTAGACTCCTGACACCCAATCCCACACATCAATAGGTTTTCGGAGAGCAGCCCAAGTAATGACAGAGTAGTGACGTAGCTTTGTAGTAAAACTGGCCTGCGAGCCAGGGGAAACCGAGAAGTACTGGAATCCACCTGTGTTCTGATATTGATCCCTGTTGGTTTTATTTGTAATAAACCGCAGTTTGAACTTGCCATTGACTGTGTACTACATGTATACTGGAGAGGGCTCTCCAAGTCTGCAAACTTCCAGCATTGCTTTGGCATATCTGGGAGTTCATCGTAGCAAGTTTGTAGCAGAGTTGATGGTTCGCTGCGACAGCCTGCACAACATCGTCTCCTCTTGCCCCGGAACCTGTGAGGCTGCAGGACCCTCACATACTTAGAGAAGACGGGGACACGTACCCGTGGAAAGGCCATCAGGAGCCGGCTTGGAAAATATCCTGCTCGAAGTCAGCACAGAGTCCAGGCCGACCAGGACGGGGAAGTGGGCATTTTCTTGAGGACACGACAGCCAAGCAGCACCAGCAGACCACAGAGGTTTAGTATTGACCCAGTCGAATGGCAACTGTTGGTGTGAAGGAGGGTATTGAATATTGTAGAGTATTGTTTAGTATCGTTGAGTATTGTCAAATTATTGTTTAGCAGTGTCAAAGTGAGTAGGAACAGGAGTGGAGGTAGATGTCCTTTTTCTATGTCTAGGTCACATTTGTGTTTTAGAGGTAAATGGTTCTGGTGATTAACATAGACTATTGACTAGAGGACACAGATGGCAGATGTTGTATAAATAGTGGATTTCTGTGGGTTGGGTGTTCTAGCTCGTGTCATACATGACAGTATCCCCATATGGGTTAGCAAGCAAAGCTAGCCAAGATCGTGGAAGGTGAGTGGACTGGTTAAGTCTCCTGGAGTGAGACGTTTTACATGCTAGGCAATACAGCCCGTACAGTTCGATCACAAGAGAATATTGGTATACTCTGCCTGGAGGAGGGAAGACAGCTCTGGGGTTTTGTGTATTATGGGAGTAACAGGCTATAATAGTGTGTGCACAGTATTTGATTTTTCAGCACTACCTTGGTTAGTAAATTGGTGATGTCACCCATAGGTTTGCACATAGGACACAGAGAGCTTGAGACGGTGAAGAGCTAGCATTGGAAACTTGGGATTGGAGGAAGAGGTGAACTAGTGGCGGTGCCCGGAAGGCAAATGTGCAAGATTGTGGGTGTGCCTGAGGAGGCAGTGACTGTGAGAGAAGGGCGGTGTGCAGAGCACGCCTTTTAAGATGTAGTGCCAGAGAGGCTCGTAGTAACCTGAAAATTATTGTTATTACATTGTACCTTTCTCCCTAAAAAGCGGATTGTCGAAACCCTCGACTTGAGGTCAGGTAAAGACAAGAAAAATGTATCAGAGGAAGCGCGGGGGTAACACGCCCCTACAACACCTGTGTAAGATACTCCCGCCCTACAGGTAAAAGATATGTAAATATAGTATAGAATGTTCCAAAAGCACTAAGGGAAAGTTAACTAAACCATGGCTACCTTGCAGTAGTTTCTCCAAGGACATGCAGCAATCACTACTGACACACATACAGGGTGTCTATAAGGGGAAGAAGCTTGCAAGTCGTATGGCAATATTCAAGCTTTGGAGGATGTTTCAGGAGGGCGAGTGGTATGCAGTGAGGCATCAGTGGATGCTGAGCCAGCAGGAGGTACCTGGGTCTATGAAACCGCCTTCCGCTCCCCCACACCTCCCTCCAAGTGTAGCATCTAATGACAGAGATGATGAGCAAGGGATGTACCCAATACGGGAGTTAAGAGCAGCACAGGGGTACTCAAATCTGACATATAAGCCACCACCATATATGAGAGAAGAGAGGCAGAAAGGTACAGGGAAACCAGCTACTGAATGAGAGATGAGCAGCAATGCACAGAAAGGCATGAAGGAGAGGCTCGGGAGCATAGCCACAAACAAGTGGATAGGAGGACAGATACTCTTGAAGCTGGAAAGAAAGACAGATGGGGAGACAGAAGGGGCAGCTAAGGCAATTGAAGGTCTGAAAGGGGGCAGCAAAGCATCAGACTGGGCTAAGATAATGGAAGAGGCTAATTGGAGGGAGAGGTAGCAGAGCAGGAAAAATGCAAATTGGTTGAGAGAGAACAGATGAAATTACAGATGGACAGACTGGCAAGGGAATGCGTGCGCAAAGAGGAGGACGTGCGAGCAATAAGGGTGGTAAAGACACAAGGGACAATGGACAGGGAAAACAACAGACTTGACGAGGACAGACAAACAGAACCAGATAGCACAAGCTCACGGGGCATGAGCACAACAGAAAGGGACAGAGCAGACCTAGGGGCGTGCAGGGATGAAGCAGATATGACTTGAGGGAAATTGACCTCAGCCTGAAACCTAACATAACAACTAGGAGACTGAGCTTTGCAGACACTTTTTGCAGCAGCATGGGCTCGGGGTCCGACAATGAAGGCCAGAACAGTGGGGATGAGAGGAGGGATACATTTTGGCTCCAGTCCATGGCAACAGGGGCAGAGAAGTGGGTAATATGGGAGCACGGGATGCACCAAAGGGGCAGGAGGGGGCAGTTCAGATGAGCAGGCACGGCTGGTGACTGACACCCTAAATGACATCACTACATATGTGGATAGGCTTAGAGACCTCCCAGGATGAATTAAGGGGGAAACAGCCATAGCTTGTTCAAGGGGAAGGTTAACGGGGAAACATGAGAACAGTGTCCATATACCCACAATAGAACCGATAGATGTGTACACAGGCATCAAAATCGAGAACAGACAGGTCAGACTGAATAGAAGCACACATGAGGAGGAGGGGTTTACACAGATGCCCTTATTGGAAAGGGGAGGGGTGCAACCTCAGTATATACCAAGGAAACACGCTGACAAGGGGAAAATGAGGTGTAGGCTGCCATCATTGAGCGCAGGTGCTGGGAAGTGGATTTACGAAATAGGGAGAATGATAGCAGGAAATAGGTTAGCAGTGGGAGACGTGAAAGGGGCTACTAGTGGTGATCCTCGGGGATGCCGCTGATGATGTATGGAAGAGGGCAGGGTCCCCTGGGGTGACAACCCAAAACACGGCACACGATGGTTCACCATTTGAAAACTGCAGAGCTGCCATATGGGGAGCACTAAGGACACAATACCCAGACACATCAGACATTCGGGCAATCATGTCCTGGAAAATGAGGGAAGACAAAGACCGCTTATAGTACAGTTAGGAGATTCAAGAGCTTTGGTGCGTTAAAATTCAAGAACCGTGGTATAAAACAGTAGCCATATTCTATCACATGCTATGCCAGGGGCTGCCAGAGCCTGTTCAAAAACACTCAAGGAGGTTGGTAGGCATGGAAGCAAAAGGGTGGCCAGAAATGCAGCTCATGATAATTCACCATTTTGGGCTATGGCCGCAGAAGCTCAAGAGAAAACTGGAGGACAGGTGGATAGACAAAGCAAAGCTAGTAAAGAAAAAAAGAATGAAGTACGCAATGGAAGGGGCAGTACTAATCAGCCTAATCACCCAGGGGAAGCAGCAGAAGCAGCAGCCACAGCAGTTCACACCACCCATGGGGGGAGGGTTCATGAGGTGGGGGAACACACAGCAAGGGTTTTGAGGAAGAGGGTGGCAACCGAGCGGACACGAGTTTGGACCACAGATGCATCACAACCAAGGGGGCTTTCCAGGAGGGTTTCGGGGATATGGGCAGCAGGTGCAGCAGGTGCAGAAGGGCCAAGGGGATTTTTTGTGGGTTTTCCAAGGAAAAAGGAGGGAGCCACTGCAGTGTTGGACATGTGGGCAAATAGGACACATCTCGAGGGTATGTAGGAGCAGGGGGATGCAGCAGAATTGGGGAGCACAGGACCAGCAGACATATCAAGGGGATCAGGATGACTACTACAGACAAGACCAGCAGCAGAAAGGGCAGATACAGGGCACACACCAACATATGCCACAAGTGCAGGTACAAGCACCACAGACGCAACAGCAGATACCACATATGCAAGCCCCAGTAGCACAGTATTTGCAAGCACCACAGACTCACAGGAACACACAGCACTTGGCACAAATACAAGGCAATGACACAGCAGCACACGTGGACGCCATGGCAACGTGTCCCTTTAGACAACTGGGAGGAGTTACCAGGGTGGGGAACAACCCCTTTATTGGGAATGGGATGTCCTTATACCCTCAATACGACAGTACACATATGACCTTGATGTGCCCCATCCTGTCGATCACACACAACCCTGCAGAGGAACCTTGCCTAGGGGTGTCGATAAGTGGCAAGACCTTTCTTGTAGACACAGGGGTGACTAGGTCCTGCATTAGGGAAGGAACATTTAAATTGTCAGGTGATGCCATGAACACCCAAGGATTTTCTGGGGCTCAGGAAGTGGTTTCTTTCACAGACGATATCTCACTTTCTATAGGAGAACATGATCTATCTCTGCCTTTATTTTACTCTCAACAGACACCTGTAAACATACTAGGATGAGACATTATGAGCTGACTGAATATGACTAGTTCATTCACAGACAAGGGAATAGTGTGCTCCACACCAGGAATACACATGCTCAATGTAAGAGAGAGTGTTTAAGCTTATTGTGGACAGAGGGTACAGAGGGGGGTGCCAATGGATGAGAAGATGCTCCAGTACTAGACTGAAATTGCTATTGCATGGAACCCAGGCATTGCAGGAAAAATGTGGTGGGTTCCAAACAAGTACCTATTCAGGCCTGAGATACCATTGGATGAGGAAGAGGGAACCATAGTGCCAATAGAAATCGAGGCAGTGAAAGCTAGAGAGCCGTGGCTAGCAGTACATGGAATGGATGACACAGGACTAGCATGGAGAGCAGTGATTGCAGTGGCAGAAGGGTGCAGGTTGACCACATTGACAGACGAAGAGCAATTTAAGGAAGAGAAGTTAGAGACAGAGATGGTGTTTGAGATGAGTGTGACTTATTGGTTAAGGATACACTACAGAGAGGTAACACAGAGGATGGCAATGGCACTGGAAGTACCACCTTCATTCTGTGAGGAGGATCTGGCTAAGGTGCTCAGCGCCCTATGGACAACCGGTCCCTATGATGTGGGGCTCTTAAAGAGCATAGGGGGCGTGAAGATAAAACTGAAACCAGGAGCAATTTTACCAAGAGTGAAGCAGTACCCACTCACAAAGGATGCAGACAAGGGCATTTATGAGACCATTGCAGCACTAATAGAGAGAGGCATTAACACAGTGGTGTACCCAGTGAGAAAGACGAAAGGGGGGTTGTGGCATTTTATCCCGGATTTCAGGCCAATTAGCCACATTGTAGAAGCACAGTATCCTCTGTTTGCAAATTCAGCAACAATCCTATGCAGCATTCCGGTGGAAGCTGCCTGCTTAACGGTCATTGACTTGAAGAATGCATTCTTCTCAGTATCACTACACACAGACTCACAGGATTTGAATCCCTTTATGTATAGAAACCAGAAGTGGAAACATATAAGACTTCTTCATGGGTGCTGCAAGTCACCAGCTTTCTTTAACAGAGTGATACAGATGGACTTGCGCAACATACAGATGGAGAGCACAGTGTTACAATACCTAGATTACATATTGATTTGCAGAAAGACAGAAGGTCAGTGTAGATAGGACTCAGTGCACATTCTGACAGCGTTAGCTGACAAGGGCTACAAGTTGGACAAGGGCAAGCTACAGTACTGTCAGAAAGAGGTGCTATACATCGGGCAGACAATCTCCCAAAATGGCCAACAGATTACACCAGAAAGGACAGAGACAGTACGCAAGACAGCTAAGCCCACGACAGTGAGAGAAATGCAGCAGTTCTTAGGGTTGTGCAACTACTGCAGAGCATGGGTCTTTGACTACAGTACATACCTAAAGTCTCTATTGGGCGCTCTGAAGCAAGCAGAGAAGGGATGCAAGGCACTGGCATGGACCACAGAGATGACTGATGCATTTAACATGCTGAAGGAGGAAATATGCACAGCACCTGTGCTAGGGATCCGAGACTACACAAAGGAATTGTTCCTTTTCTCACACACTGATGGTGTGGTGATGAAAGCAGTACAGACACAGAAGACAAGCATGGGACACAAACCCATAGCCTACTACAGTGGGAATATTGACCCAGTAATGAGAGTTCATATCAGTGCAAACAAGCTTTGGCAGCTGCCGGATTTGCAGAGAAAGGTCAGCAGCAATCACCATGGAGTGCACTACCACTCTGTACGTGGAGCACACTATCTATGAAATACTGCAGAAGCCAAACAGCATACTGATGACACAAATAGGATCAGGGTACAAAGTGATACTATTAAATGCATCTCTGAAAATAGTGAGATGCAGATTGGCCAACACCACAATTTTCCTACAAGAAGGAGACTATGTACACGACTGCGCAGAAAACATACAGGCATTCAGTGATACTCGCAAGGTAGATGAGGATGCACTTGAGGGGGAGACCTGCTGTACATTGATGGGTCGTCGACTATTGACCAGTCAAATGGGGTCAGGCATACAGGAACTGCAGTTGTAAGGTTCAAAGAAGATGGGACGAGTGAGGTAGTGGCAAGTGCGTGTTTACCATCCCATTATTCAGCACCAGCAGCAGAACTAGTTGCCCTGATACTAGCATTGGAACACAGCAGAGACAAGGAAGTGACAGCATACTCTGGCTCCACTAATGTGACATGAAAATGTACACTCAGGGCTGTCACGATGGAAAAGGAGAGGATTCAGAAGGGCATATGGGACACCAGTACAACACGCACTACTATAGGGCAAATTGATTGATGTCATTGAGTACCCTGTGCGGGTAGCAATAGTGAAGTGCCAAGCACACACTACAGGGGAAGATCCCATCTCAAGGGGAAACAAAGCAGATGGTTTTGAGGCAAAATGTGCAGCATACTTCATAGAGATATTGGAAATGGAGACAGCTTCAAACGCTCGAGATTGTGCCAGGAACATGGTACTAAAGGAAGGGTACAATGCATTGCAAGAAACACAGATTATGGAATTGCAGGGAGCTGCACCCAGGGAAGAAAAAGAATTGTTAACTAAAAGGGGATGTACAGATGCCCTATGGTGACAGAATAACACAGGGAATATTGTCATGCAACTAGCATTACTGAACACTGTACTGACACAATTGCACCACCCAGCACACACAGGAAAAGAGGTCATTGCTGCCTGCATTGGAGATACATGGTTCTATCCTAATTGGCAGAACACATGGCTGAATTTGTAAGTAATTGCTTGAATTGCAAGAAATATACAGCAGGTTATACCTTGAGAGTTGTTAGAGGAGCCATACTTTGACCAGTAGGCCTGTTCCAGCATTTACATGTCGATTACATTGACATCATCCAAGTGTGTCAAAGATACCGCTACATGATAGTGGTTGTGTGCACATTCTCCAGGTTGATTGAGGCAGGTCCCTGTTCACATCCTGACGCTCTCAGGGCAGCCACATTTTTGGTCAGGGAAGTCTACTCAAAATGGGAGGTGTGTGAGGACCTGCGGTCTGACAATGGCTCTCACTTCGCCAATGAAATGTTCAAGCACATCACCACATTGCTGGGCATTCAACACAAATTCGCCTGTGCATACCACCCGCAAGCAAACAGCGTGTGTGAACACCTGAATAATCTTCTGAAGGAGGCCATAGCCAAAACACAGCAGAGCACAAAGAAAGGCTGGCTGCACTGCTTACCTCTTGCTCTGTTTGCATTGCACAATAAGTAGAATGCTGGTCCTCCCACAAGAGCACTGAAAAGCTGTGATAATAGTGCAGATGTGTTAGGAC
The DNA here is from genome assembly GCF_040938575.1 of Ambystoma mexicanum. NCBI lineage: Eukaryota > Metazoa > Chordata > Amphibia > Caudata > Ambystomatidae > Ambystoma > Ambystoma mexicanum. The sequence goes on along the minus strand of NC_090931.1, from coordinate 1,024,716,800 downwards.
AAGAGATGTATGAATACATTAATTCCTTGATTGCTAGAGCCTCTTTTATCTCTCCCGAGATACGACACTGGAGGGGGGCAGAAGGAAGCAAATGCGACAATGCACTAAGAGACTCAGAATTCCAGAGACAAGTGAATGTGGGGGACCTAGTTATTATTTCAGAATTTTATCTGCTACTGGAACACGCCAAGGTTCACTGTCCTCACACCGTGGAGATGGTGGCAGACCGTGCTGTCAGGCTCCAGGGGAAGGCGGTCTGCAACCACATCTCTGACATCAAGCCCTATAAAGCAATGAGTTCAACAGGGCCAACGATCTACAGCAAGAAGAGCAGAAAGCCGAAATTACACTGCCGAGTGGAGGACACCCAATGGTTACTTGCTCATGGGTATCAGAGTTAGGGACAGGACTGCTAATTGATTCAGAGTAAGGAGACACTGGCTGTTTGTTATTTTATTCTCTACACACTCTCGAAGAGAAAGCCGATGTAACAGTTCATCATTGTTCATGTTGCACACTGCACACCACCCTGATACTTTCTCAAACCAGTTTGTCCACACTATGAGAAGACCCAGTAGGTACTGAGCACAATCACCCAGAGTATATTACCATGCCTTTATAGAATATTTGGCCCTAACATACCCACAACTCGAACACAGCAATCCTCCTATTCTCACCACACTGAAAGACCCATCAGTAAGGGCAGTGTGGAAGTAGTGTTTGTTTCTAGTACTCAGGGCTTAGAGAGTTACTTACAATACTAAAACAATAACACATTTCTTCATGCATTTCAGGCAGGCAACTATATCTTCAGGCTGCACAAGGATCAGCAGCACAGGTAAAGATGAGTAAAATAATAAAGAATGTGATTATCCTGTTGTTTCTCCTTATTTCTAGTGGAATTGTATTTATATTTTGGAGGATTTCCTTCATTGCTACCACTGTATCCTTTACTAACATCCCCCAAGCAGGTGGAACGACCATGTCAGGTGGAAAGGAGAGCACTGCAGACACGGTAAGGAGAGGTAAGTGCAGTGTTGACACAGACATGAAAGGGGTAAACATGTATCTCACTGACACTGCTCGAGTGTCTAATAACATGTGGTACAAGCACATGGCCAAAGTAGGTAAGGAAACCACCGGGGAGAGCTTCTATGTCTGCTCATTAATCCCCTTTGCCATGAGTGCCTCCAGGCCATTCATAGCAATTGAAATACTACCAGTAAGAGCAGAATGCTTGATGTATCTCTCGATGGTGACAACTCGAGGAAGGTTTCAAGGGAAGACAGCAACATTGAGATGGATACCTCGAGCAACGTTCCCGTATGAAGATAATAACATAAAGATATTAGACATGATTTGGCAGTTAGATGAAGCTATACAGTCCATAAATGAAGGGCCAGAGAAGGGAGAAACTAAGACTATACCACTTAAGGAATTGTCATGTCCATGGACAAGAGTGAAAGAAACAGGAAGAGAACTTGGATGATGCAAAAGAGCACAGCTACTTGTGTATGGCCAAGTTTACACTGAGGATGGTTGGAAGGATGGAGTTATGGGAAGCAAAGCACTGACACTAGCACAATAACCAGTGAACAAGGTACAGGAAGAAAATGACAAGTGCCTGAAAGAGTGGGATGCAAGTGCAAAGTTAAGGACATGTGTGGAGAATGAAGCTGGACCAATGCTGATAAAACCCCTGAAGAAACTAGCACTGTTACCAGAGTAATGGGGAAGTGGAAGTTGGCAAAATGTAGGATGCTGGAGCATAGAGAAGCATTCAGGAATGAGGGCAGACACAGAAGTACTGATGGACCACTACTGGCGTGCGGATCAAAGGAATACAAGAACCTGCCACCCAACTGGGGAGGAGTTTGCTGGTTAGTACACATCAATATGCCGTCATTGGTCGTGCCACAAAAAGATGTGTAGCTCGATGAGTTCCCGAAGATGGACACTAACTAAAGGAAGAAAAGTTTGGTGGAAGAGGAACAAACAGGCAAGGGTGAGAAGCCGGCTGAATTGAGCAGAGTTAAGAGTGGAGGTAATTACTTCTCAGAAGCGTGCGAGACAGCACTAGATGAGGTTCTGGCAGAGAACAGCTTGTTCGGTAGGACACAAATGTTCTTTGTAGCGATCATACCATCTGTACAGGTGTACACAAATGCAAAGTGGCTGCAGATTACCCGTTGGGAGCTGATGGTGATGATCAACTCCACCGTGAATGGGGGTTCAACACAATAAAAGAAGAGCTCCAAGCAGTGAGGTTGGTGGCACTCCAGAATATATATGTTCTGGATCTGCTCACAGCAATGGAAGGAGGAGTTTGCACACAAATTGGGAGTTCCTGTTGCATGTTCATACCGGCCAATGACGAAGACAACGGTACCCTGTCAGATGTGGTATCTCAACTATCCCAGATGCATGCCAAAATGGAAGAAGAATCAAAGGGGACAAGAAAGGACCAGAGCTGGATAGCATACATATGGTCATGGATGCCGCCATGGCTGTCCGATGGACTAAAGGTGATAATGGGAGCACGGGTACTGGCAGGAGTGTCAATGTGCAGGATAAAAATGTGTTTCACTAAGTGCCAGAAGACAGCGGAGGACGCTATCGGGATGCAGGTTTTGATGGATGAACATGGGAGGAGCAAAGGACCAGATTGTGGCAGAAAGAAACAAGCTGAGAGAGAGAACAGCGACATGTGAATTGTTCCCTCTTGGGACGATGAAGTTGGACACCCCATTTGATGCAAAGTACTATGAAGGGAAGTGGGTGTGCTGCAACACCGAAGGAGTGTGCAGTTATATGGAATGGAATTTCGATGATCATGTGAATTGCTATGAACACCTCTGAGGAATAACGAAGAAATGGCAACCAAGAACCAAAGGATTGACGTATAAGTATGTGGTTGACAGGTCGACCAGAGGGGGGGCTGAAGAGGGAGTAGGGATCCTGGGACCACCCCTCTATCCCAGTAAATTCATGACAAGACGGAAGGCCAGAAAAGGATGCAACCACTCATTCTATTTTGGACAAATCCTAAAAGACCCAATGATCAACAAATACACAGAGAGGTACCCTCTCAGTCAGCCATACAGACCAAGTGTAGTAAAAATCTATCCATGCGTGGGTGAAGAGACAGAAACCGTGATCAGAGACACTTATACGGAGAGCCTGGATTAAGCACCAAGAAGCCATGTTGTTGACATTGTTAGAGGCACCACGACATAGCAGGGTTAGACATGAAGCACATGTGCAGTCCGCACTGCACCACACAAACATACACCCGAATACATGAAGAACATGAGTGCACTGTTATGCTCACCTGATATCCACGGGGACGCCACCCAGCTTTGGGGACTCTGGTGCCCTTCTCAGCTGCTCCCAGGTATAATCAGCGGAGACGTTCTGTCTGGAAAACAGGTGGGCAATGTTCAAGAGTGGGCAACTGGGGTAAGAGCCTCACAACACCCCGTATGCCCGCAGCCTCTCCCCGGACCTTTTTTCACCTTGTTATGGGTTTTGGCGTGCTCTCCATCCTGCCTTCTTGGCAGGGGCGCGTTGTCCTTTGTGGCAGTGCGATCTAGTTACTTCACTGATGCATGCCCTTTTGAGTCGTTCAGGTAGGTCTTATTACTGTTATACTGTATGCCTTTCTTGGATTTAAATAATGTCTTTTCTCTCTCCTTAGGTGTGCGGAAGTTCGCTTTGGAACGTTGGCTGAATTGGGACTCGCCGGCAGGTGATGGTGCTTCAAGAGCGCCTTCAATCGGTAAGTAGGTGCTATGCGCAGCGCTATGATGCCTTCCCTTTGCTAACCTGTCTTTTGTTCCCATAGGTTGTGGTGCTCACCCAGAGCAAGAAGTCCCAAGGCGATGCTGGTCGATGGGCGACTTGTGAGGTAAGCTGCCGGCACAATTGTAAAATGTCTAATGTCCTTTTTCTCTCCTTTTTGCAGATCCGACGGTCCGGGTGGCTCGGTGTTCCTTGGATGCTGGTTGCAGGAGCGGAGGGCAGCTTGCGGTGGAATCACAGGTAAGCTGCTGCTATTAACGATGTCTCCTTTTGTTTTTCAGATGCTGTTCTTCCGAGGTTCGCAGATGCAGCTGAACACGATGAGCGTCACTTTGCAGGACTGCAAAGTAACGCGAAGCGTGTTATCCAAGTCGGGTGTGGTTTAAATAGCATCAAGAAAGTAGTCCAGGTAAAATAGTCCCTAGGCTACCACACCCAAAACACTATACCGCATAGCTTGGTTCCAAGGAGCCAAGCTATGTGGATGCCTCCATGTTGACTGGTACTGAAATAAAGTAGTCCCCAAGAGTCTTCATTAAGTATGAGCCTGGCACCAAAGGCGCCAGGACTGGTCCCAAGAGGGCCTAGGCAAAGGATGCCTAAGCTTGTTGGGGGCCCGAGCCGAGACCCCTCCTGGCCCATGGACCTGCCGGGGGGGTTTTAGGAAGTGGATTGTGACAGCACTCCCCCCCAAGGCCCCTCTCAAGGTGTTCCTTCTGTCTGGCCCTGGTTTAGTTGGAAAGTTGTGATGATATGTTCTGACCAGACGTGGTGTATGAATGTTTTCACAGGGTTCCCAGGATCTGTCTTGGGGTCCAAATCCTTTCCAATCAACTAGGTAGTATACCCTTCCCCTCGAATACTTGGAATCCAAGATGCTTCTGACTTCGAATTCTGGTTCTCCGTCAATAAGTATGGGTTTTGGTGATGTCCCAATCCGTGTACCGGGCTGCATTGGTTTTAATAGGGACACATGAAATACTGGGTGAATCTGTAGGTTAGGTGGTAAGTCTAGTTTGATGGCCGCTGGATTGATAATTTCCTTGATGGTGTAATGTCCTAAGTACCTGGGTTGAAAAGTCCGGGTTCCCTTGATGAGTACAAAATTGGCAGCCAGCCAAACCTTGCCTCCTACCTGATAGTCTGGGGCCTTTTTCCGGTGTTGGTCGGCAAATTGTTTTTGTTTTTCTTTGGCAAAAATAAGATGTTCTTTGGCCTTTTCGAAGGCCTGAGTGATGGTGGTGTGAAGAGTTTTTACTGCTAGCATTTCCAAACTTGTTGGGACATCTAGTTCTGAGGTACGTGGGTGTCTCCCATAAAGGGTATAAAAGGGTGTTTGTCCGGTACTGGAGTGCAAGGAGTTGTTATATGCGTACTCGGCTATCCATAACAAATCTTTCCAGTCTCTTAGTTCATGGTGTAACATGCCCCATAGGTATTGTTCGAGGGTCTGGTTGGTCGTCCCGGTCTGACCGTCCGTTTGGGGGTGATGGCTAGTGGATAGCCGGACGTCAATTTGTGCCAATGCACAACATTTTTTCCAGAAGTTGGAGATGAACTGGCTACCTCGATCGGAGATCAGGACTGATGGGAAGCCATGTAGTTTTACAATACCATCCAGGATCACTTTGGCTAGAGTGGGTGCGTCAGGTAGGCATAAGAGTGGAATAAAGTGCACCATCTTTGAGAACAAGTCCACAACTACGAGGATGGTGTTAAACCTTGACTGGGAGGTAGGTCAGTGATGAAGTTGAGGAAAAGAGTGTGCCAAGGAGCGGGAGGAATGTCCAAAGGTTGCAGAAGACCGGATGGTTTTTGTTTTTGCGACTACTTGTTTTGCGCACAGACTCAGCAGGACTGAATATATTGGATGACATCTTTACGCCAAGCAGGCCACCGGAAATTGTGTTTTACCTTGGCTAGGGTCTTGGTGATTCCAGGGTGCCCTTCGATCAGGGAATCATGATAACCTAAAACAATTTGTTTTTGTAAGTCTTTGGTGGGTACATACAACCGATCCTTAAAAAAGGGTAAGTGATCTTTGATTGAATATTGTTCTCCTTGCACTTGCCATGCGAGGAAGGCATCCGGGTTCATAGTTCATTGACCATCTTATCTCTCAGTTCAACTTGGGTTAAGGCCGTAGTGAGGCCCAAGAGCTTGTCTTCCGGTATGATGGGGACTCGATCTGGGGGCGTATATACCCAGTCATCAGTGCCTGTACGAGAGAGTGCGTCAGCTTTTCCATTCTTGACCCCTGGTCGAAAAGTGATGATATAGTCGTATTCGGCGAAGAAAAGGGCCCACCGCAATTGGCGTGAAGACTGGGCCTTAGCTGTTTTAAGGTATTGCAGGTTTCGGTGGTCCGTGATAACTGTAATTGTGTGTCTAGCCGCCAGAAGGTAGTGCCGCCAGACCTTACCGGCGGATTTGATCGCTAAGAGTTCTTTGTCTGTGATGGCATAATTCATCTCCGGGGGAGAGAATTTCTTCGACCAAAAGGCCACTGGATGTAGCTGGCCTGTTACTGGGTCTCTTTGTGAGAGGACAGCTCCCATCGCTCTGCTGGAAGCGTCTGTTTCCACGATATAAGGAAGATCTGGGCGAGGATGTCGCAGGATAGGCGCAGAGGTGAAACTTTTCTTGAGTTCCTGAAAAGCTTTCTCGGCTTCTTCGGTCCAGGCAAATTTTTTGTTATTTTTTCTTAGCAATATGGTGATCGGGTGTGCGACCTGTGAGAAGTCTGGTATGAACCGGCGATAGAAGTTCGCAAAGCCCAACATGCTCTGTACCCCTTTTACTGATGTTGGTGATGGCCATTTCATAACGGCGTCCACTTTATGCAGGTCCATTCTGATGCCTCCTGGAGTAAGAATAAAACCCAGAAACTCAACTTCGGTGATGTGAAAAAAGCACTTCTCCAGCTTTGCATATAAACGATGTTCCCGGAGCTTGGAGAGGACCAAACGGACGTGCTTGATATGATCCTGTTTTGAAGTTTAGTACACTAAAATATCATCTATGTACACTTGGGCGCAGACATCAATTAACTCTCTCAAAACATCATTCATGAAATACTGAAACGCTGCAGGAGCGTTGCATAACCCAAAGGTCATGACTTGATATTCGAACAAACCATACCTGGTGCGGAAAGCAGTTTTCCATTCGTCTCCGCTTCTGACCCACACCAGGTGGTATGCTCCTCGAAGGTCCAGTTTGGTGTAAATTTGGGCTTCTTTGACCTGGTCCAGCATTTCTGGGATGAGTGGCAAGGGGTAACGATTCTTTACAGTGATCTGGTTTAATGCACGGTAGTCAATACAGGTTCTTAAGTGACCTTCTTTTTTCGGTACGAAGAACAAAGGACTAGCTGCAGGGGACTTGGATGTGCGAATGAATCCATTTGTGAGGTACTGGTCTAAATAAGCCTTCAGATGAAGGTTTTTGGGTTCCGTGAGAGCATATATTCTGCCGCAAGGAACTTGAGCCCCGGGAACAAGGTCGATCTGGCAGTCATAGGTCCCGTGCGGTGGCAGCGTGTTTGCTTGGTCCTTCTGGAATACATCCTGGAAATCGTGGTATTCCTCAGGCAAGGTACTAGTCACTCCCAAAGTTCCCACTTCAGGAGTTGTAGAGATACTGAAAGCAGGTTTCTGTTCTTGGTAATAACAGGCTGGAGAGCAGTCGCTGGGAAAGGTTAATTTTCTTGCCCGCCAGTCAATCAAAGGGTTGTGAGCAACTAACCATGGCATCCCTAGCATGAGCCGGAATTGAGGTGCCTTGATGAGATCGAACGAAATAAGTGCCCGATGTCCATCCTGACACAGCAAGGTTATCTCGGCTGTGCGCTGGGTTACGGGTCCGGAAGCGATTTCTGTCCCATCCACTGTGGTTACCTTGTCTGTAGTCGGCTTGGAACACAGGGGAAGCACCATCTCTGCAGCCAGGTCCTGATCTATATAATTCCCAAATGCTCCGCTGTCGATGTATGCTTCAATGGCATGCATTCTTGACGACCGTTGGTTATTAATTAAGATCACCGGAATTGCAAAGTGTGAGGTCGGTGGCTCTTTTCCCTCACTCGACAAACTGACCTTTACGTTTGCCGAGCTGGGCAGTTTCCCGACTGACACTCCTTCTCTTCATCTTTTTCCGGGGCTCCAATGATCTTCCTCTGAGGTTTCACTAGGCAGTACTTCAGGAAATGCCCTGACTTCCCGCAGTACAGACATAGTTGTTGTTGTCTCCTTTTATCTCTCTCTTATTTTGTTAGCGGGGGTCGTACCCCTCCAATTTGCATGGGCTCCACAGTATTTTCTTGTACTCGAGTTACATTGTCTCTAGGTCGAACGTACACTGGCCGAGGGTCCATTTTAGAACGTCTGCTTTTTGGTCTTGTAACCGGTGGTCCAGTTGTACAACCAAGTCTATGAATTCAGAACAATCTGGGAGGATTAAACACTTGAGCTAGAACGTCTTTTAATTCGCCTCGTAAACCCCGATGAAACAACGTGGTTCTTTTGTTTTCAGGCCACCTAGCTTCAGCAACCAATCGGTTGAAAGTAACAATGTACGTTAACAGATCCTGATTCCCCTGTTGGAGGGAAAGGAGTTCATTGTCCACAGCTTGTTCTCGGGTATGGCGAGCAAAGAGTTTTTCCATTTCCCTCTGAAAGTCCCCAAAGTTATGTAATGAAGGATCATCATGGGACACCAATGGTACCAACCAATCTGCGGCGCTCCCACTTAGATATGATAAAACAAAGGCTACCCGGGCTTAGTCATTTGGGAATGCTCCTGGCCTGCAAAGAAAATGAAGGTGACACTGATTCATGAAAGCTGCGTATTTCCGTGGATCACCAGCAAACCTCTCCGGTGGTGCCAAAGGAACTGTACCTGGTAACACAACTTGTACCGGAGTAGAGACAGTGGATGACATGCTCGGATTTTGCATCAGTGGGTTGTTCCCAGGTAGAGGGTTCTGACCCGCTTGTGATTGCAAGACTTGCCTGCTGATATCTTCGGTACGCTCTTTAGTCACCAATAAGTCTCTCCGGAGAGCGCTAGTCTCCTGTCTGGCAGAGTGAACCTCGGCATGAAGTTCTCCCAACAATTGGGCCAATTGGTCTAATTCTGATGTTTCCATGGCGCCCAGGTGGATTGGTTTGGCAGGCTTTGCGTTCTATTACGCTCACCTGGTATCCACGGGGACGCCACCCAGCTGCGGGGACTCTGGTGCCCTTCTCAGCCGCTCCCAGGTATAATCAGTGGAGAAGTTCTGCCTGGAAAACAGGTGGGCAATGTTCAAGACTGGGCAACTGGGGTAAGAGCCTCCCAACACCCCGTATGCCTGCAGTCCCTCCCCGGACCTTTCCTCACCTTGTTATGGGTTTTGGCGTGCTCTCCGTCCTGCCTTCTTGGCAGGGGCGCGTTGTCCTTTGTGGGCGAGTGCGATCTAGTTACTTCACTGATGCAGGCCCTTTTGAGTCTTTCAGGTAGGTCTTATTACTGTTACACTGTATGCCTTTCTTGGATTTAAATAATGTCTTTTCTCTCTCCTTAGGTGCGCGGAGGTTCGCTGTGGAACGTTGGCTGAATTGGGACTCGCCGGCAGTTGATGGTGCTTCGAGAGCACCTTGATGTGGTAAGTAGGTGCTTTGCGCAGCGCTATGATGCCTTGCCTTTGCTAACCTGTTGTCTTTTGTTCCCGTAGGTTGCGGTGCTCACCCGGAGCAAGAAGTCCCAAGGCGATGCTGGTCGATGGGCGACCTGTGAGGTAAGCTGCCGGCACAATTGTAAAATGTCTAATGTACTTTTTCTCTCCTTTTTGCAGATCCGACGGTCCGGGTGGCTCGGTGTTCCTTAGATGCTGGTTGCAGGAGCGGAGGGCAGCTTGCGGTGGAATCACAGGTAAGCTGCTGCTATTAACGATGTCATTTTGTTTTTCAGATGCTGTTCTTCCGAGGTTCGCAGATGCAGCTGAACACAATGAGCGTCCTGGCCCATGGACCTGCCGGGGTGTTTTAGGAAGTGGCTCGTGACTTGCACAGTTTTATAGTTAGAGGACAGATTCATATACATACTGTCATTGCTTTCATTATTTTGTCATTAGCGAAATGCAGTAACGTAGAATCTGCAAGCCACAAAAGATCTGAGCGAGCTTGCTGATGGTTAAAGTCAATAATTGTGTGGACATACAGGAGTATACAGGAGTATATAAGGAACCTGATCAAACCACAAATATCTAACCCATAGGGAATGTATTATGTCATGGACAACGTAGAAACCGCATTATAAGGTTTAGAAAAATTACAGCAGGCCTCAAATCCCTGAGCAGGAGACAAGCTGAGCTGATTCAGGCTGGACAGAGAGCAAGACGCATGAGACAGGGCCCACAGCTAAGGTCAAGACATATGAAGACATTCCAATCCCTAGACAACAAAGGGAACAGCTGCAGATAAACAGAATAAATCCACATAATTAGGAGCTGCAGATCTTGATTTTGTGGTCTCTAAACACGTGGTACAGCCGAATGGAACAATGGACAGTCTTCCACGATGGGAAAGAGAAGCCAGTCCCAGCAGCCAGAGGCTGCTTGCAACAAGTGCTGCTACCGTTAGGAGAATATTCTCATAAAGCAAAGGTGGTGTGCATAAGTTACAATACAGACACATAATTGTCCACATTACCTTGAAGAGGTACACTGCGACCTGAGAATGCGTTTGAGTCCGAAGGCTTGGGGGGATCAGCTCTAGCCAATCACAGTTTAGCACTTCAGGGGTAGGTAGCAATGGATGAGAACCAACGGTAGGCCCACTACTCTGCAACAATGTAATATTTAGTGAATTGGGGATGGGACAGGCCAGCCACCTGACATGTAAGAGCCAGTAGAATAACACATATAGGTGACCATATAGGTTATTGAACTCCTGACGGCAAATCCCACACATTGATAGCTGTTTGGAGAGCGGCACAAGTAATGACAGAGCAGTGACATAGCTTTGTAGTAAAACTGTCCTGCGAGCTAGGAGAAGCCAAGAAGTATTGGAATCCACCTGTGTTCTGATATCGATCCCTGTTGGTTTTATTTGTAATAAACCATAATTTGAACTTGCCATTGACTGAGTCCTCTGTGTATACTGGGAAGGGAAATGGGCTATACTGGGAAGGGAGATGGGCTCTCCAAGTCTGTGGACTTTCAGCATTGCTCTGGCATAACTGGGAGTTCGTCCCTACAGGTTATCTAAAAAGCAATAAACAAATGAAAATACAAATAAAAGGGCAAAGTTTGACGCCTATCATGGGTTTGACTTGGATGCTATAGAGGATGTGCTCCATCCAGAACTGTCCAATAGCTGGTACGTGGACATGAGCACTGATGGAAGAGAATAAGTGAATGGGAGTTGTAATATTTGTTCATTAATACCACATGCATCAGGATCCCCCAAGATTTTAGTGCCGCAGGAAGTACCCATTTTAAAGGCTCAATGCGTAATACACCTAGCGCTGTGTAGGATACGAGGCACTTTCCAGGCACACAGTGTATGGCTCGAAGTATCAGACTCAGACCAACTGCAGTGCAACAGCAATCCCAAAGGTTTCCTGTGACTGCCAAGGCCACAATGGACTCAAATATGTGGCGAACAAGTGGCAAAAACAACGCTGAGTTGCATGGCGGGAGGATTGATAGGGTTTGAAGACAAGGCACTGGCCCGAGTGAATACAGCATGTGCACCATTCTGGACTGATCACATTGCAAAACTGACGTGGATAGAGGCAATGGAGAAACCTGTGAAAGTGCACAGAGATGAGATATGTGGACTTTGCTTTTTCAATGAAGGGACTGTTTCTGTGGGGGCCAATGAATGTTGTAACAAGATCTTGCTCACTCGAGACCTCAAGAAAGGCACAGCCACATGGATGGACTACTACTGGGTGTGTGGTCAGTAGGCATACTTACACCTGCCACCGTTATGGAGGGGCTACTGTTCGCTCGCTACCTTGCACTCAGCACTGCTTGTAATACCAGAAGAGCATGTTCAAGGGGGGCCGGCAGACTAATTGCCACCAATGGCAGTTTGAACCCCTGATGTGCTTACCAGAAACCCATTTCAGGGCAGCAAAAGAAAAGTCTAACTACCTTTCTCGCGACTCATCTGAACTTCTCAGCAAGATATCCAATGAGTATAGGCTATTCAGTGGCGCAGAGAGGTTCTTTGTGTCACTGCTGATGCCTGGGGTCGAAGCATCTGCTAACGCCAAATGGTTTCAAATAGTAAGCTGGGAACTGATACAGCTAGCAAATGACACAGACAAGGTTCAATGCCATAAAAGTAGAGTTGCGGGCCCTGAGATTGATGATGCAGAACTGCTATGTTCTTGACCTCCTCACGGCAAGGGAAGGAGGCATGTGGAAAAAATATTGGAGATTCCTGTTGCACATTTGTGCCTCCTAATCATGCAGAGAAAGGCTCCCTCACGCAACTAACAAGAGCCATTCATACCCTGGGAGTGTGCATTCAAAAAGAAGGTGTAATACAGAGTGAGGACTAGCTTGAGAACATTTTGTCTTGGGCCCCTATCTGGCTGGGAGCAATAGTGAAGATGGTGGTACCTGTGATCATGTTTGTGCTGGTCATCTTTTGCACCTGACAGTTCGGCCTCAGATGCTGCGCCAAAGCAGTGCCTAGTAGTGCTAGGATGATGGTTTCAATTGGGGTATCCAACGTACCTTGGGTTACCACAGAACATGGTACCCAATCAGACGACCCAAATAAGCCCTGCATGGTTTGACTTCATCATTGCATACACACCTATGGCACTATTACTATGCCCCCACCAGATCCTGAAAGCTATACTGAACATTGGGTTGATTTAGCTAGGGATGGGGATGTATATATATATGACTTGCACACCTGAAGAGTATGCCCAGTCTGGAGAAAGTTTGCACAATGTGTTTAGAGCATAGGTTTCTAAGAAGGGATCGCCACCATATTTGGAAGTTTAACGGTTAGAAAGGACAAGTATTGGAAGTGAACGATTATTGGGGATAAACAGGCGTAACAATACAGGGGAATTTGTTAATGTAGAATTAACAAAAGGGGGGAAAGCAGTGAGGGTCTTCCCTCCCCCTAAGCGATTCTGAATAAAAAACAAACTGTAAACTGCACATCGAGGGAACAGCTAGGACCGGGGGTGCCCTAGGGCAGAGGGGTGTACACACAAGAGAGTGTATGATCACATAGTGCATGCATCAGGAGCTATATAGTAGAGGTGAGGGTAAACGCAATCTTAGTTGTTGGCGGCCATTTTTTAATGTGGGCCCAAGCATGACAAAAAGCACCAAACGTGTTAGTAGTAGATTTGCATAGCACACACAGACATAACACCCACCATGAGTAAACTTCGGCGAGTTATCAGTCTGCCACTGTCTCAGAGCCTGAAGGCGTTCGTGCCCTGGAAAGAATGTGCTCTCAAAGGCCACGAGAAGGGGGCAGAACACCTCTTGGCAGTTAACATTCTATGACACAGATAGCATGACCCCTCAGTGCCAACACCCACATGTTAGAGTTAATGCCCTCCTATGCTTTGATCAGTAGACCACCACATAGCACAGCGTCAGCCAGGCCCAGACCACTGACCATAAAGCTGTAAGACCCCCGATCGATCAGAAATCAAAGCTATCTTGCCTTCACATTTGGGTAACGTGATTTGAGCTGCGAGGTGTCAGGGAGGGATGAAATTATAGCCCAAATCGAGGGTGGAGGACATTGGAGGGTGCTGGTGCATCTGGGAATGAGTGAAGTGTGCAAGTTGGTATGACTTTGGCTCTCCCCCTGGGTCCATCTCTGTGTCTGCCAGGTGTACCATCACAGTGATAGAGTAGCATTGTTTTCAGAATAAGTAATTGCTTGTTAGGCCTTGTTTTATCGTGGATAATGAGCCCAGCAGCACCCACGTGGATGGAGATGGACAAGAAGGCAGGAACCAATGGCCTAGTATCCCCTATGGAGTGGGCCGCCCATGTATAGGGTCGTTCCAACCAGCCTTGCAGGTTTTTACTGTATGTAGTTACGATGTTGATGACGCCAGGCATCATTTTAACTTACTGAACATCCCCAATTTGGCAGAATTTTCAGCGGCAGCAGAGTTCTTTGTTGATGCACTTGTATTGTGTAGAAATAAATACTTGTTATTCTTGCAAGCAGTGACTTTGGCCTTATTCCCTAGCGGTTGTATTTTTTCTGGAGTGACCGTGCAGGGGCGTGACTTCAAAAGTAAAAGCTAAAACATGTTACAATGTCTTCACTTTTGTCAAGTCAAAACGTCCACTTTCACATTGTACTATCAAGCTAAAACTGCTCCAGGTCAACCAGTTCAACCAGGTTTGCATTTAAAATGTTTACCTTATAAAGACTAGCTAGTTGATAAATATTACAAAATGAAACCACATTCATTTTACTAACATTTTTTGTGTTCTTTAGTCATTAATAAACTCAAATCTTTTACTTCAATCCACAACTCCAAAATCTTTATTGTTGCTAGCCCTATGGCTCTCATTCCAAGTATGGCGATAAAAATTACGGAAATTCCGAGGCGGTACTACCATTACAGCCAATGCGATGGAGGAGTTACCGCCACATTAGAATAGGATGGGTGCGCGCACTAACCATCGGCACTGATGTTAATTCTGCCTACATGAATTACAGACAAAATACATTACTGAGTGGTAATTCTGCCAATATTCCTGAACAGAAATTCCATCAAATAAATATAATTAGCAGAATTACCATTACCACCAAAGAATTTGGCAGAATTCCTGAACAGTATTTCCGTCACCTATTGGTGGAATTAACGCTGCCGCAAATAGGGTCATCAAAGGAACGGGAAGTTGCACAGTGGTCATCATTAAAAACTCAATCCTCTAAAAATCACCCATTTCCTGCAGCCATCTGAGGGTGAACCAGTATGGAAAATGTCTGGGTAATAGGAAAGGAGAAAAGACCCAAGAAATACGTCTCAGCAAGCAAAAGTTTACTGGGGCTGAGTGGACGGGAAAGGCGGAGGAGAATCTCATGGACATGCCATCAAGGTTGTGGCCCACTTAGTGGAGGTGTATGGTGTTCAGAGTAAAGAATCCACACACCACTGAAAGAATGCCATCTGGAGTGAAGTGTGTGCTAAGGTGGAAGCATTATGTACTGTACCTAGACACCTTAAGGACATCAAAAAAAGGTGAAATGACCTATGCTCACTGCTGGTGCAACATCACCTGGACACAGTAGCCACAGTCTGAGGCACTGTTGAGCACCCAAGCTCAACCCATGGGAGGAGACAATAAGCTCCATCTTCCATAAGGCTGGCCTGGAGGGCATAGTTGCGGCTGAGGTTGATGCCATAACTCCTGTAAACGTTCAACATACTGTAATGTATCTAACCCATCTACAAAGGGATCCCACATACCGCCTTCACCATAGCACATGCAAAATGTCCTCCATCAATCCTGCTGCCCCATCAGTTGGTGCTGCATACCGGCCATAGCCATAACCATTGTTATGCAGTTCACAACTGTCAGCAACTCCCCATAACCAATATTTCACTGGTGTGCCATTTGATGGCATGTCCTTGAGATTCCCAGTACCACCCAGTAACCATGGCTCCACTTCCCTTTAGAGACCCCTGATCAGCACATCTGGGGAGACAGCTATGTGACGCACAACTTCCATGACATTGTGCCATTTTATGTCTGTCAGACATGCACAACCCCATTGGCAACAAGCAGCTGCCACCAGGGCAATGCAACATTAAATGCACATCAATAAGGGTGAACAACACAACAAATCCCAAGAAAAGTCTTGCACAACATTCCCAACACCCGCATGCGGCCTGTAGGTTGTCCACATGCATTGTGTACACAAAGACCATGACCCAGTCAAAATTTGCACAGGCCCACCGTCTAATGAAACGCTAATAGACACCCCACAGAATTACAATGCAGCTGGTTAAATGTTCATGTAGGGCAGCATGCCACTCACAGACAGCCCATGTGTAACAGCAACCCATGGTACCAAATGAGTGACATGCAGCATCTGACAATGAGGCAAAATGCATTAAACAGATATTAGAGGCATATAAAAGTGAAGAGACATCACCTCACATCTCTTCCACCAGGCACTGAAGGCAGCCAATCAGGAGGTGAGGAGCCCAGTACATCTGCAGGCCACACATCAAAGGACGCAGACCAGGGATCTGCCATTTGAGGTGCTCTGACCCTGCTCCCTTGTGTTCAGGAGCAACCCTCCCCACCTTCATCCTGCCGGGATGCGAAGGTAAGAGAGGGCTACTCAATCCATTTGCCCCAAGCCCCCTGCGAGTGCACAGAAAAATCACCAAAATCGGTACTATTATTATTTTTGCACCGTGACTAGGAAGTTGCTAAGGATTCACCCAGCCATCCCCCAGAACGAAGGATCTGACCCCCTTTTCACCTACTAGATGCTATTTTCCCCATTGGAAGCCACAAGGCTCTAAGCCACTCCAAGATGGCCGCCTCCAGGGCTACCACCTCCTCACCCCTCTGAGCCTGCATTAGACAGACGTGATTGGTTCCCTTCCTCACCAAGAAGCCAATCGTATTACCGACAGGCGAGAGCCGGCCTTCGAGAGAAGGCTATCAGAAAAGGCTCGGCTCCTGACTGAGCTGACCAAGCTGTGGGCTGCTCCAGGTCACTAAGCTCTTCCATGGTGTATCTCCTTAGCCGCCCATGCCTGCCTGCAAACCCGGCCCCGCCAACACGGTGAGACACTGACATACTTCTCCGATCATACTGATACTTCTCCAAGCTGTCTCTTACGAGCGCCGGCCTATATTAATGACTTTATTGTATAACGCACCCGTCACTGGTGAACTTGTCGCTGTATGCCATCCCTTCACCTGCTTGTATGCTCCCACTAAAATGACTACCTGCCACATTGACCAAGCCACCTATGTTGGGGCATCTTGCTCCTACCTTCCGTGGGCCACGCCTCAGTAACTTTGAGTCTCCAGCCCAGCCTGATAGATATCCTCATGTAATACTCTATCATATTGACCAACTGTTTGCCCACCCGTCCGTATATATGTACATACGGATAAATAACCATCTGCATGTATGCATTACTCATCCACTACTTAGCCCGAAATTGTCGCTTTCTTTTGATCTTTGCTCCTTTGCCCCAAATTGCATTTGTTTATGCCCTAGCCTACAGTTGCACCTTGCCTGACTACTGTGCCTACGCACTAAATTGCTTTTTGTTTGTTCCTTAAACTATAGTGCACCTTACCTGACTACTATGCCTTAGCCCAGAACTGCATTTTGTTTGTGCCTTAGCATACAGTTGCACCTTGCCTGACTGCTGTGCCTAAGCCCTAAATTGCATTTTGTTTGTGCCTTAGACTATAGTGCACCTTGCCTGACTACTGTGCCTTAGCCTTGAACTGTATTTTGTTTGTGCCTTAGCATACAGTTGCACCTTGCCTGACTACTGTGCCTTAGCCTTAAATTACATTTTGTTTATGCCCTAGCCTACAGTTGCACGTGCCTGACTACTGTGCCTAAGCCCTAAATTGCATTTTGTTTGTTCCTTAGCATACAGTTGCACCTGGCCTGACCACTGTGCCTAAACCCTAAATTACATTTTGTTTGTGCCTTAGACTATAGTGCACCTTGCCCGACTAATATGCCTTAGCCCTGAGCTGCATTTTGCCTGAGCCCTAGCCTATAGCTGCATCTTGCCTGACCATTGCACTGTAGCCTTGTACCAGTATCCGCAAAGTGACTTGTTCACCAAGCTCCAGTATGCTTACTAAAGCCACTAGACAACGTATCTGCTTTTCTTGACTTATATTGAGTTTCACACTTTGCCTTGTTAGACGCCACACACAGGCCCCTGGGGACCTACCCGCAACTACACCTGACTCTCCCAACAACATGACAACTAAGCAACCACTAGCTATGGACAACTCTATACACCAAATTCCAAGCCACCCCCGCTCAACAGAATCCAGGAATACTCGCCTTAGAGCTAGACTAGCCAAAATATATGAGCCACCTAGAAGTTCGCTACCCATTTCTATAGGGAAAAGAATACCTAAAATCCTGCCTGCAACTATCGAGTCAGCAAACAACCACCCTCCTAAATCAAAAACCTGCACACCCTTGAATTCCAAACCCCAACACTCAAATTCTAGAGACCAACTAGCTTCTCACCCAGCAAATACAGCCCCCACTAGCCCGCGTATCAAAGGAGCTCTGATAAACTCTAGATCTCTAGTAGCTCATGCCATGGAGATTGCCGACCTGATTCTGAGGGATAACCTAGATTTTCTCACCATCACCGAGACATGGTTACACTCCGCAGCAGGTCCTATGCTTATGCTATCAGTCGCAGATGCCTATAGTATCTTGAGACAAGACAGACAAGGAACAAGAGGAGGAGGTATTGCCATTATTTGCAAATGTAGTCTTGCCATGAGCCTGCCCCCCCTTATGATATCCAATCATATGAAGAACTGTCAGTCAAAGTACCTTTGATTCATTCTCAACCCTTAATATACACCTGATATAGCATCCCTCAGGCCCAAATGGGACATTTGAGGATGACATCAACACAATCCTCGCTAACAACCTCAAATGTTCAATGCAAGCACTACTATTAGGTGACTTCAATTTGGGTTTCAATGACCCCTCGGATCTGCCTGCCCTGGCAACAGCTAACACACTAGTCGAATTAGGCTTCATCCAAAGAAGCACTACCCCACTCACAACAAAGGTAGAATACTAGACTGGGTGGTAGATCATAACTGCCATGCCAACATCCTCTCTATCTCACTGTTAGCCTGGACTGTCCACTGCCTACTCTCATTTACACTCTCCACCAATAGACTCCCACCCACTCCTCCCCCTATGGCTCCTCCCACACTTACCAGAAATAAAAAGAGCATCACAGCGGATAGACTTATCCCTGCCTTACTCCCCACCCTTAATGCTCTTCCTGCCAGCGCCGAGCCAGAGAGCATGGTTGAGGAGTTCAACAAAATTATGGCCTCTTCCTTGGAGCAGATCGCCCCCCCCTAAAACTCAGACCAAGTAAACCTAAAAGCGATCTAAACAAATGGTTCACACCCTTCCTAAAAAACCTAAGACAACAAAAAAGAAATTGCAAGGCTGCCTGGAAATTACTTCCCTCGGAAACCAACAAATTAAAGTTCACCAAACTCTCATCCCTTCACAAAAAAGAAATCTGCCTAGCTAAGCGAGCCTCTTATGACACTCAGATCTCCTGAGCTAATTCCAATATGAAAGAATTATTCACTATCCTCAAAGAATTAGAGACCCCCATCACTATACCAGATACATGTAAAAAAGACAAAAAATGGTGTTCAGATATCCAACATGCACTGGCTAACAAAGTTTCTACTTTACAAAATAAAATGTCCCAAAAAAAAACTCTTTAACGAAACCACCATCTCCCAAAATAACTGGGAACACAGCTGAAGCCCAACCTACCCGATTTAACTTCTATAAAGTTTCTATTCTCGAGGTAGAAAGAATTATTCTGTCCCTCAAAACATCCAACTGTCAGGGTAATCATTGCCCAGCACAGCTCATCAAAGATGCGGCCCGAGACCTATCACCCTTCATATCCAAGCTTATTAATGCCTCTTTTACCACCGGCACTATACCCACTAACCTCAAACAATCATGGGTACTCCCGCTCTTTAAAAAACCAACGCTAGACCGCTCAATACCTACCAACTACAGGCCAATCACAAAAGTCCCTTTTCTTCTAAAAATATTAGACAAGGTGGCCTACAAGCCATTCAAATATATTTGGAATTACACCACCTACTAGGAGCTAGACAGTCAGGATTCTGCCCACAACACGGAACGGAGACTGCCCTCATTGATCTCAAGACCCAAGTTGATGAGCTCAGAGACAATGGCAAATCAGCCTTACTCCTCCTCCTGGACATCTCAGCTGCGTTCGATCTGGTGGATCATACAATATTATGTAACCACCTCGACACAGTAGCACACTTCTCAAAGGACGCTGTATCTTGGATTAGATCTTTCTTAAGTGGCAGAACCATGAAGGTCTTTTCACCCTTTGCAGCGGCACACCCCATACCCATCACCTGCGGTGTTCCACAGGGATCCTGCGTTTCACCCACACTGTACAACATATTCACGAAGCCCCTTTTCGATGGTCTAGACCATCTTGGTATCACCTACACTAACTATGCAGATGATACTCAGATCCTCCTACCACTTTCAGGGGATTATAACAGGGATTTGGCTTTGGTGAACAGAGTGTACATCATCATCCAGGCATGAATGGCCATGCACGGTCTATGCCTGAATGAAGACAAAACAGAACTCATCATTCTGGGCACACCTACCAACCTAAAAATTGGGACCGGACTGCTCTTCATTCATAAATGATGGCAACCGCATTAAGGTAGCACGCTTTCATTCTCCAACCAGGTCAACACGCTTGCGTCCGCCTTGGCCTATACATGCAAACTTATAAGAACAGGTAAGCCATTTCACTCCAATAGCAGTTGTACCATCCTGGCCAGAGCACCCATCCTGTCCCGCCTGGATTATTGCAACGCCCTGTAGATGGGTTCCAGCAAATCCATCATTAGAAGAATTTAAACCCTACAAAACAATGCCGTTAAAGTGGCACTAGGCATCTCTAAAACAAACCACATTTCTGAGAATAGAAGACAGAATAATTGGCTCCAAATCAATGACAGGATCCTTCTAAAAACCCTTTCACTCACCCATAAATCTCTCAATAACTCTGCCACCATCTAACTCTCTGAGAGATTCCACAAACAGACATCCATAAGACCCACCAGATCAGCTATCAGGGACCGCTTAACCATCCCTATATTCAAACTAACCACGATTGGAGGCAACATTTTCCCCGTTAAAGCGGCTAAACTATGGAATTCCCTGCCCCCTACACTGAGAATAGACCAACCCTATCTCAACTTTAGAACCAATTCCATCCTATGGCTGAAATCTAATGACTATTAAATCACATGATGCCAACTGAACTGTAATTAACAATGCTCATTCCGCACGGCAACCCCTATCTGGTGCTCATAGCATATAACATTTGTAAATATTTGTAAATATTTGTAAATTGTGCTATTGTAAAACATCTATTTCACTTTCAAGACTTAACATATGCTACCCCCAAGAGGATCACTACAACTTTGTACATAATGCCTGTAATGTCTGTAAATTGCAATTTATCCTGCTTTGTAATTTATGCTTCACACTTTGTCCACCTGTAACTAAGCTTCGCATTATCTTGTAACTGTTGCGCCCTGATACCTCTGGGTCCAGCGCGCATTCTAAATAATAAACATAACAACATAAACAATAAACATAACATAACATTTGGGGGACATCATCTGGCAAGACATCCACAGCCATTTCCTTGATGGTGCCTACCACGGTACCATCCACCGAGCCAAAGGCACAGACCACCACCACCAAAAAAAAAAACATAGAAATGAGGGGCGCACAGGGGGACACCAATGCTATGGCTACGAGCACTACTGGATAGCAAGTAGATGTTGCCATCACCAGCACTGCTCCTACTGAAACCACCACCTTGACCCAGCCTGCTCCTGCAACTACTAAGATCACATGTGCCGCTGTTATTTTCAGTGGGATATCAACCAGCAAGTCTTCTCTCCCCTTTCCCCTCCGTCTCCTTTCCCCAACACAAACTCTCCTGTATCAAGTTGTCAGGCACATCTGTGGTACCTTGAAGAGGAGTATGGCACAGGCAGTGATGCCAATGGAACTCCGGTGCATGTTGCATGGTCATCAAGGGGGGAGCAGAGCCCCAGCACATCTTCCATGGTACCACAGAACACGCTGACTGGGATTTGGGAGAGGCTAAATTGCATGCAGTAGCAGCAAGAGAAAATGAATCAAATTGCAGAGGAACAACTGGGCCTTTCCCAGGCCATGAGGGATTCCGTGTAAGGGGCATCGAGACAGATGGCCAGTGCAATGGACAGGCAGAGCAGGCGCATGGGTGATTGTACTGCTGCTATCACCATGGTAGGGCAGAGGGTGCGGGAGCTGACTCAGGCCATGTCAGCCAGTTCTGAGACTTTCCGGGGGCCATTAGCTATCACTGCGCACATCAGGGGGATACTGGCAGGTCGATTTCTACTTCGCCCACTGAGAGCTCCGTCCCTAGCACTCTGGTATGCAGATCTCAGAGATTCTGCCAGGCACCCCACCACCTGTTGGGGACACAGCAAACGCAGGAACAAGAAGGTATGGGCATGCCAATGTCATTCTGTTTGAAGATGAGGGTGGTGGGAGGGAATTGGTATTGGGGTTGAGGGTGATGGGAGGACATTGGTGTTAGGGATGGGTGCATATTTGTTCAATAAATCACTTCGAACTACAGGCAATGGATCCAATGATGATTTAATTACAGTGATATATGTGAATAAAGTAAGTTGACAGCACAGTGACAGATGCATATGTTTGGTTTAAAAATGAGTTGTCCATTACGTCCTGGCAGACAATACTTCCTTCTCTATTGTGAGGTGCCCTGTTGTTACCTGCATCATCATCATCATCATCATCAGCATCAGGGAGTGCATTGTCCTCATCTGGAGTCATGGGAACATTCTGCGGTATGCACAAGATATGCAGAAGTGTGCAAGTGAAAACAATGTTACCTACTTCTGCTGGCCTGTACATGAGTGCCCCACCTGTCTACTGGAGGTGCCTGAACCTTCCCTTTAGCAGTCCAAATATGCGCTCAATGCATGCTCTGGTCCTCTTGTGTGCCTCATTATAGGCTGTCTCCTGCAGTGGATGGGGATTCATCACTGATGGCATCAACTATGGTAACAAGGGATGGCCTGAGTCACCTACAACAAGTAAAAAGGACAATTTTGAACTGACTGTTTCTTTGCTAAATGCTTGCTTCAATCACTTTTGTGCTGGTGGCCTTTTTGTGCGCATGGGTAGTTTTTGGGTGACACCCTGTACTTCATGAGGAGTAGAGGGGTGCCTTCACATGGCCACAGACAGAAGACTGCATTGTGTCCTGCATCATTGTTCATGTGTTTCTGTCTGTTTGGGCATCATCCATGAAGGTAATATAATGACAATGAGGCTATGGCATTCACTAACCTCTCTGTGCATTGGATGTGAAAGACTTGTTGGATTTGACAGGGGGATTGATTGTTGCCAGGAATCGTGTGCCTCCTTTCATGCATGCCAGGATCAGCTACAGAGTATTCTCAGGTGACTCTGTGGCCAGCGGTAGATGGGTGATGGTCCATGGGCTATTTTATGCTACATGACATAGGTATTATGATACTTGTAATTTACTCACAATTGTTCTCATGCCTGTCCTCATGTGTGCCTTTGAGCTACATCATTATCAGATTTCCTACTTTCATAAAAGCCAGGTAGGCTGTTCTCTGTGTGTGTTCATATATGCATGGGGTTGCTGTTCCTCAAGATCATGACATCATGTGTAGAACATGGGAATCGGACGCAGCGGTGGCTGACGGTGAGATCTGCCTCACATGTTATCGGGATGTTCATGGAATGGTACTGTTTCCAATTCCGATATGCAAGCTCCTCTGCCTGGGGAGGCACCACTGCCACATGTGTGCAGTCAAGTGCTGCTATGAAATTGGAGGAATAGGTGATGGCATAGAAACATGCCTTTGCTACGGGCACCTGGGCTTGGGTGGTGGACAGAATGATGTGGTAATACGCATGTCTCATGACTGCATCCAACACGTTCCAGCACTTTTGAGAATGTTGGCTGGGAAATGCAATGCAGAAACCCAACAATCTGTTGTTGGAATGCACACAGAATGCGCCTGTGGCATAGTAGTTGACAATGGACACCAACTTCAGCAGGGGTGGGATGGCAGTTCTGATGGTGATGGCACTCTGCAGATCACCATCTATCAGGTTCAGCAGCTCTGCAAAGGTGTTTCCGTCCAGGCGATACAGCAAGCCGAACTATTTATCAGTCAGTGTTCAGGGGGAAAGACAGACACATGGTACGGCTGGCCTCTGCAAAATACGACTTCTCTACCCTTTTGAGGGCCGCATCCTTCCCTCATGTGGCATTGCATGCCGCTGGACCTCAATGAACAAAAGCAGGTTGTTAATGTTGTAGCCCATGTGTGATTGTGACTGCATGTTGCTTGGAAGGAAGTGTGCCTAGAGAATGTGTGGGCCTTAAATTCACTTGGTTGCAATTATTGCCACCTGTGCATTGATTCCCATCAGCTGGATGCATTTACGTCAACCGTTTGGGTGGAGGTAAATGCACTATGTTTTTGGAGGAATGACTTCCAATGGTTGGTGGTATTTCGGTGGTTTTTCCACTTGTAATGTGATGGATTTGGCACTTTCTTTTTTGGCTGTAGTTCTTCAAGTGGATTTACCACTGGTGGTAAATCTGCCACGTTTCTGGGCCCTAAATCCACTGGCAGTAATTCCGTTGGGCTAATTCTGCTGGCGGAATTAGTGCCAACTTTTTGGACCTCTAATTCGGCTGAGTGGTAAAAGTGTTGGTAACGGATCTACCTCCACCTTGACCATCTACCACCATACTTGGAATGAGGCGCTATGTGTTAATAGCCTTAAAGTCCTTTGATAGGTCATTACTGCTTGGAACTAACTACTTTTCCCAAAGTGTGGGACTCGGCTTCCCCGGAGCCCATTATTTGGGACAGGGTCATTATCCCTTGATAATGGCCCTTCCCTCGGTCTTAAACAAGAGGAGTGAAGTTCTGGGAGCCTTTCTTCTTGTTCTCTCAATCAGTAAAGAAACTCAATCAGCTCCTCTCTGCCTGACTTCACTCCATCCTTCCAAAAACGCATTTCTGTATAACTTCTTTCTTCCCACCCTTCTTGTTATCCTTCACATCCATCTGCCACCCTAAACCTTGTTCTTAATGACGAGCTAATACTCTCATAACTGATGCCCTACCAATTTACATTGGTGGCCTCAACCGGACTTACTTGTAAATGGTCCAACAATTATAGCTGGATGCCAATCTCTCTAACCACACCATGGTTAGACTAACTACATAACAAATGGCAACTTGTATGACTTCATCTTCATTTCATTCTTTCACCACTCTCTTGTTATCGCTGGTTGATGATTCACTATCTAACCACTCACTCACCCACCCTCTTCACAATCTCTGTTGCCCCTCCTCGCTCAATTCCCCCTCCCCCATCCATCACTGAAAGAAAATACAAGTCTGATTACTTGGTTTCTTATTTTTCAATCTCTCTCACACCCACTTGCTCACATCATGATGCCCACACTATGCTAGCTAGCCTGTTTGAATATCACAATCCAATCAACTCCTTCACCCCATTTTATTTTAATTGTTCTTTTATAACACGCTTCATACCGGAGACCAACCGGTTTAGAAGTACGAGCCCGGGATTTGTACCTGTGTTGCTTGTTGCCCTTGAGCTATCCTCTTGGCCCCAACACACATTTAAGGATACACCTGGCCATCCAACTATTCAGCACACTCAAACATTTCCACTTATGCTGCTGGCATAAGCCTTGCATCACTGTCTCCTCACCACTTACACTGTCTCACCCCTTACCCTCATCTGTTGGCTCTGCCAAATCCTCATTATATCCACTGTGCACAGTCATCCACACAAACTCCTCCAGGCCCTCCAGGCCATGTGTGCCTCCACTGACTCCATTCTGTTTTCTCATCCATCTTCACTGATGACTTTGCTTCATACTTCTCATCTAAGATCACCAAAATAGGGAACGTCATGTCCACTCTCTGACTTCTACCACTTTTCCTTATCCCAGCTCCTGACCCCCACACTTTTCTCTCAACTTATTTTACCTCCTACTTCACCTACTGGGCTAATACCCATTCTCTACTCTATTGATCCTGTTGAACCCCAAACAATGAAAGAGTGCACTCTCACATGTTTTCATCTCTCCTCCCTCTTCAATCTCACTTTAACGAGTGGAACCTTCCCTGCTTGCTACGTGGTGGCTATAGGCGTACCCATCTTTCAAAAACATGCTGCTGGCCGTAAAAATCTTCTTCTCTCAACCTGCTTCTCTTCTGCAGCACTACTCCAAAATCTGGAAGAGATTTTTCTTCAACCACCTTGTCAACCACTTCGAGAAACACACACTATAGACACCCCTCCAATTGTGATTTTGCAGTCAGCACTTGACCAAAACAGCTCTCATACATGTTTCAAATGTTCTTACCAGTCCCACCATTTCCGCTTCTCCATACACATTCTATTTGATCCCTCTGCCGCCTTAGGCACTGTGGATCATCCCTCCAACCTCCAAACTCTTTCCTCCCTTTCCTTCAACATAACCTAAAAGGCGTGTTAAGCGCACGTTCACCCCTGAAGGAGCCTCTTGGTGCTAAAAACAGATGTTTATTGTTACCGCATTAATTTTATCTACAAAGTGAATGTGATGAGGGTTGGTTTGCTCCCAAGAATTGCGCACACAACAAAAATGAAAGTGCTCAGTTAAGCATTATTTAATGCACATCAAGAACAGCCGACCTGTGTTTCGAGCAACAGTGCTCTTCTTCCAAGGCTGCAAAGTTGTTTGAGTATATACACATATGTGAGAATCATACAAGTTGATTTGCAATGATTGTAAACCATCCAGACCAAAAAGCATAGGACATGCATAGGAGTGGTATTTAGTATAAACATCCCAAAATAGCCCAACAAGGTTTGCCAAATCAATTGTCAAAGTCAAAAAACACAAAAAACAAAACCACATATACCATAGCATGGCAATGAAATAAATATCATGAAAGGATATAGAGCAAATTGTTCATTAAAGTTCATGAGATGATCGAGTCAAGTGCCATGTATGAAAAGAGAAGAAAAAGAAATGAAACGAATCAATGATCCGAACTGTCTCGTGAATACAAAACTAATAACAACCATGTCCATGAGATCTCAAAAGTTAGGGAACCAATTTTACCTGAGCAAACTTTGAAATAACTCTGGTACTGCAAATGGAAACAGAAAATATATGGTGTTGTATAGCCACAAGGATAGTATTAGTAAAGATCCATCATTGCGGTTATCAAACAGATACCTAACTGGTATACACTTCAAAAATTACGGCAATTGCCAATAATTCTTACCTATATGATTGTAAATCATGAATCGAATAGAGGTTGCGGCTCCGCTGCAAGCGGAAAAGTGCTAGGCTAGCTAGAAGGAGATAATTACATTTTAATTTTTGATTGATGTCATACAACAAAAACGTATTAAATAAACCCACATACCTATATAGACGCAATTGCGTGTTGAGACTGGAGTTGTCAAATCAAGCATAAAAAGTTGAGGTTGACCAAGATAGACGGCATGCACCAGACGCCGTGTAAGGGGGAAAAAGCAGAGAAAAGTAAAGATTTAATTAGAGAGAGTAATTGACACTCGCGAGTGCGAGATGGTGACGTGTGTATGACCCCAGGGCACAGTGTCTGTAGGGGTCTACGCGAAAGACCTGGACTCACCAGTGTTTCCGCCCGTACTGAAAACACTGGAGCCTCGCGCCTAGTGGCTAAGCTCCTATTTCAATGGATACAAGCGCTATGTGAATGACTAGAACCGCTGAAGCGTGCGTTGTCTTGCGGCGGCCATGTTGGGTGTGAAACACACATTCTGTACACTTAAATAAACAGTTGGAGCGCATTGACTATTGGTTTAATTAAAATTAAAGCAAATGCTGAGAGCTAATCTGGCCAAGAGGTACTGTGTATAAATTAGAATAGGCTGTAAGCCACAATTGCAACAATTAATATAAAGAATCTTGGCCATCAACCAATAGTGCCAACTAATTGGTTTACCATTTATTAACGGTCAAATGGCAATAGTACACCATATTAAAGGTACCGCACCATTACCCAAATGCCACCAATTGGCATCGGAGACAAAAGGGATACAGCTGTTAAATTATACAGCAATTGGCAATGTGAAAAGGATAATAAAAACCCATTTATGGTGCAGCCTGTGGCCCCCGGTACTTAGTGTCGCGTCCATATGGTCTAATTCAATTATAAGTGTGTAGTTGCTGCTTATGCACATGGGGCATTAGTGGCTACCAGTGTTGGTTACACAAGACAGTTCCCATCCAAAATATATGCTGACAGGTATGGAACCCCCATACTGATCTAATACAATAATTTAGCAATTAGTTCATAGAAACACAGATAATTCATGATCACTGTTGAGGGCATTGGATACAGTTCGATATTGACAAATCAACTGTGCTTCCAATTGTCTTAATTTCAAAGTGAGATTACCTCCACGTTGTGGTAAAGATACTTTTGCCATGCCGACAAATTTGATCTGTGTCTTGTTATCTAGCTGGTGAGTTTTTTGCCAGTGCATGGCAAGTGGGTATTTTGACTCATGGTTGGAAATGTTAGATAAGTGCTCCCTTATTCGCGTCTTGAGAGGCCTAATAGTGCTACCAATGTAGTGCTTACCACATACGCACAAGATGCAGTAAACACAGAATTCTGTGTTACAATTAATGAAAGAGTTCACTTTAAAGATGCCAAGTTTACCAAAATCAATTTGAGAGGTCTCAAATGCGTGACAACACACTGAACATCTTCCACATTTATGGAAACCTTGGTTGCATCTCTGACTGAGCCAAGTTGTAGTGAGTTGTCGGTTATCCATAAAGGAAGAGGATAAAATATTTTTCAAATTACTTGCTTTACTATAAATGAAATTAGGAGAATTATCCAACCATGGTGAAATCTCTTGATCTAATTGTAGTAAGTGCCAATGGTGTCGAACAATTTTATACAGGTTAGAGCTATCTGCGTTGTACCGTGTAATAGAGTTCAATTTATTGGTATGAGTAGAAATGGATCTGATTTTGGGAGTGAATAAGTCCACTCTCTTCATATTTTGTGCAGCATGTTCTGCTTTAGTCACCGTGCTTTGATCATACCCTCTTACTTTAAATTTCTCACGTAAAAACTTGCATTTATTTGAAAAGTCCCTGTCATTTGAGCAATTCCTACGTGCTCTAATAAATTCGCCTTTGGGTATATTAGTAATAACCAACTTTTTATGGCAACTAGAAGCATGTAGGATTGCATTAACCGAAGTTGCCTTACAGAATGTTTTTGTAACAATGATATTGTCGACCAGATTAATTGAAAGATCTAAAAAGTTAATGCTGGTACTACTGTATTCATGTGTGAATGAGATTCCCCAATCATTGTTGTTCAAATAATTAACAAATCCATTAAGACCGTCCACTGTGCCTGTCCATACCAAAAACACATCATCTATGTAGCGTTTCCAAACATGAATAAATTCAACAAACGGATTATCAACGAATGCAAATTGCTCCTCGAAGTGGTGCATGAAAATGGTGGCAAGTGCTGGGGCATAGCTAGCCCCCATTGCTACACCGATTCTCTGCTTGTAATAACAATTCTTAAACAAAAATACATTGTTGCATAGAGCACAAGACAGCATTTCTTTGACCATTACAATGTGTTCAAAATAGGATGCCGAATGTTTACGATAGATGAAGTCTACAGATGCGACTGCTTTTTCATGATTGATTGAAGTATATAAGGCTTTGACATCAAGTGTGACCAACAACATCCCAGAAATAACTTGTAGTTCAGACAACATTTGGAGTATATGCATTGTATCACGTAAGAAAGTGGGAATTGAAGTAACTAAGAGTGCTAAACATTCATTAATGTAGATGGAAATAGGTTCCATGATGCCCTGCCACCGCTTAGAATTGGTCTTCCTTCAGGTATCTGTGCAAAGTGTTTATGTATCTTGGGCAGGAAATATGCGGTCGGCATGACAGGGCCATTTACAAGAAGAAATTGTTTTTCTACATCTGTTAATATGCCGCGTGAATGCCAATTACACAGTAATGTGCTCACTATATTTCGGCGCTGGGGCAGGGGATTGACTGACAATTGTTCATTGCAACCAGGGGAGTTTAGATGTTCTAATGCCATGCTAATGTAGTTTTTTTTATCCATCAAAACTACATTACCCCCTTTGTCCGCTTCCTTAATGATTAGCGCATCATTGTCCATTAATTTACATAATGCAGATTGTTCAGAAGACGATCAATTATGTTTGGGACTAATGCATTTTTTGCCTTTAGAAATATCCTCTAAGCGATGGATGTCGTTGATTACGGCCTAATGAAATGTATCAATTATATTATCTTTCGGAAAAATTGGTACAAATTCAGATTTGTTTGAAAGTTCTTTTATTTTCAAATGTTGTTGTTGTATGTCTAATTCTTTCATTAGATCGCTGACATTCATCATTGGGTTTTGTTCACATTCATTGAGAGACAATAATACATGTGTGTTGTGCATCATTTGCAGTGTAATTTCAGATGGACTGTGGGTTGGGTCTTGTAATATTTTACTTGAATTGCAAAATATTTTTTAAGTTTAAGCTTTTGAATAAACTTGAACAGATCAATTTGTATCTGGACATACTCATTGTATCTAGATGGGGCAAAGGAAAGTCCCTTGTTTAGTACTGCACATTCACATGGGGAGAGTGGATAGCTACTGAGATTACAAATTAGATTTAACGGGTCTGATTCCTCAGATTCGGCTGGTAAGATGACCTGGTTACTCTTCATTGAGGTGGAGGAGCGTTTCCTCCTTTTGGGTTGACCGCCCCTTGTGCCCCTATGCTTGGGCCTGGGGTTGAAGTATTTGTCGTGAGTGGTACTTGAAAACAAACTTTTTTCATTGCTGCTAGTGCAGCTTGCCGGTTTCCTTTTTTGAAACTGTGTATCTGTTCCAAAAAAGCCGACGGTTGTACAGTAGTTGATTCTCCTGTCGGAGTCTCGGAATCAGCAAGTATCTCATCATCTGGAAGTGTGGAGCCATTAGTGGGTGTCTCTGACCCAGAGGCTCGGCTTGTGCTTGGTCTTCCGCTTTCACTATCTATGCCCGAGCTTGCAGGTGAAGATCCTAAGCCAATCCTCGGTGTCCAAAAGGTACAATGAAAGGTTTGGCAGAATGGGACAAATTGAGGTTTGGTGCACTGACCAGAGATTGAGATAGTTGACGGGCAGCAATTGGAAGCAAAAGTGTGGGCACCCTGCCTGAGGTGTACACGTAAAGTGAATGTGATGAAGGCTGGTTTGCTCCCAAGAATTGCGCACACAACAAAAATTAAAGTGCTCAGTTAAGCATTATTTAATGCACATCAAGAACAGCCGACACGTGTTTCGAGCAACAGTGCTCTTCTTCCAAGGCTGCAAGGTTGTTTGAGTATATACACATATGTGACAATCATACAAGTTGATTTGCAATGATTGTAAACCATCCAGACCAAAAAGCATAGGACATGCATAGGAGTGGTATTTAGTATAAACATCACAAAATAGCCCAACAAGGTTTTCCAAATCAATTGTCAAAGTCAAAAAACACAAAAAACAAAACCACATATACCATAGCATGGCAATTAAATAATTATCATGAAAGGATATACAGCAAATTGTTCATTAAAGTTTATGTGATGACCGAGTCAAGTGCCATGTATGAAAAGAGAAGAAAAAGAAATGAAACAAATCAATGATCGGAACTGTCTCGTGAATACAAAACTGATAACAACCATGTCCATGAGATCTCAAAAATTAGGGAACCAATTTTACCTGAGCAAACTTTGAAATAACTCTGGTACTGCAAATGGAAACAGAAAATATATGGTGTTGTATAGCCACAAGGATAGTATTAGTAAAGATCCCTCATTGCGGTTATCAAACAGATACCTAATTGGTATACACTTCAAAAATTACGGCAATTGCCAATGATTCTTACCTATATGATTGTAAATTATGTATCAAATAGAGGTTGCGGCTCCACTGCAATTGAAAAAGTGCTAGGCTAGCCACAAGGAGATAATTACATTTTAATTTTTGATTGATGCCATACAACAAAAATGTATTAAATAAACCCACATACCTCTATAGACGCAATTGCGTGTTAAGACTGGAGCATAATTATTATGCTTTTTGGTCTGGATGGTTGCAAATCAACTTGTATGATTGTCACATATGTGTATATACCCAAACAACCTTGCAGCCTTGGAAGAAGAGCACTGTTGCTCGAAACACGTGTCGGCTGTTCTTGATGTGCATTAAATAATGCTTAACTGAGCACTTTAATTTTTGTTGTGTGCGCAATTCTTGGGAGCAAACCAACCCTCATCACATTCACTTAACGTGTACACATCAGGCAGGGTGCCCACACTTTTGCTTCCAATTGCTGCCCGACAACTATCTCAATCTCTGGTCAGTGTGCCAAACCTCAATTTTTCCCATTCTGCCAAACCTTTCATTGCTCATTTTATCTACCTCGGAAGAATGAAAACCTGAGTGGACCTGCTACAATGAACCTATGACCATGAGGTCAAACAGAGGTCCCTGTAGAGAACGCATTAGTCCACTGAGCCTAAGAACACTGTCAAGAAAATCATACTTGACAGTTTGACGTCCCACCTCTCTGACCTCTACTTCTTGATCTCCTGGGACTTAAGCACTCCATCTTCGAGCACCACAGTTTACAGTGAGCAACCCGCAAGCTTCAGTCATAGGCCCACTCTTCTTCAGCACCTAAACCTCCCTGGGTGCACCCATTTAATCATTTTGGCTTCCATTACCACCTCTTTGTCAATGACAAACACATCTTCTTCTGCTTGCCATACAACTGGATGTGTCTGCGTTGATGGATGTCAAAAACAACCCATAAAGAAGTAATCTTTCCCCAGCCTCCAATGTAAACCCCACCCTCCTATCTTCTACTTCCTTTTCTCTCGGCCATCTCGCTCCTTCAGCGAAAGCTTGCAATTTTAAAGTCCCCTGTGACAGCAAGCTTAAACTCAATGAACTCATGACAGCCTCTGCAGGCAGAATTAACATTTTAAATATCAAGGATATCTGCTGGCATCTCACCCGAGTACTCGACCAATGCTCTCCTCTCTATCCTGGTCCTGAGCAAAGTCAATGCTTCTGGGCCTTCCCCTCTACTCTTTCACTCAACTTTGACACACACACCATCTACAAACTACCTGCATCCACTCTCATATTGGGGTACCAATACCACACTGGATGGCGTTCAATGAAAAATACCTCCTTTTCAAGGTTTTACTCCTTATCTTCAAATCTATCCATGCCTCTACCCAAACTTCCTTGCACCATTCTCCCCAATATAGATCTTGGGCTCTTTGCTCTTTAACTCTCAATAGGCTCTGCCCACCCTGTGACAACTCCTGCTTCGTCTGCTTCTCTCTACTGGCACCCACCACAGGAATCCTCTCTCCTTTGCCAGCAAAGTAATCCAGTCCTTAGAACTGTTCAAGACCAGGCTGAAGCTCCACCTACTCATAGTGAAGGAGCTTCATTAATGCCTGCTTATACCCTTCTAGATATAAAAGTACAACACATCCGTATGCCTTGATGGAATGCCCTGTGTGCTCGTGCAAAGTATCCCCTTGAATAGGCAAGAATTGTATCAAGAAACCCCCTATCAGTGACTGATGTCCTGATCAGCTACGGGTTACACCTCAGTCTATGACTTGTCCCTTTTTGTTCCTGGCTTGTGACCCTGTAACCACTCACAGAACAATGGGATATTCCCTTTTCCATTTGTCCTAATTTGGCACAGGTAGTATAGCTCAGTGACAAGGTGCTCCACTAGGAAGCAAGATGACGCAGAGCGACAAAGGTTCGAACCCGGAATCTTTGGTATTAAACCAGTTATAAAAAAAAAAACAATTCTAATTATACGATTACGGTGGCTCAAGAACTCATCTAATCAGGATCTCTCTCCAGTAGGCGAGGGTGTATTCGAAGCTCAGGAGTTGTTATGATTGGTTTGTTAGAGACCTTTACATAACAAACAATCTTGCAGCCAAATGCCCACATGCATGCCAGTTTTTCCACCCTCAGCCATGTAGCCTCTTTTGAGAATATGCATGCAAGGCTGGAGGTGTTCCTTTATCCTTGTGGGCTCACACCTGTATCAATGGCCTGGGGGAACCCCCCTTGTGTTGCTACCAGGGACAGTGAATTCCATGTGTAAATCCTTGTGGAAGCAGAGACAGCTCAGCTGTGGAGAAATAGCATGAGAATGTCCTGCAACAAAGAGCCGGAAATTGTGAATCACAGGAATTAGCCTGCTAAGGGAATGGAAAGTCCCTCAGTAATAGGAGGAATCTTTTCAGAGAACATGTCTGGGCAGCTCCTCGATGCCGGTTAGCAGATTTCTTGCAGTAGTGCAATCTTGTTGCATTTTCATTTGTTTTTGAGGCTTTATATATAGCAGAAGTTAACATGCATTAAGGGGTGGGGGCTACATTATTTAATATAGGATCTTCCGGCCATGTTGGTGGGATGTGATGTGGTCCTGCTAGAAGCTTAGTTTAGTGTCAGCTAGCATTGTTTGCATGCAGGCTTTGGTCACCCTGCGACCATCTGTGAAGAGGAATGCAAATGTGCTGCTCTCAGCCAGTGATAATGTGCAGTCGTCCCCACAACCACTGATCTCTGCCTCTGCCAGAGCTGTTTCTGTAGCTCGCAGTAGCCCTGAGTATTTGCTCTGTAATTGCAGCCTTGATTCCAAATCCTGCGCACCAAGAAGGCCTGACCATGAGAAGTCAGAAAGTAGAGATCTGGCACAGAAAAGGCGCAAGCGCTGCGTGCCGAGATGGAGCATGCGCCAGCCGTGGTGCAGAGAAATAATTGCACGGCACGCGTATTCATGGATTTCCTGAGGCATCAGCAGCCCCCACGTGCAGTAAAAAGCAAGCAAAATGCCTAACAAGGCACAAGCCTCCGTGTCATTCCTGGGCCAGCATACAGCCCCCCTAGCGAAATCACGTGAAATCATGTGAAAACTCTGCACGATCCCCGGCCGCACCCCAGCGTAATCACGCAAAAACACCTCGCAATTCCCGGCTGCACCCTAGCCTAATCAGGTGAAAACTCGGCACGATCCCTGGCTGCATCCCAGCGTAATTGCATGAAAACACCTCACAATCCCTGGCCGCACCCTACCCAAATCGCGTGAAAACGCTGCGCGATCCCCGGCTGCACCCCAGCGTAATCACAGGAAAACACCTCGCAATCACCGGCCGCACCCCAGCCAAATCGCTTGAAAGCTCTGCCCGATCCCTGGTCGCACCCCAGTGTAATCACACGAAAACACCTCACAAACCCCGGCCGCACCCCAGCCAAATCACGTGAAAACTCTGCATGATCCCCGGCCGCACCCCAGCGCAATCGCACAAAAACACCTCACAATCCCCGGCCGCACCCTAGCCAAATCACGTGAAAATGCTGAGCGATCCCCACCCGCACCCTTGCATAATTTCACGAAAACACCTCGCAATCCCCGGCCTCACCCCAGCCAAATTATGTGAAAACTCTGTGCGATCCCCGGCTGCACCTCAGCGCAATCGCGCAAAAACACCTCACAATCCCCAGCCGCACCCCAGCGTAATTGCACAAAAACACCCTGTGATCTCACCCGCACCCCAGCCAAATTGTGTGTCCGCACCTCGCAATCTGCAGCAAGCATAACCCTCCTGACAGGACACCCCCACCCCAGCCCCCATCACCTGTGACCGCACTCTGCAGGCAGCCCTCTCCACATGGGACACCCCAGCCCCCATCACCCATGACGCCACCCTGCAGGCAGCCCCCTCCACATGGGACATCCCAGCCCCCATCACCTCTGATGCAGCCCCCTCCACATGGGACATCCCAGCCCCCATCACCTGTGATGCCACCCTGCAGGCAGCCCCCTCCACATGGGACACCCCAGCCCCCATCACCGGAGAAGCCACCATGCAGGCAGCCCCCTCCACACAGCCCCCATCACCTGTGACCCCACCCTGCATGCAGCCCTCTCCACATGGGACACCCCCACCCCAGCCCCCATCACCTGTGACCCCACCCTGCAGACAGCCCTCTCCACATGGGACACCCAACCCCAGCCCCCATCACCTGTGACTCCACCCTGCAAGCAGCCCTCTCCACATGGGACACCCCATCCCAGTCCCCATCATCTCTGACCCCACCCTGCAGGCAGCCCTCTCCACATGGGACACCCCGACCCCAGCCCCCATCACCTGTGACCCCACCCTGTAGGCAGCCCTCTCAACATAGGATACCCCAGTCCCCATCACCCATGATACCACCCTGCAGGAATCCCTCTCCCCATGGGATACCCCAGCCCCATTACCTGTGACTCCACCCTGCAGGCAGCCCCCTCCACATGGGACACCCCAGCCCCCATCACCTGTGACACCACCCTGCAGGCAGCCCCCTCCACATGGGACACTCCAGCTCAGCCCCATCACCGGTGACCCCAACCCTGAAGACAGCCTCCTGCACATGGGACACGCCATCCCATCACCTGTGACCCCACCCTGCAGACAGCCCCTCCACATGGGACAACCCCACCCCAGTCCCCATCACCCGTGACCCCACCCTTCAGGCAGCCCTCTCCACATGGGACACCTCACCCATCCCCATCACGCATGACCCCACCCTGCAGGCAGCCCTCTCCACATGGGACCCCCCCACCCCAGCCCCTATCACCCATGACCCCACCCTGCAGGCAGCCCTCTCCACATAGGACACCTCCACCCCAGCCCCCATCACCCGTGAACCCACCCTGCAGGCAGCCCCCTCCAGACCGGACATCACCTGCATGCTGGACGCTAACATAGTGACACATCATCACGCCATCAATCGTGTGTCGTGCATCTTGACTGCTGTGTTGTGACACCACCCCGAATATCCACTGGAAAATGTATCCTGCAAACACAAATAAATGCATACACCTGGGCCACATGCATGGGTGTGGCAGCTGCTGAAACACAATTGCTGTCCGCAACCATCTCCCAACATACACATATAACAAGTTAATGGTGAAGTGAGGCCCTACTGTCCATGTGACAATGTCATGTCACAAAACCCCATGGAGAAATAGTTAGACAATGACAGAATAAAAAGCAGCCTCAATGTGTGCCACATGAACAGACACTGCCCAGGCGTGTCACAGCCTGAGACTCAATGAGCTGCTATTACCAGAACAGATTTCCTAATAAACACATCACTGTTCCTCCATCTGTGCAGGATATGATATGAAATCATATAAAATGATATGGCATTCATAATGTGCCCATACACAAGTGTTTGTAGGTGCAACAAGTCAGGGGAGGGGGAACAGAGTGAAGACAGAGACAATGATCTTGCTAGGCCAGGTGACATTGAGATGGCGCAAGTAGATGGGAAGTGGAGAAGGTGAAAAGTGCAGGGGGACGGGGCAGTGCAGTACATGGGAAGGACATCATAGCAAATACAATAACAATGAAAATCAGTAAAGTGCGGCCAGCTGGTGGCAAGTGCAAGGCTAGGAGCAGACAACAGGTGTCAAGTGCAGGTAGAGTGCTGTAGGAGTACAGAAAAACAGTCCAAGTGCAAGGGATGCCAGGGAGGTAGTGAGGGTGTGCAAGTGGCTGGTTAGGGGACCTTGGCCCGAGGTCAGAGGGTAGCCAGGTGACCAGTGTAGATACAGACAGGAGTTCATCAGGGGATAGGAGGACCGAAAGCACAAGCAAAGAGCAATTACTTGAGTTCTGACTGAGTACATGGCAATCAGACAGTGCGCCATGCACTGAGACAGCTGCATTGGTCTGCTGATGTGTAAATCCAAAGTAATGTCAATATTGCGTGGCAGTGGAAGAGGTAGACCAACACCAGAGACAATGATAACTGCAGAAACACATGCTGGTGAAGGTGAAAGCACGACATATGTGTTACACAGCATCAAGAAGATCATGTGCCAATATCCTGAACATGTACTACTCCGAGTCACCCCACCAACCTCCCTCACAAACACAGTGGGGGCCAATACATAGTGATGCTGCACATGTGAAAGCAAATGCCAGTTTACTGTGCATACCCAAACTCCCCCTTCACACTCCTCCACCGGTCAGCCACATGTGTATATTCACCACGCAAATGGATACCAAACATGACACATGCATGCAAGTAACCAGACACATGACCAATGATGGTCAGAACCAGAGACACTAAACAGAATAACAAACCGGCACATTGCCCAAAAAACTGTGAGAAACAATGACTGTGAGTTAAGAAAATAAATTATATTGAACAGTTGTATTGTGTTCATACACACTGTAAATTAAAGACCTAAATATGTAAATGAAAAAAATATAAGAATGTAAAAGTGTCCACAAAATTATTTACAATACCATCAAAAATAAAAAATAAAATAACCATTACTGCATGGTGAAGACAAAAAAGACCAATAAAACCATTTACACAATAAACATGGAGTAATGTCCAAAGTCCACTCCAAATAATAAAACCCACACATGAAGAACTATGTAGAACAAAATTGAGTAATGTCCCAAAGCTCTGAATCTATATAAATAAAAATGTTTGTTTGTTCAAAATCGTAAATCTTTGAAAGTTCTTCACTGATTGCTTTGAAAGTTTGACACAACGTTGCATTTGAATGGACGCGTGTTTTTATATACCTACTATACATAGATGTCACACATGTGACAGGTAAAAACATACTTTTTCTGAGAAACAGCGCCATCTGTTGGACATAAAAGCAACACACGCTATACTAACTATTTTACTGAAAAACAGCACCATCTGTTGGACATAAAAGAAGCTTCAGATCTGTTTTCGTTCTCAAAAGAATGAACGCAACAGGCTGAGAGTGGCTGAAAGACGTCAACAATAAACAGCAGGTCAGTGTCAAATATGACTATATGCTCAGCAATCACACGATTGCAATCGCCTAGCATTCCGGTACAACCCAGCTGATGATTATAGTTTGAGCCGGCATGTTCTCATCGGCACCATGACTGAAGTGTGTCCTTATTGCAAGGATCTGAAATTTTATGGAGAAACGAAAGGAATGTGTTGCGCTGCCGGGAAAAATAAACTGCCTCAACTTGGAAAGCTGCCAGAGCCATTAAAAACTTTGCTTGCCGGATATACCGCTGAATCAAAGCATTTCCTATCTAACATCAGGAAATACAACTCATGCTTCCAAATGACATTGTTCGGCACAGAAATTGTAACAGCTCAATTCATGCCAACTTGTGTTTGCAATCACCATCAACAAAGCTCAAGGCCAATCATTATAATTGTGCGGTTTAGATCTAGACACAGATTGCTTCTCACATGGACAATTATATGTTGCATGTTCTACAGTCGGCATTTCTGCACAGACAATGGAAAAACATTATTGTATACCCACAAGAATTGTGAAATGAAACATATTAGAAACGTGCGCTTTCTCTTTTCTTTCTTTTCCATTTAACCAGACTGAGCCACAGCAATGCATGGCCAGGGACAGCTAGTAATGAATAAAATAAACATAAACTTATACCTAAAAAACTATTTACAAAGGCAGCGAGCTAGTCCTTCTCCTCACCAATCTGACTCAATGGGCATCATTCCGAGGTGGGCGCAAAGGGATACCAGGCACCGTTAAGGTAATCCCTTTGTGCCCTACTACGAGTTCCCTTAGCGGGTCCCTTCCTTAACGCCTGGGCGTTAAGGACGGGACCCTCTAAGGGAAATCAGAGGCAAAAACGGTACCGCAAATTGCAGTACCATTATTAGATACTTCCCCCTTCCCAATGACCCCATGGGGGCTCAAATGGGAATGGGGAATGGTTTGGTGAATGGGGACTTACCAGTCCTGCCAAGGTCGGACTGGACCGGTAAGTCCCCATCTCACCAAACCGACATGGTACCGGTATGGAAGGTAGTCATGGCGCAAATAGCGCCATGACTACCTCCATACTCGGAATGAGGCCCTACGTCTCAGCCAGGGCATCATCGAACACTGTGTCCAATTCCCCTAGGCATGCCTCTGCTCTCTCCTCAAGGGCTTGCAGGGACTCCAGCATGGTCCTCTCCATCCCCTCCCACTCCCTGCAAGTATCCTCGAGGACCTCAGCTTACCTCTCTACCGACGCAGTGCAATCTCCGCTCTGGCTATGGTGAGTCTCGCCACCCAAGCCCGCTGCCTGTCTGCCCTGATTAGCTGCCCGTACTGCACCAACACGGAAGACATCCTGTGCGAAGGTCCATATTTGCGTCCTGCCTGATGCCGGATACCTGCCCCCTTTGGATGCTAAGCCCTGCGTCACAAAGCCTCCTACTCAGAGCCTGCTGCCGCCTTATTGCCCAGTGCCTGCGTTGCATGGCCACTCTCCGGCGGCCTAATGAAATTACCCAGAGTGTCTGGCAGGTGCCTTTCTCCTGGGTGCCTACTCTCCCTCCATTAGCATAGCTCCTGTTATAGCCTGGATCGGCGTGGTGACCACCTCAGCTGATCGAACTTTGACTCCCAACTCAGGCAGGGATGTGATCTCCACCAGATAGGCTGACGTTGTTGGGACAGGTATACATGGGGCCCTGGTGGTTTCTGGGCCGGAATGTGCCCGGGAGGATGACTGGCGCACAGAGGAGCAAACGAAGAAGGAGTTGCATAAGTGGCCAGCCCACACAGCCAATTCGAGACCAGGAACATTGCTAGCCAGTTCAGAAATGCCAGACCTCATTGTGATGATGTGCAAGCCCACAATTTTAAGCCTGCACATCATGAAGAATGGCGCCTGTACGCCTCGCGATACCATCTAGCAGGGATACCGCTCAGTCTTGAATGGCCAGAACGCAGGCATTGGGGTGTCGGTTTGTGTGGAAACATCCGACACCTGCGGATGGGTCCAGCCTGGGGCATACCGGCAGGTTCAAACTGGTGAAGGTGCTGGCCCAGGGGCAGGATTTGGCACAGGCACCTCCACGGCGACCTGCACTGCCTCCTGCCCCTGAGTCTGGAATGCAACAGTCACACCCACCTCATCACCCCCGCCAGGCCCCATGGACTGGGCTGATAGGGCCTCCTCCTCCTCCCCTGCGAACCTGGATGCCTCCCCATTGACTTCCGCAGTGGATTGCCCCTGTGTGAGCTCACCTGTCCCCCCCACTGCTAAGGAGTGCACATCCACCATCGCCCTCTCGGACCTCCCCTCAGCAGCTGTGGACGATGTTTGTGATGCGGCACCAGTCTTCTCACTCCCCGATGAGGTTGATGCTAGGGGGCGTGACTGGGACTTGCGTCTCTGCCCAGTGGAGGCATCCATGCTTCCTTGCTCCACAGCACTTTCTCTGCCCTCTTCTTCCAGCACCACTGTGGATAAGGATACATAGAACACAAACATCAGGGTACTGTACCTATGTGTGTTTGGCACAAAACATATGCACATGAAGTACACTGCCGAAGGTCACAACCATCACCACCCTCCACAACACACAGATACAACAGACAATCACATCCTTGTTATGGCACTGTCACCACCTACAAATTGTGCATGCTACTCACACATGCGTCATGGGACATACGCGTGTCATGCACACACATCACCTGACAGTCCTGAAGCAGTGCACTGAGCTATCACACCAGAGTCCCCTCAACGTCAATCAGGCAGCAAGAGTAGGACACACATTGAAATGCACCAGTTACATCCATCCAGGAGTGATGGCCAGGCACACAGTCCCATCTCAGGCACATACACATGTACACCATACCTGTTCATGATGTTGACGACAACATCCATCTGTCACACCTCTCACACAGGCACGTCTCAGACACATGTAAGAAACCACGTGCACATCATAATATGCAGCAGTGCAACACACATAGCAAAAGTAACACTGTTGGAATCACATATGCTTCATTGAACACATGTGCAGCACTGTCTGAGACATGCACACAGACATCCGTACAAGAGACATACTTGCCGTAAGGCCAAGGTGCACACTCCCACCATACATCAATATCCACATGCACAGTGGAGGACAGCAACACATGGACATTCACCTGACGACTCCAGACAGTGCTCTAAATCACTGACCTGGGTATGCAGTGCCGGGTAAAACCTTCCAGGACCCACATGTCCGTGGTGTTCGACGTGCCCAGACGCCCCCCTTGGTTGGCACCAGCCTGGAGAAGGCGCCGGGCCTTGTTGTGGGTCCTGGATTGCAGGTCCTACCAGTGCTTGTGCACATGGTGGTAGTCACGGGGTGCCACCCCCTCCGGGTTGATGGCACCCACGATCTGGTCCCATATCAGCTTCCGTCCTTCCTTGCCGACTTGCATTGCAGGGTTGAAGAGGGAATCATAATGTACCAGGTCATGCTCCATCAGGATGTCAACTTTCCTGGCTGTGTAGTTGACAGCCCTCTGCTTCGCTACCGTGGGGTTGCCACTTGCCTCTGAAGGTGTTTGCTCAGACATGGCAACCCCTGAGGCAGGTGTGGGTGGGCAAGGTGGTCCTGGGGCTGGGCCGTGGAGTGGTGGTGATGTTCTGCCACATTGGGAGTCTTCTGAATCAGCTGAGGTGGTCACAGGGCTAAGGACAGGAGCACTGGCAATGGCTTGACCGCAGACACTAAAAATGCAGGACAGGTGGGCAGCAGGCACACACAGTGGGCAGGCAGCAGCAGATGGCTCGTAGGAGGCAGCTCAGGGCAGTAGGAGGCAGGTAAAATGGCTCGTAAGCAGGATTGTGTGGGTCTTCCGTGTTAATCACGTGGGCAGCTAGAAACAGAGTGACGGTTACTTTGCACGTGCAAAATTAGCACGTACAGGTGAAATCAAAGGAAAGGTCATAATCCTGTAAATTACGTGACACATGTTGGCCGTTGGGGTTGCCGTTCAGATTAGGATTAAAGAAGTGCGTAGGAGAACATCACACGCTTGAGCGAGGGAACGGATAGATGTGTGGACTTTTGGAGATTTTTGGGGTGCCATGCATTTTGTTCACTACTGTGCAAGTGGGATCTTCTTATTTTGGTGGGGGAATTGCCTCTTCGCACACGTGCATGTACATTTCCCTATTTTCAGAGGCTAACGATGAGTCGCGAATGCATTATTTATACTCTGGGTGCCCCTGTGTATCGCGTACCCCCGTTGTTAACATCACAGTTGTTTACGTGGGCTTCGCGTACGCATTTTCTGTGTTGCTGGGTGCCACATCATACCACGTAATGCTTTTATTTTTCATGTGAGCTACCGAGAGGTCGTGCACGTGCATTTTTTATTTTTTGGGTGCCTGTTCATTACGCATCCTGTTTTTCTTTTTTACCTGGGGTCAAATTGAGCCTTGCTGGACCATACTAGTACATTTTATATCACGTACCCTGCCCAGTCACTCCAATTGCCGAGGACAATTGCTTGCTGCGCTTCCCATTGTACAGATCAATCTGTGCCATGTGTGGGAAGGGCACAAGAGGGATGGGTGGCCGAGGTGTCTGAGGTGTCCAAGGTGTCCAGGGTCGGGGACATGCAGGGAGAGCTATGCCCCCCACCCAACAAGGTCAGGGAGATGCAGTGGCAGCTGCAGTCCCCACCAGCCAGAGTCAGGTAGCTGCAGGGGCAGATGTAGTCCCCACCTGCTAGGGTCATGAAGCTGCAGGGGCAGCTGCAGTCCCCAGCACCCAGGCTCAGGGACCACCAGCCATGGCTGTTGTGGTCATGGCCCAGGTCCACAGAGACAAAGAGGTAGATGTTGTCAGTGTGTCCAAGGGAAGGGACGTTCCCACAAAAGCCATGTCCCCAGCACCCAGGGTCCGGGAGCTGCAGGCCCAGCTGTTGACACCACCACCCAGGGTCATGAAGCTGCACTCCCCACCACCCATGCTCAGGGACCACCCACCATGGCTGTAGTGGTCACGGCCCAGGTCCACATAGACGCAGGGGCAGCTGTTGTCAGTGCGTCCAAGGGGAAGGGACATGCAGTGAAAGGACCTGGCACCAGCACCCAGATACATCTACCCGCAGGTGCACCTACTGTCCCAGCATCAGTGGGTCATGCCATCGCCCAGGCCACACAGGGTCTGCCCGACCTTCCAAGAAGGTAAAGCGTGCAGTAGCAGAACAGGCTCAATTCCAATGCATGACACAGGAGAGCACCACGTCAAGGAAGAGGAGCTTCAAGGGTGAAGAAATCCAGATCCTCGTGGACTACGTGGGCGTACACTACCTGCAGGGAACACACATATGCCTGCTCAGCGTATGGTCCACTGGCAGCGAGTCACGGATAGAATCAACACCTTTGGCAATGAGAGGTGCACCACTCGTGAGGTGGTGAAGCAGTGGAATTAACTCCACCATTGAACCAAACACAAGATGGGTACCAACTTCACCTCTACTCTGGTGACTGGTGGTGGGTCACCACGAGAGGATGAGGATCTCACACCACATGAAGAGGCCATTAGTGATCAATATTGTGGAGCAGGTCCAGGGCGTGGGAGGCCTGCCAAATTACAAGGAAATGTCCGGTGAGTGATGTAGCATGTGTATCCAGAATATGTGTATATCGATTGAATGATTTGTTCTGATTGTGTAGCACTTCTGCCTGCATTCCCATGACTGCCATGGGTGAACCATGTCATGGTGTACTGACCCATGCTTGGTGTCCTGCAGACTGCATACAACCGTTGTGCTGCACACTGAGATTCTCCACATCACCACACCTGCTCCCTGCTTTCCTGTCACTCTCTAGCCGGTCTCTCTTGGCCCTCTTCCTGCTCCCACCTGTGATGCTGGATACCTTGGGTTAAATTTCGACTCCACACTCTCCTTCTCTCCTCACATCTCTGATGTCTCTGAGAGGTCAAAC
This sequence comes from Ambystoma mexicanum, assembly GCF_040938575.1. Taxonomy (NCBI): domain Eukaryota; kingdom Metazoa; phylum Chordata; class Amphibia; order Caudata; family Ambystomatidae; genus Ambystoma; species Ambystoma mexicanum. The sequence continues at coordinate 1,024,672,128 of NC_090931.1, read as the reverse complement.
TACCAGCTGCACCTCCTCAGAGTTATTCTATCTTTCTTCTCCTTCCCCCAGCAGCAGCTCACTGTCTCCAGAGCACTGGTTCTCTCTAGGTTGGGCTACTGCAACAGCCTCTTTCTTAATTTGACTGCTTCAACTCACTGCCCTCTGCAACTCATCCAGAACAGGACTGCGAAAATTGTCCTTGTTCTCCAGCTCAGGTATCATATATCTCCAGGACTGTAATCATGGAACTGGCTCCCAGTGGCTATGATTATTACGTTCAAAACCCTCTGCATTGTCCACAAGGCCTTCTGGGTCCTTTGGCCGCAATACCTTCAACTGTATCTTCCTAAATATCTTCCTTCTCAAGCTCTTCAATCATCCCTCTCCTACTCCCTCACGGTCAGTTGCTTCACCTTGCAAAGAGTTGGTGGTTGATGTCTTTCTTCGGCTGGGGCTTCCCTCTGGAACAGCCTCTCTGCCTCCCTGAGACTTGAGGGGATCCTTTTCCATTTCTGGAAGCACATCTGATGCATCCTCTTGGGTTGTGCTTTCTCTCCTCCTCTCCCCTGCTGAACTCCTCCTGAATATGAAACTGCACTGGTCACCTGGCCACCCTCTGATCTACAGCCCGGTCCTCTAGCCTGCCAGTTTCACCCATGCACTGCCTCCCTTGCATCCCCCGCACTTGGGGACTGCTTACTGTATCTCTACAGCCCCCTACTAACACTTGACACCTGATGTCTGCACTTACCCTTACACTGCCACCAGCTGGATGCATTTTGCTTAGTGCTTATGTTGTCATGATTTTTTACTGCCGTTTCCATGTACTGCACTGCCCCCTGCCACTTCCCCCCAAGTCTCCCCTTCCCCCTTCTCCTGCGCTTGCTCAATCTCAATATCACCTGGTCTCATAAAATCGGTGTGTCTGGCTTCACTCTATTCCCCCATTCTTGCCTCGTCGCACCTTGTAACACTTGTGAATATGCACTTTATGAATACCTTATCATATGTCACATACATTGTACATGGCTAGTAGTCATCAAGAACCGTCTCATGCTAATAGACAGTTCCGGCATGCCTATACAACGTGGCATCTGGGTATTTACATCAGTGATGTTAGTGACTCAACTATGCCAGTCAACTGCTTGTGTCTGAAGCAGGTGCTATACACCATGCACTGCATGTGGTGTTAAGTCCATCCACACATTTCCATGGGTGGTTTCATGCAACCCATTCCTTCCATTGACACTGGAAACGGGCGGGACATTGTGCCATGAGTGACATAGCTTTTTAATGTGTTGAAGGACACCATTGTGATACCTATGTGTGTGGGCTATGCTATTTACATGGCTCTTCATGTATTTTTCTGTCCATGTGCAGGTGATGAGGCACTGGATGCAGAGGAGCAGGTTGAGTAGGAGCAGGATACTCAGCCACAACAAAGCACCAGTGGAGATGTCTTGTGGCAGCCCATGAAAATCCACTGGTGGTACAGGCCAACTGGGGCATGAATGAGTACGAGTCCACCTCTGATGAAACCAGTGGCTCTGGTGGTGAACTGGATCTGAATTCCTTTATGCTGTCCCAGGTGAGTGTTGTAGCCCAAGCAACTGCAGGGGGTCACATCCCCTCACAGGGCCAGTCAGTGTTGTCACGTCCGTCTGTGGTGGTTACGGCTGCAGGGTCACGCTCCACAGTTTTGGTTCCTGGTCCTGGGACAGCTGACAGCTGAGGAAGGGAGGGATGCAGTCCTGTAGCCCCAGACAGTGGCATCACATCAAGGGCCATGCTGCCTTCGGTCAGGCAGGCGTAGGGCCCTCACACGCGGTGGCAGTGTTGCGGCTGGCGATACAGTGTGGGAGCAGTCCATGTATACTGTTGCACAACAACACAGTGCTTCCTATGAGATGTTGGCTCAGGCCACGGATAGGGTGATCACTTCCATGATTCCACCAGCAACACAGGTAGAGCACCAGCTGCAGGCATTGCGGTCCACATGCCGCTCACACAGGCTGCACATGGAGGTCAGCAACAGGAGCCGACGGACGGAACTGAGGTCTCTGCAGGCATCCCTGCTTGCAGAGGACCGGCCCACAGGGAAGCCCTGAGGCAAGAGTTTCTGTCCCTCAGAGCTACACTGACAATGCTAGAGGCAGCCCGCAGTACACATTTTGAACAGCAGATGCAACTGTTGACTCACACCATCTCGGAGGAATTCTGCGCATCCCGTGAGGTGTTGCATGCAGACCTCCGAAGCTTCATGTTGCAGATGCACTCATTTCAGTCCCGCCTGGCCGCTGTCATGGAGGACCAGGCCAGGGCTATACCTGGTGAACCTCCCTTACCACTAACACCTTCAGATGCTGCACAGGAAGGTGGCGACAGCATCAAAAGCCCTCCCAATCCATGATGGCCGTGTAGCACATGAACCCATGAAGGGGTATTTGTTTTTTCAACATCCACACATGTGGGTGTTGACGTGCACCCTACACCTCCACCCTCCTGGGTGGTCCCCCCTTCGCCCCAGTCCAACATGGACATTTTTGTTTTTTATTTATTTGTTTTCCCCTTCTGGATCTTGCTGAATTTACTGCCTATTTCCCCCTAGGTATTTTAGTTGCTGTTCTTGTCCTCACTTGTGCATTTGTTATTCCTTTGTTCACAGTTAGGCTGCTGGGGTTCCCAACAGGCAATCTGTGCACCTTCCCTTCTCTTGTCTTACCTGTGGTCTATTGTGAATTTATGTTAAAGTGTGTTGTATTCTGTGGCCTCCAGGGGCATCCACTGTAGGTTCCGGCTGGACGCATACCGGCTTCTCTCGTGTTAGTACACTCCTTGTGCCTTAGGGTCCAGACACAGAAGCCACACCTGCTTCCCCTTTCCAAGGGCTTGAAAGGAGTGGTGCCTGTAAAAGTTACCTACACAGAGGCATTGGGCTTCCCTTATATCTGTGGGCAGTCTCAAGTCCAACCTGTGTCTACACTCCTAGTGGGATTCCTCATTGTTTGTCCAGTGCATGGTTCCCATCCCATTTTGGTTGAACATTGAGATCTATCCTTTGTTCCTGTTCCGTCGTTATGAATTACCTTGCCTATCTCCATTCTTGGTTGACTTCCTGCTGTATGCACTTACCTTCCCCCTTAAATTAGCAAAGCCATGCAAAGCCTACCTGGGTGCCCTGTGCAAGTTACGACACATTGAGGCACTTGTGGAAATATGATGTGTCACTGTCAGACAGATTCACTGTTAGGACCAGTGTTTATGGTATGTTGTACTAGGCAATTACTGTTCCTGTCAACATTATTATGGAATTGTATGAGTGTGTGTTATTTCTCAACTTGTTTCATGCATCGTTGAGCACTTTGTGACAGTAGTGTTATGAGTTGCCCATTTATGTATCTCGTTTGACATTGCATGCCATGGCACAGTGTGGTGATAATTTTACATGACGTGTTGGAGGGTTTATGTGACACACCGGCAATTAGATGTGTACTTTGACATGGTGTTAGTGGCATGCTCTCTTCTGTATGTTCCTTTTGTACACACCAGATTGAATTAGTTTTAGTTCTAAGGGATGCACACAATGTAGCACTTCCAAGGACACATTCTCAGGGTGGTTTGGTGGGCACAGATGATTGTCCCTTTGTCCCTTTGCCATCATTGAATGGCACCTGGAATATGTCAGGGCTGTGTGCACTCTGCAGGGATTGAATTTTAGGTGAAAAATGTAGCCACAAGCTGGGTACGGGCAGCCTCGCCACCGGCCATTTCCCCTGCCATGAGCAGGTGACGTGCATGGGGCTGGGGATGTTGGGCACCACCATGTCCACCGGTACGCCACACCGTGTTGCAACATTGTGCAGGACACATGCTGCCACAATGATCCTGCTCACGACCGGTGGTGCATATTACAGCTCACCACCAGAGTGTTCAAGGGAGCAGAAGCATGACTTGAGCACTGCAAATGAGCGCTCCACTAGGGCCCAAGTTGCAATATGGGCTGCGTTGTATCTTACCTGGAGTGGTGTGGGAGGGTTCCGTATTGGCATCATCATGTAGGTGCTCAGCGGGTTGGCACTGTCCCCTGTAGAGGTGAGAATATTTGTCAGTGGTGTGCGTTTGTGTGTGACATGCATGCATGGGCAGGGGCATTTATACTCACCAATGAGCCATGTATTGCCATGCCTCCCAGCTCCAGGGCCCGGCGTCGGGGTGACATTCTGAATATGAAACTATCATGGGTGGATCCTGGATAGTTTGCATATACAGAGTGATGATTCCCTTGGCATCACATACAACCTGCACGTTGATGGAATGCCAGTGCTTGAGATTGCCATAGATGTGCTCTGTGGCCCCAGGTGGCCGTAGAGCCACATCGGTGCAATCGATGGCACCAAGCACTTTAGGAAAGTGTGCCATACCGTAAAAGTCCTGGACTACGGCCTGCCTTTCTGCCGGTGTTCTGGGCAGGTAGATGTGCCGGCGGACTGAGGGGCATGGAGTCATTACTGCCAACAGCTGCTGTAGGCAGCGTGACTGTGTGGGCTATGAAATGCCCCCAAGTATGGCAGTTGTCCACTGAAATTGCCCAATGGCCAAAAAATGCAGTACATTGAGCACCTTTTCCAAGGGGCTCAGTGCTTCGGGGCACAGGATGGGTGATGTAAGGTCATTTTCCCACTCTGTGACCAGGTCTAATATGATATGTGGTGGAAACCTATACCTGGCATAGACCTGTTCATCAGGCATCCCAAAAATGCTGGTCCTGGGTAGAAAAATGCGAGCCCTGGCCATCCTCCGCCTCCTTCGTTGTCCCACGATCACTGCTGCGAGAAATGGTACATTCATCATAGCTGTATATGAGCTTTGGTTGTTCGCGCAGCTTTTTATGCGTGGTGATGCTTATGCCAGCTTTGGCGTGGAGGACGTGTTTCCAGATTTGTCCGTCTTTTTACCCCATGCCGGAGAGCCCTGTTCAATTCCATGAATATGGGTTGTTAGCGCGTGTATGGGTGTTGCGAGGATTTTACTGTGGTACTTCCCTCGTTACGCCCACATTTGTGCTTGTTGTTCCCCATTTCACGTGTTCTGCCCCCTTTTTAGGTGACTCCGCAAGACGGTACGCCCCTTCGCTAGGAGTCTTGTGCAAGGTGTTCGTAGTGTCGCAGTGACGTGTTGGACCCGCGCGGATTCCTTGCAAGTCTCTGGTAAGCCCCGCGCAGTGTGTTCCATGAATCGACAAAAGGTCCCTTGCGCGCATTTTCGCGCACAAGTCCCCCTTTTTTTCGGCACAATTTCCATGAATCGGACGTTTAACTGCACAAACCTCATTTAACAGTTAGCATAGATTGCACCCTAATTGTGACAGAATAAGTGGTCACAAATGCGCATCCAATGTACCATAAGGGGGCTTTAACCTACCCCTGGCAGTTCCCAAAGAGTATTGCAACATTGCAGAGACTTGTTTGACACATCTTTAATTCGGTATGCAGTGATTTTTAACGAATTAATTTACAGAGAATGCTGTAATAACGAAAATGTTATAACGAATAACTATCGAATTTTTGTTTTTAAATTAATCAATACTTTTCGTTATAACATTTTGCTTATTACAGCATTCTCTGTAATTTAATGTGTTAAAATCACATGTAACCCTTTAATTCATGATTAAACTACTGTGCTCTGGCGGCCTCGTAAGAGCATGTGCCCTTGTTATCCTCCATGTTGTCCCAATAGACGCTGCAGGACCTGCTTTCACATGTCCCGATAGCTCCAGGCTGGATCCATTTTGGCACTACTGTCTATTTGCTTGCTGCCACCTAACTTGCCTGACCATGCCTGCAATGCACATGGCCCTACCTCATCCTCTATCTAGAGGGACAACTTCCAGAAACTTGCACTCTCACATAGGAATGTTCTATGGACGGGCACATATTGCAAATATTGTGTTTGTCTTTTCACACAATTCCGTTCATTCCTTTTTATTTTTAAATCAGTTGTGATTTAGTGAATCACATCCTAATATGTACATAAAACATCTTTAAATATGTATCTGTTTAGCAAACGGTGCCTCTTGATTCATCTATGCCCCAGCCCCTCTGGTGACAAAGAGCTTATGAGCTCAGCGTGTGCTACTATATGGTGAGCTAACAAGTGCTTCTTGGAGACAGATGTCACTTGCTTGTGCTACACTAAAGCTCATTCAGCCACTAGCAGTGCTTCTTATCCTTCCCATCAGAGTGCTAAATGGTGATGTTCCTTTACAACATACACATACAGTTCCAACCAAAGAAAGGAAAAGGGGTAATGGTATGATTAGAGAATAGTGTCTCTTCAAAGTTACATATCCATTCCTGTGAATCGCATGCAAATAAACGGGAGACCGCAGCACTCACTACCGTTACTGTTCCAAGGTGAAAATAAATGCATAGACGGGCCAGTGATGATGCGTGTGTGCATTGGTCCTCCCCTTGTACCTGTTCCAAAGAGCCATACAAAATGTGTGTGTATTTCATTGTAGAGGAATGCTTTGCATCTCCGGGTGCTTGAACGCGCATCCCATTTGTGAATATGGGAAGCTTGGAACCCCTCTCTCTGCTGCTGGATTTGCACAATTAAGCACACCGGTGGCAAAAAAGGGCATCATAATATTTCCAACTAAGATGCACACATTTGTGAATATAACACAATATTTGCATGCACTTGTGTGCAAAAAGAATGTGTAACACAAGGCCATACTTTGGGGCCCAAGAGATGTTTACCACCACCTTTTTGGTGGAGGAAATATGAGAAATGTCCAGGGGGTATTCAATGATATTGTTTTTTATCGAGCTGTTTTTTGATTGCATGTAATCTTTTTTAATGTGCGGCATGCGTTGAAACCGCACGCAGTCCTAACCCATAATGGTGAGCACTGGTACAAATGTACGGTGAAAAATACTGCATATTTGTCCTCATCCTGCCCACCTCATAACAACATCTAATTCTTCCAATATTCTAGTTCAACGGAGGAGTTCTCCCACTTCAGGAAATCAGCATGTGTCATGTTATTTTTGATATTCTTACCGCTAGATAAGAAATTGGGTCGTATTACGACTTTGGCGGTATTTGCTCTGGAAATACGGGCAAGCTCCTTTACCATTACGCGGCTTGGTCTGGCGGATTTAGAGTGGGTAACGCAGGTGTTAGTCCCCATTCAGGGAGTTCAGATCTGGAGGGAGGAATGATCCTGGGTGATAAACCCTCCTGTGGTAATTCTGACCGTTTTTGACAGTAACATCTGGCGGGATTTCCTCCACTTTGGCACCAAACCTGGAATTTGTAGGTGCAACAAAGTGGCAGTAAAGTGACAGCAAGGGAACGACCGCTCATCACTCCACTCAATTCTATTCTCCTTCCTTCGGTGCTCTGTTGATTCCCAGCCAGGTGTGCACTTTATAAATACCATACCTTCATACATACATGCATGTACGTCATTTGGGGGTTGTCTGGAGTAGCAGCTGCTACCCCGGCTGCCCCTCAGCTACCCCATGACCTGTCCTTGCGACCCCTGGGCCACTGGGCAAGGAGGCAGTGACAAGAGCAGATATCTGTTTTGCACCTGAAAAAGGCGGTTGTAAATGTAGCTAAATGTGCCACAATATTTTTCATCTGGAATCTAGATCTTGTTAGCTGGAGAAATAACATGGATGCAGGAATAACCTTGAAGCCTGCATCACCAATCACTCATGGCAGTCCATTAGTGAAGAATTCCTGAATGGTTGGGTTCGGAGGCTGGCTGTCTGTGAAGCTGATACCCAGTAGTCTAGCAGGAGGAAGGGTATGGGGGCTAGGTCTTGCTAGCAGGGAATGGGTAAGAGCAGCCTGCAGTACTCAGTGGCAGCACAGCATGAACGCACATCTCATCAGCGTTTCTCGTTGTCTGCTTTGCACATCCAGTGAGCTACTGGGCCTGTGATGAGAGGTTTGTGCCCCAGTGCCTTCTGTCACCAATCCTGCCTGGGCACTGTGTGACCTGACCCAGATCTGACAGACCTGCATCACAGGCACACTGTAGATCGATGCAAGGTCAGATATTTAATTTACATAAAGTTACCCTCTGCCTTTGAACTAAACCACCTGCTGCTTCCACAAGAAAAAGATATATATATATCTATATACATATATTACATGGCCACGGAAGTGGCCATTTAGTTATGGTTAAGTTGCTGTTTCCATAGGAAGAGCACTTGTTGGGTGGCTTATAACTTCGCTCTGCCTGGACGGATCCTCACCAAACTTTGCAAAGAAAGTATTTGGGTCACTCTGAATTTGTTTGCAAAGTTTGGTGAGGATTCGTCCAGGGGGGGCAAAGTTATAGGGGGGGTCCCAAAACTTTTTTTTTCCCATAGACTGAATGGGAAAAAAAATTTGCTCGCGCCTACAGCCCAAACCGCTGGACGGATTTCCACCAAATTTGGACCAGGAGCAGCGGCTTGGTCCCGAAAGCGTGCTTTTGCAAATTTGGTGAAAATCCGTCCAGTAGTTTTTTTTAAAATGACCAAAAAGTAGGTAAAATAAAATTAGTGATATCTGTGTTCGGTTCGCGGACACACTTCCCTGTTCGCTCCGCGGACAGTGTCCTGATTGGCCAATCGTCTTGCGTGATGTTCGCGGACATGCAACGTGTTCGCTGATTGGACGGCGTGGAGCGTGAAGCGCGTCAGATTTTTCGGTAGCGCCCGCCATCTTCGATTCGCGGACGTCCGCGGACAGCGCGGTGAAACTTTGTTCAAAATGTGTATTTAGTAGAGTGTGTTGGTGTGTAGGAGTGTTTGGGGAGGGTGGGAGTGTATGAGATAGGATGAAAGTTGTGTTTTTTATGTGTTAGACGTTCTTTCTGTGTTCGATTTGTTTGCGGACATCACGGGTGTTCTGAAATGTTCTAAATAAACTGACTGGGGGGTGTTCTAAGGACTCAATATGTGTCCGTTTTGTTCGCAAGCAAAGTGAAACTGTTCTAAGAACACTCGCGGTGTCCGGGGAGTGTTCGTAGGGGGTGTCCTGAGGACGCTGTCGGTATTGTTCTCTGTCAAGTTGAATGTGTTCTAAGAACACCCGCGGTGTCCTGAAATGTTCGCAAATAAACAAAATGGGGGTGTTCTGAAGACGCTTGTTAGGCGGAAACCTGTGCAGTTCCCTCTGGGACTACTGCAAAAGATTTAGGACTACAGGTGTTTGGCGGTGAACCCACTTGGTAGCAGTCTGTACCACACAGATTCACTTGGTAGCTGTGGCTGAGCAGTCAGACTTCCCTCAAGAAGAGTTGAGCAGTATGTGGAGTATACAAAATAGGGCAATTCTTCACAGCAAGACAAGCAAACACGCAACGAGGCTTAGTGTAAAGATATTAAGGTATTTATTTATAACAAAACATCTATCAAAAACACTATGGCACTTTCACGGCAAACAAATCAAACACAATTACTCTACGAAGAAGAAACGATCAATCCCCTTAGCAATATTTCGACAAGTCTAGGTTCTACCGGCACCACTTATTTATAGACAGAGGTTTATACCTCAACCTAGATGGCACTCTAATATTAGTTAGGACGGGAGAGAAAAAGATAGGCAGGTTACGAAATCAACACAGTTCAATACTTCACGGGTAAAATGCAAGGCAGGAAGGAAAGAACCACAATAGATTGTAAAGTTCAGAGGCCAGGCCCACTCGGAGAGAGGCAAGGCGATATGTCCCAAAAAGTCTCTAGTGGAGATGCATTCAAGTCTTTGTAGCAAATTGTTATCGGCAGATTGAACCAGTTCAGAACCATAAATGAGAAAAGCTTGGAGGCGACCCAACGGAAAGGAGAGGATTAAGACACCTCACTCGAACCGATCGAAAGGGAAGCCAGGCGGACACGGTACCTTGCTGTGGAGGGCAGCTCCGGCGGGGGCAGTTGTTCCTGGTGGTGGATGCACGTCGGGTCTTTGCCAAGAGTAGAGATGATCTCGTCGTCGAAGAAAAGTGAAGTCCGGTTCACCACCAGGGAAGAGACCAGCCGCGGAGTGCTCTGTCACAAGGCACCACCTTTTGGTCGTGGTACAGGGGTGGTGGCTATCCGGTTGCCGAGGTGCGCTGCACGGGCAATTCGACCACTGCGTCCTGAGGCGAATAAAAAGCAAAGGGGACTGGTTGTTCCCACCAGTCAGGGGAAGAGACTCTCCGGCAGGGAGATCTCCTCTGTCGTCGGGAAGTGGTGAGTCGGCTCAGCAGGGCTCCACCGGAGGTGTCGTCGTTGCAGGTCGGCTCAGCGTTACCTCTTCGGATTCATAGGTCCTGTGGCGACTTCTGAAGATCCGGTCCCAAAGCCCTGCTTTTATGCAGAAAACCCCCATTAATTCAGCCTAGCTGTCAATCAACACATGCTAAGTGGTGAGCGGGGAGGCTCACCACTTGGGCCAATCACTCCAGAGTGATACCGGAGTTGGCAAGGCAACTCGGTCCAGGGTGCCTTAACCCCCTCCCATACCCCTCTGGTAACCCAGACAGAATGGCACCACTTTGGAGGGTCTCTGTACAAAGCCCGCCAAAAGTGGAACAAAGGGCTCGACCTTTGGTTTAGGAGTTACAGAGACAAACGCAGACACCATTTTACAAACCGAGTTCTGGCAGAAAATACCATCCGATAAACTTATTTAAGATAAGTAGATCGGTGGTACGTTAGAGATTAACGAGAAAAAGTATCAATCTCCAACAATGGGACGAATCCCATAGGGTTATGTTCGGGGTCGAACATAACAAGTAGTTTCCACTGCCACCAGCCAAAACTCAACGAGGGGGGACGGGACAGTGCCCCCTCGAGTAACAGATCCAGGAGTAATCGAATTACCCCTACTAGTACGTCCACAATAAGATGGTTTGTACTAGTTCTGTTAGTAAATTTAGGTCTAGTAAAGCCAATGGTGACTTTACATGCTTGGGGAGACTGTAGTCAGTCCCCGGGTATGGAGTCTATGGTGGTGGTCCGCTAGGACACCCCCGTGTTACGGCACGTAGGGTGCGGTGTAACACACATAGAAAAACATATGAGACCCTATGAAGTAAAAGACCCCATAGCCCATAGAACACATTGACATTCAAAGAAATTACACACATACATGTCCAAGAGCGGGAGAAAAGAGCCCCACTCTTGGCAGGATGGAAAAAAAACAAACTCCAGAAATCCAGCAAAGCTGCTGGGGGACTCACTAGGTTAGGAAATTCAGCCTAAACAGAGAATTCTCCCTAACACTCGCCCCCCCCCAGACTAAGGGACAGGAGGATTTAATCCACTCCTGGATGAATCTCATACCTCCAGTCGATGACATACATCCTAGAGAGACCATCAGCATTTTGGTGGTGACACCCTGACCTGTGCTCAATGGTGAAATCAAACCCTTGCAGGCAGATCGACCATCTCAATAGTTTTGGGTTTTCCCCTTTCATTTGCATTAACCATCTCAAGGGTTGGTGGTCAGTCTGAATGACAAAAGTAGAACCATACAAGTACGGCCTAAACTTCTTCAGAGCCCACACGATAGCAAAGCACTCTCTTTCGATTGTTGCCCACCTTGTTTCAGGATCCTTCAGCTTGCGGCTGATGAAGCAAACGGGGTGCTCCCTACCTTTCCCATCCAGTTGACTGAGTACGGCACCTATTCCTACATTTGAAGCATCTGTCTGCACAATGAAGTGTTGGCGGTAATCAGGAGCTCTGAGTACTGGGTCTTGGCAAAGAGCCTTTTTCAGGTTTTCAAAAGCCTGATTGCACTCCTCGTTCCATTTAACCTTCTTAGGAAATTTGGGCGAGGAGATGACATTCAGTGGAGAAGCTTTGGTCCCATAGTTCTCTATGAAATTCCTGTAATACCCAGTGAGGCCTAGGAAGGCTCTCACCTGGGTTTGAGTAGTCGGTGTTGTCCAATTTTGCACAGCTTCAATTTTACTGAGAAAAGGCCTTATTTCTCCACCTCCTACCTCATGTCCAAGATAGACTACCTTTCTCTGTACAATTTGGCATTTGCTCGCCTTTATGGTCAGATTGGCTCGTTCAAGAGCCTGCAAAACATCTCTCAGGTGGGTTACATGTTCTTCCCAGGAATTGCTGAACACTGCGATGTCATCCAAGTATGCCATGCAGAAGTCCTCCATCCCATTCAGAACCTGGTTTACCATCCGTTGAAACGTAGCAGGTGCATTCTTCAATCCGAAAGGCATGACCTTAAACTGGTATAAGCCAACGGGGGTAGAAAATGCAGTTTTCTCCTTGGCATGGTCTGTCAGGGCTATTTGCCAATAGCCTGACGTCAAGTCAAATGTGCTGAGGAACTTGGCGGCGCCAAGTTTATCCACCAACTCATCTGTTCTTGGCAAAGGGTGGGCATCAGTCTTGGTGACTGCATTAAGAGCTCTATAATCCACGCAGAATCTAAGTTCTTTAGATCCGGCCTTTGGTACTAACACAACTGGGCTAGACCATGGACTAGTAGAGGGCTCTATTACCCCGAGATCGAGCATCTTGCTGACCTCACCTTTGATGTGGGTTTGTACATTTTCTGACATGCGGTATCCTCTGCTTTTGACTGGCAGACAGTCACCAGTGAATATGTCATGCTGGCCCCAAGGGGTCAAGCCTGGTGAAAGCGAGAACAGAGAGGCAAACTGATTCAACATAGATTTGCACTCCTCTTGTTGCTCGGGTGTCTGATTGGAGGAGAGATTTACTCCTTCAATTTTTTCATCTAAAGGTAAGACTCTGAGGAGATCCGGAAGAGCTTCACTCTCTTCTTCTTCCTCGGATGACGCTAGAAGCAACGCTCCTACATCAGGTCGTGAGACATACGCTTTAAGTCGGTTGGTGTGTAAGACTGTCGGAGCCTCCTTGGGATTGCCCAAGTCCACCAGATAGTTAACCTCTCCGAGTTTACCCACAACTCGGAAGGGTCCCATCCACTTATCTTGCAAGGCCCTCTGCCTTGTTGGGATCATAACGAGAACGAGCTGGTCTTGAGCGAACTCAACCATGTTAGCCTTTTGATCGTGCCAGTGCTTGACCAATGCTTGTCCAGCTTTCAAGTTATCGCTTGCTTCCGTAATCATGTGTGACATTCTCCTCCGGAGACCTATCACGTAGTCAGTCACTCTGACTGGCTTGGGGGAAGGAGCACTCTCCAACCCCTCCTTAATCAGGGCCAAGGGACCTCTGACGGGATGACCATAGAGTAGTTCGAAGGGCGAGTAACCTACTCCCTCCTGAGGAACTTCTCTATAAGCAAAGAGAAGGCATGGCAGTAGAAGGTCCCACTTACGCTTAATGGGTTCCTCTAAAGCACCTATCATGCACTTCATGGTTCAGTTGAACCGTTCTACCAAACCATTGGTTTGTGGGTGGTACGCTGTTGAGAATTTGTAAGTAACTCCACAGGTTTTCCACATGGCTTTCATGTAGTTGGACGTAAAGTTTGACCCCCTGTCAGAGATTACTTCCTTAGGAAACCCGACCCTAGTAAAAATACCAAAGAGGGCCTTAGCCACAGCCGGAGCTGTAACAGTCCTCATAGGAATTGCCTCAGGATACCTAGTAGCATGGTCTACTACAACAAGTATAAACCTGTTGCCTGAGGAGGTTGGAGGATCAAGGGGACCAACAATGTCAATCCCTACTGTCTCAAATGGGACTCCCACAACTGGGAGAGGCACTTAAGGTGCCACATTCTTGGAGCCAACCTTACCAGAGGTCTGGCAGGTGTGGCAGCTCCTGCAGTGTTTTTCTACTTCGGCCCCCATCTTTGGCCAATAGAAGTAGAGAGAGAGCCTTTCCTTAGTCTTCTTGAAACTCAAGTGACCAGCCAAAGGAATCTCGTGGGCTAACTGCAAGAACTGTGGTCTGTTCTCTTGGGGTACTACAAGTCGTTTGTAGTCTCCAGGTGCAGACTCGGTCGGTTCACTGTAGAAGAGGCCATCTTCCCAGTGCAACCTGTATTTCCGAGGCTCTTGCCCTTCAGCCTGAGCTTCGGCCTGGTGGCGAAGACCTTCCAGAGTTGGACATTCCCTCTGTCCTTTACTGAAGTCTGCCCTGCTGGGTCCACCTTCTGCCAGTAAAGACTGCAGCTCAGGATGGTCAACAGGATCCAGATCTCCAATGAGTTCCTGGCCTTCCATTAGCTCTTCCTCAGAGTCTAATTCTACCACCCAGGGTTGTACCTCCCTCTCAGCCTCGGCTGGAGGTGGAGTTACGGGTGTAACTTTGGACAACCGCAGGGAAGTCCATGTTGACTGCACTGGAACGCTGGCTGCTGGTTTCGGGGTAGAAGTCTTAGGTTTCCCTTTCGCTTCTGATTTCTTGGAGACAGCGGCCGACAATTCCAGTGGAGCAGGAGTGATTTCTTTCTTCATCATCTCCTGGAGAATACCGCGCATGGTCCTCTCTCTTGCAGGTCTGGTTAACTCCTGTAACCGTTTACTAGGAGGTCTGGGAGTATGCGATACAACTCCAAGAGTTTTCAAATCGTTACCCAACAGTACGCATCCTGGTACCTCACTCTGTACGCTGACAGGTATCTTCACAGTCATGTCGTTACACTGGATGAGAACTGGTAATTGGGGAAGCATCTGCACAGGCCCTCCAGCTAACCTGGTGAGGCGTTTGGGTGCCTTAGCAACATCCTCAGCCTGAAAAAACGATTTATCCACCAGAGTTATGCTGGCCCCAGTGTCCCTAAGGGCAGGAGTCTCCTGACCATTCACCTGGACACTGTCCTTATAATACTCTTTAGTATTATCGGGGATAAAATTATAGACATCTAAATTCTGTTGTTCCCACAACCCCAGAGATACTAAAGAAACGCTGGCTGAGACTCCAATGGGTTCGTCAGCTAGCAGTAGAAAGTTTCCACTTGCCATTTGGACTTCCTCCTCTGGAGCGAAGGCTAAGGAGACAAGCTGGACCCCTGAAGGTTTACCCTTATATCTGGGATCTCCTTTCACGTGGTCAGTCGAGCCACAAACAAAGCATTTTCCGAATGCTTTCTGGAATGGTGGCTTGTTCTGACCTTCTTCCGGTTTGGCACCAGAAGACACACTATTCTGCTGTGGTTTTCCTTGTGGCTTACCCTTCTGGTTTTGTTTGGGGCCCTCTTTGGAATGTGAGATATTAGAATTCTCTTTTGAGTCTTTTTTAGGCTGTTTTCCCTCATCCTTTTTCTGAGTTGCCCCAGAATCCTTGTGAGTGGCCCAGTTGGCAACCCATAAGTCAGCAGCCTTAGCTAGCTTCCGGGAATCCAATTCCTTCGAATCAGCCAAGTGCTGTCTGAGCTCAGGAGAACAGGCATCATAAATAGACTCCAACATAAAAAGATTCCTCATACCCTCATAAGTGTTCACTTTGTAACCCTTAATCCATCCCTCTAAGTTTTTCAACCCTTCACTCACCCAGGTAGCCCAAGGGGTACCATCATGCTTTTTGAGGGTTCTAAACCTCTTAAGATACTGGGAAGGGGTCTTCCCGAATCTAGCTATTAAAGCTAGTTTCACACTTTCGTAATCCGTCTTATCCGCCTCCCCCAACTCCATTACCACATCAGTCGCAACAGGAGGGAGCCTAGAGAACAACCAGGGAAGCAAAGCATTCCCGGTGATGTCCTGGAGCCCATGATTGTATTCAAACAGTTTCAACCAATCCAACACATCCAATCATGGTTCATACATACCCACTAATTCCTTCGGCATCCAGGGTCTTTTGGGACTGGAGCTCCTAGAGGAACCAGAGGAGAGAGAAGCATTTTCCATAGACAACTTTTTAATCTCTAACTCGTGATTAAGTTCTATTTCCCTGAGTCTTAACTCAGCTTGCTTCTGCTCAGTCTGGGCATTCATCCATCTGAACTCGAGCTCTTGGTTTAGTTCAGATTGAGCCAAGAACCGTTTGTATTCTAATTCGAGCTTCATTTTTTCAAGTTCAAAATAAGCAGGGTTACTTGTGGGACCTGGTATGGGTCCCGTAGGCACAGCTGGTAAGGCAGGTAGAGGAGCAGGGGAGACAGTTTCGGTAGCCTCTCCGTCCTCGTCAGCCTCTTCATCTCTATCATCAGAATTACGATTCAGATCAACACCATCACTGTTATCTACATTTGCTGGAGAGATTGGTTCCTCTGAACCAGTACCCAGACTTTGGTTCGCCAGCAATCTCTCTATTAGTTCTAACTTCTTGCCTCTTACAGAAAGATTTTCTTGCCTACAGAGAGCTCGCAAACTCTCAGTATTTTCACCTGAAAAGAACTCTTAACTGTAAGTTTCCATCGTAGACATGTTTATTTTTTAAAGTTGCTTTTTGTGCTAACTTTTGTGGTTAGTTATCCTACAGTGTCGAAAAGCACTCTAAACTGCATACTCGCTACAAATCCCACCGCTGTACACCAGTGTTAGGCGGAAACCTGTGCAGTTCCCTCTGGGACTACTGCAAAAGATTTAGGACTACAGGTGTTTGGCGGTGAACCCACTTGGTAGCAGTCTGTACCACACAGATTCACTTGGTAGCTGTGGCTGAGCAGTCAGACTTCCCTCAAGAAGAGTTGAGCAGTATGTGGAGTATACAAAATAGGGAAATTCTTCACAGCAAGACAAGCAAACACGCAACGAGGCTTAGTGTAAAGATATTAAGGTATTTATTCATAACGAAACATCTATCAAAAACACTATGGCACTTTCACGGCAAACAAATCAAACACAATTACTCTACGAAGAAGAAACGATCAATCCCCCTAGCAATATTTCGACAAGTCTAGGTTCTACCGGCACCACTTATTTACAGACAGAGGTGTATACCTCAACCTAGATGGCACTCTAATATTAGTTAGGACGGGAGAGAAAAAGATAGGCAGGTTACGAAATCAACACAGTTCAATACTTCACGGGTAAAATGCAAGGCAGGAAGGCAAGAACCACAATAGATCGTAAAGTTCAGAGGCCAGGCCCACTCGGAGAGAGGCAAGGCGATATGTCCCAAAAAGTCTCTAGTGGAGATGCATTCAAGTCTTTGTAGCAAATTGTTATCGGCAGATTGAACCAGTTCAGAACCATAAATGAGAAAAGCTTGGAGGCGACCCAACAGAAAGGAGAGGATTAAGACACCTCACTCGAACCGATCGAAAGGGAAGCCAGGTGGACACAGTACCTTGTTGTGGAGGGCAGCTCCGGCGGTGGCAGTTGTTCCTGGTGGTGGATGCACGTCGGGTCTTTGTCAAGAGTAGAGATGATCTCGTCGTCGAAGAAAAGTGAAGTCCGGTGCACCACCAGGGAAGAGACCAGCCGCGGAGTGCTCCGTCACAAGGCACCACCTTTTGGTCGCGGTACAGGGGTGGTGGCTATCCGGTTGCCGAGGTGCGCTGCACGGGCAATTCGACCACTGCGTCCTGAGGCGAATAAAAAGCAAAGGGGACTGAGTGTTCCCACCAGTCAGGGGAAGAGACTCTCCGGCAGGGAGATCTCCTCTGTCGTCGGGAAGTGGTGAGTCGGCTCAGCAGGGCTCCACCGGAGGTGTCGTTGTTGCAGGTCGGATCCGCATTACCCTCGTCGGATTCTTAGGTCCTGTGGCGACTTCTGAAAATCCAGTCCCAAAAGCCCTGCTTTTATGCAGAAAACCCCCATTAATTCAGCCTAGCTGTCAATCAACACATGCTAAGTGGTGAGCGGGGAGGCTCACCACTTGGGCCAATCACTCCAGAGTGCAACCGGAGTTGGCAAGGCAACTCGGTCCAGGGTGCCTAAACCCCCTCCCACACCCCTGTGGTAACCCAGACAGAATGGCACCACTTTGGAGGGTCTCTGTACAGAGCCGGCCAAAAATGGAACAAAGGGCTCGACCTTTGGTTTAGGAGTTACAGAGACAAACACAGACGCCATTTTACAAATCGAGTTCTGGCAGAAAATACCATCCGATAAACTTATTTAAGATAAGTAGATCGGTGGTACGTTAGAGATTAACGAGAAAAAGTATCAATCTCCAACAATGGGACGAATCCCATAGGGTTATGTTCGGGGTCGAACATAACAAGTAGTTTTCACTGCCACCAGCCAAAACTCGACGAGGGGGGACGGGACAGTGCCCCCTAGAGTAACAGATCCAGGAGTAATCGAATTACCCCTACTAGTACGTCCACAATAAGATGGTTTGTACTAGTTCTGTTAGTAAATTTAGGTCTAGTAAAACCAATGGTGACTTTATATGCCCGGGGAGACAGTAGTCAGTCCCCGGGTATGGAGTCTATGGTGGAGGTCCGCTAGGACACCCCCGTGTTACGGCACGTAGGGTGCGGTGTAACACACATAGAAAAACATATGAGACCCTATGGAGTAAAAGACCCCATAGCCCATGGAACACATTGACATTCAAAGGAATTACACACATACATGTCCAAGAGCGGGAGAAAAGAGCCCCACTCTTGGCAGGATGGAAAAAAACAAACTCCAGAAATCCAGCAAAGCTGCTGGGGGACTCACTAGGTTAGGAAATTCAGCCTAAACAGAGAATTCTCCCTAACAACGCTTCTAAGAACACTCCCGGTGTCCTGGAATGTTCGTAGGGGGTGTCCTGAGGACGCTGTCCGTATTGTTCTCTGTCAAGTTGAATGTGTTCTAAGAACATCCGCGGTGTCCTGAAATGTTCGCAAATAAACAAAATGGGGGTGTTCTGAAGACACTTCTAAGAACACTCGCGGTGTCCGTGGAGTGTTCGTAGGGGGTGTCCTGAGGACGCTGTCCGTATTGTTCTCTGTCAAGTTGAATGTGTCCTAAGAACACTCGCGGTGTCCTGAAATGTTCGCAAATAAACAAGATGGTGGTGTTCTGAAGACGCTTCTAAGAACACTCGCGTTGTCCGGGGAGTGTTCGTAGGGGGTGTCCTGAGGACGCTGTCCGTATTGTTCTCTGTCAAGTTGAATGTGTCCTAAGAACACTCGCGGTGTCCTGAAATGTTTGCAAATAAACAAGATGGTGGTGTTCTGAAGAAGCTTCTAAGAACACTCGCGGTGTCCGGGGAGTGTTCGTAGGGGGTGTCCTGAGGACGCTGTCCGTATTGTTCTCTGTCACGTTGAATGTGTTCTAAGAACACCCGCGATGTCCTGAAATGTTCACAAATAAACAAAATGGGGGTGTTCTGAAGACGTTTTTGAGAACACTCCCGGTGTCCTGGAATGTCCGTAGGGGGTGTCCTTAGGACGCTGTCCGTATTGTTCGTTGTTAAGTTGAAAGTGTTCTAAGAACTATTGCGTTGTTCTGAAATGTTCGTAGGGGGTGTCCTGAAAATGGTGTCCATATTGTTCGCTTCGCTAGCAAGTTCAAAGTGTTCTAAGAACACTCACATTGTTCGCGGACATTGAAAGTTTCCCATAGATCATAGTTGAAATGTTTGACTCTATGGATGTGATATGCTGCGGTGGTTGTTGCCAGGGCATACAGTTTTGGGTGCATGGCCATTTGGCCATGCACCCAAGACTGTATGCCCTGGCAACAACCACCGCAGCATATCACATTCATATTTGCTTATAACTTTGGGTGAAAAACAAATATATAAGGAAGAAAGGTATTAGATACTATGGATGTGATATGCTGCTATGGTTGTCCTTATTATTGTATACTTACTGTTTGGTCTAGTAATGGGAGTCCATGTTTTTCTTCTTCATTTCTGTGATAAAAGAAAATAGCATGTTAGTATTAGTATTTTGTAATGACTTATTACATTGTATAAGCAATATACTTTTATTTTTTTTTGGACCCTCATATTTAGTAGAGTACAAATCAGAGTACTGTGCAATTTGCTCAGTTTCTGTATTTGTTGCTAAAATCATTGGGTCGGTGGGAGAAAAAAAAATCCGTGTTGGATTAAAAAAAAAAACCTTTTTCTGTTATGCTACAGTTCATTTGTTTGTGTTTTCAGTGTTCACTTGTTGTTTCTGGCTAATGCTTTATACTTTGCTTTGTTGTATTTTTTTTGGAGCAGTAACAGATTCTTCATTTGTTTTGATATTATAAACTTTTGGAGCAGTTAGATACCAATTGGCGTATTCTGTCTATTTTTTTAATATATTTTAGTGGTTTTGATTTATCTATTTGGATATTGTTAAATTTTGGGACAGTTAGATACCAATTGGCGTATTCTAACTGTGTATTTCTTGGACTAATTTAGTGGTATTCATTTATCTGATTAGTTGTTGTAGAATCTTTGAGCTGTTAGATAGCTTTTAGAGTATTCTAACAGTTTATATTATTTTAACACAAATTTATAATTTTTGGACAGTTAGATACCAATTGGCGTATTCTAACTGTGTATTTTTTGGTCTAATTTAGTGGTATTCATTTATCTGATTAGTTGTTGTAGAATCTTTGAGCAGTTAGATAGCTTTTGGAGTATTCTAACAGTTTATATTTTTTTAACACAAATTTGCTTAAAAGTTTAAATACAGTTTATTTATCAAATTTTGGTTTTAAGAACATCAAATAAGCGTTTGTAAGATTTGCTGGTAATCTCTGCTTTAGAGTAATGGTACTATCATTACATTCAAACCATCCACATTTCTTTTTTATATATGCCGTGTAGTGCCCTGAATTGGTTGTGGCTCCTGCGAGGTAGATTGTACCTATTGTTGTGAAGGTTTTCTTACCAAGTGATATTTGACTATGTGTGAATCCAGTCAGCTTGCAGTTGTTTTTGGTACCATCTGCATTGTAACGTAGAAGCATTATTATTACGTGTTTACTATGTGTTTGTATTACTAACGTGGAGCGATTATCTGAATTACAGGTAGAGCATAATCTACCATGGTTTGCATTTTGTACAAGTTGCTGAAATGGAATGGATTCACAATTTGGTATTGATATATAATTTATGACAGAGAAGGTGAGGCAGAAACAGAAACAAAAACAGGAGAATTTGGGGTTTCAACATGATTGGTATTAGGTGAAGAAGGGATGGAAGTCTCATCAAAACGTTTTGGATTATGGAGAGGGTTTGGGGATAATTGACTGGGATATGGTGAGGAGGGACAAGTACATGTGGGACAATGGTACGAGGTTTTTGGTTTGAAATGATTTTCTACAAAAGTTTTTAAATTATTAAAATTAGCCAACAATACATCAATTTTTTCTTCTATATTGTGAAGACTGTTATCCATAACAGGGTTTTCTGAATTTTTTTCTATTTTGGTATGCTCTGTACAAAAAAATAATATATATGTTAAATGTATATAAAAAAAATAATAAATAAATGGTTTATATTATAATGTGTTTACCATTAGTTTCACTATCTTGTGACATTTCTTCATGTGGGAAATCGTCCTCTAGCCATTCCAGAGTACTAGACATTTCTGTGAGAAAAAAAAAAAGATAATATACTTTTTAATCTAATACAGAAAGTTTATAAATATATGAGTAAAATGAAGTACACCTACTATTTCTGGTAACATAAGTCCTATGTATTCAGTGGGTCTGGTCTTGTTCTCAGTTCTGTTGTGTCTGTGAGGTAATTATCTTGGAAGCCAATTTATCTTCTTGTGGTATATTCCATTTCAGAACATATTGGCCCTCATTACGACCATGGCGGAAATCGCGGTGCTAAATGCACCGCGGAGCACGGCGGAAAGCTGCCGATAGCGCCATGGAGGATGGCGGATTTTCCGCCCCATGCCGACCTTGGCGGGGCGGTAAATCCCCATCCCCCATTTTACCCTTCCCCATTCCCATTTTTGCCCCATAGGGTATAATGGGAGTGGGGAAGGCGTTAATTGCGGCACCGCAAAATACGGTGGCGTAATTAACAACAAGGTCCCGTAGCGCCATGGATTTCTCCGCCCGGAAAAACCAGGCGGAAAACGTTCCATGGCGCTACGGGAACTCGTAGTAGGGCGGATGGGTCCGCCGCGAATAACGCTGGCGTAAACCCACTCCGCCAGGGTCGTAATGAGGCCCATTGTATTTAAATGAATGATTAGTGTGTTACATATATGGGTTACATTTCTTATGTATTACTAGATATAATGTGTTTGTGTGCTGCTTTTTGAATTTGTTAAATGTTCCTATATTATGATATAACAATCAAACATACCCCCCCCCCCCACAGTTTTTAGGTAGTGGTACTGTTCTCCGAACATGTCCGCGAACATTAAATAAGTTCGCGGATATCAAGTTCATAAGAAGAGATGAGATCTAGTCAGTTCCATATGACATGTATATAAAGTCAAAGGCCCTCATTAGGACCCTGGCGGTAAGGGGTTTGCGCCAGCGTTAGCTGCGCCGACCCCTTACCGCCAACTACGAGTTCCCATAGCGCCATGGTCATTTTTCCGCCCGCTTTTTGCGGGCGTAAAAATCCATGGCGCTATGGGACCTTGGTGTTAATTACGCCACCGTAATTTACGGTGGCGTAATTAACTCCTTCCCCACTCCCATTGAGCCCTATGGGGCCGAAATGGGAATGGGGAAGGGTAAATGGGTCAATGGGGACTTACCGCCCCGCCGACCTCGGAATGGGGCGGTAAGTCCGCCATCCGCCATGGCGTAAAGGGACTTTGCGCCATGGCGGAAAAGTCCGCCGACGGCGGAAAAAATCCGCCAGGGTCCTAATGAGGGCCAAAGTCATTATTGTTAAATTGTGCTACTAAAAAACTATGCAATTCAGTGGAAAAACTTTGTTAAAGGGACATTATGGTTAAGTTGCACTACTAAAAACCTATGAAATTCAGTGAAAAAAACTTTGTTAAAGGGACGTTATGGTTAAGTTGCGCTACTAAAAACCTATGAAATTCAGTTAAAAAACCTTGTTAAAGGGACGTTATGGTTCCAAGTAAAACCGAAAAACCCTTGAAATTCGCCAGTTATGGTAAGCTAAGCAACCATAACCTGCGCCACCACCGTGCACTGCTAAGACTAACACCCAGGACATCAAAGATGACATCACAAATGTCATTGATGACATCACTGATGACATCACATGTGTATGTACTTCTCATGAAATATGTATAGAAGGGATTCTTATTATGTTGCGAATAAAGTTTCAAGAATCATTGCAAGAAATATACCCTAATAAGTGCATTGAACGATGCATTGATATAAATAGCATTTTATTATGGGGTTCTATCTAGTATACTAAGCTACTCATACAGAAACATAACATTGTGTGCAGCGTACAAGATGAAGGTATGATATTCGTAATGTTAATATGTTGAATAATGAAATGATAATTGTTTTCTTAATAGATTTTTGTGTACTGTGAAATATGTAATAAGTAGCTAATAAAACCCATGTATTACATAATTGCATTACTATAGACAAAACACAAAGACACAAGAACGCATACCAATATGGGTATATACAGGGAAAGTGAAGTTAGCAAAAAAGCACAAGTAGTAGCAGAAACAATTCATAACTTAACTGATTAGTTTCATGCAAATAAATGATTGCTCTGTTTCAAAGCTGCTATTTACCCTTTGTATATGTATCACTTGCTGTGATTGGACCCTAAGGAAAGTAGGGTGAGTACAATTTATACAAATCTGACCATATACAGGGAAAGTACAGCCATAAAAAAAAACAACAGAACTATCAGAAAGTGCTCATAAGTCTAGTGATTATCTTTATGCACAAAAAGGATTGCTGTCTTTCAAGCTTGTGTTTTCCCATATGTATATGTTTCATATGATATGACTGTACTCTAAGGGAATTACTGTAAGAACCTACTAGAAGGATATGTCTACAAATAAAATAAAATTCTTAGTTTCTGACTGTTACTGAAGAAAACCATGTGGCCTAGATATGTCAGCAAAAGAAAAAATAGTGAGCCAGACATGTGATGTCATCAGTGATGTCATCAATGACATTTGTGATGTCATCTTTGATGTCCTGGGTGTTAGTCTTAGCAGTGCACGGTGGTGGCGCGAGTTATGGTTGCTTAGCTTACCATAACTGGCGAATTTCAAGGGTTTTTCGGTTTTACTTGGAACCATAACGTCCCTTTAACAAAGTTTTTTCACTGAATTTCATAGGTTTTTAGTAGCGCAACTTACCCGCAACTTAACCATAACGTCCCTTTAACAAAGTTTTTTTCACTGGATATATATATATATATATTACATGGCCACGGTAGTGGCCATGTAGTTATGGTTAAGTTGGTGTTTCCATAGGAAGAGCACTTTTTGGGCGGCTTATAACTTCGCTATCCCTGGACAGATCCTCACCAAACTTTGCAAAAACAGTATTTGGGTCACTCTGAATTTTTTTGCAAAGTTTGGTGAGGATTCGTCAAGGGGGGACAAAGTTATGGGGGGGTCCCAAAACTTTTTTTTCCCATAGACTGAATGGGAAAACATTTTTGCTCGCGTGTACAGCCCAAACCGCTGGACCGGTTTTCACCAAATTTGGACCAGGAGCAGCAGCCTGGTCCCGAAAGCGTGCTTTTGCAAATTTGGTGAAAATCCGTCCAGTAGTTTTTTTTTAAATGACCAAAAAGTAGGTAAAAAATTAGTGATATCTGTGTTCGGTCCGCGGACACACTTCCCTGTTCGCTCCGCGGATAGTGTCCTGATTGGCCAATCGGCTTGCGTGATGTTTGCGGACATGCAACGTCTTCGTTGATTGGACGGCGTGGAGCATGAAGTGCGTCAGATTTTCAGTAGCGCCCACCACCTTGGATTCGCGGTGGTCCGCGGACAGCGCGGTGAAACTTTGTTCAAAATTTGTATTTAGTAGAGTGTGTTGGTGTGTAGGAGTGTTTGGGGAGGGTGGGAGTGTATGAGATAGGATGAAAGTTGTGTTTTTTATGTGTTAGACGTTCTTTTTGTGTTCGATTTGTCTGCGGACATCACAGGTGTTTTGAAATGTTCTAAATAAACTGAATGGGGGGTGTTCTGAGGACTCAATATGTGTCTGTTTTGTTCGCAAGCAAACTGAAACTGTTCTAAGAACACTCGCAGTGTCCTGAAATGTTCACAAATAAATAAAATGGGGGTGTCCTGAGGACGCTGTCCGTATTGTTCGTTGTCAAGTTGAATATGTTCTAAGAACACTCGCGGTGTCCTGAATTGTTCGCAAATACACAAAATGGGGGTGTTCTGAAGAAGTTGTCGAACACTCGCTGTGTCCTGAAATGTTCGCAAATATGAATGGGGGTTGTGGCTGACAAGTTGAATGTGTTCTAAGAATACCCGTGGTGTCCTGAAATGTTCGCAAATAAACAAAATGGGGGTATCCTGAGGACGCTGTCCCTATTGTTCTCTGTCAAGTTGAATGTGTTCTATGAACACTCGCGGTGTCCTGAAATGTTCGCAAATAAACAAGATGGCGGTGTTCTGAAGACGGTTCTAAGAACACTCGCGGTGTCCGGGGAATGTTCGTAGGGGGTGTCCTGAAGACGCTGTCCGTATTGTTCTCTGTCAAGTTGAATGTGTTCTAAGAACACTCGCGGTGTCCTGAAATGTTCGCAAATAAACAAAATGGGAGTGTTCTGAAGACGTTTCTAAGAACACTCCCGGTGTCCTGGAATGTTCGTAGGGGGTGTCCTGAAGGCGTAGTCCGTATTGTTCGCTGGCAAGTTGAATGTGTTCTAAGAACACTCGCAGTGTCCTGAAATGTTCGCAAATAAACAAAATGGGGGTGTCCTGAGGACGCTGTCCGTATTGTTCTCTGTCAAGTTGAATGTGTTCTTAGAACACTCATGGTGTCCTGAAATGTTCGCAAATAAACGAAATGGGGGTGTTCTGAGGGCACTGTCCGTATTGTTCGTTGTCAAGTTGAATGTGTTTTAAGATGACTCACGGTGTCCTGAAATGTTCGCAAATAAATATAATGGGGGTGTTCTGAAGACGTTTCTAAGAACACTCGCGGTGTCCTGGAATGTTCGTAGGGGGCGTCCTGAAGGCGTAGTCCGTATTGTTCGCTGGCAAGTTGAATGTGTTCTAAGAACACTCGCAGTGTCCTGAAATGTTCGCAAATAAACAAAATGGGGGTGTCCTGAGGACACTGTCCGTATTGTTCGTTGTCAAGTTGAAAGTGTTCTAAGAACTGTTGCGTTGTTCTGAAATGTTTGTAGGGGGTGTCCTGAAAACGCTGTCCGTATTGTTCGCTGGCAAGTTGAAAGTGTTCTAAGAACACTCATAATGTCAGCGGACATTAAAAGTTTCCATAGACCATAGTTGAAATGTTTGACTCTATGGATGTGATATGCTGCGGTGGTTGTTGCCAGGGCATAGAGTCTTGGGTGCATGGCCATTTGGCCATGCACCCAAGACTCTATGCCCTGGCAACAACCACCGCAGCATATCACATTCATATTTGCTTATAACTTTGGGTGAAAAACAAATGTATAAGGAACAAAGGTATTAGATACTATGGATGTGATATGCTGCTATGGTTCTCCTTATTATTGTATACTTACTGTTTGGTCTAGTAACGGGAGTCCATGTTTTTCTTGTTCATTTCTGTGATAAAAGAAAATAGCATGTTAGTATTAGTATTTTGTAATGACTTATTACATTGTATAATCAATATACTTTTTTATTTTTTGGACCCTCATATTTAGTAGATTACAAATCAGAGTACTGTGCAATTTGCTCAGTTTCTGTATTTGTTGCTAAAATCATTGGGTCTGTGGGAGAAAAAAAAATCCATGTTGGATTAAAAAAAAACTTTTTCTGTTATGCTACAGTTTATTTGTTTGTTTGTTTTCAGTGTTCACGTATTGTTTCTGGCTAATGCTTAATACTTTGGCTTGTATTTTTTTGGAGCAGTAACATATTATTTATTTGTTTTGATATTATAAAATTTTGGAGCAGTTAGATACCAATTGGTGTATTCTAACTGTCTATTTTATTAATATATTTTAGTGGTATTGATTTATCTATTTGGATATTGTTAAATTTTGGGACAGTTAGATACCAATTGGCGTATTCTAACTGTGTATTTTTTGGTCTAATTTAGTGGTATTAATTTATCTGATTAGTTGTTGTAGAATCTTTGAGCAGTTAGATAGCTTTTGGAGTATTCTAGCAGTTTATATTTTTTAACACAAGTTTATTTAGGGTTTAAATACAGTTTAGTTATCAAATTTTGGTTTTAAGCACATCAAATAAGCGTTTGTAGGATTTCCTGGTAATCTCTGCTTTAGAGTAATGGTACTATCATTACATTCAAACCATCCACATTTCTTTTTTATATATGCAGTGTAGTGCCCTGAATTGGTTGTGGTTCCTGCGTAGTAGATTATACCTATTGTTGTGAAGGTTTTCCTACCAAGTGATATTTGACCATGTGTGAATCCAGTCAGCTTGCAGTTGTTTTTGGTACCATCTGCATTGTAACGTAGAAGCATTAGTATTATGTATTTACTATGTGTTTGTATTACTAACGTGGAGTGATTATCTGAATTGCAGGTAGAGCATAATCTACCATGGTTTGCATTTTGTATAAGTCGCTGAAATGGAATGGATTCACAATTTGGTATTGATATATATATGAAGCGTTCATTGGGGATTTCTTCTTGTGTCACATTGTTGCAGAGAGTGCAAGTATGTTTCCACATGTATGAAATCTGAAAGATTTCATTTATAGGTATGTTTTTGTTTTCCAGTACTTGTAGTAAGTACATTAGAAATTCTTGTGGATCTTCCTGTGAATTTATAGTGAATTTCACCATTCCAGCACAGTAGTCCAATTGTTGTCTTATTCCAAAAACACTATCAGGGTAATTCATAGAAATTTGCACAAAAGTGGCGCACGCGGCTGGTGCACAGTGTCCCCGTGCGATACACTGAGCCAGCCGCGTGCGAAAAAATCCTTTTCATTGCACAGCGTATTCATGGATTTTAGCCTCCGAAACCAGCCGTGGCGCAGAGTTGCGCAGCGACCCTGCAGCAGCGCCAGTTACACCCCCAAGAACGCCCTCGCGCAAGGAAAAGCCTTCAAAATTCCCAAATCATCGCAAAGGGCTGTGCTAACCCTGGACCAGTTCACAGGGCTGCCAAACAGCAAGCGCCAAGCGGGGAACGTGTATTTCAGTGGTTCTCAGGAAGTTTCACACGCGATTGTCCTGGGTACGTGTACATCAGGGGTGCGTGAGAAGTAACACACGCGATTCCATCAGGGCACGTGTATTCCAGGGGTGCGCGGGAAGTATCACACGCAAAAGCAGCAGGGTATGTGTATTCCAGGGGTGCGCGGGAAGTATCACACGCAAAAGCAGCAGGGTACGTGTATTTCAGGGGTGCGCAGGAAGTATCACACGCGATTCCATCAGGGTACGTGTATTCCAGGGGTGCGCGGGAAGTATCACACGCAAAAGCAGCAGGGTACATGTATTCCAGGGGTGAGTGGGAAGTGTCACACGCAAAAGCAGCAGGGTACGTGTATTTCAGAGGTGCGCAGGAAGTATCACACGCGATTCCATCAGGGTACTTGTATTCCAGGGGTGCGCGGGGAGCACCACACGTGAATTGCACGTGTGGGTCCTCCCAGGTGTTCCCTCTACACCCTCCACGGCCCCTGCAGGCGACCCACACCACAGGGGCCTACCCTGCACATGTCCCGCAGGCAGCCCATCCACCATGCCCATGCCCCCCAGCCAACCCACATGTCACCTTGCACTACTGCCCACCAACGCATGTCCCCCTGCACCCCCAGCCCCCAGCATCCAGGGGCACCCTCCACCAGGCCCCCACTCATGTCTCCCAGCATCCCCACCCCCCAGCATCCAGGGGCACCCTCCACCAGGCCCCCACTCATGTCTCCCAGCACCCCCACCCCCCAGCACTGTGGGGCACCCTCCACCAGATCCCCACTCATGTCTCCCAGCACCCCCACCCCCCAGCATCCAGGGGCACTCTCCACCAGGCCCCACTCATGTCTCCCATCACCCCCACCCCCCAGCATCCAGGGGCACTCTCCACCAGGCCCCCACTCATGTCCCCCTGCACCCCCACCCCCCAGCATCCGAGGGGCACCCTCCACCAGGCCCCCACTCATGTCCAACTCATGTCTCCCATCACCCCCACCCCCCAGCAGTGCAGGGCAACCTCCACCAGGCCCCCACTCATGTCTCCCACCCCCCCACCCCCCAGCAGTGCAGGGCACCCTCCACCAGGCCCCCACTCATGTCCCCCTGCACCCCCACCCCCCTGCATCAAGGGACACCATCCACCAGGCCCCCACTCATGTCCAACTCATGTCTCCCATCACCCCCACCCCCCAGCACTGTGGGGCACCCTCCACCAGGCCCCCACTCATGTCCCCCTGCACCCCCACCCCCCAGCATCCAGGGGCACCCTCCACCAGGCCCCCACTCATGTCCACCTCATGTCTCGCATCACCCCCACCCCCCAGCACTGTGGTGCACCCTCCACCAGGCCCCCACTCATGTCCCCCTGCACTCCCACCCCCCAGCATCCAGGGGCAGCCTCCACCAGGCCCCCACTTATGTCTCCCAGCACCCCCACCACCCAGCACTGTGGGGCACCCTCCACCAGGCCCCCACTCATGTCCAACCCATGTCTCCCAGCACCCCCACCCCCCAGCACTGTGGTGCACCCTCCACCAGGATCCCACTCATGTCCCCCTGCACTCCCACCCCCCAGCATCCAGGGGCAGCCTCCACCAGGCCCCCACTTATGTCTCCCAGCACCCCCACCACCCAGCACTGTGGGGCACCCTCCACCAGGCCCCCACTCATGTCTCCCTGCAGCCCCACCCCCCACCAGTCAGGGGCACCCTCCACCAGGCCCCACTCATGTCTCCCTGCACCCCCCCACCAGTCAGGGGCACCCTCCACCAGGCCCTCACTCATGTCTCCCATCACCCCCACCCCCCAGCATCCAGGGGCACCCTCCACCAGGACCCCACTCATGTCCAACTCATGTCTCCCAACACCCCCACGCCCCAGCAGTGCAGGGCACCCTCCACCAGGCCCCCACTCATGTCTCCCATCACCCCCACCCCCGAGCAGTGCAGGGCACCCTCCACCAGGACCCCACTCATGTCTCCCATCACCGCAACCCCGAGGCATCCAGGGGCACCCTCCACCAGGCCCCCACTCATGTCTCCCATCACCCCCACCCCTCAGCAGTGCAGGGCACCATCCACCAGGCCCCCACTCATGTCCCCCTGCACCCCCACCCCCCAGCATCCAGGGGCACCCTCCACCAGGCCCCCACTCATGTCCAACTCATGTCTCCCATAACCCCCACCCCCCAGAAGTGCAGGGCACCCTCCACCAGGCCCCCACTCATGTCTCCCATCACCCCACCCCCCCAGCAGTGCAGGGCACCCTCCACCAGGCCCCCACTTGTGTCTCCCAGCACCCCCGCCTCCCAGCATCCAGGGGCACCCTCGACCAGGCCCCCACTCATGTCCAACTCATGTCTCCCAGCACCCCCACCCCCCAGCAGTGCAGGGCACCCTCCACCAGGCCCCCATTCATGTCTCGCATCACCCCCACCCCCCAGCACTGTGGTGCACCCTCCACCAGGCCCCCACTCATGTCTCCCATCACCCCCACCCCCCAGCATCCAGGGGCACGCTCCACCAGGCCCCCACTCATGTCTCCCATCACCCCCACCCCCCGGGCAGTGCAGGGCACCCTCCACCAGGCCACCACTCATGTCTCCCAGCACCCCTACCCCCCAGCATCCAGGGGCACCCTCCACCAGGCCCCACTCATGTCCCCCTGCACCCCCAACCCCCAGCATCCAGGGGTACCCTCCACCAGGCCCCCACACATGCCAAATACATGTCTCTCAGCACCCCCACCCCCCAGCACTGTGGGGCACCCTCTACCAGGCCCCCACTCATGTCAAACTCATGTCTCCCATCACCACCACCCCCCAGCAGTGCAGGGCACCCCCCACCAGGCCCCCACTCATGTCTACCAGCACCCCCACCCCCCAGCATCCAGGGGCACCCTCCACAAGGCCCCCACTCATGTCCACCGGTACCCCCACCCCCCAGCACCCAGGGGCACCCTCCACCAGGCCCCCACTCATGTCCAACTCATGTCTACCAGCACCCCCACCCCCCAGCACTGTGGGGCACCCTCCACCAGGCCCCCACTCATGTCTCCCAGCACCCCCACCCCCCAGCACTGTGGGGCACCCTCCACCAGGCCCCCACTCATGTCCAACTCATGTCTCCCAGCACCCCCACCCCCCAGCACTGTGGTGCACCCTCCACCAGGCTCCGACTCATGTCCTCCTGTACCCCCATCCCCCAGAATCCAGGGGCACCCTCCACCAGGCCCTCACTCATCTCTCCCAGCACCCCAAGCCCCCAGCACTGTGGTGCACCCTCCACCAGGCCCCACACATGTCTCCCATCACCCCCACCCCCCAGCAGTGCAGGGCACCCTCCACCAGGCCCCCACTCATGACTCCCATCACCCCCACCCCCGAGCAGTGCAGGGCACCCTCCACCAGGACCCCACTCATGTCTCCCATCACCGCAACCCCCCAGCATCCAGGGGCACCCTCCACCAGGCCCCCACTCATGTCTCCCATCACCCCCATCCCTCAGCAGTGCAGGGCACCATCCACCAGGCCCCCACTCAGGTCCCCCTGCACCCCCACACCCCAGCATCCAGGGGCACCCTCCACCAGGACCCCACTCATGTCCAACTCATGTCTCCCATCACCCCCACCCCCTGCAGTGCAGGGCACCCTCCACCAGGCCCCCACTCATGTCTCCCATCACCCCCACCCCCCCAGCAGTGCAGGGCACCCTCCACCAGGCCCCCACTCATTTCTCCCATCACCCCCACCCCCCAGCAGTGCAGGGCACCCTCCACCAGGCCCCCACTCATGTCTCCCAGCACCCCCACCCCCCAGCATCCAGGGGCACCCTCGACCAGGCCCCCACTCATGTCCAACTCATGTCTCCCAGCACCCCCACCCCCCAGCAGTGCAGGGCACCCTCCAGCAGGCCCCACTGATGTCTCCCATCACCCCCACCCCCCAGCACTGTGGTGCACCCTCCACCAGGCCCCCACTCATGTCTCCCATCACCCCCACCCCCCAGCATCCAGGGGCACGCTCCACCAGGCCCCCACTCATGTCTCCCATCACCCCCACCCCCCGGGCTGTGCAGGGCACCCTCCACAAGGCCCCCACTCATGTCTCCCAGCACCCCCACCCCCCAGCATCCAGGGGCACCCTCCACCAGGGCCCCACTCATGTCTCCCATCACCCCCACCCCCGGGCTGTGCAGGGCACCCTCCACAAGGCCCCCACTCATGTCTCCCAGCACCCCCACCCCCCAGCATCCAGGGGTACCCTCCACCAGGCCCCCACACATGTCCAATTCATGTCTCCCATCACCGCCACCCCCCAGCACTGTGGGGCACCCTCCACCAGGCCCCCACTCATGTCCAACTCATGTATCCCATAACCCCCATCCCCAGCACTGTGGGGCACCCTCCACCAGGCCCCCACTCATGTCCAACTCATGTCTCCCATCACCCCCACCCCCCAGCAGTGCAGGGCACCGTCCACCAGGCCCCCAATCATGTCTACCAGCACCCCCACCCCCCAGCTCCCAGGGGCACCCTCCACCAGGCCCCCACTCATGTCCAACTCATGTCTCCCAGCACCCCCACCCCCCAGCACTGTGGGGCACCCTCCACTAGGCCCCCACTCATGTCTCCCAGCACCCCCACCCCCCAGCATCCAGAGGCACCCTACACCAGGCCCCCACTCATGTCTCCCATCACCCCCACCCCCCAGCACTGTGGTGCACCCTCCACCAGGCCCCCACTCATGTCTCCCATCACCCCCACCCCCCAGCATCCAGGGGCACGCGCCACCAGGCCCCCACTCATGTCTCCCATCACCCCCACCCCTCGGGCAGCGCAGGGCACCCTCCACCAGGCCCCCACTCATGTCTCCCAGCACCCCCACCCCCCAGCATCCAGGGGCACCCTCCACCAGGCCCCCACTAATGTCCCCCTGCACCCCCAACCCCCAGCATCCAGGGGTACCCTCCACCAGGCCCCCACACATGTCCAATTCATGTCTCTCAGCACCCCCACCCCCCAGCACTGTGGGGCACCCTCCACTAGGCCCCCACTCATGTCTCCCATCACCCCCACCCCCCAGCACTGTGGGGCACCCTCCACCAGGCCCCCACTCATGTCCAACTCATGTATCCCATCATCCCCACCCCCAGCACTGTGGGGCACCCTCCACCAGGCCCCCACTCATGTCCAACTCATGTCTCCCATCACCCCCACCCCCCAGCAGTGCAGGGCACCCTCCACTAGGCCCCCACTCATGTCTACCAGCCCCCCCACCCCCCAGCATCCAGGGGCACCCTCCACCAGGCCCCCACTCATGTCCCCCAGTACCCCCACCTCCCAGCACCCAGGGGCACCCTCCACCAGGCCCCCACTCATGTCCAACTCATGTCTCCCAGCACCCCCACCCCCAGCATCCAGGGGTACCCTCCACCAGGCCCCCACACATGTCCAATTCATGTCTCTCAGCACCCCCACCCCCCAGCACTGTGGGGCACCCTCCACTAGGCCCCCACTCATGTCTCCCATCACCCCCACCCCCCAGCACTGTGGGGCAACCTCCACCAGGCCCCCACTCATGTCCAACTCATGTATCCCATCACCCCCACCCCCAGCACTGTGGGGCACCCTCTACCAGGCCCCCACTCATGTCAAACTCATGTCTCCCATCACCACCACCCCCCAGCAGTGCAGGGCACCCTCCACCAGGCCCCCACTCATGTCTACCAGCACCCCCACCCCCCAGCATCCAGGGGCACCCACCACAAGGCCCCCACTCATGTCCACCGGTACCCCCACCCCCAGCACCCAGGGGCACCCTCCACCAGGCCCCCACTCATGTCCAACTCATGTCTCCCAGCACCCCCACCGCCCAGCACTGTGGGGCACCCTCCACCAGGCCCCCACTCATGTCTCCCAGCACCCCCACCCCCCAGCACTGTGGTGCACCCTCCACCAGGCCCCCACTCATGTCCAACTCATGTCTCCCAGCACCCCCACCCCCCAGCACTGTGGTGCACCCTCCACCAGGCTCCGACTCATGTCCTCCTGTACCCCCATCCCCCAGAATCCAGGGGCACCCTCCACCAGGCCCTCACTCATCTCTCCCAGCACCCCAAGCCCCCAGCACTGTGGTGCACCCTCCACCAGGCCCCACACATGTCTCCCATCACCCCCACCCCCCAGCAGTGCAGGGCACCCTCCACCAGGCCCCCACTCATGACTCCCATCACCCCCACCCCCGAGCAGTGCAGGGCACCCTCCACCAGGACCCCACTCATGTCTCCCATCACCGCAACCCCCCAGCATCCAGGGGCACCCTCCACCAGGCCCCCACTCATGTCTCCCATCACCCCCACCCCTCAGCAGTGCAGGGCACCATCCACCAGGCCCCCACTCAGGTCCCCCTGCACCCCCACCCCCCAGCATCCAGGGGCACCCTCCACCAGGCCCCCACTCATGTCCAACTCATGTCTCCCATCACCCCCACCCCCTGCAGTGCAGGGCACCCTCCACCAGGCCCCCACTCATGTCTCCCATCACCCCCACTCCCCCAGCAGTGCAGGGCACCCTCCACCAGGCCCCCACTCATGTCTCCCATCACCCCCACCCCCCAGCAGTGCAGGGCACCCTCCACCAGGCCCCCACTCATGTCTCCCAGCACCCCCACCCCCCAGCATCCAGGGGCACCCTCGACCAGGCCCCCACTCATGTCCAACTCATGTCTCCCAGCATCCCCACCCCCCAGGAGTGCAGGGCACCCTCCAGCAGGCCCCACTGATGTCTCCCATCACCCCCACGCCCCAGCACTGTGGTGCACCCTCCACCAGGCCCCCACTCATGTCTCCCATCACCCCCACCCCCCAGCATCCAGGGGCACGCTCCACCAGGCCCCCACTCATGTCTCCCATCACCCCCACCCCCCGGGCTGTGCAGGACACCCTCCACAAGGCCCCCACTCATGTCTCCCATTACCCCCACCCCCCAGCATCCAGGGGCACCCTCCACCAGGGCCCCACTCATGTCTCCCATCACCCCCACCCCCGGGCTGTGCAGGGCACCCTCCACAAGGCCCCCACTCATGTCTCCCAGCACCCCCACCCCCCAGCATCCAGGGGTACCCTCCACCAGGCCCCCACACATGTCCAATTCATGTCTCCCATCACCGCCACCCCCCAGCACTGTGGGGCACCCTCCACCAGGCCCCCACTCATGTCCAACTCATGTATCCCATCACCCCCACCCCCAGCACTGTGGGGCACCCTCCACCAGGCCCCCACTCATGTCCAACTCATGTCTCCCATCACCCCCACCCCCCAGCAGTGCAGGGAACCGTCCACCAGGCCCCCAATCATGTCTACCAGCACCCCCACCCCCCAGCACCCAGGGGCACCCTCCACCAGGCCCTCACTCATGTCCAACTCATGTCTCCCAGCACCCCCACCCCCCAGCACTGTGGGGCACCCTCCACCAGGCCCCCACTCATGTCTCCCAGCACCCCCACCCCCCAGCAGTGCAGGGCACCCTCCACCAGGCCCCGCACATGTCTCCCAGCACCTCCACCCCCCAGCATCCAGAGGCACCCTACACCAGGCCCTCACTCATGTCCAACTCATGTCTCCCAGCACCCCCACCCCCCAGCACCCAGGGGCACCCTCCACCAGGCCCTCACTCATGTCCAACTCATGTCTCCCAGCACCCCCACCCCCCAGCACTGTGGGGCACCCTCCACCAGGCCCCCACTCATGTCTCCCAGCACCCCCCACCCCCCAGCAGTGCAGGGCACCCTCCACCAGGCCCCCACTCATGTCTCCCATCACCCCCACCCCCCAGCATCCAGGGGCACGCTCCACCAGGCCCCCACTCATGTCTCCCATCACCCCCACACCCTGGGCAGTGCAGGGCACCCTCCACCAGGCCCCCACTCATGTCTCCCAGCACCCCCACCCCCCAGCATCCAGGGGCACCCTCCACCAGGCCCCCACTCATGTCCCCCTGCACCCCCAACCCCCAGCATCCAGGGGTACCCTCCACCAGGCCCCCACACATGTCCAATTCATGTCTCTCAGCACCCCCCACCCCCCAGCACTGTGGGGCACCCTCCACTAGGCCCCCACTCATGTCTCCCATCACCCCCACCCCCCAGTACTGTGGGGCACCCTCCACCAGGCCCCCACTCATGTCCAACTCATGTATCCCATCATCCCCACCCCCAGCACTGTGGGGCACCCTCCACCAGGCCCCCACTCATGTCCAACTCATGTCTCCCATCACCCCCACCCCCCAGCAGTGCAGGGCACCCTCCACTAGGCCCCACTCATGTCTACCAGCCCCCCCACCCCCCAGCATCCAGGGGCACCCTCCACCAGGCCCCCACTCATGTCCCCCAGTACCCCCACCTCCCAGCACCCAGGGCACCCTCCACCAGGCCCCCACTCATGTCCAACTCATGTCTCCCAGCACCCCCACCCCCAGCATCCAGGGGTACCCTCCACCAGGCCCCCACACATGTCCAATCATGTCTCTCAGCACCCCCACCCCCCAGCACTGTGGGGCACCCTCCACTAGGCCCCCACTCATGTCTCCCATCACCCCCACCCCCCAGCACTGTGGGGCACCCTCCACAAGGCCCCCACTCATGTCCCAACTCATGTATCCCATCACCCCCACACCCAGCACTGTGGGGCACCCTCTACCAGGCCCCCACTCATGTCAAACTCATGTCTCCCATCACCACCACCCCCCAGCAGTGCAGGGCACCCTCCACCAGGCCCCCACTCATGTCTACCAGCACCCCCCACCCCCCAGCATCCAGGGGCACCCTCCACAAGGCCCCCACTCATGTCCACCGGTACCCCCACCCCCCAGCACCCAGGGGCACCCTCCACCAGGCCCCCACTCATGTCCAACTCATGTCTCCCAGCACCCCACCCCCCAGCACTGGGGGGCACCCTCCACCAGGCCCCCACTCATGTCTCCCAGCACCCCCACCCCCCAGCACTGTGGGGCACCCTCCACCAGGCCCCCACTCATGTCCAACTCATGTCTCCCAGCACCCCCACCCCCCAGCACTGTGGTGCACCCTCCACCAGGCTCCCACTCATGTCCTCCTGTACCCCCATCCCCCTGAATCCAGGGGCACCCTCCACCAGGCCCTCACTCATCTCTCCCAGCACCCCAAGCCCCCAGCACTGTGGTGCACCCTCCACCAGGCCCCACACATGTCTCCCATCAGCCCCACCCCCCCAGCAGTGCAGGGCACCCTCCACCAGGCCCCCACTCATGACTCCCATCACCCCCACCCCCGAGCAGTGCAGGGCACCCTCCACCAGGACCCCACTCATGTATCCCATCACCGCAACCCCCCAGCATCCAGGGGCACCCTCCACCAGGCCCCCACTCATGTCTCCCATCACCCCCACCCCTCAGCAGTGCAGGGCACCATCCACCAGGCCCCCACTCAGGTCCCCCTGCACCCCCACCCCCAGCATCCAGGGGCACCCTCCACCAGGCCCCCACTCATGTCCAACTCATGTCTCCCATCACCCCCACCCCCTGCAGTGCAGGGCACCCTCCACCAGGCCCCCACTCATGTCTCCCTTCACCCCACCCCCCAGCAGTGCAGGGCAACCTCCACCAGGCCCCCACTCATGTCTCCCATCACCCCCACCCCCCAGCAGTGCAGGGCACCCTCCACCAGGCCCCCACTCATGTCTCCCAGCACCCCCACCCCCCAGCATCCAGGGGCACCCTCGACCAGGCCCCCACTCATGTCCAACTCATGTCTCCCAGCACCCCCACCCCCCAGCAGTGCAGGGCACCCTCTAGCAGGCCCCACTGATGTCTCCCATCACCCCCACCCCCCAGCACTGTGGTGCACCCTCCACCAGGCCCCCACTCATGTCTCCCATCACCCCCACCCCCCAGCATCCAGGGGCACGCTCCACCAGGCCCCCACTCATGTCTCCCATCACCCCCACCCCCCGGGCTGTGCAGGGCACCCTCCACAAGGCCCCCACTCATGTCTCCCAGCACCCCCACCCCCAGCATCCAGGGGCACCCTCCACCAGGGCCCCACTCATGTCTCCCATCACCCCCACCCCCGGGCTGTGCAGGGCACCCTCCACAAGGCCCCCACTCATGTCTCCCAGCACCCCACCCCCCAGCATCCAGAGGCACCCTACACCAGGCCCCCACTCATGTCTCCCATCACCCCCACCCCCCAGCACTGTGGTGCACCCTCCACCAGGCCCCCACTCATGTCTCCCATCACCCCCACCCCCCAGCATCCAGGGGCACGCTCCACCAGGCCCCCACTCATGTCTCCCATCACCCCCACCCCTCGGGCAGTGCAGGGCACCCTCCACCAGGCCCCCACTCATGTCTCCCAGCACCCCCACCGCCCAGCATCCAGGGGCACCCTCCACCAGGCCCCCACTAATGTCCCCCTGCACCCCCAACCCCCAGCATCAGGGGTACCCTCCACCAGGCCCCCACACATGTCCAATTCATGTCTCTCAGCACCCCCACCCCCCCAGCACTGTGGGGCACCCTCCACTAGGCCCCCACTCATGTCTCCCATCACCCCCACCCCCAGCACTGTGGGGCACCCTCCACCAGGCCCCCACTCATGTCCAACTCATGTATCCCATCATCCCCACCCCCAGCACTGTGGGGCACCCTCCACCAGGCCCCCACTCATGTCCAACTCATGTCTCCCATCACCCCCACCCCCCCAGCAGTGCAGGGCACCCTCCACTAGGCCCCCACTCATGTCTACCAGCCCCCCCACCCCCCAGCATCCAGGGGCACCCTCCACCAGGCCCCCACTCATGTCCCCAGTACCCCCACCTCCCAGCACCCAGGGGCACCCTCCACCAGGCCCCCACTCATGTCCAACTCATGTCTCCCAGCACCCCCACCCCCAGCATCCAGGGGCACCCTCCACCAGGCCCCCACTCATGTCCAACTCATGTATCCCATCACCCCCACCCCCAGCACTGTGGGGCACCCTCCACCAGGCCCCCACTCATGTCCAACTCATGTCTCCCATCACCCCCACCCCCCAGCAGTGCAGGGAACCGTCCACCAGGCCCCCAATCATGTCTACCAGCACCCCCACCCCCCAGCACCCAGGGGCACCCTCCACCAGGCCCTCACTCATGTCCAACTCATGTCTCCCCAGCACCCCCACCCCCCAGCACTGTGGGGCACCCTCCACCAGGCCCCCACTCATGTCTCCCAGCACCCCCACCCCCCAGCAGTGCAGGGCACCCTCCACCAGGCCCCCACACATGTCTCCCAGCACCTCCACCCCCAGCATCCAGAGGCACCCTACACCAGGCCCCACTCATGTCTCCCATCACCCCCACCCCCCAGCACTGTGGTGCACCCTCCACCAGGCCCCCACTCATGTCTCCCATCACCCCCACCCCCCAGCATCCAGGGGCACGCTCCACCAGGCCCCCACTCATGTCTCCCATCACCCCCACACCCTGGGCAGTGCAGGGCACCCTCCACCAGGCCCCCACTCATGTCTCCCAGCACCCCCACCCCCCAGCATCCAGGGGCACCCTCCACCAGGCCCCACTCATGTCCCCCTGCACCCCCAACCCCCAGCATCCAGGGGTACCCTCCACCAGGCCCCCACACATGTCCAATTCATGTCTCTCAGCACCCCCACCCCCCAGCACTGTGGGGCACCCTCCACTAGGCCCCCACTCATGTCTCCCATCACCCCCACCCCCCAGTACTGTGGGGCACCCTCCACCAGGCCCCCACTCATGTCCAACTCATGTATCCCATCATCCCCACCCCCAGCACTGTGGGGCACCCTCCACCAGGCCCCCACTCATGTCCAACTCATGTCTCCCATCACCCCCACCCCCCAGCAGTGCAGGGCACCCTCCACTAGGCCCCCACTCATGTCTACCAGCCCCCCCCACCCCCAGCATCCAGGGGCACCCTCCACCAGGCCCCCACTCATGTCCCCCAGTACCCCCACCTCCCAGCACCCAGGGGCACCCTCCACCAGGCCCCCACTCATGTCCAACTCATGTCTCCCAGCACCCCCACCCCCAGCATCCAGGGGTACCCTCCACCAGGCCCCCACACATGTCCAATTCATGTCTCTCAGCACCCCCACCCCCCAGCACTGTGGGGCACCCTCCACTAGGCCCCCACTCATGTCTCCCATCACCCCCACCCCCCAGCACTGTGGGGCACCCTCCACAAGGCCCCCACTCATGTCCAACTCATGTATCCCATCACCCCCACACCCAGCACTGTGGGGCACCCTCTACCAGGCCCCCACTCATGTCAAACTCATGTCTCCCATCACCACCACCCCCCAGCAGTGCAGGGCACCCTCCACCAGGCCCCCACTCATGTCTACCAGCACCCCCACCCCCCAGCATCCAGGGGCACCCTCCACAAGGCCCCCACTCATGTCCACCGGTACCCCCACCCCCCAGCACCCAGGGGCACCCTCCACCAGGCCCCCACTCATGTCCAACTCATGTCTCCCAGCACCCCCACCCCCCAGCACTGTGGGGCACCCTCCACCAGGCCCCCACTCATGTCTCCCAGCACCCCCACCCCCCAGCACTGTGGGGCACCCTCCACCAGGCCCCCACTCATGTCCAACTCATGTCTCCCAGCACCCCCACCCCCCAGCACTGTGGTGCACCCTCCACCAGGCTCCCACTCATGTCCTCCTGTACCCCCATCCCCCAGAATCCAGGGGCACCCTCCACCAGGCCCTCACTCATCTCTCCCAGCACCCCAAGCCCCCAGCACTGTGGTGCACCCTCCACCAGGCCCCACACATGTCTCCCATCAGCCCCACCCCCCCAGCAGTGCAGGGCACCCTCCACCAGGCCCCCACTCATGACTCCCATCACCCCCACCCCCGAGCAGTGCAGGGCACCCTCCACCAGGACCCCACTCATGTATCCCATCACCGCAACCCCCCAGCATCCAGGGGCACCCTCCACCAGGCCCCCACTCATGTCTCCCATCACCCCCACCCCTCAGCAGTGCAGGGCACCATCCACCAGGCCCCCACTCAGGTCCCCCTGCACCCCCACCCCCAGCATCCAGGGGCACCCTCCACCAGGCCCCCACTCATGTCCAACTCATGTCTCCCATCACCCCCACCCCCTGCAGTGCAGGGCACCCTCCACCAGGCCCCCACTCATGTCTCCCTTCACCCCCACCCCCCCAGCAGTGCAGGGCAACCTCCACCAGGCCCCCACTCATGTCTCCCATCACCCCCACCCCCCAGCAGTGCAGGGCACCCTCCACCAGGCCCCCACTCATGTCTCCCAGCACCCCCACCCCCCAGCATCCAGGGGCACCCTCGACCAGGCCCCCACTCATGTCCAACTCATGTCTCCCAGCACCCCCACCCCCCAGCAGTGCAGGGCACCCTCTAGCAGGCCCCACTGATGTCTCCCATCACCCCCACCCCCCAGCACTGTGGTGCACCCTCCACCAGGCCCCCACTCATGTCTCCCATCACCCCCACCCCCCAGCATCCAGGGGCACGCTCCACCAGGCCCCCACTCATGTCTCCCATCACCCCCACCCCCGGGCTGTGCAGGGCACCCTCCACAAGGCCCCCACTCATGTCTCCCAGCACCCCCACCCCCCAGCATCCAGGGGCACCCTCCACCAGGGCCCCACTCATGTCTCCCATCACCCCCACCCCCGGGCTGTGCAGGGCACCCTCCACAAGGCCCCCACTCATGTCTCCCAGCACCCCCACCCCCCAGCATCCAGAGGCACCCTACACCAGGCCCCCACTCATGTCTCCCATCACCCCCACCCCCCAGCACTGTGGTGCACCCTCCACCAGGCCCCCACTCATGTCTCCCATCACCCCCACCCCCCAGCATCCAGGGGCACGCTCCACCAGGCCCCCACTCATGTCTCCCATCACCCCCACCCCTCGGGCAGTGCAGGGCACCCTCCACCAGGCCCCCACTCATGTCTCCCAGCACCCCCACCGCCCAGCATCCAGGGGCACCCTCCACCAGGCCCC
Organism: Ambystoma mexicanum; assembly: GCF_040938575.1. NCBI lineage: Eukaryota > Metazoa > Chordata > Amphibia > Caudata > Ambystomatidae > Ambystoma > Ambystoma mexicanum. Next base: position 1,024,630,050 of record NC_090931.1, on the reverse strand, counting down.
CACTAATGTCCCCCTGCACCCCCAACCCCCAGCATCCAGGGGTACCCTCCACCAGGCCCCCACACATGTCCAATTCATGTCTCTCAGCACCCCCACCCCCCCAGCACTGTGGGGCACCCTCCACTAGGCCCCCACTCATGTCTCCCATCACCCCCACCTCCAGCACTGTGGGGCACCCTCCACCAGGCCCCCACTCATGTCCAACTCATGTATCCCATCATCCCCACCCCCAGCACTGTGGGGCACCCTCCACCAGGCCCCCACTCATGTCCAACTCATGTCTCCCATCACCCCCACCCCCCAGCAGTGCAGGGCACCCTCCACTAGGCCCCCACTCATGTCTACCAGCCCCCCCACCCCCCAGCATCCAGGGGCACCCTCCACCAGGCCCCCACTCATGTCCCCCAGTACCCCCACCTCCCAGCACCCAGGGGCACCCTCCACCAGGCCCCCACTCATGTCCAACTCATGTCTCCCAGCACCCCCACCCCCAGCATCCAGGGGTACCCTCCACCAGGCCCCCACACATGTCCAATTCATGTCTCTCAGCACCCCCACCCCCCAGCACTGTGGGGCACCCTCCACTAGGCCCCCACTCATGTCTCCCATCACCCCCACCCCCCAGCACTGTGGGGCACCCTCCACCAGGCCCCCACTCATGTCCAACTCATGTATCCCATCACCCCCACCCCCAGCACTGTGGGGCACCCTCTACCAGGCCCCCACTCATGTCAAACTCATGTCTCCCATCACCACCACCCCCCAGCAGTGCAGGGCACCCTCCACCAGGCCCCCACTCATGTCTACCAGCACCCCCACCCCCCAGCATCCAGGGGCACCCACCACAAGGCCCCCACTCATGTACACCGGTACCCCCACCCCCAGCACCCAGGGGCACCCTCCACCAGGCCCCCACTCATGTCCAACTCATGTCTCCCAGCACCCCCACCGCCCAGCACTGTGGGGCACCCTCCACCAGGCCCCCACTCATGTCTCCCAGCACCCCCACCCCCCAGCACTGTGGTGCACCCTCCACCAGGCCCCCACTCATGTCCAACTCATGTCTCCCAGCACCCCCACCCCCCAGCACTGTGGTGCACCCTCCACCAGGCTCCGTCTCATGTCCTCCTGTACCCCCATCCCCCAGAATCCAGGGGCACCCTCCACCAGGCCCTCACTCATCTCTCCCAGCACCCCAAGCCCCCAGCACTGTGGTGCACCCTCCACCAGGCCCCACACATGTCTCCCATCACCCCCACCCCCCAGCAGTGCAGGGCACCCTCCACCAGGCCCCCACTCATGACTCCCATCACCACCACCCCCGAGCAGTGCAGGGCACCCTCCACCAGGACCCCACTCATGTCTCCCATCACCGCAACCCCCCAGCATCCAGGGGCACCCTCCACCAGGCCCCCACTCATGTCTCCCATCACCCCCACCCCTCAGCAGTGCAGGGCACCATCCACCAGGCCCCCACTCAGGTCCCCCTGCACCCCCACCCCCCAGCATCCAGGGGCACCCTCCACCAGGCCCCCACTCATGTCCAACTCATGTCTCCCATCACCCCCACCCCCTGCAGTGCAGGGCACCCTCCACCAGGCCCCCACTCATGTCTCCCATCACCCCCACTCCCCCAGCAGTGCAGGGCACCCTCCACCAGGCCCCCACTCATGTCTCCCATCACCCCCACCCCCCAGCAGTGCAGGGCACCCTCCACCAGGCCCCCACTCATGTCTCCCAGCACCCCCACCCCCCAGCATCCAGGGGCACCCTCGACCAGGCCCCCACTCATGTCCAACTCATGTCTCCCAGCATCCCCACCCCCCAGGAGTGCAGGGCACCCTCCAGCAGGCCCCACTGATGTCTCCCATCACCCCCACGCCCCAGCACTGTGGTGCACCCTCCACCAGGCCCCCACTCATGTCTCCCATCACCCCCACCCCCCAGCATCCAGGGGCACGCTCCACCAGGCCCCCACTCATGTCTCCCATCACCCCCACCCCCCGGGCTGTGCAGGACACCCTCCACAAGGCCCCCACTCATGTCTCCCATTACCCCCACACCCCAGCATCCAGGGGCACCCTCCACCAGGGCCCCACTCATGTCTCCCATCACCCCCACCCCCGGGCTGTGCAGGGCACCCTCCACAAGGCCCCCACTCATGTCTCCCAGCACCCCCACCCCCCAGCATCCAGGGGTACCCTCCACCAGGCCCCCACACATGTCCAATTCATGTCTCCCATCACCGCCACCCCCCAGCACTGTGGGGCACCCTCCACCAGGCCCCCACTCATGTCCAACTCATGTATCCCATCACCCCCACCCCCAGCACTGTGGGGCACCCTCCACCAGGCCCCCACTCATGTCCAACTCATGTCTCCCATCACCCCCACCCCCCAGCAGTGCAGGGCACCGTCCACCAGGCCCCCAATCATGTCTACCAGCACCCCCACCCCCCAGCACCCAGGGGCACCCTCCACCAGGCCCTCACTCATGTCCAACTCATGTCTCCCAGCACCCCCACCCCCCAGCACTGTGGGGCACCCTCCACCAGGCCCCCACTCATGTCTCCCAGCACCCCCACCCCCCAGCAGTGCAGGGCACCCTCCACCAGGCCCCCACACATGTCTCCCAGCACCCCCACCCCCCAGCATCCAGAGGCACCCTACACCAGGCCCCCACTCATGTCTCCCATCACCCCCACCCCCCAGCACTGTGGTGCACCCTCCACCAGGCCCCCACTCATGTCTCCCATCACCCCCACCCCCCAGCATCCAGGGGCACGCTCCACCAGGCCCCCACTCATGTCTCCCATCACCCCCACCCCCGGGCAGTGCAGGGCACCCTCCACCAGGCCCCCACTCATGTCTCCCAGCACCCCCACCCCCCAGCATCCAGGGGCACCCTCCACCAGGCCCCCACTCATGTCCCCCTGCACCCCCAACCCCCAGCATCCAGGGGTACCCTCCACCAGGCCCCCACACATGTCCAATTCATGTCTCTCAGCACCCCCACCCCCCAGCACTGTGGGGCACCCTCCACTAGGCCCCCACTCATGTCTCCCATCACCCCCACCCCCCAGTACTGTGGGGCACCCTCCACCAGGCCCCCACTCATGTCCAACTCATGTATCCCATCATCCCCACCCCCAGCACTGTGGGGCACCCTCCACCAGGCCCCCACTCATGTCCAACTCATGTCTCCCATCACCCCCACCCCCCAGCAGTGCAGGGCACCCTCCACTAGGCCCCCACTCATGTCTACCAGCCCCCCCACCCCCCAGCATCCAGGGGCACCCTCCACCAGGCCCCCACTCATGTCCCCCAGTACCCCCACCTCCCAGCACCCAGGGGCACCCTCCACCAGGCCCCCACTCATGTCCAACTCATGTCTCCCAGCACCCCCACCCCCAGCATCCAGGGGTACCCTCCACCAGGCCCCCACACATGTCCAATTCATGTCTCTCAGCAACCCCACCCCCCAGCACTGTGGGGCACCCTCCACTAGGCCCCCACTCATGTCTCCCATCACCCCCACCCCCCAGCACTGTGGGGCACCCTCCACAAGGCCCCCACTCATGTCCAACTCATGTATCCCATCACCCCCACACCCAGCACTGTGGGGCACCCTCTACCAGGCCCCCACTCATGTCAAACTCATGTCTCCCATCACCACCACCCCCCAGCAGTGCAGGGTACCCTCCACCAGGCCCCCACTCATGTCTACCAGCACCCCCACCCCCCAGCATCCAGGGGCACCCTCCACAAGGCCCCCACTCATGTCCACCGGTACCCCCACCCCCCAGCACCCAGGGGCACCCTCCACCAGGCCCCCACTCATGTCCAACTCATGTCTCCCAGCACCCCCACCCCCCAGCACTGTGGGGCACCCTCCACCAGGCCCCCACTCATGTCTCCCAGCACCCCCACCCCCCAGCACTGTGGGGCACCCTCCACCAGGCCCCCACTCATGTCCAACTCATGTCTCCCAGCACCCCCACCCCCCAGCACTGTGGTGCACCCTCCACCAGGCTCCCACTCATGTCCTCCTGTACCCCCATCCCCCAGAATCCAGGGGCACCCTCCACCAGGCCCTCACTCATCTCTCCCAGCACCCCAACCCCCCAGCACTGTGGTGCACCCTCCACCAGGCCCCACACATGTCTCCCATCAGCCCCACCCCCCAGCAGTGCAGGGCACCCTCCACCAGGCCCCCACTCATGACTCCCATCACCCCCACCCCCGAGCAGTGCAGGGCACCCTCCACCAGGACCCCACTCATGTATCCCATCACCGCAACCCCCCAGCATCCAGGGGCACCCTCCACCAGGCCCCCACTCATGTCTCCCATCACCCCCACCCCTCAGCAGTGCAGGGCACCATCCACCAGGCCCCCACTCAGGTCCCCCTGCACCCCCACCCCCAGCATCCAGGGGCACCCTCCACCAGGCCCCCACTCATGTCCAACTCATGTCTCCCATCACCCCCACCCCCTGCAGTGCAGGGCACCCTCCACCAGGCCCCCACTCATGTCTCCCTTCACCCCCACCCCCCCAGCAGTGCAGGGCAACCTCCACCAGGCCCCCACTCATGTCTCCCATCACCCCCACCCCCCAGCAGTGCAGGGCACCCTCCACCAGCCCCCACTCATGTCTCCCAGCACCCCCACCCCCCAGCATCCAGGGGCACCCTCGACCAGGCCCCCACTCATGTCCAACTCATGTCTCCCAGCACCCCCACCCCCCAGCAGTGCAGGGCACCCTCTAGCAGGCCCCACTGATGTCTCCCATCACCCCCACCCCCCAGCACTGTGGTGCACCCTCCACCAGGCCCCCACTCATGTCTCCCATCACCCCCACCCCCCAGCATCCAGGGGCACGCTCCACCAGGCCCCCACTCATGTCTCCCATCACCCCCACCCCCCGGGCTGTGCAGGGCACCCTCCACAAGGCCCCCACTCATGTCTCCCAGCACCCCCACCCCCCAGCATCCAGGGGCACCCTCCACCAGGGCCCCACTCATGTCTCCCATCACCCCCACCCCCGGGCTGTGCAGGGCACCCTCCACAAGGCCCCCACTCATGTCTCCCAGCACCCCCACCCCCCAGCATCCAGGGGTACCCTCCACCAGGCCCCCACACATGTCCAATTCATGTCTCCCATCACCGCCACCCCCCAGCACTGTGGGGCACCCTCCACCAGGCCCCCACTCATGTCCAACTCATGTATCCCATCACCCCCACCCCCAGCAATGTGGGGCACCCTCCACCAGGCCCCCACTCATGTCCAACTCATGTCTCCCATCACCCCCACCCCCCAGCAGTGCAGAGCACCGTCCACCAGGCCCCCAATCATGTCTACCAGCACCCCCACCCCCCAGCACCCAGGGGCACCCTCCACCAGGCCCCCACAAATGTCCAACTCATGTCTCCCAGCACCCCCACCCCCCAGCACTGTGGGGCACCCTCCACCAGGCCCCCACTCATGTCTCCCAGCACCCCCACCCCCCAGCAGTGCAGGGCACCCTCTACCAGGCCCCCACACATGTCTCCCAGCACCCCCACCCCCCAGCATCCAGAGGCACCCTACACCAGGCCCCCACTCATGTCTCCCATCACCCCCACCCCCCAGCACTGTGGTGCACCCTCCACCAGGCCCCCACTCATGTCTCCCATCACCCCCACCCCCCAGCATCCAGGGGCACGCTCCACCAGGCCCCCACTCATGTCTCCCATCACCCCCACCCCCCGGGCAGTGCAGGGCACCCTCCACCAGGCCCCCACTCATGTCTCCCAGCACCCCCACCCCCCAGCATCCAGGGGCACCCTCCACCAGGCCCCCACTCATGTCCCCCTGCACCCCCAACCCCCAGCATCCAGGGGTACCCTCCACCAGGCCCCCACACATGTCCAATTCATGTCTCTCAGCACCCCCACCCCCCAGCACTGTGGGGCACCCTCCACTAGGCCCCACTCATGTCTCCCATCACCCCCACCCCCCAGCACTGTGGGGCACCCTCCACCAGGCCCCCACTCATGTCCAACTCATGTATCCCATCATCCCCACCCCCAGCACTGTGGGGCACCCTCCACCAGGCCCCCACTCATGTCCAACTCATGTCTCCCATCACCCCCACCCCCCAGCAGTGCAGGGCACCCTCCACTAGGCCCCCACTCATGTCTACCAGCCCCCCCCAACCCCCAGCATCCAGGGGCACCCTCCACCAGGCCCCCACTCATGTCCCCCAGTACCCCCACCTCCCAGCACCCAGGGGCACCCTCCACCAGGCCCCCACTCATGTCCAACTCATGTCTCCCAGCACCCCCACCCCCAGCACTGTGGGTTAACCTCCACCAGGCCCCCACTCATGTCTCCCATCACCCCCAACCCCCAGCACTGTGGGGCACCCTCCACCAGGCCCCCACTCATGTCCAACTCATGTCTCCCAGCACCCCCACCCCCCAGCACTGTGGTGCACCCTCCACCAGGCTCCCACTCATGTCCCCTGTACCCCCACCCCCCAGCATCCAGGGGCACCCCCCACCAGGCCCTCACTCATGTCTCCCAGCACCCCAAGCCCCCAGCACTGTGGTGCACCCTCCATCAGGCCCCACACATGTCTCCCATCACCCCCACCCCCCCAGCAGTGCAGGGCACCCTCCACCAGGCCCCCACTCATGTCTCCCATCACCCCCGAGCAGTGCAGGGCACCCTCCACCAGGACCCCACTCATGTCCCCCATCACCGCAACCCCCCAGCATCCAGGGGCACCCTCCACCAGGCCCCCACTCATGTCTCCCATCACCCCCACCCCTCAGCAGTGCAGGGCACCATCCACCAGGCCCCCACTCATGTCCCCCTGCACCCCCACCCCCCAGCATCCAGGGGCACCCTCCACCAGGCCCCCATTCATGTCCAACTCATGTCTCCCATCACCCCCACCCCCCAGCAGTGCAGGGCACCCTCCATCAGGCCCCCACTCATGTCTCCCATCACCCCCTCCCCCCCAGCAGTGCAGGGCACCCTCCACCAGGCCCCCACTCATGTCTCCCATCACCCCCACACCCCAGCAGTGCAGGGCACCCTCCACCAGGCCCCCACTCATGTCTCCCAGCACCCCCGCCCCCCAGCATCCAGGGGCACCCTCGACCAGGCCCCCACTCATGTCCAACTCATGTCTCCCAGCACCCCCACCCCATCAGTGCAGGGCACCCTCCACCAGGCCCCCACTCATGTCTCCCATCACCCCCACCCCCAGCACTGTGGTGCACCCTCCACCAGGCCCCCACTCATGTCTCCCATCACCCCCACCCCCCAGCATCCAAGGGCACGCTCCACCAGGCCCCCACTCATGTCTCCCATCACCCCCACCCCCCGGGCAGTGCAGGGCACCCTCCACCAGGCCCCCACTCATGTCTCCCAGCACCCCCACCCCCCAGCATCCAGGGGCACCCTCCACCAGGCCCCCACTCATGTCCCCCTGCACCCCCAACCCCCAGCATCCAGGGGTACCCTCCACCAGGTCCCCACACATGTCCAATTCATGTCTCTCAGCACCCCCACCCCCCAGCACTGTGGGGCACCCTCCACTAGGCCCCCACTCATGTCTCCCATCACCCCCACCCCCCAGCACTGTGGGGCATCCTCCACCAGGCCCCCACTCATGTCCAACTCATGTATCCCATCACCCCCACCCCCAGCACTGTGGGGCACCTTCCACCAGGCCCCCACTCATGTCCAACTCATGTCTCCCATCACCCCCACCCCCCAGCAGTGCAGGGCACCCTCCACCAGGCCCCCACTCATGTCTACCAGCACCCCCACCCCCCAGCATCCAGGGGCACCCTCCACCAGGCCCCCACTCATGTCCCACGGTATTCCCGACCCCCAGCACCCAGGGGCACCCTCCACCAGGCCCCCACTCATGTCCAACTCATGTCTCCCAGCACCCCCACCCCCAGCACTGTGGGGCACCCTCCACCAGGCCCCCACTCATGTCTCCCAGCACCCCCACCCCCCAGCACTGTGGGGCACCCTCCACCAGGCCCCCACTCATGTCCAACTCATGTCTGCCAGCACCCCCACCCCCCAGCACTGTGGTGCACCCTCCACCAGGCTCCCACTCATGTCCCCCTGTACCCCCACCCCCCAGCATCCAGGGGCACCCTCCACCAGGCCCTCACTCATGTCTCCCAGCACCCCAAGCCCCCAGCACTGTGGTGCACCCTCCACCAGACCCCACACATGTCTCCCATCACCCCCACCCCCCAGCAGTGCAGGGCACCCTCCACCAGGCCCCCACACATGTCCCAGCACCCCCACCCCCCAGCATCCAGAGGCACCCTCCACCAGGCCCCCACTCATGTCTCCCAGCACCCCCACCCCCCAGCACTGTGGGGCACCCTCCACCAGGCCCCCACTCATGTCCAACGCATGTCTCCCAGCACCCCCACCCCCCAGCACTGTGGTGCACCCTCCACCAGGCTCCCACTCATGTCCCCCTGCACCCCCACCCCCCAGCATCCAGGTGCACCCTCCACCAGGCCCCCACTCATGTCTCCCAGCACCCCCACCTCCCAGCACTGTGGTGCACCCTCCACCAGGCTCCCACTCATGTCCCCCTGCACCCCCACCCCCCAGCATCCAGGGGCACCCTCCACCAGGCCCCCACTCATGTCTCCCAGCACCCCCACCCCCCAGCATCCAGAGGCACCCTCCACCAGGCCCCCACTCATGTCTCCCAGCAACCCCACCCCCCAGCACTGTGGGGCACCCTCCACCAGGCCCCCACTCATGTCCAACTCATGTCTCCCAGCACCCCCACCCCCCAGCACTGTGGTGCACCCTCCACCAGGCTTCCACTCATGTCCCCCTGCACCCCCACCCCCCAGCATCCAGGGGCACCCTCCACCAGGCCCCCACTCATGTCTCCCAGCACCCCCACCGCCCAGCACTGTGGTGCACCCTCCACCAGGCTCCCACTCATGTCCCCCTGCACCCCCACCCCCCAGCATCCAGGGGCACCCTCCACCAGGCCCCCACTCATGTCTACCAGCACCCCCACCCCCCAGCACTGTGGTACTGTGGTGCACCCTCCACCAGGCCCCCACACATGTCCCCCAGCCAACATGTCATCACAATCTAGATCCCTGGCCCTTATGGTCAGCCTCCAAATGCCAAACACCCACCCGAGTATTGCATCCACCCACTTAGAAATGGCAATAACATGATAGAACCCCAATTGCAAGTTTGGAAATGAACACATGCCCCTCACATACACCCAATGGGTGTCAGTGAATGTCAAAACCCATATCATGATATGTATGAAACCAATGAGATGATACTACACATTGAAGTTTGAAGAAAAAATATGTATTAAAAGCAACATAAATTGAATAAAAAATAAACAAACAAAAATGGTAATTTAAAAAAAAGAAACCAGCATGTCCGTGAAATAATGCAAAACCACAAATCATAATCCAAAGGAAAGGTGTCCAAAGTCACAGTCCACAAAAGTAAATCCAATGGAAAATTAAAATCGAAAACCATTGCTCCATGGGTATATCATAAAAAAAATGAAAATCCAACAGTCAACTATATACAGATAAACAATCCAGGGTCCATGATCCCAACAGAATAAATGAAACCTATCTAATAACACTACCTAATAAAAAAAAAAACTATATACAAAAATGTGGCCCATTGTCCAAAAGGTCCAAAAAAAAATGCAAAACCAAAGGAAACCTAACACTAACTACAGAACTATTTACAAGGGCAGCGGGCTAGTCCGACGGCTCACTTCGGGATGTTCCGGATCAGGGCAGTATCGAACTCCTGCTCAATGTCCCGGAGGCGGTCCTCCTCCATGTCCCCGAGGGTCCGCAGGGCCATCGACATGTTCACCTCCAACTCGAGTTCTCCGCCCTGACCATCGTGAGCCGTGCCTCTTCCGCTCGCTGCCGCTCCGCATCTATGGCGTGGCCCAACCGCTGCCACACGGAAGACACTTCCCGTCCTGGGTCCTCCTGCCCTCCAGCCGATGCCTGCCCCTCCGATGTGGTGTGCGTGCATGTGTAGTGCACTCCCTGTGTTGCATGTGATGTCTGGCTCACCTTTGCCTGCTCATGCTGTTGTATGTGTATGGATGGTGCTGGCAGTTGCGATATGGCTGTGATATGGCGCATGTGTGCAAGTTGAAATGACATGTGTGTTGGCGATTGTGATGCCATGTCTGAGGTTTGCCAATGCCACTCATGTACAACTGTCATGTGTGTATGTGTCCATTGTACAGTGCCCTGATGCCTGTGTTTTATTTCTCCCTGTCTGCAGCGTCAACTGATGAAGAGGGCGGAGAAGGTGCTGTGGAGCACAGCGGCGGGGATCACACCGCCAGCCAGAGACACAAGGCCCGGCTCCCCTCCCAGGTTGTGATCTCGTCGGGGAGTGAGGAGTCCGGTGCCGCGTCCCAGGGCGCAGCTGCCGGGGGGAGGTCCAAGAGGCGGAGGTTGGAGTTGGACTGCTCGGCAGCAGAAGGGGCAGCTGGGACCCCACAGGGCCCAACGGGGGAAGATGGCACAGAGTCATCCAGGTTGGTGGGGGGTTTGGTGGAGGAGGAGGCTGTGCAAGCAACTGAGAAGGGGTCTGGAGGTGGGGATTCCACTGGTGCTACTGGTGCAGTTCAGGAACAGGGACAGGAGGCAGCACAGGCCGCTGCAGAGGTGCCTGTGTGCAATCCTGTCCCTGATCCTGTCACCGCATCATCTTGCACCAGCAGGGATGCCTACGTCCAGACCCGTTTTCAGGCAGGGGATGAGCTCACAACAACTGGCCTTCCTCTGCCTGCACACGTGGCTATCCGGGTCTGGGTTGAGCCTTTCCTGACTGTGTGGCGTTGCGTCAACGGGCCATGAGAGGTGACCTGCAGTCTTTTCATGAGGAGACTGCACGTCATCTCGAATGGCTCGTTGACCACGTCGGCCTACTGGGACAGGTCACCCAGGCCGGATTCCTCCGTTTGATGGGGCTTGCTCAGACCCCCTCCTCAACTGAACCCCCTATGCGCCAGTCGTCCTCCGTGCCATCTTCCCACCCATTAGTCACCTGGGTGCCCTGTGGAGCTGCCTCTGACAGTGCGACCAGGCTGGTGGAGGAGGCATCCCTGCCACAGTCGGGAGTCGGACCTCCAGCAGGGGTGGCCACATCAACGACTGCACCCCAGCCAGCGGAGGATGTGCAGGCAGCAAGAGGCAGTGCACGGGCAGAGGCACAGCAGCAGCAGCAACGTGGTGGGAGCCATGATGGCTCGGGGCCTTCGACATCGGAGGGGCAGGCATCGGCCGGAGGGCAGGAGAACCCAGGACGGGAAGTGTCTTCCGTGTGGCAGCGGTTGGGCCACGCCATAGATGCGGAGCGGCAGCGGGCGGAAGAGGCACGGCTCACGATGGTCAGGGTGGAGAACTCCATGCGGAGGGCCCTGAGGCGGGCCGAGTGCCTCGAGGCAATCTGCAGGGAGTTGGAGGTGAACATGTCGACGGCCCTGCGGACCCTCGGGGACATGGAGGAGGACCGCCTCCGGGACATTGAGCAGGAGTTCGATGATGCCCTGGCCCGGAACATCCCGAAGTGAGCCATTTTTTTTGGACCTTTTGGACAATGGGCCACATTTTTGTATATATTTTTTTTTTTTTTATTAGGTAGTGTTATTAGATAGGTTTCATTTCTTCTGTTGGGATCATGGACCCTGGATTGTTTATCTGTATATAGTTGACTGTTGGATTTTCATTTTTTTTTATGATTTACCCATGGAGCAATGGTTTTCGATTTTAATTTTCCATTGGATTTACTTTTGTGGACTGTGACTTTGGACACCTTTCCTTTGGATTATGATTTGTGGTTTTGCATTATTTCACGGACATGCTGGTTTATTTTTTTTTAAATTACCATTTTTGTTTGTTTATTTTTGATTCAATTTATGTTGCTTTTAATACATATTTTTTCTTCAAACTTCAATGTGTAGTATCATCTCATTGGTTTCATGCATATCATGATATGGGTTTTGACATTCACTGACACCCATTGGGTGTATGTGAGGGACATGTGTTCATTTCCAAACTTGCAATTGGGGTTCTATCATGTTATTGCCATTTCTAAGTGGGTGGATGCAATACTCGGGTGGGTGTTTGGCATTTGGAGGCTGACCCTAAGGGCCAGGGATCTAGATTGTGATGACATGTTGGCTGGGGACATGTGTGGGGGCCTGGTGGAGGGTGCACCACAGCGCTGGGGGGTGGGGGTGCTGAGAGACATGAGTGGGGGCCTGGTGGAGGGTGCCCCTGGATGCTGGGGGGTGGGGGTGCAGGGGGACATGAGTGGGAGCCTGGTGGAGGGTGCACCACAGTGCTGGGGGGTGGGGGTGCAGGGGGACATGAGTGGGAGCCTGGTGGAGGGTGCACCACAGTGCTGGGGGTGGGGGTGATGGGAGACATGAGTGGGGGCCTGGTGTAGGGTGCCCTGCACTGCTGGGGGGTGCGGGTGATGGGAGACATGAGTTGGACATGAGTGGGGGCCTGGTGGAGGGTGCCTCTGGATGCTGGGGGGTGGGGGTGATGGGAGACATGAGTGGGGGCCTGGTGGAGAGTGCCCTGCACTGCTGGGGATGGGGGTGATGGGAGACATGAGTTGGACATGAGTGGGGGCCTGGTGGAGGGTGCCCTGCACTGCTGGGGGGTGGGGGTGCTGGGAGACATGAGTGGGGGCCTGGTGGAGGGTGCCCTGCACTGCTGGGGGGTGGGGTGCTGGGAGACATGAGTGGGGGCCTGGTGGAGGGTGCCCTGCACTGCTGGGGGGGTGGGGTGATGGGAGACATGAGTGGGGGCCTGGTGGAGGGTGCCCTGCACTGCTGGGGGGTGGGGGTGATGGGAGACATGAGTTGGACATGAGTGGGGGCCTGGTGGAGGGTGCCCCACAGTGCTGGGGGGTGGGGGTGCTGGGAGACATGAGTTGGACATGAGTGGGGGCCTGGTGGGGGGTGCCCTGCACTGCTGGGTGGTGTGGGTGATGGGACACATGAGTTGGACATGAGTGGGGGCCTGGTGGAGGGTGCCCCTGGATGCTGGGGGGTGTGGGTGATGGGAGACATGAGTGGGGCCTGGTGGAGGGTGCCTGCACTGCTGGGGGGTGGGTGTGATGGGAGACATGAGTTGGACATGAGTGGGGGCCTGGTGGAGGGTGCCCTGCACTGCTGGGTGGTGTGGGTGATGGGACACATGAGTTGGACATGAGTGGGGGCCTGGTGGAGGGTGCCCCTGGATGCTGGGGGGTGTGGGTGATGGGAGACATGGGTGGGGCCTGGTGGAGGGTGCCTGCACTGCTGAGGGGTGGGGGTGATGGGAGACATGAGTTGGACATGAGTGGGGGCCTGGTGGAGGGTGCCCCTGGATGCTGGGGGGTGGGGATGCAGGGGGAAATGAGTGGGGGCCTGGTGGAGGGTGCCCTGCACAGCTGGGGGGTGGGGGTGATGGGAGACATGAGTTGGACATGAGTGGGGGCCTGGTGGAGGGTGCCCCTGGATGCTGGGGTGTGGGGGTACAGGGGGACATGAGTGGGGGCCTGGTGGAGGGTGCCCTGCACTGCTGGGTGGTGGGGGTGCTGGGAGACATGAGTGGGGGCCTGGTGGAGGGTGCCCTGCACTGCTGGTTGTGTGGGGGTGATGGGAGACATGAGTGGGGGCCTGATGGAGGGTGTCCCACAGTGCTGGGGGTGGGGGTGCTGGGAGACATGAGTTGGACATGAGTGGGGGCCTGGTGGAGGGTGCCCTGCACTGCTGGGGGGTGGGGGTGATGGGAGACATGAGTGGGGGCCTGGTGGAGGGTGCTCTGCACTGCTGGGTGGTGGGGGTGATGGGACACATGAGTTGGACATTTGTGGGGGCCTCGTGGAGGGTGCCCCTGGATGCTGGGGGGTGGGGGTGATGGGAGACATGAGTGGGGGCCTGGTGGAGGGTACCCTGCACTGCTGGGGGGCGGGGGTGATGGGAGACATGAGTTGGACATGAGTGGGGGCCTGGTGGAGGGTGCCCCTGGATGCTGGGGGGTGGGGATGCAGGGGGACATTAGTGGGGGCCTGGTGGAGGGTGCCCTGCACAGCTGGGGGGTGGGGGTGATGGGAGACATGAGTTGGACATGAGCGGGGGCCTGGTGGAGGGTGCCCCTGGATGCTGGGGTGTGGGGGTACAGGGGGACATGAGTGGGGGCCTGGTGGAGGGTGCCCTGCACTGCTGAGGGGTTGGGGGTGATGGAAGACATGAGTGGGGGCCTGGTGGAGGGTGCCCCTGGATGCTTGGGGGTGGGGGTGATGGGAGACATGAGTGGGGGCCTGGTGGAGGGTGCCCTGCACTGCTGGGGGGTGGGGGTGATGGGAGACATGAGTGGGGGCCTGGTGGAGGGTGCCCTGCACTGCTGGGGGGTGGGGGTATTGGGAGACATGAATTGGACATGAGTGGAGGCCTGGTGGAGGGTGCCCCTGGATGCTGGGGGGTGGGGGTGCAGGGGGACATGAGTGGGGGCCTAGTGGAGGGTGCCCTGCACTGCTGGGGGGTGGGGGTGATGGGAGACATGAGTGGGGGCCTGGTGGAGGGTGCCCCTGGATGCTGGGGGGTGGGGGTGCTGGGAGACATGAGTGGGGGCCTGGTGGAGGGTGCCCCACAGTGCTGGTGGGTGGGGGTGCTGGGAGGCATGTGTTGGTGATCAGTAGTGCAAGGTGACATGTGGGTTGGCTGGGGGGCATGGCCATGGTGGATGGGTTGCCTGTGGGACATGAGCAGGGGTGCAGGGTAGTCCCCTGTGGTGTGGGCTGCCTGCAGGGGCCGTGGAGGGTGTAGAGGGAACACCTGGGAGAACCCACACAGCCAAATCAAGTGTAGCACTCCCCGGCACCACTGAAATACACGTACACTGCTGAAATTGCGTGTGAAACTTCCCGTGCACCTCGGAATACATGTACCCTGCTGAAATCGCGTGTGGGACTTCCCGAGCACCCCGAAGTACACGTACCCAGGCCAATCGCGTGTGGAACTTCCCGCGCACCCCGAAGTACACGTACCCAAGACAATCGCGTGTGGAACCTCCCGCGCATCCAAAAACGCACGTACCAAGCCAATCGCGTGTGGAACTTCCCGCTGCATCCCGAAACACACGTACCGAGGCCAATCACGTGTGGAACCTCCCGCGCATCCCAAAACACAAGTACCCAGGCCAATCACGTGTGGAACTTCCCGCGCACCCCGAAGTACACGTACCCAGGCCAATCGTGTGTGGAACCTCCCACGCATCCCGAAACACACCTACCCAGGCCAATCGCGTGTGGAACTTCCCGCGCACCCCGAAGTACACGTACCCAGGCCAATCGTGTGTGGAACTTCCCGCACATCCCAAAACACACATACCCAGGCCAATCGCGTGTGGAACTTCCCGCGCACCCCGAAGTACACGTACCCAGGCCAATCGCGTGTGGAACTTCCTGCGCATCCCGAAACACACGTACCTAGGCCAATCGCGTGTGGAATTTCCCGCGCACCCCGAAGTACACGTATCCAGGCCAATCGCGTGTGGAACTTCCCGCACATCCCGAAACACACGCACATGCTATTTTTCACACACAGGTGTCCGTGTTTGTCGGTACCCCTTTGCACCTCATTTGTCCTAGAGGGCCACTGTATGGACCATTCATCATGGCTGTATATGGGTGCTTTTTTTTAGCGCACATTTTGGCGCACATTTATTTCAGGCGCAGGGAAGCTACCGCCTGCTTTCTTGTGGTGTACTTGTTTGCCCTGTGCGCGTCTTTCACTGTGCGCTGGTTTGCCCTATTCGATTCCATGAATACGGGTTGTAGGCGAGCGTGTGGGCGTTCCGCGCACTTGCCTCCTGTACTTCTCCTGTGACGCCCATATTTTCACACGTTGCTCCCCATTCCGAGTGTTACGCCCCGTGTTCCGCCTACTTTTGTGATGAGCGCCGCGCTATGTGCGATTTCGCAGTGGCCGTGGCGCACGCTGTTGGATGACCTGTGCGCCGGCGTGCGCTGCGCACTTTTTCAGTGCACATCCAATGTTTTTCTCGCGCACGGACTTCCATGAATCGATGTGCGCTGGTTTCCCTGCGATTTTCGCACTTGCACTGTGATTTTCGCACTTTTACTGCGAATCGCACGTGTTGGCACCTCTGCGTGGGAATTTTCGGCACACATTAATTCCATGAATCAACACCTATACGTGTTGTCAGTATTGTTTGCTGCATTTCTGTGAAGTACTAACATTTGCAAACACAATTGGTCTGTACTGTGTAAGTAAATGTTGTCAACAATTGGTGGTAATTGAAATAGAATATTCATTGCTACATTTGCGTAGCAGCTTACACCAACTATATTTGAGAATTTAAATGGTCCAGGTAGTTCTGTATCTAACTGCTTTTTTGGAGTTTGTCTTCCTTCTTTAAAGAAGTACTTGGTTTACTTTCCCTAATTGATTCTTTTTTGCTTGTGGTACTTGATGAAGTATTAGTTTCTTTTACTCTCTTTGGAGGATATGCAGTGACATCCTGTTGCATTTCTGTTTGATTTATTTTTCTTTTATAATGTTTTACTTTTTGTGGAACAAAATATGTGTTTAGGTGGGGGGTGTATAGTGAGCGAAGTCTATTGTATTCGAAAATTCAAGGAATATCAGCGTTTATTTTACTTGCATCAAAGTTGATTAGAAATAGACCGTCAAGTGTACGTAAGCGTGATAGTGCTACATAGCTCATGCCTTCTTTAAAGACTGTGTTACCAATATCTATCATTGCTTTGTCTAGGGTAAGACCTTGTGATTTGTGAATCGTGACTGCGTATGCAAGAGTTAGAGAAAATTGTTCTCTGCGTACATACATATCTTTGAAGAGAAGGAATCTAGCTGTTGAGCGTCCTATCCTTTTTACTTCTGAAAGTTTGTCAAAGAGTATATTGACAAACTGAATTTTGTTGTCGCGTGGGTATGTTTGAAAGCCAACAACTGTACCCAGCGCTCCATTAACTAGTCCTTGGTCCACGTCAATTTTACGTTTAAGCATTACTCTGCAATTTAAGGATAATTTTCATATCTTTTCTAAGCCTGCTGTGTTTGAGATTGATTTTTCTAAACTATTTAGTCTTGTTGTGGCTTGGTCACACATGGGTAGTGTCATACCATGTACATCTAGTTTGTCTGTGGCGCTAATTTCCATGATTGGTTGCATTTCTTTACTTAGCATGATTTCATTGAATTTGAAACAGCTTGCAAGAGTTGGCATTAAGGCCATACAATTGACATTTTTGTGGGCTAATTGTTACATAACATCTGTAGCACATGCATTATCACCATAAAGTGCATTAATGTGCCGGGTTTTCAATATTGCTTCTGCTTCTTTAGAAAGTATACCAACTCTGATACTTTTTAAAATGTTGGCATAAGTGAGACCTGCAGATTCACGCATGTTTTCTGTTAATTCTCTGTATTGGAAATGTTGCCAAAGGTTGACATTTCCAATGCTGCCAAAAGTTTTACGGCAGTGTTTGTGTCCTAATGTTTTAAAAATAGGCTCACCTTTTACTGGTGTTAATTAAAGCAGATCTCCAAAAACAATAATGTGTTTTCCTGCAAAGAGCTCTTCATAGTCTGTTTTGAGTACTTCTTGTAATCTGAGGTGAATCAAAGCTAACATCAGGTTGGAGACCATGCTCACTTCATCTATTAGTAGCATTTTCATTTGTTTCAATACTCTGTGTAATTCCATTGCAGCTTCTGCAGAAAGTTTGTAATAGTCTAATTTGTTCTGGTGTTCTACTGTTAATAGTAGTAATCGGTGTAATGTAACACCACCTATGTTGTAGGCAGCTAAACCTGTGGGGGCAGTGACAACAGCTGACAGTTTGTTGTTTGTCAATTGTTGAAGGAACTTGCTAATGATTTTGATTAGGAATGTTTTGCCAGAACCAGCTTCACCACTGACGTACAGTAGTATAGGTTTATAATTATGGCAGGAACATTCTTTATTTTCATGTTTTACACCATGTGCAATTTGTTTTGTTACTTCTTGAAAAATGCTACTTTGCTCGTTGTTTAGTTTTGATTGTAGTATAGTTAAGTCTTCCTTATCTTCATACTGACACATGGTGTTTTCTACTTCTATCATAGCTAATTCTGCCTCATTTATTATTAGTGGTTCTCCCAGTGGTTCTTGGCTTCCTGGTACAGAAGGTTGACTACTGTCAGGAGTGTCCTTATCTAGTTGGGCTTGGAGTTCTTCTTCGTGTTGCTGTTCATTTTGCAACATTGTTTTGTACTGTGTAAAGTTTACATCAGTTATAGTGCTTTCATTTGCTTTGAAAGCATCCTCATATGAGTCATAGTTATCTAGTAATTGTTCTTCTTTTCTACATGGTTTGAAGAGTTGTAGCAGGGACATGTAATATACTTCTTTATGTTGAGGAGTCTTTAATGACAATTTGATATGATTAATTAAATTTGGTTTAGTGAGTTTAACTAAGCTGCCTTCACAGTTTGTCACTCTATATTTACCTTTTTTTTCATTAGGTTTCATATTATTTTTGTATGTGTAGTTTTGGGCTATGTGGTATAGACACATGTTTTCCAAAGTATTACTTCTGTTTGGGTAGTATGTGTCCAATAAATTGTTTTTTAAAATGTCTTGGCTGTTGGGATCATGTTTGGCTATTGTTTCTATATCTTCATATGATTTCAGAACTCTTTTTCTAGATTTAGCTGGACCAAGACTTAGCCATACTATATTTTCAGATTTACCATACAATGCAGTACCAGTTAAACGATCAGCTGCTTCATATGATCCACATTCTCTATGGGTGAGCATTTTTATGCCCAAGCTGTATAATTTCCGAGATACTGTTTTATCTGATGGCAGGTCATTCCAGAGGTCTTGGAGCTCTGTCTTTTCTGCTTTAGTTAAGTATGCTGGGACATATTGTGCAACTGCAGTAGAATTGTCTGCAATGTACTGCACATCTATGTTTTCATTCCATAAGTGGGCAATGATTGCATTATAATCATTGATATATTTTTCTTCTTCTTTTGTTTTTATGTAATTTGTATTTTTAGGTGACTTACCTTTAACACTATGTCTAACTGAAGACATGAGGTTGTTCACTTGACCTGTATTTGTAACTGGTCTAGGGAAACCAAATCGGCATTTGGTGTAGTATTTCCCTTTGTTTTTGTATTTGCAATGACAATATTTTCCACATTTGTGTCTTTGAAATTGTAAAATTTGTGCATGAATATCACTATTTGTGGCTTCTGATGGAATTTCACAAGTGCCATATTTTTCAATAAACTGTAAAACAGTGGCATCACTGTCTTGACCAAATTTAGGAGCATCTTTTATCCATAAAAGCATGTGGATATGTGGTGCTCCTCTGGCTTGGTATTCTTTTCTCCAAAAGAAGTGTTGCACTTTTCCAAGGGGAGGAACAGTTTTATTACAAATAAAATGTAGCATAGCAATGAAGTGATGGTGAAAATATCTTGAAACATTAACAGGATCCAAAGAACAAAGTTCTCCAGGTGTTAGTATATCTATGTTTGTTTTGTTTTTATTTGATATGCGTAGGTAATCATGTAAATCTTCCCATGCATATTCTACACAACTTAATGTAACAAACGGAGTGGGTGGGCCAAGGTTTCTGATCATACAACGTACATCTCCATGACGTCGAAACCAGTACTCTTTAGTACCACGCATATTTGCTAATAGATTTGTAATATTTGATTGTAAAACCTCATCCTTTTGTTACACTTTTTCTAATAATTGTGTAGCTGTCATATTTTAAAAGTGTGATCCTGATTTTAATATGTGTACAACTCCGTAACATAAAGTTGCTAGTTCACTTTCAAAGAGTAGGTGGAATATGTATTCCACATTTTGTCTAAATCTGGGATCTTCAGAATACATCCGTAATGAGCGGTATTCTGAAGCTGATATTTGAATAGGTCTATCATCATACCTTCCTCCTTTGCCAGTAGGAAAGAGTAGAGGAAAAGCATGTGCTTCTATACTTTTTTCCCATATGCTGATTGGCGATCCTTTTGTTTGACGCATTATGTAAATTTCCAGTACATCTTCTACGGTGTCATTACAGTGCAAAGGATGAATTGTATAATGGTCTAAATTATTTGATATTGTAGCAGGATCTAGTAGCTCAAATCGACCAGCTTCTTGTGTTTCTTGAATTATTTCAGTTGTATCTTTCAAGTTTTCTTCAATATTAATTTCTTTGTAATATTCATTATTCTCTTTAAGATATTGGAAGGCTTGTCTAACTTTATATAAATCTACCAGCTGTTGCCATATTTTTTTGTCTTTTGTAGGTACTCCATTTACTAAGATAATTAAAGATTGCTGCATTGGACGGTGCACTCCTAGAGTATGCACATTTTCTTTTAGCTCTAATGGTAAATAAACTACTTTTCCACAAATGCCTTTTACCAATTCAGAGGGAGGTAATTTTGCTGTTTTTGGTTGAAGGCGTATTATTGCTTGAAATGGGTGTACTGTTTGAATTATGATGCTCTCATATAAATTAAGTTGTTGTAGGGGTTTTGGTACTGGGTATAATTCCAAATTATTTGTGATAGCACGTGAAGGAGTATGGTTGTTGTCAAGTTTTGTAGTGCTTTAACTGCAAAGTATTAAGGGCTCAGTTATTTCGTATTTGTTTTCTGCTACAAGGTAGAGAGCTAATTCAAACCTTTTAGAATCTTCATTGTCTTCTATTTTGTATGATAGATCTACAGTTTTTGTGTTACTTTTATAAAACGTTCTACGGCAACATACACATACATGGTTTGGTACTTCAGCTGATGTACTTTTAAATTTTAGTATTTCTTTTTTGTATGTGTTTAGCAAAAGGTTGCCATATGTAGAATTGTTGCCTAATTGGTTTAAAGCTATTTCATTCTGTAAATGGCTTTCACTTCCAAAATATTTTTTGGGGATATAGGGAATTTCTTCAAGTAGGTCTTTAGCTGTACCATGTAGAAGGATGTTATTTAACTTTGCTAGTGCTAAAGCAGGACCTTTAGCATAGTACAGTTTATAGACTAGATTTCTTATAGTTGAATGATGTGTTGATATCCTTTTGATATCATGGAAAGTGGTTTTACAAGTAGGTCCTGTAATGCAGGCCAATGAATGTCCTTGCAGTCCTGTGTACTTGCGCACTGGACAGGTATCCATATTTTGCAGTAATTTAATTTTGATTTTGTCTTTGCTTTTTACATATTTATTGAGGAATTGGCGTAAAGATTTGAAACATTGTTTGGGAATGTTACACATTGACGTGCATGGCTATTTGTACCCTAGAAGTTCTGATTCAGTTGAATGGAGGGGTAATTCTAAGTTTTCAGGGCATATTTTTGTAAGGAGTACTTCTTGTTCCATTATGGTATTATTCACTTTTTCATAACCTCGACCACTGCTATGTATGGCAATTGTATTTGTTTGCTTTTGTTTGTACGCTTCTTCATTAAAATATGGTTCTGTGCTCGTAGTGTGATTCCATTCACCTCCGCAGATACTTAAGAAGTTCTTTCTGTTGACATTTCGCTTATTGAGAAGTCTTTTTTGTAATTTAGTTATTAGTTTTGTTAGTGGTTTCATTTTGTTTAACAGTAAAATAAATAACTTTCTTTTCAGAAGAATTGCACTGTCCATCAACGCTTCTGAGATTAATTTCCTACGATAGGTTTTAAGCATTGAACCTGATTTCTCTCCTATTTTTATAAGATTTTGAAGGACTTTGTGACGGTACATTTTGGCTAAAATACTTTTCTTGGTATGCTTACTTTGCACTATATTAAAATTTGAAGAAGTAGTTTTATCTGTAGTGATAGCTGATTTTCTGTTAATTGTTTTTTGGTTTGTTTTACATTTTGATAGAGGAGGCAAAGTGTTTGTACTTGAAACTTCTTGTGTTTCACTAAATGACTGTATTAGCTGTTTTGTTTCAACTTTTTTTTACAAATTCTGCTAGAGATGGATGCTTATGTTGGACACTTTTATTTTCATTTGCTCTACTTTTGCGTTGCTTTCTACGGGCTTGACTTTTGGTAGGCATTCTTAGTGTCCTCATTCAGAACACGCTATCAGCGTGGGCGCGGTCATATGATCCGTTAGTGAACAAGTCCGCGAAGGAAGCGAAGGAAGCGCATGTCCGCAGGACACCAAATGCACGGAGATTGGCTAGCGCATGCGCGTTGATGTTCTACGGACACTGTTCGGGTCCTGAACTAATTAAAATTGCGTCACACGTGAAACGAACATTTCAGGACACTGCGTGTATTCTTAGAACCGTTTAAATTTGCTAGCGAACAGTAAGGACAGATATAGTGTTCTTCAGGACACGTTCATTTTCGTTTATGTACAAACATTTCAGGACACCAATTGTGTTCTTAGAACATTTTCAATTTGCTAGCGAACAGTAGGGACAGGTATAGTGTTCTTTAAGACACCTCCATTTTTGTTTAATTACGAACAATTCAGGACACCGCGTGTGTTCTTAGAACAGTTTGAACTTGCTAGCGAACAGTACGAACAGGTATAGTATTCTTCAGGACACCTCCATTTTCGTTTATTTAGGAACATTTCAGAACACCTGCACTGTCTGCGGACACCTACATTGTTTTTTTTTAAATAAAAAAACGAAACTATTTACAACACAATATAAAAATTAAACTTTATTTAACCTATATTTATAATTTATGACAGAGAAGGTGAGGCAGAAACAGAAACAAAAACAGGAGAATTAGGGGTTTCATCATGATTGTTATTAGGTGAAGAAGGGATGGAAGTCTCATCAAAACGTTTTGGGTTATGGAGAGGGTTTGGGGATATTTGACTGGGATATGGTGAGGAGGGACAAGTACATGTGGGGCAATGGTACAAAGTTTTTGGTTTAAAATGATCTTCCACAAAAGTTTTCAAATTATTAAAATTAGTCAACAATAAATCCATTTTTTCTTCTATACTGTGAAAAGTGTTATCCATAACAGGTTTTTCTGAAGTATTTTCTATTTTGGTATGCCCTGTACAAAAAATATATATATATATGTTAAATGTATACAAAATAATAATAATTAAATGGTTTATATTATAAAGTGTTTACCATTAGTTTAACTATCTTGTGACATTTCTTCATGTGGGAAATGTTCCTCTAGCCATTCCAGAGTACTAGACATTTCTGTGAGAGAAAAAAAAAAGATAATATTTTTTTATCTAATACAGAAAGTTTATAAATATATTAATAAAATGAAGTACACTTACTATTTCAGGTAAGATATGTCCTATGTACTCAGTAGGTCTGCTCTTGTTCTCAGTTCTGTTGTGTTTGTGAGGTAATTATGTTGGAAGCCAATTTATTTTCTTGTGGTATATTCCATTTTAGAACATAGTGCATTTAAATGAATGGTTAGTGTGTTGTATATATGGGTTACATTTCTTATGTATTAGTACATAGATGTGTTTGTGTGCTTTTTTTTAAATTTGTTAAATGTTCCTATGTTATGATATAACAATCAAACATACCCCCCCAGAGTTTTTTAGGTAGTGGTACTGTTCTTCGAACATGTCCGTCAACATTAAATGAGTTCGCGGACATCAAGTACAGTAGAAGAGATTCAGTCAGTTCCATATGATATGTATATAAAGTGAAAGTCATTATTGTTAAGTTGCACTACTAAAAACCTACGAAATTCAATGAAAAAACTTTGTTAAAGGGACATTATGGTTAAGTTGCGCTACTAAAAACCTATGAAATTCAGTGAAAAAACGTTGTCAAAGGGACGTTATGGTTAAGTTGCACTACTAAAAACCTATGAAATTCAGTGAAAAAACTTTGTTAAAGGGACGTTATGGTTAAGTTGCACTACTAAAAACCTATGAAATTCAGTGAAAAAACTTTGTTAAAGGGACATTATGGTTCCAAGTAAAACCGAAAAACCCTTGAAATTCGCCAGTTATGGTAAGCTAAGCAACCATAACTCGCGCCACCACCGTGCACTGCTAAGACTAACACCCAGGACATCAAAGATGACATCACAAATGTCATTGATGACATCACTGATGACATCACATGTCTGGCCACTCTTTTTTCTTTTGCTGACATATCTAGGCCACATGGTTTTCTTCAGTAACAGTCAGAAACTAAAAATTGTATTTTATTTGTAGACGTATCCTTCAAGTAGGTTCTTACAGTAATTCCCTTAGAGTACAGTCACATCATATGAAACATATACATACGGGAAGACACAAGCTTGAAAGACAGCTATCCTTTTTGTGCATAAAGATAATCAATAGACTTATCAGCACTTTCTGATAGTTCTATTTTTTTTTATGGCTGTACTTTCCCTGTATATGGTCATATTTGTATACATTGTACTCACACTACTTGCCTTAGGGTCCAATCACATCAAGTGATACATATACATAGAGAAAATAGCAGCTTTGAAACAGAGCAATCATTTATTTGCATGAAAATAATCAGTTAAGTTATGAATTGTTTCTGCTACTACTTGTGCTTTTTTGCTAACTTCACTTTCCCTGTATATACCCATATTGGTATGTGTTCTTGTGTCTTTGTGTTTTGTCTATAGTAATGCAATTATGTAATACATGTGTTTTATTAGCTACTTATTACATATTTCACAGTACACAAAAATCTATTAAGAAAACAATTATCATTTCATTATTCAACATATTAACATTACGAATATTATACCTCCATCTTGTACGCTGCACACAATGTTATGTTTCTGTATGAGTAGCTTAGTATACTAGATAGAACCCCATAATAGAATTCTATTTATATCAATGCATCGTTCAATGCACTAATTAGGGTATGATATTTATTGCAATGATCCTTGACACATTTTTCGCAACATTATAATAAGAATCCCTTGTACACATATTTCATGAAAATTACATACACATGTGATGTCATCAGTGATGTCATCAATGACATTTGTGATGTCATCTTTGATGTCCTGGGTGTTAGTCTTAGCAGTGCACGGTGGTGGCGCGAGTTATGGTTGCTTAGCTTACCATAACTGGCAAATTTCAAGGGTTTTTCGGTTTTACTTGGAACAATAATGTCCCTTTAACAAAGTTTTTTCTCTGAATTTCATAGGTTTTTAGTAGCGCAACTTAACCATAACGTCCCTTTAACAAAGTTTTTTCACTGAATATATATATATATATATATATATATGAAAGGATAGCTCAGTGTTACCTCTAGAAAAGGTAATCTCCCTCAATTTTTGCTTAAGGGGGGTCAGTATCTCGAAGCGGGAGAACAGAAATAGATACACTATACAAAGGTGAGACTACTGACTACCCCGCTCAATGCCCAAGCAGGCTAGGTTTGGTGATACATGAATTATTAGTTTCCCCTTGTGAATTGGTGAAACAATCGAGAATTAATCTCAGTATTACCATGTATAACAAATACCAACTCTTATTGAATGAAACAGAATCACAACGCTTTTCATACTCAAAAATACTAAAAAATCATCATTCATAAATGAGTCCATATAAATTTATTTTTAAGACAAATTTAGAAAAGTTAAGAAAGAGAGAGAGCAGCAGTACACATGTATATGGTAAATAAACACTACATGATCTACTCAATCTGTTCTTAAAAACAGTATCATCTGTGAGGGGTTAGTTGGATTAGTGAAAACACTGCCTCAATTCACTTAAACAGTATTAGGATACAAGACATCAATAATTCATGAGTCTGCTGTCAAGTGTCGACATGTTTCGGCCCTTCTGGAGATTAAGACCCTATCTCTAGTGTCTCTACACCCAATGGTTTTTCACAGCCTTCTTCACGACAGGCAATTTCTTTTAGGTGAGATGGAAAACCTCTTTCATATACCCCATAACGGGTTTAGCACAATCTAAAAACAAACATACAAAATTGTAAGCGATAATGGTTCTTACGTTCAAAAAGTATATACATATTGTGTGTCATACATTGTAATTATACTGTTAATCGAACACCAATTACATATGTTTTATTGAAAAACTTTTAAATGACATTTTTCTAGATGATGTGTTACACTTCTGCCCCACTAGGGCACATCAATCACTATATATATCACCAAGCCTTTACTTACATCCCTAG
This sequence comes from Ambystoma mexicanum, assembly GCF_040938575.1. Taxonomy (NCBI): domain Eukaryota; kingdom Metazoa; phylum Chordata; class Amphibia; order Caudata; family Ambystomatidae; genus Ambystoma; species Ambystoma mexicanum. The sequence continues at coordinate 1,024,603,823 of NC_090931.1, read as the reverse complement.
TGGACATGAGCTCAGACACCGGCTCAATCAAAGACGTAACCGGTTGTTTTTTCTTATTTCTTATTTCCGGGTATTCACAGATCAACCCTGGTTCATTCACAGATCCCAGCCTGTATTAGGATCCTGAATTTTATCACACACAAGGAAAAACATCTCCTTATTAGATGTTCTCAGTCACTTTACCACAAACCACTTATTTTAGACTAAGTTAATGGTGTCTTTTTCAAGTGGCCACTCAATCTCGGTTATTTAATAATTACTGCGACACAATGTTATTCACAGCTTTAACACTTATTTATAAATATGCTAAGCCTTAATATTATGCTGCCTATCATAGTTTTTAGAATCAGCATTGAAAGAAACAGATTTCTGCTGGCACAATCACACAGAGTAAAAAACTCACTTGAATCTGCTCAATATCTTGCATCTATTCACCAGCAAAGTTGTATAAGAAGAACACTACGATCAGTCGCAGGTCAGCACCCTTGAAAACGCCAAATGATCACGTCTCAGGGTCCACCTCAAAACGGTTGCCTACAAAATAGGGACATATCTTTGGTTGATGAGTATTCATACTCGTGGGCCAAATCCCCACAGCTCGTCACTAGCTCATAAATACGAACTAACGCAACAGAAAACCGGGCTCGCAATGAAAAGGCAGCTTACCTTGTTTTTGCAATCCCTCCGGCAGCATCATAGAACAACACCCGATCGTTCGTGTTCACGCAGTCCAGTGTCAGCTGGTCTTTTCAACTAGTCTCAGCGATCATGTGATCAATCAATCACGTGAACGGGACAAAATGCCCGATTTTTTAAAGGGACAGCAGAACTAACGTCACACACAGCATACAATCATGACGCGGTGCAGAAATACCTTCCAAACATGCTTGTAGAACACGACATATTATTTTATGTCATGGGGAATACCAAAAAACATCTCCACATGATGTAATAATATAGTCCTTACTATTTTCCAAATACACTCACTCTATTTCGTATCATGAATCGCTGTGTGAAAAACGCTTATTAGTACAAAAGGCCATAGTAGGCAAAAAGATGACGAAAGGCACTCAATTATCTTCAGGATATGGTTTAGGCTTACTTTTTGGACAAGTTGTTGGATGATACACACACTTCATGAAAAAGCAATGAGGAAATTCCATTCCACAGCTGTGTTCAACCCGGTGGTAAGTCACACTAGTAATAAGGACAGGGTCAGAGAAAATAGAGACTGAATATTGTTTGGTGAACAGCGGTGTAGTATTGAACTGTCACTACACTATGTATAGTAGGCCATTAGGGTTTTATGTATGGAAGTATGAATGAGGGATTGAGAGTTTAGTTGCCTGAGTTGTTAAATATGTGTTTTCTCCTGTATAAATGAAGATGTTGTTTTAATAGGAAACATACAGATATTTGTTTATTTTTGATTCATTTAATACATTTTGTATCGATTTAGATATTGAGTTGTGTCATTCCGATCCACTGGTCCAACCTCCCCTTGTGCTTGCTACGTATTCTACCTGAAGGACCAGGGTTCATGTTGCAGGTTATCCCCTTTGTTTAGATACCCTTCACATTTCAGACTTCCTTCCCTGGGAGCTTCATTGTTAGGGTCCCAGCAGAGACAAAAGGCTGTTCAACCCCGTGATTATCAGGGGGTTGTCAAGATCTGCTGAGATAGAACCCTCTTTTTGGTGCCCCCCCCTCCAAGCAGAAAACCTGTTTTTGAACTTGCAGCTCCAGCCACCATAGTTTTAATCTTAAATTTCTGATCTTAGATCAAGAATTAAAGCAAGCCGGTTGCATAAAATAACCCATGTTATATCGTCTCACCATCAACAAACCCCCTCATATTGCTACGGGCTGGCAGGCTTTCATTCACCAGTGTACTGTTCCAAAACACAGGCATTTGTTTTTCTTTAATTTGCAAAAGCCAATATTTTTTTACATGTGGTGCAGCTGGCCTTTCCTTCTTAAATTCAACTTTTCATCTCCAGCAGACTCACACACTACCTTGCAGCTATAGTTATTCTCAGGAATGCTGCAGTTGGTCTGCAGCACAGATACATTGACACAGACATGGCTCAGCTAGTTAGAGTTACTCTATCAACATCTGATTTTTGGATACTTTTGCAAAGAAAATGAGCGTGTTTCCCGTGTAAGTAAAAGTAAAGTTCCTGGTTGATTTTTTTAGAGTTGGTTTGACTGGGCTTGTCAATTCAGAATCATGCCTGGGTTTGCTGAGGCACAGTGAGACACACAGGGCTTGGTAGGGTTTATTAATCACAGTGGCTTTAAGGAACAGAGGGAATTTAGGGGGTAATTCATAGAATTTAGCGCACAAGTGGCGCACGCGGCTGGCGCAGAGTGTGCGCGTGCGTCAGTCTGCGCCAGCCGCGTGCGCCAAAATCCATTTCCGCGCACAGCGTATTCATGGATTTTAACATCCATAACCAGCCGTGGCGCCGAGTGGCGCAGCGACCCTGCAGCTGCGCCAGTTACACCCCCAACCCCTGCCTGTGCGCCATGAATAGCGCACAAATCCCATACATGGTGCACAGGCCAGTGGACCAGCATACAGCCCCCCAACCACGAATGCGAGCGGGGTACGTGTATTACGGGAGTGCGCGGGGAGAATCACGCGATTGGCCCAGTGCGAGTGGGCTACGTGTATTTCGGGGGTGCGCGGGAAGTTATACATGTGATTGGCAATTGTGCGAGCGGGGTACGTGTATTCTGGGGGTGCGCGGGGAGAATCACACGCCATAGGGCCTGTGCGAGTGGGGTACGTGTATTTTGGGGGTGCACGGGAAGTTATACACACGATTGGCCATGTGCGAGCAGGGTGTGTGTATTTCGGGGGTGCGTGGGGAGAATCGCACGCGATAGGGCCTGTGCAAGCGGGGTACGTGTATTTCGGGGGTGCGTGGGAAGTTCTACACGCGATTGGCCTTGTGCAAGTGGGGCACGTGTATTTCGGGGGTGCGCGGGGAGAATCACACGCCATAGGGCCTGTGCGAGTGGGGTATGTGTTTTTCGGGGTGTGCAGGAAGTTTCAAACGTGATTGGCCTTGTGCAAGCGGGGTACGTGTATTCCGGGGTGCGTGGGAAGTTTCATACGCGATTGGCCTTGTGCGAGGGGGGTACGTGTATTTCGGCGGTGCGCAGGAAGTTTTACACATGATTGGTCTTGTGCGAGCAGGGTACGGGTATTTCAGGGTTGTGCTGGAAGTTTCACACGCGATTGGCCTTGTGCGAGCGGGGTATGGGTATTTTGGGGGTGCGCGGGAAGTTTCACATGCGACTGGCCCTGTGCGAGCGGGGTACAGGTATTTTGGAGGTGCGCGGGAAGTTCTACACACAATTCGACTTGTGTGAGCGGGGTACGTGTATTTTGGGGGTGCGCGGGAAGTTTTACACATGATTGGCCTTGTGCGAGCGGGGTATGGGTATTTCAGGTTTGCGCTGGAAGTTTCACATGCGATTGGCCTTGTGTGAGCAGGGTACGGGTATTTCGGGGGTGTGCGGGAAGTATTACACGCGATTGGCCTTGTGCGAGCGGGGTACGGGCATTTTGGGAGTGTGCGGGAAGTTTTACACACGATTGGCCTTGTGTGAACGGGGTACGGGTATTTCGGGGTTGCACGGGAAGTTTCACATGTGATTGGCCTTGTGCGAGCGTGGTACGTGTATTTCTGGGGTGCCCCAACAAATTGCCAGTGTGTGTCCTCCCAGGTGTGCCCTCTCCCCCCTCCCCAGGGCCTGCAGGCAGACCACAGCACAGGGGAACACACTGCACCCCTGGCCATGCCCCACGGGCAGCCCATCCACCCTGTTGAAGCCCCCCAACCAGCCCACATGTCACCACGCACAAGTGAGCACTGACACATGTCCCCCAGCACCCCCCCCACCCAGCATTGAGGGTCAGGCCCTGACTCATGTCCCCCAGCACCCCCATCCACCCAGCATTGAGGGTCAGGCCCTGACTCATGTCTCCCAGCACCCCCATCCACCCAGCATTGCCGGGCACCTGCCAGCAGGCCCCAACTCATGTCCCCCAGCACCCCCACCCACCCAGCATTGAGGGTCAGGCCCCGACTCAGGTCCCCAAGGACCCCCCCACCCAGCATTGAGGGTCAGGCCCCGACTCATGTCCCCCAGTACCCCCATCCACCCAGCATTGCCGGGCACCTGCCAGCAGGCCCCGACTCATGTCCCCCAGCACCTCCTCCCACCCAGCATTGAGGGTCAGGCCCCGACTCATGTCCCCCAGCACCCTCATCCACCCAGCATTGCCGGGCACCTGCCAGCAGGCCTCGACTCTTGTCCCCCAGCACCCCCTCCCACCCAGCATTGAGGGTCAGGCCCGACTCAGGTCCCCCAGCACCCCCACCCACCCAGCATTGAGGGTCAGGCCCCGACTCATGTCCCCCAGCACCCCCACCCTCCCAGCATTGAGGGTCAGGGCCTGACTCATGTCCCCCAGCACCCCCACCCACCCAGCATTGCTGGGCACGTGCCAGCAGGCCCCGACTCATGTCCCCCAGCAACCTCACCCACCCAGAATTGAGGGTTAGGCCCCGACTCATGTCCCCCAGCTCCCCCATCCACCCAGCATTGAGGGTCAGGCCCCGACTCATGTCTCCCAGCACCCCCATCCACCCAGCATTGCCGGGCACATGCCAGCAGGCCCCAACTCATGTCCCCCAGAACCCCCACCAACCCAGCATTGAGGGTCAGGCCCCGACTTATGTCCCCCAGCACCCCCATCCACCCAGCATTGCCGGGCACCTGCCAGCAGGCCCCAATCATGTCCCCCAGCACCCCCACCCACCCAGCATTGAGGGTCAGGCCCCGACTCAGGTCCCCCAGCACCCCCCCACCCAGCATTGAGGGTCAGGCCCCGACTCATGTCCCCCAGTACCCCCATCCACCCAGCATTGCTGGGCACCTGCCAGCAGGCCCCAACTCATGTCCCCCAGCACCTCCTCCAACTCAGCATTGAGGGTCAGGCACTGACTCATGTCCTCCAGCACCCAGATCCACCCAGCATTGAGGGTCAGGCTCCAACTCATGTCCTCCAGCACCCCCACCCACCCAGCATTGAGGTTCAGGCCCCGACTCAGATCCCCCAGCACCCCCACCCACCCAACATTGTGGGTCAGGCCACGACTCATGTCCCCCAGCACCCCCACCCACCCAGCATTGAGGGTCAGGCCCCGATTCATGTCCCCCAGCACCCCCAACCACCCAGCATTGCCGGGCACATGCCAGCAGGCCCAGACTCATGTCCCCCAGTACCCCCACCCAACCAGAATTGAGGGTCAGGCCCTGACTCATGTCCCCCAGCACCCCCATCCACCCAGCATTGAGGGTCAGGCCCCGACTCATGTCTCCCGGCACCCCCATCCACCCAGCATTGCCAGGCAAATGCCAGCAGGCCCCACCTCATGTCCCCCAGCACCCCCACCCACCCAGCATTGAGGGTCAGGCCCCGACTTACGTCCCCCAGCACCCCCATCCACCCAGCATTGAGCGTCAGGCCCGACTCATGTCTCCCAGCACCCCCATCCACCCAGCATTGAGGGTCAGGCCCCAACTCATGTCTCCCAGCACCCCCATCCACCCAGCATTGCCGGGCACATGCCAGCAGGCCCCAACTCATGTCCCCCAGCACCCCCACCCACCCAGCATTGAGGGTCAGGCCCTGACTTATGTCCCCCAGCACCCCCATCCACCCAGCATTGAGGGTCAGGCCCCGACTTATGTCCCCCAGCACCCCCATCCACCCAGCATTGAGGGTCAGGCCCCGACTCATGTCTCCCAGCACCCCCATCCGCCCAGCATTGCCAGACACCTGCCAGCAGGCCCCAACTAATGTCCCCCAGCACCCCCACTCACCCAGCATTGAGGGTCAGGCCCCGACTCAGGTCCCCCAGCACCCCCACCCATCCAGCATTGAGGGTCAGGCCCCGACTGATGTCCCCCAGCACCCCCATCCACCCAGCATTGCCGGGGACATGCCAGCAGGCCCCAACTCATGTCCCACAGCACCCCCATCCACCAAGCATTGAGGGTCAGGCCCCGACTTATGTCCCCCAGCACCCCCATCCACCCAGCATTGAGGGTCAGGCCCCGACTCATGTCCCCCAGAACCCCTATCCACCCAGCATTGCCGAGCACCTGCCGGCAGGGTCCAACTCATGTCCTCCAGCACCCCCACCCACCCAGCATTGAGGGTCAGACCCCGACTGATGTCCCCCAGCACCCCCATCCACCCAGCATTGCCGGGGACATGCCAGCAGGCCCCAACTCATGTCCCACAGCACCCCCATCCACCAAGCATTGAGGGTCAGGCCCCGACTTATGTCCCCCAGCACCTCCACCCACCCAGCATTGAGGGTCAGGCCCCAGCTCATGTCCCCCAGAACCCCCACCCACGCAGCATTGAGGGTCAGGCCCCGACTCATGTCCCCCAGCACCCCATCCACCCAGCATTGAGGGTCAGGCACCGACTCATGTCTCCCAGCACCCCCATCCACCCAGCATTGCCGGGCACATGCCAGCAGGCCCCAACTCATGTCCCTCAGCACCCCCACCCACCCAGCATTGAGGGTCAGGCCCCGACTTATGTCCCCCAGCACCCCCATCCACCCAGCATTGAGGGTCAGGCCCCGACTCATGTCCCCCAGCACCCCCATCTACCCAGCATTGCCAGACACCTGCCAGCAGGCCCCAACTCATGTCCCCCAGCACCCCCACCAACCCAGCTTTGAGGGTCAGGCCCCGACTCAGGTCCCCCAACACCCCCATCCACCCAGCATTGAGGGTCAGGCCCCGACTGATGTGCCCCAGCACCCCATCTACCCAGCATTGCTGAGCACCTGCCAGCAGGCCCCAACTCATGACCCCCAGCACCCCCTCCTACCCAGCATTGAGGGTCAGGCCCCGACTCATGTCCCCCAGCACCCCCATCCACCCAGCATTGAGGATTAGGCCCGACTCATGTCCCCCAGCACCCCCATCCACCCAGCATTGCCGGGCACCTGCCAGCAGGCCCCGACTCATGTCCCCCAGCACCCCCACCCACCCAGCAGACTCATGTCCCCCAGCACCCCCACCCACCCAGCATTGAGGGTCAGGCCCCGACTCAGGTCCCCCAGCAACCCCACCGACCCAGCATTGAGGGTCAGGCCCCAACTCATGTCCCCCAGCACCCCCACCCACCCAGCATTGAGGGTCAGGCCCCGACTCATGTCCCCCAGCACCCCCACCCACCCAGCATTGCCGGGCACCTGCCAGCAGGCCCCGACTCATGTCCCCCAGCACCCCACCCACCCAGAATTGAGGGTCAGGCCCTGACTCATGTCCCCCAGCACCCCCATCCACCCAGCATTGAGGGTCAGGCCCTGACTCATGGCTCCCAGCACCCCCATCCACCCAGCATTGCCGGGCACATGCCAGCAGGCCCCACCTCATGCCCCCCAGCACCCCCACCCACCCAGCATTGAGGGTCAGGCCCCGACTTACGTCCCCCAGCACCCCCACCCACCCAGAATTGAGGGTCAGGCCCGACTCATGTCTCCCAGCACCCCCATCCACCCAGCATTGAGGGTCAGGCCCCAACTCATGTCTCCCAGCACCCCCATCCACCCAGCATTGCCGGGCACATGCCAGCAGGCCCCAACTCATGTCCCCCAGCACCCCCACCCACCTAGCATTGAGGGTCAGGCCCCGACTTATGTCCCCCAGCACCCCCATCCACCCAGCATTGAGGGTCAGGCCCCGACTCATGTCTCCCAGCACCCCCATCCACCCAGCATTGAGGGTCAGGCCCCAACTCATGTCTCCCAGCACCCCCATCCACCCAGCATTGCCGGGCACATGCCAGCAGGCCCCAACTCATGTCCCCCAGCACCCCCACCCACCCAGCATTGAGGGTCAGGCCCTGACTTATGTCCCCCAGCACCCCCATCCACCCAGCATTGAGGGTCAGGCCCCGACTCATGTTTCCCAGCACCCCCATCCACCCAGCATTGCCAGACACCTGCCAACAGGCCCCAACTCATGTCCCCCAGCACCCCCACTCACCCAGCATTGAGGGTCAGGCCCCGACTCAGGTCCCCCAGCACCCCCACCCATCCAGCATTGAGGGTCAGGCCCCGACTGATGTCCCCCAGCACCCCCATCCACCCAGCATTGCCGGGCACATGCCAGCAGGCCCCAACTCATGTCCCCCAGCACCCCCATCCACCAAGCATTGAGGGTCAGGCCCCGACTTATGTCCCCCAGCACCCCCATCCACCCAGCATTGAGGGTCAGGCCCCAACTTATGTCCCCCAGAACCCCCATCCACCCAGCATTGCCGAGCACCTGCCGGCAGGGTCCAACTCATGTCCTCCAGCACCCCCACCCACCCAGCATTGAGGGTCAGACCCCGACTCAGGTCCCCCAGCACCTCCACCCACCCAGCATTGAGGGTCAGGCCCCAGCTCATGTCCCCCAGAACCCCCACCCACCCAGCATTGAGGGTCAGGCCCCGACTCATGTCCCCCAGCACCCCCACCCACCCAGCATTGCCGGGCACCTGCCAGCAGGCCCCGACTCATGTCCCCCAGCACCCCCACCCACCCAGAATTGAGGGTCAGGCCCTGATTCCTGTCCCCCAGCACCCCCATCCACCCAGCATTGAGGGTCAGGCACCGACTCATGTCTCCTAGCACACCCATCCACCCAGCATTGCCGGGCACATGCCAGCAGGCCCCAACTCATGTCCCTCAGCACCCCCACCCACCCAGCATTGAGGGTCAGGCCCCGACTTATGTCCCCCAGCACCCCCATCCACCCAGCATTGAGGGTCAGGCCCCGACTCATGTCCCCCAGCACCCCCATCCACCCAGCATTGCCGAGCACCTGCCGGCAGGCCCCGACTCATGTCCCCCAGCACCCCCACCCACCCAGCATTGAGGGTCAGGCCCCGACTCATGTCCCCCAGCACCCCATCCACCCAGCATTGAGGGTCAGGCCCGACTCATGTCTCCCAGCACCCCCATCTACCCAGCATTGCCAGACACCTGCCAGCAGGCCCCAACTCATGTCCCCCAGCACCCCCACCAACCCAGCTTTGAGGGTCAGGCCCCGACTCAGGTCCCCCAGCACCCCCATCCACCCAGCATTGAGGGTCAGGCCCCGACTGATGTCCCCCAGCACCCCCATCCACCCAGCATTGCCGAGCACCTGCCAGCAGGCCCCAACTCATGACCCCCAGCACTCCCTCCCACCCAGCATTGAGGGTCAGGCCCCGACTTACGTCCCCCAGCACCCCCATCCACCCAGCATTGAGGGTCAGGCCCGACTCATGTCTCCCAGCACCTCCATCCACCCAGCATTGAGGGTCAGGCCCCAACTCATGTCTCCCAGCACCCCCATCCACCCAGCATTGCCGGGCACATGCCAGCAGGCCCCAACTCATGTCCCCCAGCACCCCGACCCACCCAGCATTGAGGGTCAGGCCCCGACTTATGTCCCCCAGCACCCCCATCCACCCAGCATTGAGGGTCAGGCCCCGACTCATGTCTCCCAGCACCCCCATCCACCCAGCATTGCCAGACACCTGCCAGCAGGCCCCAACTCATGTCCCCCAACACCCCCACTCACCCAGCATTGAGGGTCAGGCCCCGACTCAGGTCCCCCAGCACCCCCACCCATCCAGCATTGAGGGTCAGGCCCCGACTGATGTCCCCCAGCACCCCCATCCACCCAGCATTGCCGGGCACATGCCAGCAGGCTCCAACTCATGTCCCCCAGCACCCCCATCCACCAAGCATTGAGGGTCAGGCCCCGATTTACGTCCCCCAGCACCCCCATCCACCCAGCATTGAGGGTCAGGCCCAACTCATGTCTCCCAGCACCTCCATCCACCCAGCATTGAGGGTCAGGCACCGACTCATGTCTCCCAGCACCCCCATCCACCCAGCGTTGCCGGGCACATGCCAGCAGGCCCCAACTCATGTCCCTCAGCACCCCCACCCACCCAGCATTGAGGGTCAGGCCCCGACTTATGTCCCCCAGCACCCCCATCCACCCAGCATTGAGGGTGAGGCCCCGACTCATGTCCCCCAGCACCCCCATCCACCCAGCATTGCCGAGCACCTGCCGGCAGGCCCCGACTCATGTCCCCCAGCACCCCCACCCACCCAGCATTGAGGGTCAGGCCCCGACTCATGTCCCCCAGCACCCCATCCACCCAGCATTGCCGAGCACCTGCCGGCAGGCCCCGACTCATGTCCCCCAGCACCCCCACCCACCCAGCATTGAGGGTCAGGCCCCGACTCAGGTCCCCCAGGACCCCCATCTACCCAGCATTGAGGGTCAGGCCCCGACTGATGTCCCCCAGCACCCCCATCCACCCAGCATTGCCGAGCACCTGCCAGCAGGCCCCAACTCATGACCCCCAGCACCCCCTCCCACCCAGCATTGAGGGTCAGGCCCCGACTCATGTCCCCCAGCACCCCCATCCACCCAGCATTGAGGGTCAGGCCCGACTCATGTCCCCCAGCACCCCCATCCACCCAGCATTGCCGGGCACCTGCCAGCAGGCCCCAACTCATGTCCCCCACCACCCCCATCCACCCAGCATTGAGGGTCAGGCCCGACTCATGTCCCCCAGCACCCCCATCTACCCAGCATTGAGGGTCAGGCCCCGACTGTTGTCCCCCAGCACCCCCATCCACCCAGCATTGGCGAGCACCTGCCAGCAGGCCCCAACTCATGTCCCCCAGCACCCCCACCAACCCAGCTTTGAGGGTCAGGCCCCGACTCAGGTCCCCCAGCACCCCCATCTACCCAGCATTTAGGGTCAGGCCCCGACTCATGTCCCCCAGCACCCCCCTCCACCCAGCATTGAGGGTCAGGCCCGACTCATGTCTCCCAGCACCCCCATCTACCCAGCATTGCCAGACACCTGCCAGCAGGCCCCAACTCATGTCCCCCAGCACCCCCACCAACCCAGCTTTGAGGGTCAGGCCCCGACTCAGGTCCCCCAGCACCCCCATCTACCCAGCATTGAGGGTCAGGCCCCGACTGATGTCCCCCAGCACCCCCATCCACCCAGCATTGCCGAGCACCTGCCAGCAGGCCCCAACTCATGACCCCCAGCACCCCCTCCCACCCAGCATTGAGGGTTAGGCCCCGACTCATGTCCCCCAGCACCCCCACCCACCCAGCATTGAGGGTCAGGCCCCGACTCATGTCCCCCAGCACCCCCACCCACCCAGCATTGAGGGTCAGGCCCCGACTCAGGTCCCCCAGCACCCCCACCCACCCAGCATTGAGGGTCAGGCCCCGACTCATGTCCCCCAGCACCCCCACCCACCCAGCATTGAGGGTCAGGCCCCGACTCATGTCCCCCAGCACCCCCACCCACCCAGCATTGCCGGGCACCTGCCAGCAGGTCCCGACTCATGTCCCCCAGCACCCCCACCCACCCAGAATTGAGGGTCAGGCCCTGACTCATGTCCCCCAGCACCCCCATCCACCCAGCATTGAGGGTCAGGCCCCGACTCATGGCTCCCAGCACCCCCATCCACCCAGCATTGCCGGGCACATGCCAGCAGGCCCAACTCATGTCCCTCAGCACCCCCACCCACCCAGCATTGAGGGTCAGGCCCCGACTTATGTCCCCCAGCACCCCCATCCACCCAGCATTGAGGGTCAGGCCCCGACTCATGTCCCCCAGCACCCCCATCCACCCAGCATTGCCGAGCACCTGCCGGCAGGCCCCGACTCATGTCCCCCAGCACCCCCACCCACCCAGCATTGAGGGTCAGGCCCCGACTCATGTTCCCCAGCAACCCATCCACCCAGCATTGAGGGTCAGGCCCGACTCATGTCTCCCAGCACCCCCATCCACCCAGCATTGCCAGGCACCTGCCAGCAGGCCCCAACTCATGTCCCCCAGCACCCCCACCCACCCAGCTTTGAGGGTCAGGCCCCAACTCAGGTCCCCCAGCACCCCCACCCACCCAGCATTGAGGGTCAGGCCCCGACTGATGTCCCCCAGCACCCCCATCCACCCAGCATTTCCGGGCACCTGCCAGCCGGCCCCAACTCATGACCCCCAGCACCCCTTCCCACCCAGCATTGAGGGTCAGGCCCTGACTCATGTCCCCCAGCACCCCCATCCACCCAGCATTGAGGGTCAGGCCCGACTCATGTCCCCCAGCACCCACATCCACCGAGCATTGCCGGGCACCTGCCAGCAGGCCCCGACTCATGTCCCCCAGCACCCCCACCCACCCAGCATTGAGGGTCAGGCCCCGACTCATGTCTCCCAGCACCCCCATCCACCCAGCATTGCCGGGCACATGCCAGCAGGCCCCAACTCATGTCCCTCAGCACCCCCACCCACCCAGCATTGAGGGTCAGGCCCCGACTTATGTCCCCCAGCACCCCCATCCACCCAGCATTGAGGGTCAGGCCCCGACTTATGTCCCCCAGCACCCCCATTCACCCAGCATTGAGGGTCAGGCCCCGACTCATGTCCCCCAGCACCCCCATCCACCCAGCATTGCCGAGCACCTGCCGGCAGGCCCCGACTCATGTCCCCCAGCACCCCCACCCACCCAGCATTGAGGGTCAGGCCCCGACTCATGTCCCCCAGCACCCCATCCACCCAGCATTGAGGGTCAGGCCCGACTCATGTCTCCCAGCACCCCCATCTACCCAGCATTGCCAGACACCTGCCAGCAGGCCCCAACTCATGTCCCCCAACACCCCCACCAACCCAGCTTTGAGGGTCAGGCCCCGACTCAGGTCCCCCAGCACCCCCATCCACCCAGCATTGAGGGTCAGGCCCCGACTCAGGTCCCCCAGCACCCCCATCTACCCAGCATTGCCGAGCACCTGCCAGCAGGCCCCAACTCATGACCCCCAGCACCCCTTCCCACCCAGCATTGAGGGTCAGGCCCTGACTCATGTCCCCCAGCACCCCCATCTACCCAGCATTGCCGAGCACCTGCCAGCAGGCCCCAACTCATGACCCCCAGCACCCCCTCCTACCCAGCATTGAGGGTCAGGCTCCGACTCATGTCCCCCAGCACCCCCATCCACCCAGCATTGAGGGTCAGGCCCGACTCATGTCCCCCAGCACCCCCATCCACCCAGCATTGCCGGGCACCTTCCAGCAGGCCCCGACTCATGTCCCCCAGCACCCCCACCCACCCAGCATTGAGGGTCAGGCCCCGACTCATGTCCCCCAGCACCCCCACCCACCCAGCATTGAGGGTCAGGCCCAGACTCAGGTCCCCCAGCACCCCCACCCACCCAGCATTGAGGGTCAGGCCCCGACTCATGTCCCCCAGCACCCCCACCCACCCAGCATTGAGGGTCAGGCCCCGACTCATGACCCCCAGCACCCCCACCCACCCAGCATTGCCGGGCACCTGCCAGCAGGCCCCGACTCATGTCCCCCAGCACCCCCACCCACCCAGAATTGAGGGTCAGGCCCTGACTCATGTCCCCCAGCACCCCCATCCACCCAGCATTGAGGGTCAGGCCCCGGCTCATGGCTCCCAGCACCCCATCCACCCAGCATTGCCGGGCACATGCCAGCAGGCCCCACCTCATGTCCCCCAGCACCCCCACCCACCCAGCATTGAGGGTCAGGCCCCGACTTACGTCCCCCAGCACCCCCATCCACCCAGCATTGAGGGTCAGGCCCGACTCATGTCTCCCAGCACCCCCATCCACCCAGCATTGAGGGTCAGGCCCCGACTCATGTCCCCCAGCACCCCCAACCACCCAGCATTGCCGGGCACCTGCCAGCAGGCCCCAACTCATGTCCCCCAGCACCCCCACCCACCCAGAATTGAGGGTCAGGCCCTGACTCATGTCCCCCAGCACCCCCATCCACCAAGCATTGAGGGTCAGGCCCCGACTCATGGCTCCAATCACCCCCATCCACCCAGCATTGCCGGGCACATGCCAGCAGGCCCCACCTCATGTCCCCCAGCACCCCCACCCACCCAGCATTGAGGGTCAGGCCCCGACTTATGTCCCCCAGCACCCCCATCCACCCAGCATTGAGGGTCAGGCCCCGACTCATGTCCCCCAGCACCCCCATCCACCCAGCATTGCCGAGCACCTGCCGGCAGGCCCCGACTCATGTCCCCCAGCACCCCCACCCACCCAGCATTGAGGGTCAGGCCCCGACTCATGTTCCCCAGCAACCCATCCACCCAGCATTGAGGGTCAGGCCCGACTCATGTCTCCCAGCACCCCCATCCACCCAGCATTGCCAGGCACCTGCCAGCAGGCCCCAACTCATGTCCCCCAGCACCCCCACCCACCCAGCATTGAGGGTCAGGCCCCGACTGATGTCCCCCAGCACCCCCATCCACCCAGCATTGCCGGGCACCTGCCAGCCGGCCCCAAATCATGACCCCCAGCACCCCCTCCCACCCAGCATTGAGGGTCAGGCCCTGACTCATGTCCCCCAGCACCCCCATCCACCCAGCATTGAGGGTCAGGCCCGACTCATGTCCCCCAGCACCCCCATCCACCGAGCATTGCCGGGCACCTGCCAGCAGGCCCCGACTCATGTCCCCCAGCACCCCCACCCACCCAGCATTGAGGGTCAGGCCCCGACTCATGTCTCCCAGCACCCCCATCCACCCAGCATTGCCGGGCACATGCCAGCAGGCCCCAACTCATGTCCCTCAGCACCCCCACCCACCCAGCATTGAGGGTCAGGCCCCGACTTATGTCCCCCAGCACCCCATCCACCCAGCATTGAGGGTCAGGCCCCGACTTATGTCCCCCAGCACCCCCATTCACCCAGCATTGAGGGTCAGGCCCCGACTCATGTCCCCCAGCACCCCCATCCACCCAGCATTGCCGAGCACCTGCCGGCAGGCCCCGACTCATGTCCCCCAGCACCCCCACCCACCCAGCATTGAGGGTCAGGCCCCGACTCATGTCCCCCAGCACCCCATCCACCCAGCATTGAGGGTCAGGCCCGACTCATGTCTCCCAGCACCCCCATCTACCCAGCATTGCCAGACACCTGCCAGCAGGCCCCAACTCATGTCCCCCAGCACCCCCACCAACCCAGCTTTGAGGGTCAGGCCCCGACTCAGGTCCCCCAGCACCCCCATCCACCCAGCATTGAGGGTCAGGCCCCGACTGATGTCCCCCAGCACCCCAATCTACCCAGCATTGCCGAGCACCTGCCAGCAGGCCCCAACTCATGACCCCCAGCACCCCCTCCTACCCAGCATTGAGGGTCAGGCCCCGACTCATGTCCCCCAGCACCCCCATCCACCCAGCATTAAGGGTCAGGCCCGACTCATGTCCCCCAGCACCCCCATCCACCCAGCATTGCCAGGCACCTGCCAGCAGGCCCCGACTCATGTCCCCCAGCACCCCCACCCACCCAGCATTGAGGGTCAGGCCCCGACTCATGTCCCCCAGCACCCCCACCCACCCAGCATTGAGGGTCAGGCCCCGACTCAGGTCCCCAAGCACCCCCACCCACCCAGCATTGAGGGTCAGGCCCCGACTCATGTCCCCCAGCACCCCCACCCACCCAGCATTGAGGGTCAGGCCCGACTCATGTCTCCCAGCACCCCCATCCACCCAGCATTGAGGGTCAGGCCCCAACTCATGTCTCCCAGCACCCCCATCCACCCAGCATTGCCGGGCACATGCCAGCAGGCCCCAACTCATGTCACCCAGCACCCCCACCCACCCAGCATTGAGGGTCAGGCCCCGACTTATGTCCCCCAGCACCCCCATCCACCCAGCATTGAGGGTCAGGCCCCGACTCATGTCTCCCAGCACCCCCATCCACCCAGCATTGCCAGACACCTGCCAGCAGGCCCCAACTCATGTCCCCCAGCACCCCCACCCACCCAGCATTGAGGGTCAGGCCCCGACTTACGTCCCCCAGCACCCCCATCCACCCAGCATTGAGGGTCAGGCCCGACTCATGTCTCCCAGCACCCCCATCCACCCAGCATTGAGGGTCAGGCCCCAACTCATGTCTCCCAGCACCCCCATCCACCCAGCATTGCCGGGCACATGCCAGCAGGCCCCAACTCATGTCCCCCAGCACCCCCACCCACCCAGCATTGAGGGTCAGGCCCCGACTTGTGTCCCCCAGCACCCCCATCCACCCAGCATTGAGGGTCAGGCCCCGACTCATGTCTCCCAGCACCCCCATCCACCCAGCATTGCCAGACACCTGCCAGCAGGCCCCAACTCATGTCCCCCAGCACCCCCACTCACCCAGCATTGAGGGTCAGGCCCCGACTCAGGTCCCCCAGCACCCCCACCCATCCAGCATTGAGGGTCAGGCCCCGACTGATGTCCCCCAGCACCCCCATCCACCCAGCATTGCCGGGCACATGCCAGCAGGCCCCAACTCATGTCCCCCAGCACCCCCATCCACCAAGCATTGAGGGTCAGGCCCCGACTTATGTCCCCCAGCACCCCCATCCACCCAGCATTGAGGGTCAGGCCCCGACTCATGTCCCCCAGAACCCCCATCCACCCAGCATTGCCGAGCACCTGCCGGCAGGGTCCAACTCATGTCCTCCAGCACCCCCACCCACCCAGCATTGAGGGTCAGACCCCGACTCAGGTCCCCCAGCACCTCCACCCACCCAGCATTGAGGGTCAGGCCCCAGCTCATGTCCCCCAGAACCCCCACCCACCCAGCATTGAGGGTCAGGCCCCGACTCATGTCCCCCAGCACCCCCACCCACCCAGCATTGCCGGGCACCTGCCAGCAGGCCCCGACTCATGTCCCCCAGCACCCCCACCCACCCAGAATTGAGGGTCAGGCCCTGACTCATGTCCCCCAGCACCCCCATCCACCCAGCATTGAGGGTCAGGCACCGACTCATGTATCCCAGCACACCCATCCACCCAGCATTGCCGGGCACATGCCAGCAGGCCCCAACTCATGTCCCTCAGCACCCCCACCCACCCAGCATTGAGGGTCAGGCCCCGACTTATGTCCCCCAGCACCCCCATCCACCCAGCATTGAGGGTCAGGCCCCGACTCATGTCCCCCAGCACCCCCATCCACCCAGCATTGCCGAGCACCTGCCGGCAGGCCCCGACTCATGTCCCCCAGCACCCCCACCCACCCAGCATTGAGGGTCAGGCCCCGACTCATGTCCCCCAGCACCCCATCCACCCAGCATTGAGGGTCAGGCCCGACTCATGTCTCCCAGCACCCCCATCTACCCAGCATTGCCAGACACCTGCCAGCAGGCCCCAACTCATGTCCCCCAGCACCCCCACCAACCCAGCTTTGAGGGTCAGGCCCCGACTCAGGACCCCCAGCACCCACATCCACCCAGCATTGAGGGTCAGGCCCCGACTGATGTCCCCCAGCACCCCCATCCACCCAGCATTGCCGAGCACCTGCCAGCAGGCCCCAACTCATGACCCCCAGCACTCCCTCCCACCCAGCATTGAGGGTCAGGCCCCGACTTACGTCCCCCAGCACCCCCATCCACCCAGCATTGAGGGTCAGGCCCGACTCATGTCTCCCAGCACCTCCATCCACCCAGCATTGAGGGTCAGGCCCCAACTCATGTCTCCCAGCACCCCCATCCACCCAGCATTGAGGGTCAGGCCCCGACTCATGTCCCCCAGCACCCCCACCCACCCAGCATTGCCGGGCACCTGCCAGCAGGCCCCGACTCATGTCCCCCAGCACCCCCACCCACCCAGAATTGAGGGTCAGGCCCTGACTCATGTCCCCCAGCACCCCCATCCACCCAGCATTGAGGGTCAGGCACCGACTCATGTCTCCCAGCACCCCCATCCACCCAGCGTTGCCGGGCACATGCCAGCAGGCCCCAACTCATGTCCCTCAGCACCCCCACCCACCCAGCATTGAGGGTCAGGCCCCGACTTATGTCCCCCAGCACCCCCATCCACCCAGCATTGAGGGTGAGGCCCCGACTCATGTCCCCCAGCACCCCCATCCACCCAGCATTGCCGAGCACCTGCCGGCAGGCCCCGACTCATGTCCCCTAGCACCCCCACCCACCCAGCATTGAGGGTCAGGCCCCGACTCATGTCCCCCAGCACCCCATCCACCCAGCATTGAGGGTCAGGCCCGACTCATGTCTCCCAGCACCCCCATCTACCCAGCATTGCCAGACACCTGCCAGCAGGCCCCAACTCATGTCCCCCAGCACCCCCACCAACCCAGCTTTGAGGGTCAGGCCCCGACTCAGGTCCCCCAGCACCCCCATCTACCCAGCATTGAGGGTCAGGCACCGACTGATGTCCCCCAGCACCCCCATCCACCCAGCATTGCCGAGCACCTGCCAGCAGGCCCCAACTCATGACCCCCAGCACCCCCTCCCACCCAGCATTGAGGGTCAGGCCCCGACTCATGTCCCCCAGCACCCCCATCCACCCAGCATTGAGGGTCAGGCCCGACTCATGTCCCCCAGCACCCCCATCCACCCAGCATTGCCGGGCACCTGCCAGCAGGCCCCGACTCATGTCCCCCAGCACCCCCACACACCCAGCATTGAGGGTCAGGCCCCGACTCATGTCCCCCAGCACCCCCACCCACCCAGCATTGAGGGTCAGGCCCGACTCAGGTCCCCCAGCACCCCCACCCACCCAGCATTGAGGGTCAGGCCCCGACTCATGTCCCCCAGCACCCCCACCCACCCAGCATTGAGGGTCATGCCCCGACTCATGTCCCCCAGCACCCCCACCCACCCAGCATTGCCGGGCACCTGCCAGCAGGCCCCGACTCATGTCCCGAAGAATTGAGGGTCAGGCCCTGACTCATGTCCCCCAGCACCCCCATCCACCCAGCATTGAGGGTCAGGCCCCGACTCATGGCTCCCAGCACCCCCATCCACCCAGCATTGCCGGGCACATGCCAGCAGGCCCCAACTCATGTCCCTCAGCACCCCCACCCACCCAGCATTGAGGGTCAGGCCCCGACTTATGTCCCCCAGCACCCCCATCCACCCAGCATTGAGGGTCAGGCCCCGACTCATGTCCCCCAGCACCCCCATCCACCCAGCATTGCCGAGCACCTGCCGGCAGGCCCCGACTCATGTCCCCCAGCACCCCCACCCACCCAGCATTGAGGGTCAGGCCCCGACTCATGTTCCCCAGCAACCCATCCACCCAGCATTGAGGGTCAGGCCCGACTCATGTCTCCCAGCACCCCCATCCACCCAGCATTGCCAGGCACCTGCCAGCAGGCCCCAACTCATGTCCCCCAGCACCCCCACCCACCCAGCTTTGAGGGTCAGGCCCCGACTCAGGTCCCCCAGCACCCCCACCCACCCAGCATTGAGGGTCAGGCCCCGACTGATGTCCCCCAGCACCCCCATCCACCCAGCATTGCCGGGCACCTGCCAGCCGGCCCCAACTCATGACCCCCAGCACCCCCTCCCACCCAGCATTGAGGGTCAGGTCCCGACTCAGGTCCCCCAGCACCCCCACCCACCCAGCATTGAGGGTCAAGCCCCGACTCATGTCCCCCAGCGCCCCCACCCACCCAGCATTGAGGGTCAGGCCCCAACTCATGTCCCCCAGCACCCCCACCCACCCAGCATTGAGGGTCAGGCCCCGACTCAGGTCCCCCAGCACCCCCACCCACCAAGCATTGAGGGTCAGGCCCCGACTCATGTCCCCCAGCACCCCCATCCACCCAGCATTGCCGGGCACCTGCCAGAAGGCCCCAACTCATGACCCCCAGCACCCCCTCCCACACAGCATTGAGGGTCAGGCCCCGACTCATGTCCCCCAGCACCCCCATCCACCCAGCATTGAGGGTCAGGCCCGACTCATGTCCCCCAGCACCCCCATCCACCCAGCATTGCCGGGCACCTGCCAGCAGGCCCCGACTCATGTCCCCCAGCACCCCCACCCACCCAGCATTGAGGGTCAAGCCCCGACTCATGTCCCCCAGCACACCCGCCCACCCAACATTGAGGGTCAGGCCCCGACTCATGTCCCCAGCACCCCCACCCACACAGCATTGCCGGGCACCTGCCATCAGGCCCCAACTCATGTCCCCCAGCACCCCCATCCACCCAGCATTGCCGGGCACCTGCCTGCAGCCCCAGACTCATGTCCCCCAGCACCCCCACCCACCCAGCATTGAGGGTCAGGCCCCGACTCATGTCCCCCAGCACCCCCATCCACCCAGCATTGCCGGGCACCTGCCAGCAGGCCCCAACTCATGTCCCCCAGCACTCCACCCACCCAGCATTGAGGGTCAGGCCCAGACTCATGTCCCCCAGCACTCCCACCCATCCAGCATTGAGGGTCAGGCTCCGACTCATGTCCCCCAGCACCCCCATCCACCCAGCATTGCCGGGCACCTGCCAGCAGGCCCCAACTCATGATCCCCAGCACCCCCTCCCACACAGCATTGAGGGTCAGGCCCCGACTCATGTCCCCCAGCACCCCCATCCACCCAGCATTGAGGGTCAGGCCCGACTCATGTCCCCCAGCACCCCCATCCACCCAGCATTGCCGGGCACCTGCCAGCAGGCCCCGATTCATGTCCCCCAGCACCCCCACCCACCCAGCATTGAGGGTCAAGCCCCGACTCATGTCCCCCAGCACACCCGCCCACCCAGCATTGAGGGTCAGGCCCCAACTCATGTCCCCCAGCACCCCCACCCACACAGCATTGCCGGGCACCTGCCAGCAGGCCCCAACTCATGTCCCCCAGCACCCCCATCCACCCAGCATTGCCGGGCACCTGCCTGCAGCCCCAGACTCATGTTCCCCAGCACCCCCACCCACCCAGCATTGAGGGTCAGGCCCCGACTCATGTCCCCCAGCACCCCCATCCACCCAGCATTGCCAGGCACCTGCCAGCAGGCCCCAACTCATGTCCCCCAGCACCCCACCCACCCAGCATTGAGGGTCAGGCCCAGACTCATGTCCCCCAGCACTCCCACCCATCCAGCATTGAGGGTCAGGCTCCGACTCATGTCCCCCAGCAC
Organism: Ambystoma mexicanum; assembly: GCF_040938575.1. Taxonomy (NCBI): domain Eukaryota; kingdom Metazoa; phylum Chordata; class Amphibia; order Caudata; family Ambystomatidae; genus Ambystoma; species Ambystoma mexicanum. The sequence continues at coordinate 1,024,582,806 of NC_090931.1, read as the reverse complement.
CCACACCCACCCAGCATTGCCGGGCACCTGCCAGCAGGCCCCGACTCAGGTCCCCACCCAACATGTCATAAAGATGCACATTCATGGGCCTCATGTCCAACAAAATCCCACTGCACGCCACCCCAGTGTTCAGACACAACCAAGTTTCCCATCCACCCCACACTGAAAGGCCTATTACTTGTCACTAACCAAAAGTCAAATATGCACATCAACACATGTCCATCACACACACACACTGGGTGCTAGTGATTGTGTAAACCCACATTGTGACATGCAGTAAACCAAAGAGCAAATACCACACATGGAAGTAAGAAATCAAAATGTATTGTGCACAAAAATATCAAAAAAGTTTCAAAGCATGTAAAGAAACAGAAACAAGAAAAAAAGGCATGTCGTAAAAAAATAATAATAATGATGACACAATCCAAATGAATCCAAAATAAAATTTGTCAAAAATCCTTGTCCAACAAAGAAAATCCAAAGGAAATCAAAATTCAAAAATCCATTGATCCATGGTGAGGGTAAAATATCTTTTCAAAAAAATCCACTGTCCAACTATGTACAAATATTGCAACAAGGGTCCATGAGCCTAACAAATGAAATGAAACCTATATTAGAAACCCTACCTAATTTACAACTATATACAAAAACGTGGGGCATTGTCCAAGCGTCCCAAAAGAAAAAGAAAGCAAAAGGAAACCTATCACTAACTAACTATATACAATGGCGGCGGGCAAGTCCTGCGGCTCACTCTGTGATGTTGTGGGCCAGGGCATCATCGAACTCCATGTCTATCTCCCGGAGGCGGGCCTCTGCCCTGGCCCTGAGGTCTTGCAGGGATGCATCTATGGCCTGTTCCAACTCCCTGCGAGTTGTCTCGAGGCACTCAGCCCGCCTCAACGCCCGACGCATGGTGAACTCCGCCCTGACCATGGTGAGCCGCGCCTCTTCCGCCCGCCGCCGCTCCGCATCTATCCGCTGGCCCAAGCGCAGCCACATGGAGGACACTCCCATTCCAGGGTCCTCCTGTCCTATGGCCGATGCCTGCCCCTCTGATGTTGATGGCCCCAAGCCATCATTGCTCCCACCTAGAGCCTGCTGCTGCCGCTGTCCATGTGCCCTGCCCGATGAAGCCTGCACATCCTCCATCTGCTGGTCTCCAGTTGTTGGGGTGTCCACCCCTGCTGGACCACCGACTCCCGACTGTGGCAGGGATGGGATCTCCACCAAGCTGGCAGTGTTGGTCGGGCCAGGTCCGCAGGGGGCCCTGGTGGAATCTGGGCCGGAAGACGGCAGGGAGAACGACTGGCGCATAGTCTCCACAGAGGAGGAGAGGTCTGCCAGAGTGCGCAACACATGTAGGAACCCACCGACCATGGCCCCTCCCAACTGTGCCATGTTGCCACGCAGCTCTTTGTGATGGCATGCATGCTCCCCCCAGGAAGCACGCATGTCATCACGAATGACACGCGTGCACAACGCGACACCAATCAGGACAGAGCCCATACGGTCATGGGACTCCTCGTCTGCAGGTAGTGGTGAGGCAGATGACGTGGGCCTCCCCCCTACCTGCAGACGGGCCTGAGACAGGGCATCCCTACTGGAGCATGGTGGTGCAGGCACAGGGTCAGGGACAGCGACATGCACAGGCCCCTCCGTGGCGACATTTGCTGCCTTCTGACACTAGCCCTGGACTGCACCACTCACACCAGTGATACTACCCCACCAGGCCCCATGTGCGGCCCAGCAGCGGGCTCCTCCTCCTCTGTGGAGACTACCAACCTGGATGTCTCTGCACCGACTTCCGCCATTGCAAGCCCCTGTGGGGGCTCACCCGGCCCTTCCGCTACAGCCGTAGTAGCAGACGCGGCACCAGTCTCCTCTCTCCCGGATGATGGCAATTCCTGGGAGGGTGGCTTGGCCTTGCGTCGCCGCCCGGTGGAGGCATCCCCACTGCTTAGCTCCACAGCGCCGTCTCCGCCCTCTTCTTCACTCGACATTGCGTAGAGGGAGACAAAGAACACAAGCATCAGAGTACCGTACAATAGTCCCCTAGACAGGAAGCAATAACACATGAGTGGCACTGTCAAACGTCACTTCCATCCTGTCCCTCCACAACATATGGGTCAATGCACGCAACACACATGCAGAAACAGGCACGGCGCATGCAATCAACAACAGCATCCATGTACAAGGGCCTCTGTTACCAAAAATGTTGCCTTAAAACTCACATGCATAATGGCTCATACTGATCCCATGCACACACATCACCGGAGGGTCATGCATCATGGCTCCTACACCACAGACACAGTGGATACAACAGTGACCGCACTGCATGAGTGAATCTACACATCGTCATGGACATGTGTCATGCATCCATGGCATTTCAAAATCACACACACACTTCTCAGACACACAGACATGCACACCATACATGTACATGGAAGCATCACCCATCCCTCACCCCCCATCCATGTCCAAGAACAGGGACTGGCATGCATTCATGTGTGCATTCCGCATGCATCTCCCCATGTCTCATTGGAACACATGCACCATCCATGTGGTTCATGCATTACTGGTCTCACATGCATTACCATGATGTCTCTGCGCACACACATCCATACATGGCCTATGTTGCACATACAGGCAAGTAGCTGACTACCAGCATACTGCAACATGCCCTGTTTCACACAGCAATGCATGGCCATTTTCCCGCTCGACTCCGGAAGGGTCTTCTTCTGAAGGATCTGGGCGTGGAGCGCTGGGCTTATGCGTTCCAGGACCCTCATCTGGCTGTTGCTCAGGTGGACCCGGCACCCCTCTGCATCCTCTTCCTTCACGAGGCGCCGGGCCTTGTTGTGGGTCCTGGACCTGAAGTCCTCCCAGCGATTCTGGACGTGCTTGATGTCACGGGTTGCCACCCCCGCCGCGTTGATGGCAATCACGACATCCTCCCAGATACTCTCCCGTCCTTCCCTGTTGGCGCGCAATGGTGTGAAGAGGGCATCATTATGCCCCAGGATATGCTCCACCTGGACAGCAACTTCCTTCTCACTGAAGCTGGTGGCCCTCTGCCTCTCTGGCTGGGGGTCGCCAGTGGTCTCGGGTGAGGTTTGCCCCGGCATGGTGACCCCCGAGGCAGGTGTGGGTGGGCAACTGAGTCCTGGGGCTGGGCTGTGGAGCGATGGTATCCCAGTTGGGAGTCTTCTGTTCCAGCAGGGGTGGACACAGCAACTAGACCCCTGCAGATGGCTGACGTGCAGGCACCAAATAGCAGGGCACGTGGGCAGCAGGCTGGCAGCAGCAGATGGCAGGTGGGAGTGTGCTCGGGGTTTTTGGGGGCAGGAAAATGGCCTTTTGGGCAGGAGCGTGGTCTTCCGTGTGTTTTCACGTGGCCAGCTTGATACGGAGTGATTTGGCACGTGAAAAAGGTGCACGTCAGCGTGTAATTCAAGGAAAGGCCCTTAGCACGTAAGCGCGTCTGTGACGTAGTGCGTACGGGTGTTTCCCTCAACACGGGTGCATAGTGGATCAGCATGTGAAAAAACCACACGTCAGTGTGTGAATGCGTGTAATTTGAGGAAAGAGCCTAACCGCGTAAGTGACGTGACGCATGCAGGCGTTTCCCTCAGCACGGGTTATAGGTGAGCGAGGCCAGCAGTTCGCTGTACATGCCTTTCGTGGAGACCGACGTGTGTGTTGCTACTTCGTGTTGTTTCGCATGCCATCACAACTTCACAGCGGATCAAGGACGTATCTCTTATTTATATGTATATGGGGGGATTGGCTATGCGTGTTTTTCATCATCGCGCTAGTCTGACGGTGAGTCGCGCATGCTATTTTTCCCACTGCGGATGCCCCTGTGTATCACGTACCCATTTTCGAGGTCATAGTAGCCTGTGTGTCCTACGCGTACGTGTTTTTCATGTTCCTGGGTGCCACCACGTACTGCGTGAGGTTAATTCCACGCACGTAGGCTGCAGGGGTTGCGTGCACGGTTTTACTGCAGTTTTGGGGTGCCTGAGCGTTGCGTGACCCGTCACTTCATCACCAGGGTCACATACAGCCTTGCAGGTGCAGGGGTGCTGTTAACATCTTGCATCCCACCCCCTTCACCCCAATTGCCCAGGGCAATTGTGGTGTACACCTCCCATTGGCACTTCTCCATCTGTGTCAGCACTACTCCATCTGTGCCATGGTTGGGAGGCCACCAAAAGTGAGGGGCACCTCAGCTGGGCATGCTGCTCGTGGTGGGTGTGGTCAGGGACGTGGCTGGGGTGACCAGGGAGTAGGGGGACTCCAGGTTGTCCAGGGTGGCCACAGGGGGAAGAGGCAGGGGTGCGCCACTTGTGCATGATGTTGTGCCATGTGTTGGTGCAGTCATGCCACCACCCCCTGTGGTTCCGGGAGATGCAGCTTCTGCATCTGGCACTGGCACCCATGTGACCCGGCAGTCCGTTTCATCGACTGCCACGGGCCCAAGGGTAGTGGTAGCTCCTGGTGCAGCTGTGGACACGACCACCCAGGCTCAGGTTCTGCCAGCGCAGGATGCATTGGCATCTGAAGAGTCCTTGGAAGATTTCCAACAGGGCAGGAGGCAAACCGTAGGTGCACGCAGGGCTGCCCTGACCGAGACACGTGTGCATGGGGCAGTAATGTCATCTGCTGCCCCGACCAGCCGGGTGTTGGCAAGTGCAGGGGCAGATGCAGCCAACAACACCGCGGTTGTGAGTCTACCAACCAGGACAGTCGCGGTCAATGACCCTGCCACAGCAGATGTTGCTGCGCAGAGTCCATTAGAGGGCACCCAGCTGCCACTGACGCAAGTCAGGCCTTTGGTCGTCCCTCCACCTGCACTCCCTTGGCTCAACCCACCGGTGCAACTGGCCATACTGATCAGGGCGGCATTTGCCAGCCAGGGTCTGCGCCACAATCCAAGAGGAGGAAGGTTGCACCTGCAGCACAGGCTGGGACCCCACACACAGCCACAACCTCCTGCATGTCGAGGAAGAAGCCTTTCTGCAACCAGGAACTGGACTTCCTCATGGACTACGTGCGGGACCAAAGCCGTGACATGCTAGTGGGGCCTAATTGTCAGACTACGGCTGCCCACCATGATACCCACTGGAAGCAAGGTGCGGAACATATGAGTGCATTCGGCAATGAGGTGCGCACGGCGCAAGAGTGCAAAAAGCGCTGGAATGACCTCAAACACAGCGCTAAGGCTAAGCGTGCCTCAAATTACAACTTGACTCTGGTGACTGGCAGTGGGCCTGCACCTGAGGAGGAAGACCTCACTCCACACGAGTCACTCATTGCGGAGTTCATACCACCTGAATCGGTCGAAGGAGTGGGAGAGATGCCAGTCTTTGATGCCCAGTCCAGTGAGTGTTGCTGAGTGTTTGTTGAGGACATGTGTGTTTTACTTATGTGATGTGTTGTGCATGACTGCCACTGCATGTCATGTGTACATGGTCCTGATGTGCAAGTAATGCAATGCTTCACTGATGCATGGCTGCTCTGCAGGATGGTGGACATGTGGTGCAGACGGGGACTGTCCGCATCACCACTATAGCACCCTACTCACATGCTGGCCACCAGGATGCCCCTTCGGTCCATGTTCCAGCTCACTGGCCCTTCTCCATGTAGCCTGGGGGGACCTTCCTCTCAGCCCTGGGACTATGTCATAGCATGACTGACATGCATGTGTCCTCTGCCTGCATGCGGGTACTCCACATAGGCATGCTCCCTTGCCCCTCCACACCCCCTCTCTGCACACCAATATCACCTTTGCACTGGTCTGCATCAATTTTGCCGTTAAGTACTTGCCTGTTCATGCATCCTGTCTACATGCTAACTTCCACCAGCCAACCTGCCAGACATATGCTGTGTGGTACATGCTTTGTACTTGATGCAGGGTGTCTCACTTGGACTGTGCAGATGTCAGATGCTCTGCAGGGACATGAGTGGCCATTCATGCTCCATGTGCATTCCATGCATGCCCCTATGTGTCCTTGACTGGGTGATCATTGTAGTACGTGTCCAGGGTGACCTACATTACATGGCATTTCATCAGCCTTCCCATGGCCACTGTGGCACAGTACTGCGTCGCACACATGTTTAGGGTGTGACAGTCTGTGTGGGTCACAGTCCTCAGCCTGTTTCATGCCCAATGACTCTGTCCAACTGGTGTAGTGTCTTCTTTACACGTGGGTGTACTCCGGAGGTTTCATCATGTGCCCTGCTTACTGTCCCATCATCATCTGCTGTGTTTTCACTTGACTCACATGATGCAATTGATGCTAGTCAACACTGTCTGTCAATACACAGGTCTATGGTCATCCTTTTGATACCATGCAAGGCATCCCTGCATTTGCACTTGGGGGGATGACTGGTTTGCTTGTAGCCATGCTACCCATTGCATACACATTGCACGTGATGCCTGAAGTTGACCTTGCACTGCCTTCACATTTTCTGATACACATCATGAAGTACTTCTACATGTAGATAGTGAGTAACGTACAAATTTGCTGCACTGCATCAACCCACTTCTGAGCGATACAACACCCTTCTACATGCCTAATCACAGAAGCAATGTCAAGTTGACCCAGCATGCATGGCAGGTTCTCTTTTGTGTGTGACATGTCTGCTTGATGTGTTTGGTGTCTGTGTGATGTCTATGTGTGTGCGTGTTGTGTGCTTCTAACATGTGTAGTGACCTTTTTTCTCTCTACTTTTCAGATGATGACGCAATGGAGCCAGAGGATGGTGTTGTCATGCCAGGCACTGGGTTGTTATCACTACAGCAACTCGGCACAAGTGGGGGTCGTGGGGTGGTAGGCTACGAAAACCCACATCTGCTACAGTCCATCTTGTCTTTGGCTGGCAATGAGTCCAGCCCTGATGACCACTCTGACGTCCATGTCGAGTTGGATGTGCATCCGGTCCATATGTCAGGGGTGAGTGATTCTGATCTGGGCACTCCTCTGTCCACGACACCTGCACTGAGGGGTCAGACAGTGTTGTAACCTCCACCTGTGGTGGATCGGGACGCAGGGTCACCCTCCACACCAGTCACTGATGAGCCTGGGCCATCACGTTGACGGGGGCATGTAGTCGTGCAACTGCGGGCGGTGCCAACACAACGAGGATACCGGTCCTTGGGTCCCGCAGGTGTCAAGCCCAGCAACGCGGTGGCCGCGCGCTACTGCGGTATACTGAGTAGGAGCAAGACATGACTGCCAATGCTGAACGCCAGGGGGCAGCAATGGAGAACATCGCTGTGAGCATGGAGCTTGTGGCCCAATCCATGCTCCCCCTGCTATGCAGGTGCTTCTCCAGCAGCGGGCGGCATGGTCCACGGCCAGCTCGCTCTGGCTGGGCATGGCGGCCTCAGACAGGGCACGCCAGGCTGAAATGTTGTCTCTGCGTCAAGCAATTTCTGCTCACGCAGAGGCACACATGGAGGCCCTGAGGGCTGAGTATGAGTCCCTCAGATCCACTCTGGGTGTCCTCTTGATGTCCCAGAGGGCGCAGTCAGAGGAGAGGTTTGAGCAGCTTGAGCGTACCATCTCGGCTGAGCTACGTGCTTGCCGGGAGGTGCATCAGTTGTCCAGCCAGGCCTTGCAGGAAGAACTCTGTGTTACACGTGTTACCTTGCAAGAGGAAGCACGCGTATCGCGGGAGGTTCTGCATGCAGACGTACGTGTCATCGCCACACAGAACCAGGCTCACCCGTCCGGCAGACTTGCTGCCGACGAGGGGCAAGCTGCGGCTAGGCATGGTCAGGCTCCTGTGCCACGTCCTCCTTTCCAGGAAGAGCCAGACTCGGACGACGAGGTATCTCCCACATAGGTCAGGGCTGTGCAGACGTTGAGCCCATGGAGGCTTTTTTTTCCCTCAACATCATCGCATGTGGGTGTTGAGCAGCACACTGTACCTCCACCCTCCTGGGTGCCTCCCCCCCGGGTCGTGTGTGGCCATTTTTGATTTTTCTTTTAGTTTAGTTAGTTCACTTTCAATTTGATAGTTAGTTTAATTAGGTAATGTAGGTTTTTCATAGTTAGTCTAATTAGTTAATATAGTTTCAAATTGCTTGTCTATTGTGCTTTCATGTGACGGTGTGGTGCTTTGTGGCTTTTGAAAGCATCCACTGTCTATTCCAGCTGGTCCCTTCAAGCTTGTCTCGTGTATGTGTTTGCAGCTAGGGGTCCTGACTAACATATGCCACTCCTGTTTCGCTTATCCATGGGCTGGCAAGGATTGTTCGGTGTTAGAGCCTATTACATAAGGGCTTTGAACTGTCATATCTGTGACATGTCTGCTGCTGTACTACTTGTGTTGACACCCCTAGTGGGGATGATAGGGGTGATATTGACCACAGTTCTTCCTTTGCTAGATGGGTTGATTTCATGATTCATGTGTGCATTAATTGCTATACATTGTGTAGTATGTTTCTTAGCTTTGCTGTACATGTGCTTGATGCAATTCATGCTGTAGACAGTGGCTAACACACTTTGCCTGTGAAAGTCGCACTGATGGAGTGATTTCTGATGTACGTCTCTGACATGGTCCAGTCATGACATGCCTGAGGAGACACACACAGGGAAATGTCATGCATTAATCATGTGTTTTCTGCCCTTTCTGCATGGGGATGAGCCTCTAGACCACCTTTCCCAGCAGACATGGGCCATTGGACGTCTGGAAGATGGCCACGTTTGATGGTGCAGACCTGCGCATGTGTGTGCAGGCAGAGCCACAGGGATTGCGCTCAAACATCCTACAGAAGCTGACGTGTTTCAAGGAACTCCAGGCAAGGTGAGCAGCACAAGGGGGCCACACCGCAGCCAACCGTCCACCAGGCCAGTTGCACATGCATGCTAAGTAGCACCACTGACGGTGAGCTTGGACAGATGTTGGTGTTGAAGAGCACAGTACAGCTAAGATGCGTTGGTGAACTAATGGCTAGTTGATAGGAAAGTTGTCAGGGGCACATGCAGGGGCAGTGGCACATATCCTCCGGTCCACCATGGTCCATTGAGACAGTTGTATTAGCCATGTAGCGTTCCAAGACATGGAAAGAAGCAACTCACAGGGACAGACAGCGAGGGACAGACTTGTGTGCAGTGCATTTCATTTTCAGGTTGAAATTGCCACATGCACTACCTACTTTATTTAGTTTATGCTGGAACACGACTTGTACTGAAGTCGTACCTTGCTAAATACATCTGGCTGCTTACCCAGGGAACATTGGATGTTGTGTGAATCTTGACATATTGGTCTTCCATTTGCCACGCACCTACCGGCGCCTGACTTACTGCATTGACTGTGTATGAACCATCACGGGGGGAATCTTACGTATGGGTACGAAGCACCACACCAGATAGTTTGTTTGTACAGTATTTTGTTACTTTGGGGCATGCATGGTGGTGCGTGTGTGTTATGGGCACGCACAGATTAGTGACGCTGGCTCTCTTTGCAGCATTGAACTGCTCATGTTACCGGACCTGAGAGTGCGCAGGCAGGAGGCCAGCACTCACCCCAGAGATAAGTTTCTCTTTGACTTCAATTTGAGTAATTTGGAACTATGTGCATGATTTACACGTTTGGTCTGATTTTGTATGTGTTAATGTGATTCTTATATTTTTGTACATTCCCTACTTTCACTTGTCAATCCTACTCCCCTCTCCTGCCCCTCATTCTGGTTATCCAGTATACCAATGCCTGTCCCGACTGCATATCCCTGACCCTCCTTCCCCACCAGGGTCTCAGAGGCCTGTGTGAGTTTGACCTTGCAGGCACCCAGACCACGGTGGGGGTGGTTGGTTCTTGCCACTCGTGCACCTGTACATGGGAACTGTGACAGTACACATCAGTTTGTGGTGCATCATTCTATATTATGTACCACACATGGTACACATCCTGTTGTGACATTGTTTTACTGTGCTACGTTGGTCGTTCCATCATTGTGCTAGTACTTGGCCTTTGTGACGTACTGCTACTTCAAGTCATCTACTGGAGGCTCTTCGGGTTTGTTTTGCTGCCTGCAGGCTTTTTGCTTGGCTTCTGTGTTTGCCTGCTTTGAGTTCTCTTTGATTTTGTGTTTTTGCAAGTCAAGGTAGCCTCTGAGAGTGCTGTACACTTTTTACACGCTAGGTGGAAGATGGAGACAAAGGGGAAGGGTGATCCTGTGGCCAGGTGAACTTCAAGGATGAAGGCTACATACCCCATGTGCAGTAGTTCAGTGGGTCATGGTGATAAGTGAGGGAGGGGGGGTATTTTGTTGTTTGTTGTTGGACAGTTGCCTTGCCCCACAGTGTGATGGGTACCGTGACATTGTAATTGTGGTATCCTATGTACATGATGTATTCTGCTGATCAATGGCTGTTCATGTGTCGTGTTTACCTTTCAGGTGTGAGGGTATAGTTGTGGTTTGACATGCTGGGGTGTACACATGGGCAATGTTCACATGTAATGAGGACACTGATGGTCACTTGATTGCACATGCATCTATTGAGTGCATGCCCCTACTGACACACACACTCGCACTATGATCCACAACATGTACAACCACCCTTCCATGTCCACATGTGCACTCAGTTTGCCTTCTGGAGCCCACTGTGTCCCTGCAGCACATGATCTATGACCATTTGTGGATCATGTACATGTGTGCTTTTTTTTTTAATTTAGTTTGTCGTTTTCATGTGATGCTCAGGGTGTGTGTCACACACAATGGCTGGTCACTATGCTGTGTGCTGAGCAGTGTGTTGCAGGAGATGGACACAGCACACGTTTTATGCAGTGTTGATTTTTCCATGCACAATGTGCATGTGTACGGGCATTCATTGTTATGTTCAAGCTACAACTGTTGTTATGCATTTGGGTATGACTTGCTTTGTGTGGGAGGTTGTTGGTCAGTAATTTCATCTGATTCCATGTCAGGCATCATTGTCTGACAGCACTTTGCATTTTTCACATGTCAATGTGTACATTATTGTTACAGTGTTGGTGTTTGCTATTGCTTGTGTTGATGAGGAGAGGAAATTACTGATGGGCCCATTGGTCAGTACTCACCCTCGAAAACTAGTAATGCATGATAGCTGCACCATGTGAGGACAGACTGAAGGATTCACATACTACAGCAAGATTCAATAATCAGGACTCAGTGAATTGGCAAAGGGAAGTCCGTTTAATGATACATACATCAGCAGATGGAAATCAGCAGCATCACGAACACCTGCCTCACCCCGACTTCCCCGAACTTTAGTCAAACAGCCTCTTTTATGGGCAAAATCCGTCATCATTGACGTCTTATTCTACAAAAAATCGTCATGCAATATAATTGGTTGGGAAAGGTAACTTAAGTATAGGTGCTATATCTGTATATGGAAATAACGCAAGTGGATTCAATAACTCTTATTGGGTGGGTGTCTACGCCCTTCCCTCTACAACACACGTGATTGACGTCACTACACGTACGACGTCTCATTGGTTACAGTGTCTATAGGACCCTAGATTACATGGTCCCTTGTGATTGGGCAAGTTACACCCCTAAACATAAATCTCCATTTTAATTAGCAGCATGCAGGGTAGACACCCAGGTGCTTAGTGTCCCAAGATTCACTTCCTCCCTTCCATCAATCAGTGTTTTAGGGCTATGTGTCAATTAGTTGGCTGGGTATGGCCTCGGATCTGTAGTCTCTTATCAGGAAAAGTTATGGCACCCTCTGGTTCTGGATAACATCAGGCGGTAGTAGATCTTCGCGCCTGTCTGGTCACGTGTTGGTCCACCGTGAATCTGCTTCAGTTTCCAACCTTTTGTGCATTTAATTCTGTGTGCGCTTGGCCACCTGCATGGGCCTCCCTTATCTTGACCTTCATGGGCGGGCTGGTATGCTCTGAAGCTGGAGCCTCGTGGGCTCATGCTCACCTCCTCTTCTCTGGTTGACCTCGATTTCCCCGGCGTGAGCCTTTCTTTGTTAAGTTTCGATCCCGCTCCTTTCCTCAGCTTGGACCTGGATATGAAGCTTGGCCAGTCAGGCCTTGGCCGCCTGAGTGTACTTCTACTTTTACAAAATGGAGTCGCACGTGTGCATTGTGCTGTGTTGAGGTAGATATATGGTTAGCGCTTGCCGCTCTATTCTTCTACTAAGTATTGCAGGCAGTATCGATTTCTTAGCATCTTGCATTTCAAGATTATTTACATACGTTCAACAGGGTGGTTGCTTCCATCTCGTCGCGTGGCACCATTCACTTATATTTTAACAGTGTCTCTCCCCTGTATCCGTTATAATTATCCTTGTAGTTACTAGTACTGACATACGTGCAATCAGTAGCCAATTCTGTTTGTTCTCTGGGCTGCTCGGCCCTTGATTTATTTCCATTGGCCTTCCATTAAGGTTTTAGGGGTCTCCTGGTGGACCGTATGTAGGCATTCCTCATTTCGTATCAGTGGCTGGTATGGCTGTCTGATAAGGTACCGTGCTGCCCAGGGTTGTCGCGTTATGGCTGCTTCAACTGGTACTGATCTCCTTACATACAAGGGGCAGAGTCCCAGTGCAGCTCTCTGTTGTTTCATTTGCTCCTCATACGTCACGTACCACGGCGAGTACCTTACAGGCAACTCGCAATGGGGGGCAGGGGTGCAGGTCAGATCTAGGACCTCCTCTACACTCCCCCCTCTGGTTGGTTCATCGACCACTCCTACTTCCTCCTTTATATTCAGTTTCTTCGATTCCTCAGATTCTTGCTCATCGTCTCCTAGGTTTACACAAGAAGGCGTGAAAGTATGCAATTTTGGTGTCCATATCTTTATCACCCCTTTCAAGCTTCCTGCTGTTCTCACATGCTCATCTTTGTTCCAGGTCATCAACTGGCATTGTCCATTTGGACTGCAGTAAATCCATTTGCCTTCATACCTTCTTTGTTTCTTGGGATAAGTGAATTTTGTTCCCTCTGGTACAAATTCACTGGCCTTCACAAAGTCCTTTATCTCCTCATCTGTCAGGTCTCTGAGCTTCCAGCCTGGCTCGACATCGAACATAATTTTCATCCCAATGGCCTACTTTGCTGTTTTCTGGCACTGTGTGATGATTATCTTGATAACACAGACTCCTAGCAGCACCATTGCTAGCAAAGCTCCCAGAAACTTGAATATATCTGCGATCCATTGCGGGACCCATGAGAATAGGTTCCCAAACCAGCTGTCATCGTCCACTTCATCTGTCTCATTGGTCATCTGGTTTTTCAGGGTTGTTAACATGTCTATTGTCTCTGTGAGGCTTCCATTTTCTTCGTCATGTGATGGTATAAATGTGCAACATGATTCTCCAATTTTTGCGCAAACACCTCCATCCAGTGCGGTGATCATGTCAAGCACATATCTGTTCTGAAGGGTCATCAGTCTGACTGCTCTCAGTTCTTCCTTGATTGCGTTGAACCCTTTTATGGTGGTATTGATGGTCTGCAGTAACTCCCATCTCGTTATCTGCAACCACTTGGTATTTGCACCAACCTGGATGTGCGGCAAAAGTATTGTTGTAAATACGGATGAAGTTAGGCTAAACAGCCTGTGTTCATAGGGAATGGCATAAAATGCATCCTCTGATTTGGCGGAGAAGTAATTCTCTCTCTTCATCCTTGACATTAGTTCCATAGACCTCCTTTTCCTCAGGTGAGCATCTGCTTTCGGGAAACTGTCCAAATTCAATTCATTTTTTAAGATCACTAGTGCAGGAACATGGACGTTCACCAGTGTGCATATCCCTCCCCAGTTCCTCGGTAGTCTTATGTAGGCTTTGGATCCACATGCCCAATAGTGTCCATCAAGACTGCAGTCCCTTGCGACATCCCTGGGGCTTCATATATTCGCCCGCAGTTTTGATTCTCCCCATTTTCCTCGTGCCATTACTTCTAAAGCACATTTTCGGGTTTTCCAGCGGTACTATTTGCAGGGGGCCTCCTCTGTCTCCGACCCACGTTAACAGCTTTATCAATTTTGGCCAGAGTCGTTTACATAGTCTTTGAGAGTTTTCTATGGCTTCTTGGCAGGCTCCAAGGACCATCCAAGCTCGACAGATTACAACTCCTTCTTCCCAACCTTCGGGGGAAACTACTGATCCCCAGATCTGCATTTGGCCTTGGTTCTTCCATATTTGAGCTCCTTCTGCCGTTTTCCCTTGGACGTTCAGTCTTGAGTTTATTTCCTACTTTAGTCCTGATCCTTTGACGTCAGGGTTCTCATATCTAATCACATGATTCTTGGTGTGCGTCCTGTTTCTTGTTTTGATGTCCTGGACATATCCGTCTTCATCAGGGTAGTTCTTTTCGTTGGCCCATATCAACGAGGCATCTCTCCCCATGAATTGTCCTCTGGTGTTGCACATTGCCACATGTGACATGCAGTGTGCTGTGGGGACATCTATTTCTACAGCCACAATGATTTTGGACTTGCCCATGCTGAACGGCAGGAGTGCACAGATGAAACATTCTCCTTCTGATTGCCTTTGTCCAACTTCCTTCATGTGCTGGTACCATATGTTATTTCCAAGATGGGCTGTGCTGTCCAAGTAATTGTTTAACTCATTATTGGTTTCATGTGGACTTTTCTTGATCCTTAGCGTTTTTCTGTAGTTGGCTATCACTATGTCTCTGAATGCGTCTGTACTGCTCTTCCGTTCAGGCAGACTCTCGGGTGTTATCCTTGGAGGGGCAGGTTTCATTTCCTGCCGTGCAGTAATAGGGGGAGGGTTTGCGCTTCTTTTCCTTCCCTCCTGCATTCTTTTGTAGACCTCCTCCCACCACATTTGACTTACCATCCTTCCAACACGTGGCTGTGTCGTAGGCTCGGTAGTTACTTCTGGCATTGGAGCTGTCGTGCTCGTTATCACAGTTATGGTGGATGTCTTGCTCAGCTCCTCATGCAGCTTCTTTGCTCTAAGTGTGAGTGGAAACACATACTCAACTACCACATGTGTTTTCTCAGTGAGTTCTTTCGTTGCTTCCTGTGTTCTATTGAGTGATTTTGCTCTTTCACTTCGGTTTGGTTTCTCATGTTGCTCCCTGCTTTCTGGAGCTGCTTGTTCCACAGGTGATTTCTCTCTTTCAGTTGGTTTGGCCTGCGGTTTCGTAGCCATTGACACTTGCCCTTGTTCGTGTGCACTCAGTGTAATGGTGCGTGCCGTAGACAGTGCTATGTTATCATTCATTCTGTGCTGACCCTGTCTCCAGCCTTTCTCACAACTTATTACTTCAAGTGTATACGTATTACTGCTAATTACATTCAACTGTAAATTGTCTGCTTTATCATCAGTTTTTCTTGGAACAGGGATGACAATATAAGGTCTGGGTGCTTTTGTGGGCCCCAGACGTTAATTACCTGGTGGATGCAGACATTGGGATGCTTCGTGCACCAATAAAAAATGCAGTTCTAATAGTTAATGATAAAAATACTACAATAATAACAATGCATATACCTATGAGGGCCTTGAAAGACAGCTTGCAGCATCTCCTTCCAGGGAACCGTGGGTGCCCTTCCACTGGTGGCACGACTAAGTTACTGTTTTAGGCCCCCATTTCAAATACGTTCACAGTCAATAGGTTATTTTTCTTCTTATTCTGTTTTCGTCGCTCAAAGTTCAGTAAACACTAAAGTGACAAGTGCAGTCAATGTCCCCCCTTCTTACGAGTGATGATGATGATAGTCTCTGAGTATGGAGTACAGTTCCTTTGCTAGGCTATGGAAAAAGGTTAGACTATTGTTTTCAGCACATCAGAATGATCCTGTATTTGTATGGCCAACGTATTCCCAAGGCACTCTTCCAACTCGCCTTGGCCCTAGGGACATACAGGAATTTGTTGACAGTGACACCATGAAAGGATGGATTCGTTACACATCACGCAAAAATAAAATATTGAAAAAATTAAAATTAAAATAAAAATAAAAGTGAACATATGAGAAGGTAGGAAAAAATAAGAAAAAGGTTGAAAAAGGTAAACACGGCAGTGAAGTTCATGTCTCTGTTCCTTTCACTTGGTCTTTTGTGGTGGAGTTGGTGAACAGTCTCTCCCCATTTACTCCACTGCGGAACGATGATGCAAAATAGAAAAAATAAGAAAAATAGGAAAAGAAGTTCAAGATGTCGTTGTCCTTGTTTCTGCCTTTTTGGTCCATTCTACGTTGGAAGCATGAAGAACTGTGTCTTTGTTTCCTTGCTCTGTCCCCGGCTGGGGGATGATGGAAAGTTTTATCTTGGATCTCCCCCTTCTAAGGCTCTTCTTAGCAGTGGATGTCCATAATTGCTTCTTAGTTGTGATGCAATAGCCCTCAGGAGCCGATTCAATTGGGCATTTTTTGCTGGATCATTAAGAAAAGCGGGTACATCAATGTTGTATGGTCTGCCCACTAGTTCTGGAAAGTTTTCAATGAGATGAAAGAAAACACAAAACGCATACTGACTGTCTTCGGGTGTTAATGACATTTGCTCTGACTCTTTGGCTCTTAGGTCACAGGCCTTTCATGCAGTGTGATCAGTCTTTGCCTCCTCGATCTGTCCTTCGCCGAATAGTCTCACAGGAATCTCCTTAGGAATTCTCGCTGGAAGTTGGACAGTTCCACTTGGAGCATAATGCCATGGAGAAGGGTCTTCATGTGTGGGAAATTGACTGGATCTCTAAGGAAGGTTGCAACATCGACATCAGCAGGCCTTCCCACCATTTTTGGATAGTCTGCAATCAGTCTAATCAGAACGTTGTGGGCTAGCTGCGTGTCTGCGGGGGACAGAGACATTTGCTTTGTTTTGCTGGGTCCCGATCACAAGTCTTTTTGTTGTCGTGAACAGGTCTTGCACTTTCCTGCTGCGTGGTCTGCTACCACATGGTTCAGTTTACTCCATATTTGATTCAGGATGTGATTATTTCGGGGACAAATTCTGGGCACTCCTCAATGATTCGAAAGAATAAAGTGTAAGTAACTTTGTCAATAACTGCTTGAGGCGGGAGCATTAGTCTTTTGTTCACTGTGCTCGGGCAACTCGGTGAAGACCTCTGCGATGACAGTCAGTAGTTGCCTGATTACCTTCTTATTTTCTGGATCTTGAATATATTCTGTGACACTTTTTTCTCTCCCTATGAGTGACGGATAGGAAAGTACTTCTAGCTGAAAATAGGTGAGCACATCCCACTTGAGACTTCTGCTGGGGTGAACCATATGTCTGTGAACAAAGTCTTGATACTGGATGCTTCAGGATTCCAGTTTTAGTTCACAAGAGTGTCCTGTTTTTACAGTTTATTAGAGCCTGAGAGTTCGTGTTCAATGCTTTGTGGCTCAACGTGATCAAGCTATCAGTGTCACTGCAGGTTCAGAGTATGCAACTTTTTCCTTTACCCTGCAAGTTCAGCTGCACTTTGCGTTCGTTTGAAGGTCTTGTACCTCATTCAGTGCCTGGAGGAGAAGTTCAGTGCACAGCCACAATTTTCACAGCGAGTTCCTTAGTTTGTGTTTTCTGCTTGTGCATCCTTCTTCATCGCCATAGACCTTGTCTGCATGTGCTGCGGTCCTTCCCCGTTGCCTGTGGATTCCCCGGCAGTAGATGCAGTAGGTGTGCTCTCTCCTATAAAGGGTTTTATGTCATTCAGGAAGATCCAGGCTCTTCTGCCCACAAGCTTGACAGCGGACAGGGTGCAGTCCTCTACGATGAAGGGGCCGTTAAACCTCGGCTCGTCCCATTTCTTTCTCATTAAGTTTTTTACCAGAACTCTGTCTCCAGGGAAGACAAGGGGTGCGCCAAGGCTGAGAGCTGCACCTGCATCAGCACTATCTGCAGTGGTTCATGCTGTGCTGTCCCCTTTCCGCCGTCGCTGCAGCTGGGCTGAAGTGACAGTGGCGCTGGATGTGAGACAGTCCAGGTAAACTTTCATCTCTTCTCCCAGAACCTCCCTAGTTGACTGGGCATCATATTTAGCTCTGTCTCGGGGGGTAAGGGGAGTCCTCATCCTTCTCCCAGTAACTATTTCATGTGGCGTGAGGTGATGGTCGGAGCCTGGTTGGTTCCGAAGCGCATACAATGCCAGTGGTAGGCAGTGCATCCATCCCTTTCTTAATGTGAGCTTCAACTTGGCTATCCTCTCCTTAAGCAAGCCGTTGATTCACTCACATATCTCATTTCCCTCTGGATGATACGCCGACGAGAACTTGTGCTTTATACCAAGCAACAAGCTAATCTGTTTGAACACTGCGTTCACGAAATGAGGCCCATTGTCTGATCTCATAACCTCACACACCCCCCATCTAGGGAAGACCTCTCTCACCAGGAATTTAGCAGCACAGGCGGCATTGGGGTGTGTACAGGGACCTGCTTCCACCCATCTGGAAAAGGGACACACCACCATAATTAAATACCTGTACCCATTACACACTTGAATCATATCGACATAATCGATATGCAGGTGCTGGAAAGGTCCACTTGGTCTGGGGATGACTCCTCTCACTACTTTTAATGTGTGCCCAGAGGTGAATTGTTGGCAGACAATTCAATTTACCATAAAGAATGCAACATGCTCTGCTAAATTCGGTGTAAACCAGTCTTCGTCAAGCGTTGCGGCAAGATTTTCTCTTGTCATGTGAATGGGGTAATGAAGCTGTTCTAGCGCTACTTTTAGAAGGGCGACAGGCATTACTGGTTTACCAGTGCTGTCTTGCCTCCACAATCCGTCTGAAGGGTTTAATGAACACCCTCAACGCTTCCACAGATTTTTCTCCTCCTGAGGTGCCTCCCCCTGGAGCTCCATTAACTGAGACTGCCCCATATCACTATAGGCTTCTGGTGTGGCTCGTGCCACCATCATACGTTCATGGGTACGTGCCACATCCACCTCCATGATTGTTTCAGCGTTGGATACCATGCGCTTGGCTTCCGTGTATGCTTCATGGTTTCCACGTGACACAAAATCTGTCCCCTTGGTATGAGCGGCGTATTTTACGACCGCTATGCCACTGGGAGCTGTAATGCTTTTATCTGCCTGTCCAGTAAGGCCGTGTGCTGCACTGGCATGCCGTCCGCTTGGAGGTAGCCCCTCCTTTTCCAGCGCGTTAGTCCTGCATGCACTGTAGACGTCACATAGGCGGAGTCACTGTACACTGTTACTTCCTGGTCCGTGTGATTCTCAATGCGAGTATCAATGCCACAAGTTCTGCGGCCTGTGCCGAATAATGAGATGGTATTTGTGCACTGACAAGTACTTGGAACTCTCCATTCGCCATGTGTTTGATCACGGCCACGCCTGTATACCTTTGCCCGTCCTCTTGGTCAATCCTCGAAGACCCGTCAATAAAGACGATCTCTCCACTTGGCAGGACATTTTCCTTGACCCTGGGGATCTCATCATAGTATTCTTCATAGTTCGCACAGTCATGCACAGGTTCTCCCTCTGTGACTGGTTCAGCAATAAACATAGCAGTGTTCACCGTTTTGCATCACACTATTATGATCGATGGGTTGGAGATAATCACCTTGTAGGCTGATGCTCTCTGAGAAGTCAACGTGCCCTTTGGCTTCTCTAGTATGGCGAATAATGAGTGCTCAACATATAATGTCATGGAGCACCCCATCACAATGGATGACGCCTTCTCAATGGCGAACGCGGCAGCAGCTAAATTTTGTTCGCACAGGAAGTGGCCTTTCATGACCGGGTCCAAACTTCCACTGTAATATGCTAGGGGTTTATATCCCAGTGAGGTTCACTGCGCGAGTACTGCCGTCATGAAATCGCCATCAGTATGAGAAAACAGATAGAATTCCTCAGCATAATTAGGAATCCCGAGGACTGGGGCCTTACAAATTGCCCCCTTGAGTTCTGTAAACCCTTTCTCCATCGCTTCATTCCATTCAATTTCTTCTCTCTTCGCCTGGGCCTTTTTAAGGGCCTGCAACAAGGGCTTGGTATACGAGCTGTAGTCAAAGATCCATGCTCTGACAAAGTTGGACAGGCCTTGGAAGCTTTGCATTTGCTTTACTGTGCGCGGCTTGGCCATGTTCATGATAGCCTCAGCCCTTTCTGGGGTTACCTTTTTCCCCTCATGTGAGATCAGTTGCCCTATGTACAGCACCTCCTGTTGGCAGTATTGCAACTTGTCCTTGTCCACTTTGTACCCCTTCTCAGCCAATATAGTCAATAGCTGGACAGAGTCGTGTCGGCATTGCTCTTCGGTGATGCTGCAGATTAGGATGTCATCTACATACTGCAAAACAACACTGTCCACTGCAATATTGCTTAGGTCCATTTGAAGGACTCTGTTGAAAATAGATGGAGACTCGCAATACCCCTGTGGCAGCCTCGTACTTTTCAGGCGCATTTGTCTGAAAGTAAATGACGTCAGGTCTTGTGAGTCAGGGTGTAATGGAATAGAGAAGAATGCATTCTTCAAATCGATCATTGTGAAGTATCTCGCTTCAGTGCGTATATTGCACAAAATTGTGGATGGATTAGGGACTAGAGGGAACTTGGCTTCGACTATGTCGTTCAATGCTCGTAAATCCTGGATTAAACGCCAAGACCCTCCCTTGGATTTCTTGACAGGGTAAATCACTGTGTTGCATGGTGATTCCGACGTCAACAGGATGCCCTGTTCCATCATGGCAGAGATTGTCTTTGTGATCCCTTCATCTGCTTCCCTGGACATGGGATACTGTCGTGCCCGTTGCAGAATTGCTCCTGGTTTCAATTTAATTTTTACTTCACCAGCCCCCTTCAGGAGACCTACATCATAGGGCCCTGTAGTCCATACCTTGTCTGGCACTACGGCCATATCGTCATTGAAATATTCCGGGCGTACCAGCGCTAACATCATCCTCTGCGGCACCTCCCGCTTAATCATTTTGACCCAAAATATGAGACTCACTTCCACCCGTGTCTCTTCTAGGTCACGGAGTTCTTTGAACAGATCGTCATTGGTGACGTCAGTCACTCGATACCCTTCTTTGATAGAGACAAACGCACACCAAGGTCTGCCCTCGTCGTCACATCCTTCAACTAATACTACCTTTCCTCGCACCGCAGCAGATTGCATCATTAAGGAAAATACTTGTCCCTCCTCTTCGTGTATGGGTATTCTTGGCCTGAATAGAAACTCATCCTGGGTTCTCATAGTTTTGTCTGCGAGGCCTGGCAGTCCCACCATAAGCACTCGCATGCCATATGCAAACACTTCTGGTTCCAGTGGTATAGATCTCATGGCTGCACGTCCAGAGTATGCTCTGATCATTTTGCACACGTTTGAATAATGCATTCCTGGAGTGGAGCATAATATGCCATCCTCGGTGAACGAGATGGTCATATTCAACTTTGTCATCAAGTCCCGACCGTTGATATTCACCAGGGACTGACGAGAATACAATAAGGGTACATTCATGTCGCACTCTCCCACTGAGACTGGGAGTGCATCAGTAAAGGGAACTCTGCTATGAGCTCCAGTAAAACGCTGGGTATCTATGGCCTCGCCGGACAAGGAGAACTTTCCTTCTCGTATGCACGAGCGCGTTGCACCCATGTCAATTAAGAAGCAATATTCCTTCCCCCCTATGGTGACATTTACCCTAGGCTCCCTGTTAGGGTCTGGTGTCACTGATAGGATAGAGCACATCAGAGTTCCCTGTGAGCCGTCCTATTTCATACATAGGTTCGGTCCACTGTATATCTGTGGGTTTCCCCCACCGGAATTAGTGCCCTGAGCCACTTACAGCAGTGTCTGCTGGGGTTGTCCCTGTGGTACATTGGTTACCTCTAAATCCTCCCTGATTGCTGTGCCATCCTCTTCCTCCAAATCCCCTTCCTCTCGGGTAATATCCCGCATTACCCTGATTGTTTTGTGGCGGGTGAGAGGCACGTTGTGCACTCGATTCAACTGGACTTGTTAGCATGGCTCCCTCAAGAGCATACTTTGAGAGCTTCCTTTGCACTAGCTTCACCTCCTCTCCCTTACGCGTTGCCTCTTTCTTCTTATTCTTTTCTTGCAACAGTCTACAATAATGGGCAATTGTCAACTGGATTTCGGCCCATGGTTTAGCTTCTATTCCTACCACTTTTTTTAGCTGTTTTTGCACCGGTTCTGGTAACCCTTGGCACAATATATGATAGAATACAGGGATAGATTTCGTCCAAGACTCATGCGTTTCGAGCACGCATGCGTCTTGGAAATTCTGGATATAAAGCAAAGGATCCTCTGACGCCTTCATTTTTCGAGTCATTATAGCTCCCATATCAGATGTGTCTGGATATAGCGTACGCAGCGCTTTCCACACTGCTGCTCTACAGTTGTTAAATGGCGCCCTGTCATGAGAGGTGTTAGTTATGGTTACCCTGGGGTATCCTGCCCTTTTCCACATGTCGTCTGCTCTTTCACCAAGTATAGCAATTAGAAGACCCTTGATGTCCCCTATGCTAAAGTGACGCCCCCGTCATTTTCTCTAGCTCATGTATCCACTTTCCGGCTCCCGAGGTCAGCATTGGAATCTTATTTTTAAGATTCTCTCAGTCAATGTGTGGCCATGGAATATATTGTGGTCTTGCTCCCCCCTTTTCTAGCAGTGGGAATTGGAATGCGCAATTCTCCTTTTCCTTCCCTATATCTCCTCGGTCTCTTGCCAGGGCAGTGTTCCCGCCTTGCCTTCTACCTGGCAATGCCCTTAACCTATCTGTATAGGGAGGTGCTGACGCCCCCCTCTGGCCGTGGGGTGTCTCTTCATGTCGGCTGGACTGTCCAGCGGACTTCGGTGTCCTATCTATGGACCCGCTAGCATCTGACCATCATATCTCTCGGTTCCCTGGGAGTCGCTTTTCGCATCACCTCCCTTCATCATACGCCACTTCCTCCGCTTCCCCATCAGAGTCTGATTCCAAGTACTCCCAATTTACACAACTTCTCGCATCAGCTTCGTTCTGCCCAACTAGTCTATCTAGGGAATGTCCCCTACTCCCACTACTTTGGGTGACATCCTCAGTGTCATATAGCTGAGTGCTCTCTAAGCGCTCATCTTCCCTTCCCTCTTGGGAGATTCGTTCCAGTCCCATCTCATCATATATTTTGTCAATCGCTTCCCCGATGCTTCTGGTGTCGAAGTCATCATCAATATTTGTCCCACTTGTACCTGGTACCGCATCGCTTGCAGGGAGGAACTCTTCTATGTCTTCCCAGTCTACAACAGGATTGGGTTTTTTCACTTCCTGTTGCAAATATTCTAAATCTCGCGCCCTTTGCCTGCATTTCTCTTCGCTTCTTCACTTCCTTTCTAGCCTTATCAACTTCCCCCATCCATTCATCTCTACGTTCCTTTGCCCTTCTACTTTCCTCGTCTTCTCACTTTTTTACCTTTCTTTCATGCACTCTCTTCTCTTCCTCTCTTCTCTTCCTCTAACCTTAGCATGTTCTGCCTGTACTTTTCATAGGCTGCATATTGCGTGCGACTGAGCGGTATACCTTGCTCTTCGCGATATAGTTGTTCTTGCCTCAACCTATCCTTCTTTCTTATCCTCTCGTTTCTTACGTCCACTTCTTTCTCCCTTTCCTTTGTTTGCGCCTCATCAGACCGTTCACTCGGCCTTGCAGTATCACTTCCTTTTCCATTTAACTTCAACAGTATCTGCCCTCCCATCCATTCGTCCTTTGTAAATGTTAACTCATCGGTTCCTTTCCGCTTCTTTCCCTCTCTCTCTCTATCGAGAGGTGCACTCGTTTGTGCCTGGTCTTTCCTTTCCTCACCTCTCCTCTCTTTTTCCCATGGGACTGTGGAGGCCGAGTCAGTTTCCTGTTCCTTCTCTTTCGTCTCGTCACTGCTACACGCAAGTGACTCATATGCAGGGTTGCTATAACCTGTGAATGCCTTAAATTCTCTTAGTGGGTAAAAGCCCTCCGACTTACTTCCCTCAACAACTGGTTCCGGTGGGGCAGGTGGCGTGGTAGGCGTCTCACCCCCCTCCGTACATACCTTTAATATCCAGTCTGCGGGGGGTTCTTCTTCTTTTACTTGTTCAAACATTTTCCAAAGCTCGAGAACAGCAAGGTGTTTTTCGAGCTTCTTCCCGCTATATGTGGCATGTAAGAAGGTGGTCATGTGCTGTAAAACAGCCTTAGACAATGACCCATTTTAGGGCCAGGCATAAACATTTTATTTGCGGTGCCCTTAACCCACTCATGGCTATATTTCTTCAATTTTGTGGCGTGCTTTGGCGACTGCTTGCAAAAATGTCCAAGTGGGGTAGCTTCTTCCATTCTTAATTTTGTCACCAACAATGTTCATACAGTTTTTCAACTTTATGCTATTATGAGCAAGCACCACATACGCGAGCTCCAATCCAATTTTCCCGCAAAATGTTATACCAACAGTTTTACTCAAAACACATCAATTCAGTGGCGATGCCCTCTCATTTACAGAATCGCGTAAAGCAAAAATACATTGCCATCAATTAATAACACAATAATTCCACATTCAGCATACACAGGACATATAGGACAGAAGCTTGACAGACTAGACGGACACCAGCTGGTCATATGTATACCTGCCTTCTAATTATTACCCCGTCATGGGATTTGAACGAACCCCATTCTTACGTCTTTAAACTTAAGCGTAGCCTAATGTCACCCCTCTGTGGGCTCTGGGTTCACGTTCCTTCTGACCACTCTTTAAAGCGCAAGAACAATGCGAATTTTACAGTTTTCTCTTGGGTGCCCTCCGGTATTCCTTACAGTTTTTTCTCGGGTGCCCCCCGGTATTCCTTACAGTTTTTTTCTCGCGTGCCCCCCCGGTATTCCTTACAGTTTTTTTCTCGGGTGCCCCCCCGGTATTTTTCCCAATTACTTCAGGTGCCTGGATTTTTACCCTCTATGGCCCTCATTACAACCCCGGCGCTAAACCATGGCGCTATTAGCACCGTGGTTGGTGCCGGTGTTGTAACGAGTCCGCCATGGTGGAATGGGGAAATACCGCCCCATTCCAAGGTTGGTGGGTCAGTATTTCCCCATTTCACCATGGCCCTTCCCCATTCCCATTTTCGCCCCATAGGGCTCAATGGAACTGGGGAAGGCGCTAAGTACGGTACCGCAAATTGCGGTACCGTAATTAGCACCGAGGTCCCTTTGCGGCACCCTACTTTAACGGCTGGTAAAACCAGCCGTTAAGGTAGGGTGCCGCAAAGGGACCTCGTAATCAGGCGTTAAGGGTTTAACGGCGCAGACACCTTTTACGGCGCCTTTAAACCCTTAACGCCAGGATCGTAATGACCCCCTATATCTCTACAGTCTTTCCTACTTTTAACTGTATTAATCTTCTCCACCACCCTTCGTTACCTTTCCCCTTCTTACTCTAAGGCCTATAAGATCTTTGCCAGGATAACGAGTTTCGTTGTTTTCACCTACCGATCGCCTCTTTTCCTCTCTGGAACTTCAGGATCACCGCCCCTTCCTCTTCCTGCTTTTATGGATTTCATCCGATCCGCTGCCCGTGGGAGTTTGAAGGGTTATGCTTGGAAAGGCGGGTTCCTGCAGACCCACTGCAGAATTTTTGGGAATAATTACACTATCATTGTCCACGGGGAGCTTCTCAGCCTACTCAGCCGGAATAGCGAAAGGACTTGTGATGTAACCGAAGGCCCAGAGTTACTTCATGCCTCAGTCTAAAGGTGTCTTACACTATATTAATTGATAATCTATAACCAATGGCCGAAACCATCCTCACACTACCAAGTGTTGACGAGGAGAGGAAATTACTGAAGGGCCCATTGGTCAGTACTCACCCTCGAAAACTAGTAATGCATGATAGCTGCACCATGTGAGGACAGAGTGCAGGATTCACATACTCCAGCAAGATTCAATAATCAGGACTAAGTAAATTGGCAAAGGGAAGTCCGTTTAATGATACATACATCAGCAGATGGAAATCAGCAGCATCACGAACACCTACCTCACCCCGACTTCCCCAAAATTTAGTCAAACAGCCTCTTTTATGGGCAAAATCCGTCATCATTGACGTCTAATTCTACAAAAAATCATCATGCAATATAATTGGCTGGGAAAGGTAACTTAAGTATAGGTGCTATATCTGTATATGGAAGTAACGCAAGTGGATTGGATAACTCTTATCGGGTGGACGTCTACGCCCTTCCCTCTACAACACATGTGATTGACATCACTACACGTACGACGTCTCATTAGTTACAGTGTCTATAGGACCCTAGATTACATGGTCCCTTGTGATTGGGCAAGTTACACCCCTAAACATAAATCTCCATTTTAATTAGCAGCATGCAGGGTAGACACCCAGGTGCCTAGTGTCCCAAGATTCACCCTTCCTCCCTTCCATCAATCAGTGTTTTAGGGCTATGGGCCTCATTACACGGTAGGCGGTAAGGGTTTACCGGTACCGGTAAGGGCACCGGTACCGGTAAACCCTTACCGCCTTACTACGAGGTCCCTTTCCGGGTCCTCCCTTAACGCCTGGTTTTTCCAGGCGTTAAGGACGGGACCCGCAAAGGGACCTCGGAGCTAATTACGGTACCGCAATTTGCAGTTCCGTAATTAGCACCTTCCCCATTCCCATTATGCCCTATGGGGCAAAAATGGGAATGGGGAAGGGCCTTGGTGAATGGGGAATTACCGCCCCGCTCACCTTGGAGTAAGGTGGTAATTCTGCCATCCACCAAGGCGGACTCGGTACGGTACCGGTGGCAACCATGGCGCAAATAGCACCATGGTTACCGCCTACCGTGTAATGAGGCCCTATGTGTCAATTAGTTGGCTGGGTATGGCCTCGGATCAGGAAAAGTTATGGCACCCTGGGGTTCTGGATGACATCAGGCGGTGGTAGATCTTCGCGCCGGTCCACTGTGAATCTGCTTCAGTTTCCAACCTTTTGTGCATTTAATTCTGTGTGCGCTTGGCCACCTAGATGGGCCTCCCTTATCTTGACCTTCATGGGCGGGCTGGTATGCTCTGAAGCTGGAGCCTCATGGGCTCATGCTCACCTCCCCTTCTCTGGTTGACCTCGATTTCCCCAGTGTGAGCCTCTCTTTGTTAAGTTTCGATCTCGCTCCTTTCCTCAGCTTGGACCTGGATATGAAGCTTGGCCAGTCAGGCCTTGGCCGCCTGAGTGTACTTCTGCTTTTACAAAATGTAGTTGCACGTGTACATTGTGCTGTGTTGAGGTAGATATATGGTTGGCGCTTGCCACTCTATTCTTCTACTAAGCATTGCAGGCAGTGTCGATTTCTTAGCATCTTGCATTTCAAGCTTATTTACATATGTTCAACAGGGTGGTTGCTTCCATCTCATCTCGTGGCACCATTCCCTTATATTTTAACAGTGTCTCTCCCCTGTATCCGTTATAATTATCCTTGTAGTTACTAGTGCTGACATATGTGCTATCAGTAGCCAATTCTGTTTGTTCTCGGGGCTGCTCGAGCCCTTGGTTTATTTCCATTGGCTTTCCATTAGGGCTTTAGGGGTCTCCTCGTGGGCCGTATGTAGGCATTCCTCATTTCGTATCAGTGGCTGGTATGGCTGTCTGTTAGGGTACCGTGCTGCCCAGGGTTGTCGCGTTATGGCTGCTTCAACCGGTACTGATCTCCTTACTACATACAAGGGGCAGAGTCCCAGTGTGGCTCTCTGTTGGTTCGTTTGCTCCTCATATGTCACGTACCACGGCGAGTACCTTACTGGAAACTCACAATGGGGTCAGGGGTGCAGGTCCTATCTGGGACCTCCTCTACACTTGCCATGTCATGTGTGGTTTTGGTGGCTTTGTGTGACATACCAGTGATTGTCATGGCCAGTTTTGCAGGTCTGTGTGATACACACCTTGCATGTGTACCTTTTGTTCACACAGGATTGGTTAGGTTTGAGTAGCTAGGGATGCACACAATGTGGCACTTCCATGGCAACATTCTCAGGGTGGTAAGGTTGTAACAGTTGAATGTCACTTTGTCATCATCGATTGTCACCTGGTATGTGCCAGGCCTGTGTGCAATCCGCAGAGGTGGGAGTTTAGGTTAAAAATGTGGCCACAAGCTGGGTCCGGGCTGCCTCGCCACGTGCCCTATCCCCTCCCATGGGCAGTGCATGTGCCTGTGGTTGGGGATGTGGGGACACCACCATGTCCACCGGTACGCCCTGCCATGTTGCAACATTGTGCAGGACACATGCTGCCACAATGATCCTGCACACTAATGGGGGTGCATAGAGTAGCTGCCCGCCAGAGCGGTCAAGGGAGCGGAAGCGTGACTAGAGCACTCCAAATGTGTGCTCCGCTATGGCCCTGGTTGCAATATGGGCAGCGTTGTATCTTACCCGGGGTGGTGTGGTGGGGTTCCGGATTGGCGTCATCATGTGGTTGCTCAGAGGGTAGGCACTGTCCCCTGGAGAGGTGATAATGGTTGTGATTATTGGGGTATGTTTATTTGTCTGTGTGTGACATGCATGCATGTGCACAGGCATTTGTACTCTCCTAGGAGCCATGTGTCGCCATGCTGCCCAGCTTCCAGGGCCCGGCTCAGGGTGGACATTCTGTATATGAAACTGTCATGGGTGGAGCCAGGGAAGTTTGCATAGACAGAGGTGATGATTCCCTTGGCATCACATACCACCTGCACATTGATGGAATGCCAGTGCTTGCGTTTTCGGTAGATGTGCTCAGTGGCCCTAGGTGGACGTAGGGCCACATGGGTGCAATCTATGGCACCGAGCACTTTGGGGAAGTGCGCCACCCTGTATAAAAAGTCCTGGACAACGGCCTGATTTTCTGCAGGTGTTCTGGGCATGTATATGGGCCTGCGGACTGAAGGGCGCACAGTCATGATTGCCAACACCTGGTGTAGGCAGCGTGACTGCATGGCCTGTGAGACCCCCTCACTATGGCAGTAGTCCGCTGAAATGACCCAGTGGCCAAAAAATGCACACCATTGAGAACCTTCTCCAAGGGGCTCAATGCTTGGGAGCAGAGGGTGGGGGATGTAAGGTCATCTTCCCAGTCCCTGACCAGGTCTAGGATGATACGAGGTGGAAACCTATACCTGCCGTAGACCTGGTCATCAGGCATCCCAAAGAGGCTAGTCCGGGGGGAAAAAATCTGGGCCCTGGCTATTCTCCTCCTCCTGCGGTGTCCCACGATCAGTGCTGCGACAAATGGGGCATTCATCGTAGCGGTATGTACGTGTTTGTTGTTTGTGTATGCTTTTATACTGTGCACGGGGACGCTTACGCCTGCCTTCCTGTGGCGGACGTGTTGACGCCTGTGTGCGTCTTTTAGCGTGCGCTTGTTTCCCGTATTTAAATCCATGAATGCGAGTTGTTCGCGTGCGTGTGGGCTTTCCATGTATTTGCCTGCAGTACTTCCCCAGTTGCACCTTCTTTTTCACGCGTTGTTCCCCATTCCGTGTGTTACGCCCCCATGTCCCGCCCCCTTTTTGGAGTGTGCGCAGACGTTGTGCGCTGTCCCGGTGCGCGTCGCGCATGGTGTTCGTGTTGCAATGACATGTGCGCCCGTGTGCGCCACGCAGGGATTTGGCGCACAACCAGTG
Organism: Ambystoma mexicanum; assembly: GCF_040938575.1. NCBI lineage: Eukaryota > Metazoa > Chordata > Amphibia > Caudata > Ambystomatidae > Ambystoma > Ambystoma mexicanum. Next base: position 1,024,553,247 of record NC_090931.1, on the reverse strand, counting down.
GAAAACACGCGCAGCGCCTTCCTTGAATTGCACGCTTGCTTTCTCACGCTTGCGCCACCTTGCGCCAGCTTGCACCTCTTTTTTCGGCGCACATTTGTTCCATGAATCGGCCTGTCAAAGTCAAAGCTGCTTTTTTTAAAGGTGAAAAGGGTTTTTTTTCAATGGGGATTTTGGCATTTGCAGCAAACAACGCTAGTTTTTCCACTTTCTTCCTTTTATTTATGTCGGAACACACTAGCAATCTTCTTCAATGTGCCCCCTTTGTTCCATCCCGCCCGATGTGGGCTTGGCAGAACGGTGGAGCCATTTTTGTTGTTGTTGCAAAACGCAGTTTTCAGCCATGGCGATCACAGGAGCCAGCACAGCCATTTGGCTGTTTCTGCACAAATGCAGCTTGGTGATGTGGTGAAATGCTGTTAAGTGGGTCAATATATCCCACAATTGTACACAATTCTTATCAATGGTGAGTTTGTACATGTCTCTCGTGAACCTGTTAAAGAGGTCCATCTTTTAAATGTGTTTAATTTGGCAGCTGTTGCCTGAAGAACTTAAGGCTGCTGTGGTTGCCTTTAGCATGCCTCTTTACTTGACCAATCAGAGGGGTGAATACCGACTGTATGAAGTCTCAGTAATGCCCAAAAGAGAGGTATCGGAATAGGATGCAGAAGACAGGCGGGACAGAGGTTAACCAGCTCAGCACGCACAGGAACATGCCTAGCGAGGGGAAGTCAGGAAGAATGAGTGAGAACAAGAGATGAGACTGTGCATGCGCGAGAGAAAGTGGAGGAGAAAAGGCGAGGCGAGGTGGCAATACTCGTGGCAGACGAATGACCAATCGGGAAGCAGGATACCGGGCATCCCTAAATCCAAGTGAAACCAGAAAAGGAAAACCTTTGAATCCACACGTAAGAGAAAAGCAATGAATGGAAAAAGGGGAGTGAGATATTAGATAGAAAGCCGCCAAGACAAAATGAGGCGTAAGGGCAAGAAAGCCACCAAGGTCATCACAGAATGAGCAAGAACGCGCTATTTGTACTGAACGCATTTATGGGCAAATGCCTTTTATTGCTAGATGAAATGGAGTTGCTGAGCCTGTGCTTTGAGAGGTAGCCTAATGTAAATCTCTGGAATGCAGTAAAAGGAATATATTTAAATCAAAAGCTGTTATGAGCAACTACAAAGTGGATGTGAATGCCTTTTAAAACGTTTAATTTATACTGTTTGATCTGTTAAACGTTAGGCCAGTAGGTGGCGCTGCTACGTAAGCTGTTGCCTTATGTTTTTTTTAAATCCTGCTTGGTATATTAGCCACCATAGGGTGAGTCTCAGAAAATGAAAAGGAGAAGATTCGGGAGAGGGCTCTTTGTTTTGTTTGCTTTTTGATACCGCGAATGAATTAAATGCTACCGTGCCCGCCCTTCAGGGTGGGCAGCCACTGCCTTCATTGGACAGAAGAAGACTGAGGCCTCCCGGCCCCGGATACCGGCCTTTCCCGCGATGCGATCTGCAATTACCTTCTAGACAGGTAAGGCTGTGCTGCATTTCACGGTACCGCGCATCCGCTTCGCCTAGGCAAGTCTTCGACCATGAAACCACATAGAGCAGGCAGCTGGGAGACCAAACCGCTAGCGTCATTTTACATGAAATGTAAGGCACTAGCGCTCGTTACTGCAATTAACTGCGTTCCATGTGTACGGTTTCAAGGGGAAGACAGTGCTTTTTGGAAAAATAACCTTTTGATAGGTGGGTTGGTCTCAGAGCCTGTACGTTGATTTGATCTGTGCAGTCTTTGTTGTTTCCTGCTAATCAGTTTTCGTGATCGCCCTGGCCTCAGGTGCTCTGTTGATTTTCCGTCCGCATTCCCAGGTGGAATGGCTGAGCTGCTGGTGTCGCCTGCTGGTCTGGTCGCCTCTCGGTACATTGTAATTAGCACACTGTACTGTACTTGGGCAGGCGCGAGCTGCGCTGGGAATGCCGGCCTCCCGGTATCGTGCGGCATGCGTGCTGCTGGGTTAACCTGCACAGCAACAGGGCGGCCCTTTTTAAGTGGTCGAGGCCTTCCGCGGGGTGCCTGTCAGTGTGGATGCTGCCCGCTCCCGTGCAGTTACCTCTGTCCCTATGGTTTGACATCTACACGTGCAGTCTCAAGCTGTCCCAGCGCCCCCCACACACACAGGGGCTGCCCTCATCAGCACTAGAGTTTGGAAAAGGTCACCCATGGAGCCATGCTTCTGCATTAGGGTGGTCTGACTTCCAGACCAGCTCCCAATTCCTGATCCTTGCGTCAAACACGAAAAGCCGAGGGTTGGCCCGAGTTGCTATTATCATGTTCCTAATATGCAACCTCACTCACGTGTATTTAATTTGAGGGTGGAGCGTGTGCCTTATGTATAACCACGGTACTATTGCATTTCACATGTGTTCGGTTAAAAAAGCCCTTTTGCAAATACTTGATCCAGAGCAGCGCTAGCAGAGCGTTCACAGGAGACCGAGGGGCACGTGCTAGTTCCAGCGAACCGCTTGCGAACGGGCTATAGAACACATTACAACTCATCCTGTTGCCTGGGTCGTTATTGAGGCGGATCCGCATGGCTATCTGGGCGTTATTCTGCATTTATGGGTGTCATAGTTCAGCGGGAGTGCCTGCGCTGATGTTTATTGGCCACCCAGTCCATGTGTTTCTTGAACAGAGGCACCTGTGGAGGGAAGTTTGCTTGGAGATGCTGTGCTCCTTGAACGAGTATGCCTGCCTCTGGAAACAGAGCCCGGAGCCAGATCACAGAAAGTTTCCACCGGTGCAATTAGCCCCAGGGCAACGCTTACCATTGCACCATAATCAATGCAGTTTGGCATGGTATAAGCACCAGAGCAAAACTTCCCTGGTGCAAAAAGTTACATTTACGATGCATTTTTGCACCAAGGCAAAGTTTGCCCTAGTGCATACAGTGCAACTTTGCACTTGCACCGGCGCAACATTTCTGTGATGTGGGCCAGGTGATATTGACAGTGAGTCATTACTGCCTAGGGTGTTCTAACTTCCCTGGCCGCCGCATACCTCCAGATCATAGAAGTTACACGGTTTCCCCTGTTGCTTTGCTTCTCCCGCTCTCTGCCAGTCCTATGCATGCATTCACTATGGTTTCTGCTGCAGCAGTCACACTTCCATGCATTGGCCAGGACTAGGCTCAAAAAAGGGTGAAAATGCTGTTGGCTCATAGAGATACCCTTCGTTCCTCCGGTCTGCGGTGTATGGGAGGATCTAGAGAGATTACGAACTTCCCTGGATTAAGAGGAGTCGAATTACACCAGGGCCATGAGCTTGTAGATACGATATACAAGGCGTTGGAACATCTCCATTAGGGATTTGATGTATTTATTTAATTGTTTTTTTTATAACGCACCTAATACCATACCTGAGTTCAGTTTCTAAGCACAGATCTGGGATTCGAACCTCTGTTGCTTTGCGTGGTCGTGCTTCCAAGACCCCCACTATCCTCCGTTCATTGATGTATCAGAGACTTTCCTGAAAACTTCCCTTCCTACTTGTGCGCTGGTGCCAAACAGGTGGCTGGAATGTTGCCAAATATTGATGGATGGGCAGGAAGGAGTAATAGGAGAAAGCTGAGGCTCTTGTAGTGGAATTGTGCTAAAGCCAATCAACCATCACTCAGCAATTCCACCAGTCCTAGTCTTCTTCTGAATAATAACATGAAAGAACTAGAGAGACCACAGAAGACAAATGTATTGAAAAGTAAATAAATATGCACAGATTTGAAAAAGGCAGATTGCCGAAACACGTGTCATCCAAAGGGCACTAAACATCAGATAAATAAACAGTGGTGATGGTGAGACATCTTGGCTCTTGTTCTCATTGAGTCTTATCAGATTTATCAATAGAAAAGTGTTTTGCTCTTCTATACTGAGATCTCGTTAACTTAAGTACTTAGAATACTTTCTTAAAATGGTCATCTCTACTTGATTAAACATAAGTTAACAAATGTGTGTTATCAACAGGATGGTGTAGTCACATGGCAAATGGTTTTAATCTGTCAAGGTCTCTGACTGTTGGTTGATAAGAATGCAGGTTAGCTAGCATCATACACCAAGCCCTGGCTAGAAGATTATTTTCACGATTAATGGGTTGGAGAATAAGAGATCACAGAGTCTTAGCAGGAATCTGGTGGCAGTCTCTATAGGCTTCCGTATGAGTAAATGTCATCCTTCAGGGAAATTCAGAATGTAACGTCAAAGTGTGTTGAATGCTAACCATGTTTGATAAAGTGGCTCTTGTTAGGAATTTGGATTTTGGTGTTAGTCTGAACGATATGTTCATTTCTTTGGATTGAAATATGATTAAATGTAAATTGCTGTTGCTTGTCAGAGATGGTGTCTCTGGAGAGCAAGTACAGAGGCTGGCAAGTGAGATCTGCCCAGTAGCGATGGGAGGCATGAGCATTCACAAGCCTGCTGGTAAAGGCCCTGTGTGTTCTGTGGAAGTCTTCATGTGGGCAAGGAGTTAAATGCCCAGGAGCAACCAAGAAGACCACAGCAAACTCTGTAAGTAAGGATAAAGAGAGGCTATCCTGTGCAAAAAATCCCCCAAATAGATGCTGGTCCTGGGAAGGATTAAGGTGACCTCGTTCATGGTATTACCAATGGAGAGCCTCGGACATGAATTAAGGGCGAGCCGTTAATAAGTTAGGCACATCACTGACACGTCCACCCTAGTCTTATTCTTAGAGTACAGTTTTGAAACAGTTTTGCTAATTGTATAAGCGCTGTCTTTTATTCTTGCTCAAGTCCACAGGCTGTTCAGACAAGCAATAAAAAGGCTGACAAAGTAGTCTATTTTCTGTCTGAGTGTAATAGATCACCAAGGAAAAGTTCATAATTGCATTAAATCGCTGCTCACCCTTGAAATGTGTAAGAAGTTTAAGTGCGTGACACATGCTCATGAAAATTTAACAACCAAGCCAGGGCATACATAATTGGACACAATGTAGGTTATGTGAATGGTGGATCTTTTGCCTGAAACAGGCATTCCTCAACGTTTGCAGGCTTTACTGAACGTTCACATACTTTCTGCATGTTTTGAGGAATTATGTTGGGTTGCCTTGACTAAAATAGTATAAGTGTGGGATGCATGAGCCGATTTAGCAATCTGTCTTATGTCGAGAGAGTGAGGAGGTTGCACAGCAGTTGAGAAAAGGGATTTATAAGGTTTCCTCACATTTTTTTGTTACCGATTGCAACTTTGCTGAATTCTCTTGGCCGATTTGACCACTTTTTTGCCACAACAACGTGGGCGGGGGACTCCCCACCACTCAGTGTCCGTAAACGCCTTACACATACCAAACCCAAGCTTACCATCTGTAGTGTAAGTGATTTCAATCCGGCACTTCACCTAAGTCAACGCCTCGCGTGTAATGCATGACTGAATTCCTTATTTATTTGTCTAAAAGTTCTTTTATTCTGAACTATGTACCTCTTATATCACGCCCCTCTCTTGGAACCCCTCTCCCCTGGTCACACTGAACCAGGAATCAGGCTGGTTTGCAAAGTTAAAATATTTATTTATATATTCACAATATATTCACACTATTTTTAATGGGGATACAATAATCACCAATGGGGTGATGTCACAGTAAGCAATCGCTTTAATCATAAGGAGTAATAATGAGCAAAACAATGCAGCACAGCAATAATACTTTTGTGGGTGTGTGTTCAAATAAACTAGCAATGTGGTTACTCTTTCCCCCTGCACACCCCTCAACCCCCCAATATGCAATATCAAGAGATAGAAGGAGAGAGAACAGGTTTCAGGAATGCAGAATTCAAGCAAATAGATCAACCCCAATTTCCCCCCAGCAAACACAAGAGAGAAACGGAACTGATGGGCAAACTGTCAAAATGGTTTTTAAAGTTATCTGAGAATGCATTGGGTAAAACACTAAATATGGCTTAAATCACTGAAATTGTTTAAATTCTAATGGAAGCAGCTTTATATGGTTGCAGACAAACACTAGCAATGATTTGATAGTAAGAAACAATGTGCAAACTGAAATCTGAGGTCGGGTGCAATTGAAAGCTGTTTGACACGTTATAGAAATTTCCTAAAACAAAATTTGCAGCAAACTTTTCCGTGCGCTGTAATTGCGATTGCGGGAGAAATATAAGGATTTGAGATGCAGTTTTTGATTCTATGGAATCTAATGTGGATGTTAGCTACAAACAGACGTTTAAATTTATTTTTTTCAAATAGGCGTAAAATGAGAAAACAGGGATGCGCTTTCAAAAGACAAACAGGATTTCTTTACACTAGGGGGTGACTATGAAGAAGCAAATACCACACGGGAGAACAGCCATTAGACCAGGGCACCTCTGGATCAAGTTTTTGCCTGCCGAGGAGCTTGCCTTCTTCAGATGAAATATATCAGCACAAAGATATGTTCAACAATACTAGAACAGAAAGAAGTTAGTAGGGGTAAGAAAAGAGTTCAGGCAATTAAAAAATGTTTCTAACAATGCAGTTCTGAATATAAGATAGGATGGATTTAGATAGGGATTGCTATGGACAGTACATAGGCTAGTGACAGTCCTATACTATGGATACTCACTATATATGTTTGAACAGAACCGTCAGGAATTCTGGTCCATCAAGATCAGGGATTCTGCTCATAAATTCTGCTGGGCACACCGGAATGGGACAGGCTGCTGGGCACACCGGACTGGACTGGGTCTGCAATGGCTCTGGTCACAGCTATCTGGTCACAGCACGGCACAGCACGGCACAATTGGATGGGGTCTTTTGATTCTGGTAATAATTATTTTGCAGGTAAGCAGTTACAGCACAGCCTGGCTGTTCTTTTGTTCCCCTTAGGTGTCTGGGGTAAATTCTGGTTTCTGGAATTTTAAGGCCAAGATGAGAATGGTTCCTCTATAGAAGGAGCCTTTCTGCTTGCCAAGTTTCTGGAGTCAAGAGCAAGGAAGATGTCTGGTCCTCTCACAGGGTGCTCCGCCAGCAATCGGTTAGTGGGTAAATCTGTGTCTCTTTTTTAAAATCCTCAGCTGTCTCTTTTTATGCATTTGGTAAAGGGGTGTGCATGCTGGATTATCCTAAGCACGCCCCCCTAGGCTGCTATAGGCTAGAGTATCCACTCTGCCTTAACTGGAGGAGAAAACAGGGTGTCACCATGATGATGTGGGTTTATGAGTCAGAGAATCCTCCCCTTGGCTTTTGAACATGATATCTACTTTTAGTATAATGTATATTTACAATTTTGCAAACTTTATAACAATAACATATCTAGATCACACATTTTGTGTGGCAAATGCCCTTCCAAGCCCCGTCATTGTAGGATCTTGTGTGGGCTTTTGACAGAATTCTGCCCTTTTGGGCCGGAACACAATATCTAGTTTATCCAAAAATGTGCACAACTGTGCGCATTGCATATGGGCATAAGCGTGTGAAGTTTCATGCTCTTGACATAAATATATTTGTAGTAAAACCATAATTTTCACAGTTACTTCCCAGAACATAGCACAGAGTTCTGGCTCCTCTTCAAATGTGCAGCCAAAAATTAAGTTCAGAAGTCCGGGGTTTACATATTTTTTTTACAATTGTACACAGTAAATTATCAGTCTTTTTAGAAATATGCTTTTTGTCCATTATGAATCAACAAAAGTTTGTCTGTCCCTGCCTCCTTCTCCTTCTTGCAGCTCAGAAGCAATCTCCGCCCCCTTCCTTCTAGCAGAGGCCATTTACGATCCTTCCTGATTAGCATCTCCTTGCCTTAGAGGAAGTCCATTGTGCTGTTCCCACAGCAGCCCAAGTTCTCCTCCCCTCTTAATCATCACTTGGGTGTGAGTTCCTGGTCTAGAGAGCAGAAGAGAGGTGCCTGGCCCCTGTGGGGGAAGTTGTTCTACTAATTTTGGCTTGGAGTCAGGCTTAATTTAAATGCCATTTTGTTAAATTTTTTCTTGGTTTAAATAAACTTGTAATTTTAAAACAAGCAGCTAGAACACTGATTCCAGACTCTAAACCATGAAGTTTAAATAGTTACAACCTAGGTTACTCTTGATAACAGGTCACTTAGATTTCAGACATTAGACTGCGCCCAGATTTTGACAGATCCCACAGGCAGGCAGACTTGGGCTGCAGGTGTTTTGATGACCAATTCAGCTTTCCAGGGTATTGCATTTTCACAATGATTTCTTAAATTCAGTAAATGTGACACTCAGCAAGAAGATTGGATGTTTGTGGGTGTTTTCGACCAGCATTTTGTATTTTCAGCAACCAAGAAAAGATTTTAAATGCAAGATTTCGTATTTCTTTCAGCAAGCACTGCTTTTCATGCAGGCTCCATTTTTCCTTGTTCTGAAGCCCAGTGATATGTTTCAGGAGTGAGATCTCCATTCCACCACTGACAATATGCATGGTAGATTTGGCCATCTTTTTGTGCTTTGTAGAGCGTGATTTCCATAGGTTTTGGCGTGCATAGGGGTTTTGTGGCCATTTTGATGATTCTGGCACCATCAGGACACAGGGGTGCCGCAAAGCAGGCATAAGTGGGTTAATACATCCCACAGTAGTGTTGTGGTAAAACAAAAGTGGTACAAAAATCTGCCAGAAAGAAATCGGCAAATTTGCACTCTGCAAAAGTGAGTAAAACCGAGAAACCTGAGTGGATTTGTTTGAGGAAGTGGTATGATGCATTAAAAGAAAATTTAGAAAATGGAGATGTATACAATTACAGAGGATTTAGTAGAGGGGCAGGGAAAATATGAAAATATAATTTAGATGAGGGGTAGGTACATCCTTGAAATACGGTACGCCATCTTTTTGTGACTGCTTTTTATAGTGCATGACATAAAACGTAATTGTACAGCTGACGCGCGGAGATCCTATGCAGCTCTTGTCAGGTGGGATTTAACCCGTGACTTTATCATCAACATAATGGAGAAACATTTTTCTTCATGTGGATTTAAGTTACCAACATTAGAATTACGCCCTATTTTGTTTTGAGAAAGGCTCAAGTGCAGCTGAAACATGTGTAAACTGTATAGGGCACCGCAACATTTTCAGTTTTTTTAAAATCAACTCAATACAGATTTTCTGAAAAAAGATTTAACAAACAGTGTGGCACAGTTATTTTGTGTGGAAACCTTTCTTCTTGCACTTTAACCACAGAGGTAGGGTGTTGGTTCCTCCGCATTACCCCACATCAACGTGACACGTACCTACGGAAACAATATCAGGTCGCAGGCATAAAAAGTTTTACCCCGGTATGACCCCTCACTTTTTCAATATAAAACATATATAATTGCATGCCAGATTGAGCATAATAACATTGCAGAACTGTTTGGAAGCACCAATAGGAGGCAGCAGGAGATCACACTGAGTGGCTGTAGCTCTGCACACCATTATTTTATGGCATGAGAAAACACTTGCCCACATTGAAAAAGTCGGATGATGTCTGTAACTGAGTTTGTTTCCGTTTATTGTGGCCAGAGAAGGCCCTTGTTGCTTGGGTTGATGCTATTCTTTTAGGAAAAGAGTACATTCAGTGGCTGTAAATCAATGTGTCATCTATTTGTGTAGGAAATCCATATTGCTTATGGGCAAAAAGTTGTATTATTCTATGCAAAAGTCCACTCAATGCTTTCAACTGAGGAGGTGATCTTTGTGTGGCCAAAATAAAGTGGCGAGATAAAATGCATGCTGTATGTAATCGCAAATTCATATAGTTCTTTGTAGGAAGAAAAGGATTATATTCAGTGTCTATTACTCAGTGTGCCAACATTTTGGGGACAGTTAAAATACTTGTTTCTTTCAAATATATAATTCAAAGAATTATTTTTACGTAAAATAGTGGATCAGTGTCTGTAACTTAGTGTGTCATCTTTTTGTTCCCAGGGAAAATATTTGCTCACTTTATTGAAAAGTCTTTAATTATTTGGAGGCAAGAGGGTGCATTAAATGCCTTTAAGCATGTAATCATTTTGAAGCGAAAGAAAAAACATGTTGCTCTCATTGCAAAAAATCATATTCTTTGGATGAAGGAGGAGATTATATTCAGTGTCTGTGTAGGCGCAGCAACTTTTTGTGGTCAGGAAAAACATGCTTCATGTGAAGTCGTAAGTACAAACAATCTAAAATGATTTTAAGGCAAGTAAGCAAGAGAGGGGACTTGGTATCTACAGCTGGATGCATTGTCGTTTTGTGGCCATATAATAGGTTGCCTGCATAGAAAAGCCCTATAGTTCTTTAGTGGCACTGGTGTGCAATCAGCGGCTGCAATGGAGTGTGTCATCATTTTGTGCTTAGGGAAAATACTTGTTGCTGGTTTTGGAAAATGTAGAATAAGTTTCATCAAAGACCGTGCCTTGGTTCTAAAGATGTGGAAAACCGTGACAATAATTCCCATTTAAAAACAGGGATGTAGGAGTCCACCATCAAACTATCGGGCAATTGCTTTGTTAGACCCTTTGGGCAAAATCTTTGCTGCTTACCTATTAAAGAAACGTACTAATTGGGCCCTGAAGATCAGCCAGTTTGACCCAAGAAAAACTGGCTTTACGAAGAACATTGGCACAAATGTTAATCTCTTACTGCTAAACTGACTAAAACATGAAGCATTGGGTAAACATATCTGTACTCATGCGATCTTTATGGATTTACAATTAGCCTTTTACACCGTAAACTGCCAGAAACTTTGGGAAAAATGGGCAACGTGGATTTGACCAAAGGACATCATAGAACCCATCAAAGCTCTCTACTCCCAGACTTCGATCCAGGTGTGGTTATCACAACAAGGCATGATGTCAACAACAATCCCTACAATGAACAGCTTAAAGCAAGGCTGCCCCTTGGCAGAAACGCTATTCATTTTATACAAGTCAGACCTGGGATCGACTCAAGTATCGACAATTGAAGATGTGCCAATCCTTAATGCCAGCAAAATTCTATATATATTATATGCGGACGATATTGTCCTGCTTGATAAGACAAAAGTTGGGCTCCAAAAGAGACTGCTAGCACTAGTACAATACACACAGCAAAACAACTTAAAAATTAACTCCAAAAAAACACAAGTGATGGCACTGACACAGCGATCAAATCCTAAGAAGAAGTCTTTGTCGATATTTAGCAAAGGGGAAACACTGGTCCCAGTAAGAACAGTTAAGTATTTAGGCATTTGGGTGAATCAATCCGAAATAGTCAGGTTGGGTGGACCATCTAAAAATCAAATCCTTATCGCTAGTCCAATGAGGCCTAGCCATACATACAAAATACGGAAAATATTCTTTAAAACCAGTGATGACTTTTAACAGCCAAAAAGTTGTAGCCATCCTGACATGTGACAGTGAGACAGCATTGAATTTATCTCACCAAATCTGGACACAAATAGAAGCAATCTTCTGGAGGAAAATGTTGTTATTACCAGCCTCTTACCCAATGCCAAGAATCTTATACGAGCTGGCTCTAAAATCTCTGGAAACAGTAGTCAATTGGAGATACTTTGATCTATATAGGAAAACACTCATAAATGACAAGATTCCTCCAATTGACATTTTGCGTGACAAGCCGACATCGACAAATTATACTGCAATAAACACATGGAAAGAATCCTGCAGACAAATAATGGAGATCGCAGAAGTAACCAGAGGGACGCTAATCAATCGCCCACTTAAAGCAAAGATAAAAATCCAGCAAAACGATTGGATTATCACAATAACAAAACAAAAAAAATAGTACCAAATCGATATACACTCTAAAGTGGAAATAAGAGCGCTGAACCAATTGCTACAATATTTAACCTTGTTTATGGATCGGCATATGAGGGATATGTTCTTAAGATTGAGATTGAACGTTCTCTCGATGTGCAAATACCTGTTGTCTACAAAACAATTACCTGTTGAAGATGCCTTTTGTAGATTCTGTAACCAACGAGAACAAAGAGAAACCCTCTTTCATCTCATCATGGAGTGTACAGCACTAAAGGAGAAATGACAAATATATACTAATATGCTGCTACAAGAGGCGAGACAAATACTCTGTATGGAACGTTGGGCATATATTGTTCTAGGAAACGATAAAGTACTCATCTATAGAGTAATTCAATTCTGGGACTCAATTACATCTAGGAGTAAAGAACTACAAAATAAGAGAGACCAGAATAATTACATTGGATTTGAAAGGAATGGTCCACAGTGGATGATGATAATACGTTTTTTAAACTGTTTTGTGTAATTGTAAGATACCGTTTTGACATTTATAGAAGAATAATGTAAAGTCTGTGATCAAACTAAATCATTTAAAGAAAAAAATAAAAACAATAATAATTCTTTGGAGTTAGGAGAGTGAATTATGAAGTAAGTGAGTGTGTCATCTTTTTTGGCCTGAGTCAAAACATGCTGCTTGTGTAGAAAAGCTCTTTTGATTCTTTGGTAGCAGCCTGAGATTATATACACTGTCTGTAGTTCAGTACACTATATTTTTGTGGCCAGACCAAACACTTGTTTGATAAAAAGTTTTGAATAGAAAAATATTACAATTATTTTTTATGAAAGAGAGTGCCTTCACTGTCTCGGTCTATCATCTTTTTGGGCAAGAGAACATGCTTGCTAATTGAGTAGAAACAGTCTTATAATTCTTTGGAGGTAGAGAGGGATATTACATTGTTATGTTGAGTGGCTTTTATACAATGTTTGTGCAGTGCATACATGGCATATTTGTGCTGTCTCTAAGAGAGGGCGAGATCTTAGAAATAAGGAATAGATAATACCACCGAGGAAATTATAAGACACAAAACACACATGACTTCTCTTATTGCACTGAGGAGAAGCACATAACAGAATTGTTTAGAGGCAGCAACAGCCAAGAGGTTACATTATCTGGCTGTAACACATTGCATCTACTTGTTTTGGCAAGAAACAATACTTGTTGCTTGCATAGGAAATGTCTTATAATTCTTTGGAGGTAGGAGAATATTGCATTCAGTGGCTGTAAATCAATGTAAAATGTGAAATAACTATATTGAATGCCAACATGAATAGAGCACCGAAATGTGTCAAAGGTATGCATGCGGCTAGCAGGCATTATACATCAGTAACAGCAGTTGTTGTGTGCACCAGGGAGGCCAGATTGTTTGTGATAAATGAAAGGCACCAATGACCCATACAGTACCATATGATGTTTAAATGATAATATGGCATTCTCTGTTATTGTGGCAGGAGTTGGAGAAGCAAGAAGGAGATTCTGTCCTCTTTCTGTTGGGCAGAAGGGAGGGAGGTGCAGATTGCCACTACTGATGAGCCAGAACAAACCGCACACAATGCATTTCTAACCCCGCAAAGCATTTCTGCATGTTGTGATAATCATGAACGAGGTAAAGATTATGGCCCATTAGAGTGCACCTAGCAACGACACATTAATCTGAATACACTGATACCAAGGAGGTTGGAGAGCAATTTAATGCCATAGTTACACAGATGAGAGGAAAAGACAAAGCTACACCTCCACATGTTCATAGTTTCTTTCAGTTAAAATCTGTACGATTCAGTGTGGGATCCAGACAATCAACATCACAACCGCCACCTTCCCTGTCTGATGTGAATAGAAGACAACATTTTAGCCCACCGCAAAACTTCTGTGAACCAAAACACAAATCTGTATAATCTTGCCACGTGTACTCTGTGCAGGAACACTGTGTGAAGGGGAAGCCTGAGACCAATTTGGCTACCTCATCTTTCTAGTTCCACTTGATTCAACAAAAAGCACGTGCGCAATGAGCACACCATACCTCAACTGTAGCAATCCCCACAGCAGCCAATCACCATACTATCCCTAGCCTTTACTGTAATTCCAGAAAATGTTGCTCTTCGTAAAACACTGTGTGGGATACCCAGCCTGAGCTCCACTTCCCCAGTGATACCACTGTCCATGTGTCATGAAGGTATTTAAGCATCGAAAAAATATCACAAGCCACATGACAAAGCGTGATTGTTCACTGTAATGGTAATATTATCTATGTTACCTATTTTTGTCAAAACACTGTTTTCCTTTAGTTCGTGAGAAAAGCTGATCCCTGTTGGAAAGTTACCAGTCGACGTTACATTTCATATTCATATAAAGTTGCAGAATGGGATACATTTAGCAGTAGTATGGGCACTAGATTAGTTTGAGGGCCAAGCAACCCAGTTCACAATGGACTTGTGGGCTAGTAAACAGACGATTGACTAGATGGCCATAACCCAACACTAGGCTACCTTCCCTTGCCTGCCAGCCGAGAGGGGTCTGAATCTCTACAAAACGTCTGCCGCTAAGCCACTTTGTGCATGCAAGGATTTGAAGGTGGAGGATAACCGGCGTGGGGAAGGTAGTACTGCAGTGGCTAAAACCGCAATACCTACTGTTGGGCTTTATTGCAACTCACAGTGGGTCAAATTGATTCCCTATGAATTGACAACAACATTTGTGGTCCTTGCTATGCCCATGTCCATCACCTTGTAGTGACACATTTCAACAGCAGTTGCCAGGTTGGAAGGACATGATTGCCATGCCCAGAGGTTCAGCTCACACTTCAGATGGGATTACAGCATATTATATGTGCTGTTGTTAGGAGATATTTATGTGGCAACCATCGATGCAGGTAATTATTTCCCTCCCCGATCGAAAGCGCCACATCAATATTCCTTTTAGTGCATTCTAGCCCTGTCTGTGATTCATTTAGAACCACATAGGTCGCTCACCCCTGTACCACAAATAAGCCAAGAATCAGACATGTGTCCATTAAGAATATACATTTATTACAGAATAGGAGCATTTATATTTGCACACAATCACAGATCATGCTTCCTCACTCCGTGGCTTAAATGCTTTTCTTTCCTAATAAACTCTTTTACAAAAATTGAAAACACTAGTTGGTTCAGGATAACACAGATCAGCAACTTTTTAGCCCCATAAATATAAAGTCAAAACACGTTGCCCGGGGTACACTTTTAATTGCATGTACCGCCTTGAAACATGACAAGATAAGCTAGACACGCTACTTGATATGAAGTTTTCTTTAAATGATATGCAACACTTTGCTATTTGACAAAACAATTTCACACGTGCAACACTCTCTATTTTTGTTATCCCTCTGCACACTAGGCAATGCGAGCAGTATTGGAGCTCAACAGAATCTTTAAAACAAATCACTTTTTAGATGTATTTGGAGACCCTCTTCCTTCACCAGAATGCAATACCCAATCCCATTTCTATCAGGAGCCCCTGTCTCACTCTATGTAGAGTGTGCTTTCTAAATCAGGGACGTCACTTTATTAACTTTTTCAAGACACTTTTCTGCCCCAGCACAGAAACCCCGAGATTCAGTTTACATTCAGCACCCCTCTGCTTTAAGGCAGGGTCTGAGAAATGATGAACAGATGGGAATTTCGTTTTCTATGCAGCCCACCTTTTAGGGCATTTTGGGTTGGCAATCAGAAATAGGAGTACCCAATTATTTTACAGACTATGGTCCTCATTACAACTCTGGTGGTAGCCGTGCCGGCGATACCGGCAGGCTGCCGCCGGAGTTATGATTTTTTCCTGCACTTGGCTTCACGGAAACACTAGGAGATTACCATAGGACTCAATGGCAATGGGGATGACGGAATGGGGATGATGGAAGCACCAGCACCGTTAATAACGGTGCCGGTGCTTCCCAGAAAGTCTGCGGATGGCAGCCACCCGCAGACTCAGAGTGTGCCAGTCCGGTAGCAACAGTGCCATTAGGCTTACCGGCACTATTATTACCGGACCTGCATGCTCGTAATGAGGCCCTATATCTTCATTCACACTGGGAGTGATGTTGTTGAGTTTGAATTTTTCAACATAATCACCCCGTTTTAATTGGCTATGTGGGAATTAATTAAATAATTGTTTAGTACAAATACTAAGAATTTACTTCATGTGCCCACCGTGAAGGCAACATGAAGTAAGACACGGGCAACACTGATCTATTTTTCTTCTTTGTCAGGATTGAGAAAGGCCTAATTTGCCCTATGCTAAGGTGGGACTTCCCTGCCGAAAGAAAGTAAGGAATGTCTGTGTCATTAAGTTCATCTCAAAAGTCGATCTGTGTCCAAAACTTATACTTGCCCTGACAACCAAAGGTATACAATGTGTAGGGATGTAAGCAACAAAAGAAACAGGGTTCCAAACAAGTTCTGAGCTTCTTCCAGCTCCTGGCTTGTTTTCCAGCTTCCCCTTCCCCAAGTTCAAAACAGATCCAAAAAGGCCTCAGGGGTCCCTTCCTCAAGAGGTCAGCTCTTCCAGCTTCAAAACTATAATCAGTTCAAATCTTTTGGCTTTCAATAACAATTTCCAGTTTAACTTTGTAACCATCCAGGATTTGAAATAGTTCATACAGCTTGTTCTTTTCGTCAGTCACTTTGGCACTGGTTATACAATGCAACTTCTGTATCTTGGCTTTTTCTTGACTCTTTCCAAGTGGGAGTCGATTAGTCTAGGTGCACTTGTCGGTCCACGCGGTGCACCCTTTACAGATCACGCAACCAATAACACTTAGCACTTTTTTATGCTTATATGTCCTCTTTGAACTTTCTTGCCAACACAGGTTTTCTCTCCATGAAAATATGTCATTAACCAACATTAGATTATGTTTCTCCTAGGCAGTCTCTTGGCTTTGCCACAAAGTGTATTTCACACAACTCACTCTGTGTTGTTAATCCTTTTCCTCCACCTTGCTTTCACCTTGTCTATTTCACTTGGTTCATACATGCTCATCACTTCGCTTTCATTCATGTGCTGTTTTCATATACTTTTCATATCTTTCCTTCACTTTGGTAATCAATAATTCATAATGCAGGTCTGATAGCACAGTGAGTAGAGCGCTCGCTTTGACATCTGTGCAGAGCTTGCTGATGCAGGTGCCAATCCTGGCAGGGCCAAACTCAGCCTTTCATCCTTCCGAGGTTGATAAATGAGCACCACACACCGTGGGTAATAATAAGTAGCGCTCAGATGCCTGAGGGTTCGCAGCGCTATGTAAATGCTAAATTATTATTATTATTAAAAGTACTTTGCAGCTTTTTCGGTATTCAGAATGATTCAATTCGGTCTTCAAACATACTTAAAGTTTCAGTCCATTCAGCACTTTAAAATGCCCCTTTCCCGCCACCGCAGTGTCCCTGGTATGAGTGTTCCCTTTCTCACACTCACAGGTGTAAGGCCGCTCTTCTGGGTGTCTTCTTTCTTCTGTTCGGCTTCTCCCCGCTCTGCTTGGGCTTTTCAGGAGTTTTGGTGAGTAGCGCTCACTACATTCGAACTGCACTGCAGTGGCCTGTGGCAGTCTGGAGCCCTCAGTGTCCCACAGGTCTGGCTGTGGACACACAGCACAGGGGACTGTAGATGACTCAACCTTCTGGGACCCACTCAGGCCCTGGTGTCTCCCTCACCTTTCTGCAACTGACAGCGTCCTTTTCACCACCACTCTCCAGTCTGCTCCAGCTCTGCCAGCCACGTCCGTCTCTTCAGGCGGGATTCTCTCCTCTCCTCATGCTGGTCTCCCATTTTATACACCTGTTGCCCCTTAACAGGTTGCAGGTGTAATTCCTTTACCTGACTATAGTTGAATCTATTAGCGGGACATGCCTGACCATTCCAATGGTATTTCTCCATAGTCCTCTTCCTCGTCCCAGTACCAAAGTGGTGTGAATGAATGAAAGTGTCATAACTCTCAGTTGCCAGCTCCTCATCCCAGTCTTAAAGGGAAATTATTGCGGGACAGTTTGTGTGTATGAAAGAGTTAAAGGCTGACAATAATCTATGAAGGCAGAGGGAGGGTAGGGCCTATTCTTACAAGGGAAAGTGGGATACCATGTCTCGCCAAAAGACATCTTCTCCCTACTCCCCAAGATCCCTCCACTCAGGTGATTCTTTCTCGCATATCCACCCCCAGTGTTAGGATCCAAGAGCAATCGTCTTTTCCTGACCACCTAAGAGGACGATCCAGGGGAAGTAGATGGGAATATGTCCTTAGGATTCTGCACACCACCCAGTCAATAATAGGAAAACTATTCAATCAGATAGCACCCCCACACCCACAGACTTGGTTGGGTTGGGCAGATTCACTACTATAAATATCTATAGGTTTGCACTCTGGAACAAGGAAATCAAAGCTCAGGTAATTTTTCAGGTACAGGACAGGCACCATCAGAATCCAGCATCAGTCATGGATATTCTCCAGGTTCAATCCCTCTATTTTGCCGCTCCTTGGTCATAGATCCCAACCTATTTTAGTCCTTTCTAGGCCTCGTCTAGCAATTCTGGTCAGCAGATCCAACTCAGATCAGGCAGTCCTCTCTCTGACTCCCATTGTGCTACTCCTTATAAACCTATAATCACATCCCCAATTATAAAAAATTAG
This sequence comes from Ambystoma mexicanum, assembly GCF_040938575.1. Lineage (NCBI taxonomy): Eukaryota > Metazoa > Chordata > Amphibia > Caudata > Ambystomatidae > Ambystoma > Ambystoma mexicanum. The sequence goes on along the minus strand of NC_090931.1, from coordinate 1,024,534,810 downwards.
CCAGCTTATTAGCTCTTATTTGGGATTGGACTATGATTCTCCATTCCCTTAAACCAGGACTGGCCCCTTTCCTTTTGATTGGACCCTTCAGTTGCCAAGCCCAAATTCAGTAAGTGATCAGTACAACCCCCTGAATTTCCATTTACAGACATTTGAGTTTTACATTTAAAAATAAAAAACTATGACATGACTAATATTTTTCCTTTATAGTTAAGCATAACAAAATATATTACACGGCCACGGCAGTGGCCGTGTAGTTATGGTTAAATTGGTGTTTCCATAGGAATAGCACTTTTTGGGCGTCTTACAACTTTGCTCCCCCTGGATGAATCCTCACCAAACTTTGCAAAAAAAGCATTTTTTGGGCCACTCTGAATTGTTCTGCAAAGTTTGGTGATGTTTGGTCCGGGGGGAAAAGTTATAGGGGGGTTCCCAAAACTTCTTTTTTTCCCATAGAGTGAATGGGGGAAAAAGTTTGTGCACGCCCAAAGGCCAAACCGCTGGACGGATTTTCACCAAATATGCGACAGGAGGAGGACCTTGGTCCCGAAAGCGTGCTTTCGTAAATTTGATGCCAATCCGTCCAGTAGTTTTCTTTAAAACAACCAAAAAGTTTGTCTCAAAAAATTAGTGATATCTATGTCCACTCCGCGGTCACACTTCCCTGTTAGCTCCGCGGACAAGATACCAATTGGCTAAGAGGCTCACGTCATGACCGTGGACATGCAACATGTCCTCCGATTGGCTGCAGTGAGGCGTGATGTGCGTCAGATTGTTTGGATGCGCCGGCATCTTGGATCCGCCGACAGCCTGGCCCCGACCAGAGGCGAAATGCTGTTTTGGGGAGTGTTTTGGTGTGTCACAGTGCTTGGGCAGGTTCACAGAGTAGGAGATGGGTGAACTACTGTATTTGTTTAGGCAGCAGGTGCTAATGATGTCTTCTCCATGCTCGCGCTGTCCGGGAAGTTTGTAATTACTGAAAATGAGGGGTCTCATAAGGATAGTACTTCCATCCGTGCTGTGCGCAGGCAAGTTGAAAGTTTTCTAAGGACACACGTGGTGTTAGCGAATGTTAAAATTGACTACACGCCGCAGTTAAAATGTTTGTTTCTATGGGTGTAGTACTGAATTATAAGCTGCCATGGGTGTGATATGCTGCAGTGGTTGTGGGCAGGGCCTAGAGTCTTGGGTGCATGGTCGTAGGCCGTAGGCCGTAGGCCATAGTTATAAGCCACTGAAGTTATAAGCCAATATGGTTTTTATATAGTGCACGCCCATAGATTCTAATATATATGCCATACACCCAGGACTCTAGGCTCTGGCCACAACTACTTCAGCAGATCACAGCTATAGATACACCCATAGTATTGAACATCGATCAGGTGGTTGTGGGAAGGGCTAAGAGTCCTAGGTGCAAATTGAGTATGTGCTGCAGTTAAAATGTTTCATTCTATGGGTGTGGTAATTACTTTTTAGCCACCCTGGTTGTGATATGCTGCGGTGGTTGTGGCCAGGGCCTAGAGCCTTGGGTGCATGGCCAAAGGCCATGCACCCAAGAACAAAGTTGTAAGTAGTGAAGTTATAAGGCACAGTGGGTGTGATATGCTGTAGTGGTTGTGGACAGGACTTACAGTCTTGGGTGCATGAGCTGTGAAGTTATAAGCCAGCATGGGTTTTATATAATGTGGTGGTTGTGGCCAGGATGTAGAGTCTTGGGTGCATGGCCAAAGGCCTGCACCCAAGACCAAAGTTGTCAGTACTGAATTTATAAGCCGCAATGGGTGTAATATGCTGCAGTGGTTGTGGCTAGGACCTAGAGTGTTGGGTGCATGGCCGAAGGCCATGCTCCCAAAACTGAAGTTATAAGCACTGAAGTTATAAGCCAGCATGGGTGTGCTGTGGTGCGATGGTTGTGTGCACGACCTAGAGTCTTAGGTGCATGGCCAGAGGCCATGCACCTAAGACCAAAGTTGTAAGCAGTGAAGTTATAAGAAACCATGGTTTTGATATGCTGCGGTGGTTGTGGGTAGGACCTAGAGTCTTGGTTGCATGGCCTCAGGGTGTAGGCTGTAGGTTATACATCCAAGCCTCTAGGCTCTGCCCACAGCCACTGCACCATATTACAACCATAGATCATACGTATAGATTTGAATATGTAAGAAATGTGTGAAATTATACTTACTGTTTAATTTGTTGAGATTGCATATATTTCTTACATGACTTTAGTACTTGGAGAAAATATTCCTTTTCAATTTCTGTGATAAAAGAAAAGAGCATGTTAATGCTTGTATTTTATAAAGACTTATTACATTGTATAATAGACAGTTTAGCTTTTTTTACCCTCATATTTACTTCACAAACCAGTGTACTGTGCATTTTGCTCAGTTTCTGTGTTTGATTTTCAAATCATTGGGTCTGGGGGGAAAAAATCCTTGTTGGATTAAAAAAAAAAAACTTTCTTTGCTATGCTACAAACGATTTCTTTGTTTCCTTTGAGTGGTCACTTGTTATTTCTGATTAATGTTCTATATGTTGGCTTTTTGCAGATTTCTTAAACAGTTAGCTACCTGTTAGCGTATTTTAACTGTGTATTTTTTGTTGCAAATCAGTGGTATTGATTTATCTGTGTGGTTGTTGTACAATGTTGGGCAGTTAGATACCTGTTGGCGTATTCTAACTGTTTACAGTTTTTTAATTGAATTTTTGTTAATGTTGAAGTATACATTAGTTATTAAATTTTGGCTTTAAGAAGATTAAATAAGCGTTTGTAAGATTTGCTGGTAATCTCTGCTTTAGAGTAGTGCTACTATCATTACATTCAAACCATCCACTTTTCTTTTTAATATATGCAGTGTAGTGACCTGCATTTGTTGTTGTTCCTGCGTGGTAGATTATACCTATTGTTGTGAAGGTTTTCTTACCAAATGACACTTGACTGTGTGTGAATCCAGTCAGCTTGCTGTTGTTTTTGGTACCATCTGCATTGTAACGTAGAAGCATTAGTATTATGTAGTTACTATGTGTTTGTATCTATAAGGTGGAGCGATTATCTGAATTGCAGATAGTACATAATTTGCCATGGTTTGCATTTTGTAGAAGTTGCTGAAATGGAATGGATTCACAATTAGGTATGGATACATATACAAATTGCTTGTTAAGGATTTGTTCCTGTGTCATATTGTTACAGAGAGTATGAAATGTGGAAGATTTCATTTATAGGTATGTTTTTTGTAGTAAGTACATTAGAAATGCTTGTGGATCTTCTTGTGAGTTTATAGTGAACCTCACCAATCCAGCACAGTAGTCCAATTCTTGTCTTATTCCGTGAACACTATACGTGTTGTCAGGATTGTTTGTTGCGTTTCTATGAAGGACTAACATTTGCAAACACAATTGGTCTGTACTGTGTAAGTAAATGTTGTTAACAATTGGTGGCAATTGAAATAGAATATTAATTGCTACATTTGCGTAGCAACTTACACCAGTTACATTTGAAAATTTGAATGGACCAGATAGTTCTGTGTCCGAGTGATTTTTTCGGAGTTTGTGTTCCTTTTTTGAAGAAGTACCTGATTTACTTTCACTAGAAGGTTCTTCTTTGCTTGTGGTAATTGTTGATGTATTAGCTTCTTTTGATTTCTTTGAAGGATTTGCAGTCAGATCCTGTTGCATTTCTGTTTCAATTATTTTTCTTTTACAACATTTTCCTTTTTCTGGAACAGGATATGATTTCCGATGGGGGGGTGTACAGTGAATGCAGTCTATTGTATTCTAAAATGCAAGGAATATCAGAGCTCACTTTACTTGCATCAGAGTTGATTAGAAATAGACTGTCAAGTGTACGTAAGCGTGATAGTGCTACGTAGCTCATGCCTTCTTTAAAGACTGTGCTTCCAATATCTATCAACGCTTTGTCTAGGGTAAAACCTTGGGATCTATGAATGGTTACCGCATATGCAAGAGTTAGAGAAAATTGTTCTCTACATATATACATGTCCTTGAAGAGAAGGAATCGAGCTGTTGAGTGCCCTATCCTTTTTACTTCGGAAAGTATGTCAAAGAGAATATTGACAAACTGAATGTTGTTGTCATGTGGGTATGTTTGAAAGCCAACAACTGTACCCAGTGCCCCATTAACTAGTCCTTGCTCCAGATCAAGGTTACGTTTAAGCATTACTCTACAATTTCAGGACAATTTTAATATTTTTTCCAACCCAGCTGTGTTGGAGATTGATTTTTCTAAGATATTTAGTTTTGTTGTGGCTTGCTGACACATGGGCAGTGTCATACCATGTACGTCCATTTTGTCTGTGGAGCAAATTTCAATTATTGGTTGCATTTCTTTTTTTAACATTGTTGCATTGAATTTGGAACAGCTTGCAAGAGTTGTCATTAAGGCCATACAATTGACATTTTTGTGTGCTAATTGTTCCATAACATCAGTAGCACTTGCGTTATCGCCATAAAGTGCATGGATGTGCGGGTTTTTCAATATCGCTTGTGCTTCTTGACATAGAACACCAATTCTAATACTTTTTAAAATGTTGGCGTAAGTGAGGTCTGCAGATTGACGCATGTTTTCTGTTAATTCTCTGTATTGGAAATGTTGCCAAAGGTTGACATTTCCTATACTGCCAACAGTTTTACGGCAGAGTTTGTGTCCTAAGGTTTTAAAAATAGGTTCACCTTTCACTGGTGTCAATTGTAGAAGATCTCCGAAAACGATAATGTGTTTTCCTGCAAAGAGGTCTTCGTACTTTGTTTTAAGTACTTCTTGCAATCTGAGGTGAATCAAAGCCAACATTAGGTTCGAGACCATGCTCACTTCATTTATTAGTAGCATTTTCATTTGTTTTAATACTCTGCGTAGTTCCATTGCGGCTTCTGTAGAAAGTTTATAATAGTCTAATTTGTTTTGGTGTTCTACTGGAAGGAGTAGTAATCGGTGTAATGTCACACCGCCTATGTTGTAGGCAGCTAAACCTGTGGGGGCAGCTACAACAGCTGACAGTTTGTTGTTTGTCAATTGTTGAAGGAACTTATTGATGATTTTGATTAAGAATGTTTTGCCTGAACCAGCTTCCCCATTGACGTACAGCAGAATAGGTTTGTAATTTTAGCAGGTACATTCTTTATTTTCGTGCTGTACACCATGTGTAATTTCTTTTGTTACTTCTTCAAAAATGATGCGCTGGTCTTTGTTGAGTTTTGATTGTAGTACAGTTAAGTCTTCTATATCTTTTTCATAGTGACACATGGTGTTTTCCACTTCTGTCATAGCTAATTCTGACTCATTTGCAATTAGTGGCTATTCTAGTGGTTCTTGACTTCCTGTTATAGAAGGTTGACTACTGTCGGAAGTGTCCTTATCTAGTTGGGCCTGCAGTTCTTCTTTGTGTTGCTGTTCATTGTGCAACACTGTTTTGTGCTGCGTAATGTTCACATCGGTGATAGTGCTTTCATTTGCTTTGAAAGCCTCTTCATAGCAGTCATAGTTATCTAGTATCTCTTCCTCTTTTCTCCATGGTTTGAAAAATTGTAGCAGCGACATGTAATATAGTTCTTTCTGTTGAGGAGTTTTTAATGACAATTTGACATGATTAATTAAGCTTTGTTTGGTAAGTTTCACTAAGCTGCCTTCAACATCTTTCACTCTATATCTTCCTTTGCTTTCATCGGGTTTTATATTATTTTTGTATGCAAAGTTTTGGGCTATGTGGTATAGACACATGGTTTCCAAAGTGGTACATCTGTTCAGGTAGTATGTGTCTTTTAAATTGTTCTTTAAAATGTCTTGGCTATTGGGATCATTTTTGGCTATTGTTTCTATGTTCTCATATGATTTGAGAACTCTTTTTCTAGATTTAGCAGGTCCAAGAGTTAGCCATACTATATTTTCAGATTTTCCATACAAAGCAGTATGTGTTAAATGATCTGCAGCTTCATAGGCACCACATTCTCCATGAGAGAGCACTTTTATGCCTAAACTGTACAATTTCTGAGATAGTGTTTTGTTTGATGATAGGTCATTCCAGAGGTCTTGCAACTCTGTTTTTTCTGCTTTTGTTAAGTAGTCTGTAACATATCGTGCAACTGCAGTGGAATTGTCTGTAATGTACTGCACGTCTATGTTTGCATTCCATAAGAGGGCAATGATTGCATTGCAATCATTGATATATTTTGATTCTTCTGTTCTTTTTATGTAATACGTGTTCTTAGGTGATTTACCTTTAATACTATGTCGAAATGAAGACATGAAGTTGTTCACTTCACCTGTTTCTGTAACTGGTCTAGGGAAACCAAAGCAGCATTTGGTGTAGTATTTCCCTTTGCTTTTGTATTTGCGACAACAATATTTGCCACATTTGTGTCTTTGAAATTGTACAATTTATCCATGAAGGTCACTATGTGTCTTTTGTGAAGGGATTTCACAAGTGACATATTTTTGGATGAACTGTAAAACAGGGGCATCACTGTCACAACCAAATTTAGGTGCATCTTTAATCCATAAAAGCATGTGGATATGTGGTGCTCCTCTGGCTTGGTATTCTTTTCTCCAAAATAAAATTGTTGCACTTCTCCATTTATTACAAATAAAGTGTAGCATAGCAATGAAACGATGGTGGAAATATCTTGAAACATTAACAGGATCTAGAGTGCAATGGATGAATTGTATAATGGTCTAAAAGAGTGGATACTGCAGCAGGATCCAGAAGTTCAAATTGACCAGTTTCCGATGACTCTTGAATTATTTCAGTTGTTTCTCTTAAGCTTTCTTTAATATTTATGTCTTTGTAGTATTCATTATTGTATTTCAGATATTGCAAGGCTTGTCTAACTTTATGTAAGTCCACGAGTTGTTGCCAAATTCTTTTGTTTTGTCATTTGTTGGTGCACCATTTACTAAGACAATTAAAGAATGGTCTATTGGACGTTGCACTCCTAGAGTGTGCACATTTTCTGTCAGATCTAATTGTAAATAAACTACTTTGCCACAAATGCCTTGTTATTGCAGGGGTTTTGGTAGTGGGAATAATTCCAAATTATTTGTGATAGCACGTGAAGGAGTTTGGTTGTTGTCAATGTTTGTAGTGCAGTAACTGCAACATATTAGGGGTTCACTTATTTGGTATTTGTTTTCTGCTAAAAGGTACAGAGCTAATTCAAACCATTTGGAATCTTCATTGTCTTCTATTTTGTATGTTACGTCCATAGTTTTTGTGTTACTGCGGCAACACACACACACCTGGTTTGGTACTTCAGCGGATGCACGTTTACATTTTAGTATTTCTTTTTTGTATGTGTGTAATAGAAGGTTGCCATGTGCAGAATTGTTGCTAGTCTGTTCTAAAACTATTGCATTTTGTAGGTGGATTTCACTTCTAAAATATTTTCTCTTGATACGGTTGATTTCTTCTTGTAGGTATTTGGGTGTACCATGCAGAAGAGTGTTATTTAAATTGGCTAGTTCTAAAGCTGGACTTTTAGCATACTACTGTTTATACACTAGATTTCTTACATTTGAATAATGTGTTGATATCATTTTGATATCATAGAAGGTTCTTTTGCAAAAAGGTCCTGAAATGCAAGCTAATGAATGTCATTGTAGTCCTGTGTATTTGCGCACTGGACAGGTATCCATATTTTGCAGCACTTTCATTTTGATTTTGTCTTTACCTTACACATACTGATTGAGGAACTGGCATAAAGATTTGAATGATTTGTTAGGAATGTTACACATTGACGTGCACGGCCATTTGTATACTGGACGGTCTGGTTCAGTCAAATGGAGAGGTAATTTTGAGTTTTCTGGGGGAACTTTGGTAAGCAGTGTTTCTTGTTCCATGATGGTATTATTGATTTTTTTCATATCCTCGTAAACTGCTATGGATGGCAATTGTGTTTGTTTGATTTTGTTTGTATGCTTCTTCATTAAAATATGGTTCTGTGGTCGTGGTGTGGCTCCATTCACCTCCGCAAATATTTAAGAAGTTATTTTTGTTGACATTCCGTTTATTGAGAAGTTTCTTTTGTAGTTTAGTACTTAGTTTTGTTAGTGGTTTCATCCTGTTTATAACAAAAATAAATAACTTCCTTTTGAGAAGGATTGCACTGTCTACGAGAGCTTCTAGGATTCATTTTCTATGATACATTTTAAGGGTTGTGGATGATTTCACTCCTCTTCTTATTAGATTCTGAAGGACTCTGTGGCGGAACATTTTTGCTAAAATACTTTTTTTTACTATGGTTTCGTGCTACTATATCAGGATTTATAAGAGCAGTGTTAACAGTAGTGGTAGCTGAATTTTTGTTAAGCATTTTGTGTTTCGTGCCACATTTTGATAGAGGAGGCAACGTTTTTGTAGTTGAAGATTCATTTGTTTCGCTAAATGACTGCATTAACTGTTTTGTTTTACGTTTTGTACAAACTCTGGTCGAGATGGATGCTTACTGTGGACACTTTTATTTTCATTTGCTCTATTTCTGCGTTCCTTTCTACAGACTTGCTTTTTGGAGGCATTCTTTGGGGTCTTTTGAAAAAAAAGAAGGTATGGGTTGGTCTGTTTTACAATGTATGCGTGCTGCGTGCATGCGTGTATGAGTTTGATGGGGAAGATGTATGTGGTGGTTGTGAATGTGCATTGGGCAGTTACAATGAGCTGGGAAGGCTATTCTTCTGTTTTTATGTTACTACACTGCGGTTCAGGTGAGAGTAAAAAGTGAGCTAGTGGTGACGAGAAGCATTAATAGTAAAGGTAATGGTATAAAAGTAAAACAGTTCTTTTTTTTCTAGTACTAACATTCTAAGGGATGAGTATGATATTTGTGTTGCAAAAAAACTGAGATTTGTGTGCCATTCTGCCTGCTAATCTCTGTTTAATAAATGGGGATTTGTGGGCAGAATGGTTCAGAAATCGATGTTGTTTTTGGTGCGCAAATTACATACATAACCCACACAATCTCTTTGAGGAAGAGTAGGAATATAAAGGTAGTTTTGTAATGACTTTTATTGTGCAATGACCAGGTTTCTTCGGATATGTTGTTTGTCGTGTAGAAGCTATTGATTTTCAGGAGAGTGGTCTTCACTGCAATTGTAAAAGGAAGAAGTTAGTAACTTCCTGTGTTTATAGCATTGATATTAATGTACACATTCATTTTTCAGCTTTTGTGGAAGTATTCTCGTTTGATATCTCGACACAGTGTATGCGTGCATTTCATTTGACTATGTGCAGCCTTTATATGTTACTTGAAATATGTTAGTTGAACCTGCTTCGCAAATGAGTACAATTTTAAGTTCATGAAATTCCCTAGTTTTTCTGCAGCTGTGTTGCAGATAGCAGAGAGGTTTGGAAGTGATAGGTTATTACAGTAGATGGGAAAAATTTGAATACTTTCATATTATAAGTAGGAATGCGAAAAATCGGGAGCACCCGAGAGGGAGATGTGACCACAGCAATCAAGAACGTTTATTTTTCTTGTACGATCACATTGGAAGTAGCATTAATTTAGGCAGAAGACAGTAAAAAATTGTGACATTTTTTAATGAGAAATTGAGTTTTGCGCGTAAATCGGGAGGGTTGGCACCTATGTATAGGCTATGTGGGAGATAGTAAGAAGTAGTGCGATTTTTAATGACAAATCGGAAGTCTCGCGCTTAACGCGGGAGCGTTGGCATGTATGTATTGGCTATGCAGATTGCGTAGCATTACTTTTTTTATATGGATTCAGAAGCGTTGTACATGTACTCTGAATAAAATATGCATACCTGTACTTTGTAATCATGCATGTGGATATGCATGGAGCTGTAAGTAGAAATCCTTGAAACTTGCACAGTACTTTTTGTAGTCAGTGCTTTGCAATGATATGAGAGTTGTATTCAGAGTGATCAACAGTACATTTGAAGTGCGGAACTCTGATGATGGAGTTAAATGTAGAGGTCTTGGATGTGAATGGTGGATGGTTGTGTGACTGCTTAGCTGTGTCCAATGAGGGAATGGATTTGCGAGTGATGTGGAAATGGTAGAAGGGCTGGCTAAGAGTTACGTGCCGCACGGACACCACGCTTGTCCGCGGGTAGGGCGTGCCACATACAGGGTTTCCCAGAAAATCCAGTATGGAAAGGGAACTGTAAGGATCAGCCAATCAGATGTTGCCATTGTTCATTTGCATAGAAAGAGAGTGTGTGTAGTGAAGATGGCAGAGGTGGAGACAGTCAGGGTGTTGCTGCTCAGAGATATTTTTGTCCATGGTTTACAGCACTATTCTGAATGTAGGCATGTGGCAAACAATTTCGATGTAAGAGGATTGGAGGTGGTTTGGAGCGCTGCGACGGATTGCAATGTAGAGGCAATTCTCCAAGTTTTCAGAGATATGCGTAGGATGAACAGTCCCCATGTGGTAGTTTTGCACTATGGTGCTTTCCTTTTGGGCTACGTGAGTTCACCTACTTTGTTGGAAGATTTGGAACAGTTGGTTCAAGCAGTCATCAACATCTTTCCATCTGCTAAAGTAATTTTTTCTGGCTTACTCCCTCGAGCAAAATGGGACAACAGCTCTGTTTTTTGTCCTGATCAAAGTATTGCTAGGTGTGCCATCAATCGGGGCATGCGTGCTTTCATGTTAAGAGCTGGTATGTTTTTCTGCAGCCACGAGAACATTGTTTCCAGTAATGCGGCTTATTTTGAAGCAGATGGTGTTTCTTTATCATTTTTGGGAAATGCCATGTTCTTTTGGAATGTAAGGCTTGCATTGGATTGGAGAAGGTTATGTAATGATTGTAGGAGTAAACTAAGAAGAAAAAAAAACTTAGAAAATACAAAATAACAGGTGTCTGTCAGGCATCTACAAAAAAACGAGAAAAAAACGGCTCTTTTCAGAGCCCACCTTAAAGGGGAACACTATTTAAATGTACAGTCGTCACGCTCACATCCTCTACATGTCCGCGGACATGGCGGTAGTCTGCAGGCAGCGCGTACTACATACAGGGATTTTGGGGTGAAGAGGCATGCAAATGAGAATGAGCGGAGCTAGGGATTGGTCATTTAAGTTCAGTGGGTGTGTTGTGAACAGAGAGATTTAGTGAGAACGTCTTTTCCCTGAGAGGACAACAGACAGCTATGGCTGTGTGTGCTCAAAAACATATTATCTGGATTTGGGAGGCTCATGGATACATTGGTTGAAGGTACATGCAGAACGTTGCAGTAAATCTGCAGATCGTGGATACCCTCATGTGGAAGTGCACTAGCATGGAGTGCATGGAATGAAGTGGCTGGACTTGGTACCTCTCTGTGCTACTTTACAGACAGAGCGTCATCCTGATATAATTATCATTCATTGTGGAGGAAACAGTTTAGGGCATATGTCTGGAATTTCTTTGCAATTTGCAATGAAGGAAGGACTTGAGAAGGTCATGGACATGTTTCCAAATTGCCACGTAATTTTGTTTTCATGTATTGCACAAAGACAAATGTGGCTGCGTTCTTCTCTATATGGTCCACAAATGGAGAAAGCGAGGCGCAATTTCAATAAGGCTGTTTGTACCTTTCTAAGAGATGTCGGCATGTCCTCTTTCCACAATGAAAATATTATGTTTCGTAGCACATTCATTTTTCGCAGAGATGGAGTCCATCTTACATATGCTGGCAATCAGATTTTTCTTCACAATGTACAAAATGCATTGCAACCTTTTTTGCCACTATAGTCACCTATTTTGCAATACATGTTGAGGAATCTAAGTTTTTCAAACACACACAACACCACCAAAAGGCTCTCTTCAGAGCCATCACTTACTCCCAGAGAAAAGTGCATTGGTTTTGCTATGGTTGCACCTTAAAGTTTTGTCTGTCCTAGGGCTGTCCGCTGACTTTTTTAAAAAATGCACGGAGGCCTAGACCATCTACTTGATAGTTACATTTTACACTGAGAAAGGCAGCTCTGAAAAGAGCCTTTCTTTTAAATTTGTGTTGCTTTATATTTTTTTGAATTTTTTACACACAACACACTATGAGAGGAGGGGAAAGGAGGGACACCAACCACGGGGATAAGAAAGGGCAGGAGGAGAGAGAAAGATATAGGGTGTGCCTTATTTAGGTAGGTAGCACTTCTTCTGGTGTTCCTTGACCATAGTCTCAAAAGCACTTCGAAGACTCTCCCCCCTACAGAGTACTGCATCGCAGTACATACACAATATTGTGACCTTCGAAAGGTAAGGGTCAACAGCATCTTTGATGTCATCTTTGATGTCCTGGGTGTTAGTATTAGCAGTGCACAGTGGTGGCGTGAGTTATGGTTGCTTAGCTTACCATAAGTGGCGAATTTCAAGGGTTTTTCGGTTTTACTTGGAACCAAAAAGTCCCGTTAACAACGTTTTTTTAACTGAATTTCACAGGTTTTTAGTAGAGCAACGTAACCATAACGTCCCGTTAACAACGTTTTTTTACTGAATATATATATATATATTACATATATGAAAAGCAAGACTGCGAGAACTGCAGCACTCCTCCCGTTGGTTTTACAATAAACACAGACTCCTGGATGCTCTATTCAAAGTCCTTTAGTACTAGATCAGTGTTCAAGGATGGACAGAATAGTGACAACTACGCTTTTCACTCTTGCACGCTTTGTCAGATTGTGTGGATCAGTGTATGTGGCGGTTTGTTTAGATACATTTTTAGAGTGCATTTTCCATTTTGATTATCTGGCGTGTGTCATGATAGTTTGATTGGATAATGCCGTCCACCATGTTGGGATGTGACTTCATTGAAAAACAATTGGTTATCCCGCATTGTTTTCAGACTGTGTTTGGCATGAATGCCTGTCTGCATTGCAATGTGTGAGTCAGTAAGTTTGCAAATATGATCGGTTTGCAGTCCAAGTGGACGCAAGTTTGCAAATTTATGTATGGACCATCTTAGCTGTATATAATCGAACTGTGCTGGCAACATTTATATAGTATATGGTTTGCCATGTTGATTAACATGCCTCTCTTAAAATAAAATGCATAATGCCATTGGCTATACCCCACACTTGTATTGGCTCATAAATATACATTAATTATTTGATGTCATTGAAGCAAAAGTGCTTTGTGCGGAATTAGGCAGGTGTAGCCTGAGAATCCCTGTGACTTGAAATTGGGGTACATATTTTCATGACCACATTGTTTAGGAATTGCTTAGTAAAGTGAAAAGTGCATATTGTAAACCCTGTGTCCAGAATTCTGTGTTAGAATTCATAGGATTCAGCGACCCTGCAAATAGTTATGTAATAAAGTGCATAGTGCGTGATGTGTGCAATATTACGCGATTCAAACTCATAAACATGCATATATTATCAGCAGCATAGAAAGACATTGTAAACATGAAGTGCATGGTTACACAATTCAGACTCATGAACATGCATTAATTATTTGCAATATTAAATGATATATAGTGCATAGTGTATCAAGCTGTAAAACATATCACTAAAGTGCATATTTATTAAAACAGTGTTGCTCGATATTATTGAAGCAAGGGGCATTGTACATAATTATAACAGATATAATCTGAAAATCCATAGGACAGTGTCACTGAAAAACTGTGTCATGCCATTGAGGTGCTTATGGTCATGACTGCATTGATTGGGATTTGCTTAATAAAGTGCATAGTGCATATTGTATGCCCTGTGTCCCAAATGTTAAATTGAGATATTTTGCACTTGGCGACCTTGCCTATTGTATATAGTAAAGCACATAGTACATGATACTTGAAATATTTCACAATTCAGGCCCGGGTGCGTTGGAGTTATAGGCAGCTCATGTGTGGCAGTGCTAGATCATAGGGTTTGAAGACTGAGTTTGTATTGCCTAAGAATTATAATGAATCAAAAATGGAAAATGCTGCTCTTGCTGATCCTCTGCGTGCTTTTATTACATAATTTATTTGTGTGGTAAAAATGACAGTAATAATTCAAATCAACCTAATAATTCACTGTTATTTCTATACAGTTTTATTTGTAAAGTGCATAGAATTTCAAAATTGTCCAGTTGTTTCATGGTGGTGACTCATCTAGTTGTTACATCAGTTGCCTACAAAAGTGTACAGTTCCTCGTCCTTGTTATACCCATTGGGGGTCTTGATGTTGTAGTCTATGATATACTGGCCTTTACATTGTCTCAGTCTTTGCTCTCTGTTGCCTCGTCTTGGTTGTTGAGATAAAGGGCCTGATTCACAGAGCGTTTTCCAATGGGACTGCGCCATTATAAAATGCTTCTGTGAATTAGGCCCATAGTGTCTATGCCAAAGTATATGAACGAAGAAATAGCACCTCTATGTGCTTTGTCAAAGTTATTAGCAAGGGGAGACACTAGATCAGGTTTATTTATAGCCCTCAATGTTGAAGTATTCGTATTTTAACGAATTTCGTGCTGCCTATGCAACATAGTTTGCAACTGTAGGAGATCAAATATATGACAAATTTAGTCGAATATGTAATACATTTCTTGATTTTGATATCCTGTCCAGTACATGGGTGGTTATATTGTTTAATGTTCATGCCGAATCTGCAGGATTTGCATTTAGCACTGTTTTGAAAACCGGTGAGTTTGTTCGTAAACAATCCAGATGTAGTAGATGTAACACGTGATTGAAATAGGCTGGGTTATAATTCAGATTGTATAGATTTGGCTTTTGTGAATGTAATACTGACATTAGATTGTATATGTTACCGGATATCTGGGTCCCTTTGAAGGAGAATTCAGTGTTTGTCCAAAATCTTTATTATTTCCTTCACACCATTGTTAACTGTGGTAATAAATATCTATATATATATATATATATATATTCAGTGAAAAAACCGTGTTAAAGGGACGTTATGGTTCAAGTTGCACTCAAGATTCAAAACCATGACATGTATATCAAATAAATATCTAAAATACTGTAATTTTTTGGGAAGCCTTTTTTAGAAAGTACAAAAATGCATATCTGCATTAACAGCAGCACTGTGTCACTTTTTCATAAAAGAAAGTAAAAGCAGATAATATTAATTTGTACCGCTTTTGTAATTGTCTGTTTAATATATTGACAGTACATGTGTACTTCCTCACATAACCCATTCCAATCGTCCGCTGCTTATGCAGTCCTACTTTTTTCTCTACATTCTGTGACTAGTACTCCAACTTTCACAATGGGAAAAGTGGAACTACAAGTCCCAGAATGCGAACAAAAAATCTAGCACTACATAAACAACTACAGATTAGAATGCATCATGTTGGCCAGTATGCATACATATTAAGCTTCCGTACAACAACTGCCATTTAAAAGTGTACTACAAACTTTTTTTCTCTTTTACAAAACGTTGTAGAGCTTCTATAAATGCATATACGCATTTCTTAACCTTCATTAAAATGCTCCTAAAAGCAACCATGGTTAACTGTCTGCCAATTATATTCACTTTTTCCCCACCACTCCTCCTTCCTTTATAAATATGAACCTTGCTTATTAAAAATACTTTGCCATTACCACATATCCCCACTAACTTTCTGTTACAATTACAGGAAAGAAGCATGTCAACCAAAAACAAATACCCTTCACATCCAACAAAGTAAGTACATTAATGTACCATGTATATGTAATTATAGCAGCACAGTTCCACTATATATATTACGACAGACTACTCTTTTCAAACCAACATTTTGTTCACTTTAGCCCATTACATTCCACCATTCACACTCTTACTATTCCCATCTACACAACACCATTGCAACACCCACTTTGTTCCTCAAAACAGAACAATCACCCTGCAGATTCCATCACACCACCACTGCCTTACTAACCCAGCACTATCACACTTCTGTAGACTCTTACTCTCACAACCTTCCCAACCATGCCTAATATACCACCTCACAATCAAACAGCACTCTATTACTCTCTACAATCACACTCATGCACCATACATGCATACACATTGCACAATTTACCAACGCAACCTTTCTCTTTTCCCAACGGACACAAAAAAAATGCCTACTAAACAGCAACTCTGTAGAAAAGAAAGAAAAAGTAGAGCTGATAAGACTAAAACTACACCATATAGTCATTCACCTCTGGAACAATTTATAGAAAACATTAAAACAAAAGAGTTGGTATACTCGTTCTGCAAAACTAAACCAGCCACGATTAAAGAAGGTAAGGCCCCTCTTGCAAAAACAAAAAGTAAAACAGTATGTACAAAGAAATGCAAACCTACTAACAAACCTAACCATCTATGTACCAGTGGTAAAGTAGTCAAAGTAAAGCAATCCAAAAAAATGATATTACAGAATATGTTCCACTGTAGAGTTCTTCACAATCTTTTAAAAACATCTCAAAAGTCACAATCTACCCTTAAAAACTGCCGTAGGAGAGTAATCCTGCAAGTTCTAATTGACAGCACTTTTCTACTAAATAGAACATTGTTTATATTGATTTTAAACAGAATGAAGCCACTAACTAAATTATTCAATACATTACAAAAAGTACTTCTAAAGTACTTCTAAAGTGTCAATATAGAGATCTTTTCCAACTTCTCTGATGGTGAATGCATTCACACAAACAGCACAGAACCATACTTCAATGAAGAAGCTTATAAACAAGAACAACAAAAAACAATTGCTATAGACAATAATGGTTGAGAGTATGAAAAGGTGGAACAAACCATTATGGCAAAAGAAACCCTTATAGAAAGAAATTCCACAACAAACTTTGAACCAAATGCTCCTTTCACCCAAACAAACCATCCAGTATACAAATGGACATGGAGCTCAATGTGTAATGTACGTCAACAATCCTTTAAATCTTTACGACAATTCCTCAATCACTATGTGAAACTAAAAGACACAAGTAAAATGAAAACCTTACAAACCATGGACTCCTGTCGAGTATGCAGCTACACTGGTCTGTGATGACATTCGTTAGCCTGCATTTTAGGAATTTCCTGCAAAAGCACTTTCACCACATAAAAATGTTATGGGCACACCATTCTACTATACAAAATCTTGTGCATCGACTACAGCATGCAAAAAGTCCTGCAAAATTGAAATAACATTCTCCTACATGGAACAGGTGAAGAACTGGTTCAAGAAATAAATCACATCCAACGTAAATACTTTGGAACTGAAGGTGACTTCGAAATTCTGTACCTTTAGAAAACATTACCGAAAATCTCATAAACACCAACCTCCTAATAAAGACAAACAAAAAAGAAATAGCTAAGTTTCAAAACACATCTGCTGAAATACCAGACCAAATATGTGTCTGTTGCAGCAGAATGTCTTATAAAAAGAGCACAAAAATAGTTGATCTAGCCTACAATGAAGAATCCCAATGGTTCCAATTAGCTTTAAATCTAAAAGCAGAAGCTAAATACAAAATAATTAACCCCTCAAGAGTGTGAAGGTACTGCAACACAAAGCTTGTCAATAACCGAATGGCATCAAGTGTTATCACTAATAACTATTCCCACTTCTGAAAGCTCCCCAACATCTTAACATGTACAAGAGCATTGTAATACAAACAGTGCACCCATTTCAAGCTATAATAGACCTTCAACCAAAATCTGCCCCGTGTTCAGGAGTAGGTCAATCCGTGAGTGGCCTTCATGTGTGTTAGAATAGAAACTGTAATCCCTGGCCCCCATGTTTGTCAGCCTCCTTGTGTCTACTCTTTCTGTTTCTTGCAGGAGTTTAGCGACAGTTAGGGCCTGGGTAAAATCAGAATTGGATGGGGGAGGAGTTTCGTCTGTTAGTGGATCAGGAAACATGTTAAAGTCTCCAGTGATGAGATGTCCTGTTGTGAATGTCAATAATATTGGGATTATATCCAGCAGGAATTTCTCTTGCCCAGCGTTGGGACTGTAGATCCCAACTATAGTAATCAGTTGCTCTGAGATGTAACCTTTTAGTAAGAGGTACCTGCCTTCGAGTCTCCTTTTTCTGTGGGTTCCGTGAGTGGGGAAATTATCACTAGTATAATCGCTATCCCCTGCTTTTTCTCCCCCAAGGTGACAAAGAAGGCCTTTTTGAATCGCTTGAATCTGATGTGCCGCTCATCTTCAGCTAATAAATGTGTCTCTTGGAGAGTTACTATATCACCCGCCAGAGCGTTAAGCCTGCTTTCTACCGATTTGTGCTTCCTCAGGAAATGGAGGCCTTGTATGTTCCATGTGAGAATGCAAATGTCTCATTCATCATCCAACCCCAAGGGGCTCCTGTGTGGATTCAGCTATGGACGCCATTATACTGGGTAAAGTCCTGGGGTGCCCACTGTGAGAGTATGCATGTGTCCTGTCTGTATGTGTCTGAGTTGCAAAGTGATTGGTTTTTTGGAGTGCCAGGGTTGTGAATCCTTCCCAATTTCTCCCAACCCCCTCCAGCCCCCCCAAACCTTTAGGTATGAGACCAGCCACACCCAACATGGTAACTGGCTGGGCTCCATCATTGAACCAGTAGGGGCCAACGGGGCGCACAAGCTATCAACAAGATAGCAAGAAATTGCAATCTGTCACAGAAATGAACCCCCGTGTTCTGCTCTGATCGTGCTGTAGCATTCTTGTTTGGATGTATAGGTAATGCGCCCCCCCCCGGGTATTGGAGGTTCCCCTTCCTATTTGTATGCCCCTCTAATGGTTGCATGAGTAATGATTCTGCGGGGTGTTCCTGGGAGAGGGCATCATGGAGGGGAGTAACTGATCCTCTGTATGTGGTCGTCATTATCCTAGCTCAGTCTGGTTTGGTAGTTTTCGGAAGGCCCCAGAGCCTTCACCACCTATTGGCTCAGGACCAGGTGCCAGCTGAGGGTGTCTTTGTTTGATTCTAGGCTAGTGCTTCCGATTCAGAGCCTCCACTTTCTGCCCCTGCTGCCATGAATTTCTCTGCTTCTTTGGAGTGCAGATTTGCCTTTGGGTACCTTCCCATGTGAAATTCAGGGCTGTTGGGAAGCTCCAGCGATATTGAACTTTCCGTTCCTGTAACCATTGTGTGAGGTTCCTTAGTGCTTTCCGCTTCTGTAAGGTAGCGTTGGCTTGGTCTTGCTATAGCAAGATGGTTGCCCCTCTAAGGAGTATCTGTTTAGATGATCTAGCCTCCCTCATTATTTCTTCTTTCATTTTAAAGATGTGAATCTGCGCTAGGATGTCAGGAGGGGATGATGACACCTGTTTCTGGGCTGTTTGGTGGACTCGGTCGATCTCCAGGGGAGAGCTATCCGGACGGGTTAGGATAAATCTAATCAGGTCCCTTGTAAAGCTTTCCAGCTCTGCATCAGTGATTGCTGTAGGGATTCCTCAGAGATGGATATTATTCCGCCTGGAGCGGTTTTTCAGTATCCTCCTGCTTGGCCTTTAGCGATTCTCATCTTGCTTCAAGGGCTGTGATTCGGTCCAGGCTCCTTTCCAGCTTGAAGGATTGGTTGCACAGGTTGTTTTCCACGTCTCTGGTGCATTTTTTCACCTTTTCCACCCTCTTGTCCAGCGCTGAGATCTTCTTCGTCACCTCATCTGTCCCTTTCTGGATCTTCTTTGTTAAGGCTGACAGCAGGTCTTTTAGGTCTGATTTAGTCACGGATTGGGCTGATTCCAACACCTCTGGGGTATTGATTGCCTCGGTGGTAGGCCCCATTGTTTGTTTGTCTTTCTTCAGTTTCCTGGATAGGATTGCTCATTAGGGCTGCAATGTCAGTTTGTTTCATTGATTTCCCGCTCTTTGCCATAGCTTCTGTGGTAGGCTCGACGGCTGCGTGTGGCATTGAGGACCCCTCACTCCTGGGTCAGGTCCTGGTACGGACCTCCACCGCTGTGTAGGTAGAGCGTAAGTGAAGGGACCCAGATACCGTTCCTGGGCGCAGGCACCCTGAACTCCACCTTACAATTCTGCCCCTTCGCCTGCGGGATGCTGTATTGTGCTCACTTCCTTTCAGTATGCCTCTAGCCTGCTCATATGCTGTTGGGGGGATGCTTCTTCTTTTCACCCTCTGCTCGTGGGGCAGTCTCAGATGGATGGGGAGACTATTCCCAGTGGCGGGTACCCAGGGATTCCACGCCTCATGTGGGCCTGAGGGGCTTGTGCAGGTGGGGGAGGTTGATTTGAAGGGCTTTCACAGCCTCTCACCCCCTTCGGTTTTTGGGTCCAGTGGGGGGGGCTAGGGGAGTGTGTCTGCTCCCTGTCTGCTGTGGGGTGGGTTCCAGAGGAGCTAGTTGTGGTGCCTGGGGTCAATGCTACCTCTGCGGGTGTCCACATGTCTGTGGTGATTAGCTGCTGCTGGGAGCCACCTCCGGGCGAGCACGTCATGTGCTCCCAATCTCCCAGCTCCTGGGCTAGCAGCGAACGTCTCCCGCTCTCCCCCTCTGTACCAACTTGAAGGAGCTGCTTTGTTTGTTGGAGAGCGCACCGACTCCCAGATTGCATATGGCCCTCCAGTGGACGTTGTAGGCTCCCGTATGATGGTAGGTTGGTGGATGCACGGGATAGCACCTGCTGATTACCCCCACTGGCTGTGGGTCAGTGCGGGTCTTGCTCCCACCCTGGCTCCTGCTCCGTGAGTGAGTGGGTTAGCACCAGGTATCTCCTACCTTGACGGAGCTAAGATCCTCCAGGTCATGGGCTGAGGGGTGTTCGCCTTCCCCGACACTGCAGTGCAGGATGACCCCACAGGGGTCCTGGAGCGGTATGCTGCACTTGAGTCAGACCAATCGAGCGGGCTCCTCACCAGGCGCTGTAGTCGATGACGGGGGGTTGCATGCTGAGGGTCAGGTCGAGAATTGTCGGTGCTGCGTTGTGCCCATTAACGTGTTGCTAGGCGTTTGGATCACTGATACGGCGCGGCTCCTCGTCTTCCTGCAGAGTGTGGAGCTCCAGGACTCGGCGACCGCCTTCTTTCCTCCACTGCTACGGGCTGGTTTCAAGATTTCCATCCGGGGGTATTGGATTGCAGGGGATAGTTGGTGGTTTCAGTTCTTAAGCGATAGATGCATTTTTAGAGATTTAACAGAGGCTCCAGCTTGCTAATATGCATTCGGATGATGGGGCCAGCCACAAGCTTTCACAAGCTTTCACGGAGCCATGCTGCTCAAGTCGGCTCCAAGCCACGCTCCCAACAGGTGATATTTTATCTACAATTTGAAAGGCACCACGCCAAGATGGGAGAAACCTCCGCTCTTTGGTCTGGTTCCATTTGAAAAATTGGGCAGGTAAACTTTGTCCCCTACTTCATACACTTTCTTGGTGCTCTTTAGATCATAATAGGTCTTCATTCCTTCAGCCGACTTTTCTAAATTGTGCTGAGCATAAGCAAAAGCATGCTGGAGGTTCTTTCAGTGTACCCATGAGTAGAGGATTCATTTTTCAGTGTCCGGTTCTGAGTTCTGTAGAGCAGATGCTGAGGTAACACCATTTTTCATCTGGTCATGAGCTCAAATGGAGGAGTCATCTTTTTTGCAGAAGAGGGTGTAGACCTGATAGTCATCAGAACAAGCAGCAATCGGATGTCCCAACTGGGTCCAGAATCTGCCACAAACTTCTTTAAGATACTCATAATTGTATATTTGTATCTCACGCCTCCCCCTGGCTTGAGGCTGGGCGGTAGGCAATGTGGAGTTATCTTTCTACACCTATAATCTCCCACATCTTTGCCATCACCTCACTGGCAAAATGGCTTCCTCTGTCCAATTAAATCCTTTGCAGGTAGCTGAAACAAGAGAAGATGTGGTTGATCATTAGTGAAGCAGCTGTCTCTGCCTTATAATTATACCCACTTTTTGAACAGGTATATCACAGTGTAGAGGAGGTCCCAAATAAGGCCTGCACTCCAGCCACCCATTTCGAGATACCAGAAGCATACTCACCAAGATACGTGATGTATAAGGAGCAAATTAAACAACAGAGAGCCACAGTGGGGCTCTCTCCAGCACCCATCAGAAGGACTTGTTTACCTATTGAAGCGCCAATAACCAGACAACCATGGACTGCAAGGTACCCATTAAGACCACCATACCAGCAGCTGACGCAAAATGAAGACCACTTACAAACTGTCGCTGAGGAGACCCAAAGGGCTCTTATTGGAGGTGAATGGTGACGACACAATGGCCCGGACAGACGGTAAAATGAAAGAAATGACAACCAAAAAGGAGATAAAACAAAGACAAAATGTTGCGAACCATGATGTAATGGACATAGAAGACGAAACAATGCTGAACTTTAAAGAAACGTAACCATAGAGAGCAGGATGGAAATGTGTAACTGGCCAAATGCTTGTAAATAGGCTTGGAACGCAAGAAGTGAAAGAAACGGTACTGCTTGCAATGCTTAGTAGGAGGATAGAACGGCAAGTGCCAACTATATGTCTACCTCAAGAAGCACATTATACAAGTGCGACTCCATTTTATAAAAGCAGAATTAAGCCCAGGATGGTAGGGGCCTAACAGGCCAGGATTCATGTACTAGCATAAAGTTGGATGAAAGAGCGGAATCGAAACTTAGCAAGAAGCAGCTCATGGCTAGGAATTCGAGGTCAACCCAAGGAAGGGAGGAGAGCAGCAACTCCGAAGAATTGAAACCTAAGAGCATCAAAGCCTTCCCTGTGAAGGTTGAGATAAGGATGCCCAGGCAGGTGGCGAGGCCGAACAAAGAATGAAATACGCAAATAGATGGAAAATGAAGCAGCTTGCAGTGTACTGACACGTGAACAGCCAAGCGCGGAGGTACCAACGTCTGATGTCACCCAAAACCAGAGGATGCCATAACTTTCCCTGATAAGAAGCTACAGTTTCGAGGCCATCCTCAGCCAACTAATTGAGACATGGGCCTGAGGGTAGTGATTGATGATAGGGAGGCAGGGTGAACCTTGGGCCATCCCGCACCTTGGCGATCATTCTGCATGCTGCTAATTAAAGTGAAGATTTATGCCTAGGGGTGTAACCCACCCAATCACAATGGACCAAATAATCTAGGGTCCTATAGCTAGTAGAACCAATGAGACGTCGTACTTTTAGTGACGTCTATCACGAGTGATGTAGAGGGATGGGCATAGACGCCCACCCGATAAGAGTTATCCAATCCCCACACTCTGTTACCATATACAGATATAGTACCTATACCTAAGTTACCTTTTCCAACCAATAGAATTGCATGTCAAACTTATGAGTTTTACACGTCAATGATGATGAGAATTTGCTATAAACGTTACTGTTTGCATTAAAAATTTGGAAGTTGAAGCGAGACAGGCGATCACAGGTCTGATGATTTCCATTTGTTTCCTCGTTTTTTTGTACTTGTCACTAAACAGACTTCCCTTTGACAAACCATTAACTTTTCCTTATTGAGTGATGTTGGATTAAGAGAAACCTGCACCCCATCCTCCTCAAGGTGCAGCTATCTCGACTTAAGCTCTGAATCTCATGGGCCCGTTCAGAGGTTGCTCCGCCCTCCAGTACACTTGGTAGCAGAGGATCAACTATTGAATTTTGATTATTGATAAGACACCTATTAACTGTTGACACAAAGTAACTCTAAGTCTTCGGCAATGTCACGAGTCCTTTGCCATTTTGGCCGAGTAGACTGTGAAGCTTCCCGTGGACAATGATAGTGTAATACTGTCCAAAAAACTGCAGATGGTTGAAGGCACCCATTTTAAAAACAAAAACCTTTCCATTCCTACGGGCAGTGAATCAGATGAAAGACCAAAGGATGGCGTTAAAGAAGGCGGTGATCCCGAAGACACAGAGAGGTACGGTGCGAGTGGTGAGTGAAATGAAAATTGATGCTTTGGCAAATGTCCTTAAGCAATAGAACATGGGAAAAGGTAACGGAGGGAGGTGGAGAAAACAAAATAATCAGAAGTAGAGAAGACTCTATATATATAGGGGGATAATGACTTGAGAATAACTGAAAAGATAAAGAGAGAAGATAACGGGGAGGACACCCGAGATAAAGAGAGTGGTTCCCGGGGAGGACACCCGAGATAAAGAGAGACGATACCGGGGAGGACACCCGAGGTAAAGGATACGCCTTGTTCTTGTGCTTTAATATAGCGGTCAGAAGAAACGTGAACTCATAGTCCCACATAATAGGGAAAGATTAGGCTACTACGACGATTAAAGACGTTGTAAAAGGAGTTTGTTTAAACTCCATGTCGGGGTATTGGTTAGAAGGCAGAGATATCTGTGTCCAGCTGGTGTCTGTCTAGTCTGTTTAACGTTTGTCATACATGTTCTGTTGATGTGTCACATGTAAGGAAATTTGTCTCCTTGTTGTTTGAAATTGATCAAGGGATTTTACACGATTCTATAGTTGAGAGGGAATCGCACATGAATTGATGTTCTTGAGTAAATTGGTGACATAAAATTTGGTGGGAAAAGATTGGATTGGAGCTTGCGATATTTGGTGCTAGCTCATATTGTGGGTGTGGTGAAGTTGCATGAAAGTATTGCTAGAACAGATTTAAGCATGGAAGATATCACTTCGCTAGCACACTTATGTAAACAATTGCCTAAACATGCACCTAAGCTTAAGAAATACAGTACAGAGAGGGTTAAGGGTACCGCCCACAAGATGTTCATGCCGTGGCCACAGAACAGATCCTTATCTAAAGCCGCCTTGCAACATATGACGACTTATTTGCATGCCACATATACAGGCAAGAAACTAGAGAAATGCCTTGCTGTTCTAGAACTTTGGAAAATGTTCGAACAGTCGAAGGATGAAGAGCCACCTCCAGACTGGATATTAAATGTATGCACAGAGGGGGGTGAGACGCCTACCACGCCACCTCCCGCGCCTGAAACAGAAACCAAGGGAAGTAAGTCAGAGGGACTCTACCTATTAAGAGAGCTCAAGGCAGCTGCGGTGTAAAGCAACCCTGCATATGAGTCACCTACGTACAGTAGTGATGAAAATAAAGGGAAGGATCAGGATAAGAATCTCACCTCCGCAGTCCCGAAGGACAAGGAGAGACGCGATGATGAGAGGAAGGATCAGGCACAGACAAGTGCACCTCTCTATAAGGAGAGAGATGGAACTAAATGGAAAGTAAGCAAAGACAGAACTAATGAGATAGCATTCGCGAAAGGCGAATGGATGGGAGGACAGATACTGTTGAAACTCGATGGTAAAGGAAGTGATGATGTAAGACCGAGAGAAAAGTCTGATGAGACATAGAGAAGGGAGAAAGAGAAGGAAAGGGAAATAAGGGACGAAAGAATAAGAAGGAAAGATAGGCTACGGAGAGAACAGCTATATCGCGAATAGCAAGGAAAGCAGCTCAGTCGCAAACAGAGCGCAGCCTATGACCAGTACAGGCAGAACCTGGAAAAACTGGAAGAAGAGCAAAGAGCACGTGAAAAAAGGATAAAGAGGCGAAAGGATGAGGAAGTTAGAAGGGAAAGTGCATGTAGAAATGAAAGGAGAAGGGAAGAAGATAAGGTCAGAGAAGAAGCGCAAAGAATTTGATGATGATATTGAACGTAAGCGTAGACAGAGGGCACGCAATCTCGAATATCTGGAGCGGGAAGTTAAAAAACTCAATGCTGTTGTAGAATGGGAAGACATTGAAGAATGTTTCCCTTTGTACGATTCAGTACCAGGCAATAATGGGACGAATATTGAGGATGACTTCGACACCAGAAGCATCGGGGAAACGATCGATAAAATATATGATGAAATGGGGTTGGAACCAATATCCAAGGGGAAGACACTGAGGATGTCACCCGAAGTAGTGGGAGCAGGAGACTGTCCCTGGATAGGCTAGAAATCAGTAAGAACGACAATAATGCAAGGAGTTGTGTGAATTGGGAACAATCACTGTCCGACTCCCGAGAGGAGACGGAGTGCGAGACAAATGAAGAAGGGAGTCAGCGTGAAAATCGGCTCCCAAGGGACAAAGGGGTAAGATAGTTGGACACTAGCGAGTCCGCACCAAGGGCATCTGAATCTACATCACAGTCTGACAACACGAAGGAACACCCCATGGTCAGATGGGGGTGCCGGCACCCGCCTACGTGGACAGGTTGAGGACGTTGCCAGGCAGACGACGATGCGGGAATGTTACCCCAGAGATAGACAGAAGAACTATGGGGAAGGAGAAAGAAGGCTGCACATTCCCATTTCCGCTGCTAGGGAAGGGGGAGCAAGGCCGCAATATATTCCATGGTCACACATGGATCGAGAAAACCTGAAGAATAAGCTTCCAATGTTGATATCGAGAGCCGGGAAGTGGAAACACGAGTTAGAAAAGATGACAGGGGGTGTCATGTTAGCTATAGGGGATATTAAAGGTCTCTTGATTGCCATACTCGGTGAGAGAGCAGACGATGTATGGGCACGGGCGGGGTTCCTTGGTGTTACCATAATTAAGACTGCTCACAACGGAGCACCATTCAACAATTGTAGAGTAGCAGTATGTAAAGCGCTACGAGTGCTTTACCCAGACACTTCCGATATGGGAGCCATAATGACTCGCAAAATGAAGGAGTCAGAAGATCCGTTAATTTATATCCAGAATTACTAAGACGCGTGAGTGCTCAAAACGCATGAATCTTGGACAAAATCCATACCTATGTTTTACCACATTTTATGCCAAGGATTGCCAGAACCAGTGCAGAAACAACTCAAGAAATTGGTAGGAGTTGAGCCCAAACCTTGGGCTGAAATACAGCTAACTATTGCACATTACTGTAGATTGTTCCAAGAAAAGAATTGGAAAAAGGAGGCAACGCGGAAAGGTGAGGAAGCGAAGCTGGTGCAAAAGAAATTATCAAATATGCTCTGGAAGGAGCCATGCTGACCAGCCCAGCTGAACAGAACGTACAACAGGTGACTAACCCACAGCAGAACAACTGGGGTAACGTAGGATTGTACCCGAGGGGAAGGGGATTTAAAGGAAAGGGATGGCAGAGTAATCAGGGAGGTTTGCAAGGGAATCAAGGAGGTTTTCAAAACGTGCAAATGGGCAACACAGATATGGTGAATGGACAAATAGCCTGACCACCACCGGTGTGCTGGCTATGTGGAATGACAGGGCATCTGGCGCGCTCATGCAGAAGCCTAGGCACGTGGCAAAATACCCAAGAAATGGGAGCAGGCGCAGTGAATCCACCTGCAATCTCCCAACACGGCGGTGCACAGAATCACACAGTGCAGCAGCAAGCACCAGGCATGCAGCAGGGTGCACAGCAGGGGGTTCAACCCCCGAGCATGGGGACCTTGCCACAAGGGCAATTCCAACAGGCACCACCACAAATGTATCAGGGCACAAACTCTGGAAGGGGAGACAACCCTGGAAATGGAGAGAATCCACAAGTGTACAGTGGACCGAACTTATATATGAACTAGGACAGCTCACTGGGAACCCTGATGTGCTCTAGCCTATCAGTGACACCAGACCCTAATAGGGAACCTAGGGTGAATGTCACCATAGGGGGTAAAGAATATTCCTTCTTAGTTGACACAGGGGCAGCAAGCTCGTGCATAGGTGAAGGCAAGTTTTCCTTGTCTGGTGAGGCTATAGATACTCAGAGATTTACAGAGCTCACAGTCAAGTTCCCTTTACAGACGCACTCCCAGTCTCCATAGGGGAATGCGAAATGCATGTACCTTTGTTGTATTCGCGTCAGACCCCAGTAACCATTATGGTTCAGATTTAATGACAAAATTGAATATGACCATCTCGTTTACAGAGGAGGGCATAGTATGCTCTACTCCGGGAATGCATTATTCGAACGTGTGCAAAATGATCAGGGCCTATACAGGGCACAGAGCCATGAGAGCTATACCGCTGGAACCTGAGGTTTTCACATATGGCATATGTTTACTTATGACAGGATTACCAGGCCTTGCAGACAGGGCCAGGAGAACCCCTGATGAATTTCTATTCAGGTTGAGAATACCAATGCATGAAGAGGAGGGACAAATAGTTCCCTTGATGATACATGCTGCAGCAGTGCGAGGTAGGATAGCACTAGTTGAAGACTACGATGATAAAGGCAGAAAATGGTGTGCGATTATCGCCATTGAAGAAGGGTATCGAGTGACTGACCTCACCAATGACAATCTGTTTGAAGAACAACCAGACTCAAAGGCGACAAGGGTGGAAGTGAGTCTCGTATTTTGGGTAAAAGTGATTAAAAGAGAAGTGCCTCAGAGAATGATGTTGGCGCTGGTACGTCCTGAATACTTTGAT
Source organism: Ambystoma mexicanum (assembly GCF_040938575.1). Lineage (NCBI taxonomy): Eukaryota > Metazoa > Chordata > Amphibia > Caudata > Ambystomatidae > Ambystoma > Ambystoma mexicanum. The sequence goes on along the minus strand of NC_090931.1, from coordinate 1,024,506,635 downwards.
GATGACATGGCCCAAGTGCCTGTCTCAGTATGGACTAATGGACCTTATGACGTAGGCCTCCTGAAGGGGTGGGAGAAGTGAAAATTAAGCTGAAACCAGGAGAAATTTTACCAAGAGCAAGACAATATCCCATGTCCAGGGAGGCGGAAGAAGGGATCGCAAACACCATTTCCGCCATGATGGAACAGGGCATCCTAGTGACATCAGAGTCACCATGTAATACAGTGATTTATCCTGTGAAGAAATCAAAGAGAGGGTCTTGGCGTCTAATTCAAGATTTAAGAGCATTAAACAATATTGTTGAAGCCAAGTTCCCTCTAGTCCCTAATCAATCTACAATTTTATGTAATATACCATTTGAGGCAAAGTATTTCACAGTGATTGACTTGAAATATCCCTTTTTCTCAATCCCGTTGCAACGTGATTCACAAGATCTGACGTCGTTCACATCCAGACAAATGCGTCTGAAAAGCATGAGGTTGCCACAGTGGTACTGTGAGTCCCCATCCATATTTAACAGAGTCCTCCAGATGGACCTGAGCAATATTGCAGTAGAAAGCATTGTCTTGCAGTATATGGAGGACATTCTAATCTGCAGCACAACAGAAGAACAATGCAGGCGCGATTCAGTTCAGATACTGAATATACTGGCTGAGAAGGGTTATAAGGTTGACAAGGAAAAACTGCAATATTGTCAACAAGAGGTGCTGTACATAGGCCAGCTAATTTCAAATGAGGGGGAAAAGGTAACCCTAGAAAGGGCTGAAGCTATCTTGAACACGGCAAGGCCACTCACGGTAAAGCAAATGCAGAGCTTTTTAGGCCTGTGCAATTATGTTAGAGCATGGGTCTTCGATTACAGCTCATATACCAAGCCCTTGCTCCAGGCACTATAGAAGGCCCGGGTGATAAAGGAAAAGATTGAATGGACTGAGACAATGGAAAAGGGGTTTACAGAACGTAAGAGAGTGATTTGTACAGCTCCAGTTCTCGGAATTCCTAATTATGGGAATTCTACCTGTTCTCGCTCACAGATGGCAGCGTTATGACGGCAGTGCCAACCATTGTAATGGGATATTCCATGTCGTTATACGTTGAGCACTCATTGTTTGCCATCTTAGAGAAACCAAAGAGTATGTTGACATCTCAAAGAGCTTCTGCGTATGAGGTGATTATATCTGATCCATTGATCAAAATAGTTTGATGTAAAACAGTAAACCCAGCTACCTTCATAGCCGAGCCAGTCACTGAAGGAGAACCGATCCATGACTGTGCAAACTATGAGGAATTCTATGATGAAATCCCCAGGGTGGAAGAAAATACCCTAGCAGAAGGAGAGATCGTTTTCATTGACGGTTCTTCGAGAATCGACCAAGAAGACAGCCACAGATACACAGGTGTAGCTGTGATGAAACACATAGCAAACAGAATTTCGAGTACTCATCAGCGCACAAAACCCATCACATTACTCAGCACAGGCTGCAGAGTTATTGGTATTGATACTCGACATCAAGAATCACGCAGAGCTGGAAGTAACGGTGTAAAGTGACTCTGCCTATCTGACATGCACAGTGCACGCAGGCCTAGTTTGCTGGAAAAGGAGGGGCTACCTCCGAGCGGACGGCACGCTAGTGCAGCATGCAGCCTTATTGGACAGGTGGCAGCTTATTATATTATAATATTATTATACCTTATTGGCCTTATACCTTATTATACCTTATTGGCAGCTCACAGTGGGCATAGTGGTCGTGAAATGCGCTGCCCATACCCACGGGACAGATTTTGTGTCACGCGGAAATCACGCAGCAGACATGGAAGCCAAGCATATGCCATCCAAAAATGAGACAATCATGGAAGTGGAAGTGACGTGCACCCATGAAAGGATGAAGGTAGCACAAACCACACAAGAAGCCTATAGTAATATGGGGCAGACACAACTAATGGAACTTCAAGGGGAGGCACCTCAAGATGAAAAGAACTTTTGGAAACGTCGAGGGTGTTCTTTAAACCCCTCTGATGGATTGTGGCGTCAAGACAGCACTGATAAACCAGTCATGCCTGTAGCCCTACTAAAAATAGCATTGGAGCAATTACATTACCCCATACATATGACAAAGGAAAACTTAGCAGCAACGCTTGCGGAAGACTGGTTTATACCGAATTTAGCAGAGCATGTTGCATTCTTTATGGTGAACTGTATAATCTGCCAGCAATTCACTGCTGGGCACACATTAAAAGTAGTGAGAGGAGTCCTCCCCTGGCCAAATGGGCCTTTTCAGCACTTACATATCGACTACGTCGACATGATCCAAGTGTGTAATGGGTACAGGTACTTAATTGGAGTGGTGTGTCCATTCTCTAGATGGATAGAAGCAGGACTATGTGCACACTCAGATTCTACCTGTGTGGCCAAATTCATGGTGAGGGAAGTGTTCTCTAGATGGGGGGTATGCGAGATGATGAGGTCTGACAACAGGGCTCATTTTGTTAACGCAATTTTTGAGCAGATCAGCATGTTGCTTGGTATAAAGCACAAGTTCTCATCGGCGTATCATCCGGAAGGTAATGGTGTTTGCAAGAAGCTCAACGGCTTGTTAAAGGAAATGATAGACAAGTTGAAGCTTACACTAAAGAGGGGATGGTTGCACTGCCTTCCACTGGCATTGTATGCTCTTCAAAACCAACCAGGCTCCGACCATCATCTTACGCCGCATGAGATAGTCACAGGAAGGAAAAGGAATACCCCACTTACCCCATGAAATAGAGCTAGATGTGATGCCCATCCAACCCGAGAGGTCCTGGGAACCGAGTTACAAGAGTACCTGAACTGCATGACATCCAGCCTTACTGTAATTTCAGACCAACTGCAGCGATGAAAAAAAGGGTGCAGCACAGCACAAAGCATTGCAGAAGACACTGCAACAGACCGAGTTCAAGGTCTTTGTATTCTACTCATTTCCCCTGGAGACGCAGTCCTAATCAAGAACTACATGAGGAAAAGGTGGGACGAGCCGAGATTCAATGGTCCTTTCATCATAGAAGACTGCACTCCATTAGCAGTAGAATTGAAGGGCAGGAGAGCATGGATTTGTCTCAATGACATTAAGCCCTGCATCAGAGAAAGCCCTCAAGCTGCACCCCACCGCGAAAAAAATACAGAGAGCGGGGTAGAACCTCAGCACATGCAGACGAGATCCATGGCGAGGAAGAAGGAATCATAAGCAGCAAAGACATGACAAAGGACTCTTTTGCAAGTTGTGGCTTAAACTAGACAGATCCTGTAAGCAAAAAAGGGGATAAGGGCATAACGGACACTCTATGCATCTCAGTTGTAGGGTGAAGAAGATAATTGCGCATCTAAACCACAACACGCTTGTTGACACGAAGTTGTAAATCAAACACTCTGAAGCGTTGGTGAAAACAAGACTCAAATAAATCGTGATCAAAGACTTTGCCTGGAGCTAAACAAAGTATCCTGTCAAAGAGCAAGACGTCGCCTTGCAGCATTTACGGTGTCACCCAGCAGAAATATCACAAGGGATGTGCTGTCCTCTTTCCAATTAGTGCTAGAGACATATCCATCACTTGTAGGGAGAGTCACCAGTGTCACAGACTTCATCCAAGATCCTGCCAACAAGAAAGTAATTTGGCAACTGCTCACTGTCATCGCGGAAGCCTTCATTGCGTTGCCAGAATACTGTGATAAGGACACAAATGCTTCCACCACAGGCAATTATAGATGAACTCAGGTATACACTTTTCTTTTGCATACTCGAAGAGTGCCCAGCTCTTATCGGGAGAACCACAGACACTCTTACATTCATCAGAGATTCAACGAACACTGAACATTTGAACCAACTGTGGACTAAGCTGAACTACTTGGCCGCAATCCATGTGGCAGGAAAGTGTAAGGACTGTGCACGTCAAAAGATGGGCTTGTAATCTTGCATCCAACAAAGCAAGACAAATGTCCATGTCGCCCGAGGACAGCCGACTGGCACACAGCGTCCTGTTTTGCCTAGTCACTGACTTTCCGGAAATGGTGGGGAGACCTGTCGAGGTTGACGTCCTCCCTTTCATCAGAGATCCAGCTAACTTCGTACAGCTGGGAACGCTCCTCCACGGAATCATGCTGCAAGTGAAGCTGTCCAACTTTCAGAGAGACTACATGAGGAGATTCCCGTGAAACTGTCCGCTGTGGGACTGATACAGAGTCAAAGCACTTCATCTTTCTGCCGTGGGACAGATCGAGGGAGTAGAGACAAGAACTTCACCTGGTATTTTTTATTCTGATTTGATTTGATTTTTGATTTTCCATGTTTTCTATTTTTTCACATTGAACAGGTTGCAGTATGTCTTCAGGACTGAAGCAGATTCAGAGGGTGGACAGGGATCTTGCCCATTTTGAATATATAAAGTAAAAGTGATGTATATAAGTGTTAGTGTAACCTATTCTCCATAGTCTAGCGGGGATACTGAATGCTGTATCAAGAGACAATCGTCACCCGCAAGAGGGGGAACACTTGTGAAGCACCAGACACTTTACGATACAAACTGTTCGAGAACAAGTGAATTGGGGAAAAAGAATAAACTTTGACATTTTGTGATTATTGAAATGGGGGCCCAGAACAGTAACCTGGTCATCCCACCAGCATAGGGGCACCCCCGCTTCCCTGGAAGGAAATGCTGCCACCTTTCATACTGCGCAATTATATGTACATGCATGGTGATTATCATTGTCTTTCTGTCATTAACAATCCGAACTGCATTCGTTATTGGTGCACGAAACTGTCCAATTGCAGGGTATCCACCTGATGTACGCATGAGTCCCACAAAGGCACCCAGACCCTAAATAGTCATTCCAGTGCCAAGATCTTCTGATGGTAAGGTAAATGAACTAAAATTGAATGTAATTAGCAGTAATACACACACACGTGAGGTAACGAATGAAGAGAAAAGCTGGAGACAGGGTCAGCACCGAATGAATGAAAACATAGCACTAACTACTACACGCACCCATACACTGAATGCATATGAACTAGGGCATGTGTCAATGGCTGCAGAACCTCAAGCAAAGGCAGCAGAGAGCACGAGACTGTCTACCGAACAATCAGCCCCAGAAAACAAGGAGAGGGACCAAAAGAAATCTAATGTAAGGCCGACTAATGTAGACATAGCAAAAGCCCTCGAGAAGACAGAAGCAGCTACGAGGGGATTCACTGCAAGGACACAAATGTTGATAGATTAATTATTCCCGTTCATAGCTAGAGTGAAGAAACTACATGAGGACCTGAAAAATAAAACCGCAGAGATTGTACTGACAATCACACAAGTTCCAACACAAGGAACAAGTACCAGGCCCATGCTGCAGCCATACATGGGGCTGGTGACAGGCTAGTGGCTAATAAAGACACCTATATAGGGCAGGCAAAGGATGCAAGAAGATAAGGAGAGAATTGCAAAACCTCCACCTACCACATCAATGCAGAGAAGGAAACCTGCTCCATCGACCAGAATGCCAGAGAATCCCCCAGCAAGGAAAAGCCACAGAGACGCGTTTAGAGATGTAGTTATAGCGAACTACAGGAAAACACTAAGAAGCCTGCATGAAGATAACAGTGAACTGAACGACTACCTAGACAGCACAGCACATCTAGGAAATGACATTTGGTACCAGCACATGAAAGAAGTTGGAAGAAGGAAAATCAGAAGGAGAATGCTTTGTTTGTGCACTTCTACCGTACAGCATGGGGAAATCCAAGATCTTCGTGGCTGTAGAAATTGACGTCCCGACAGCACACTGTCTTTCACACGTAGCAATATGCAACACCAGAGAACAGTTCATGGGAAGAGATGCCTCATTGATATGGGGAACCGAGTCAAATTACCCCGATGAAGATGAAGATGATTATATACAGGACATTAAGACGAGAAATACGGAAGTGCCTGCGAAGTGTGGCTGTTGGGCTGACTACGCTGTCCTGCTCCCCGCTGCCCTGCTGGAGTTGTTGCCTTCGGTGCTGTCGCCGTCGGCAAGAGGAAGCATTCGCTTCAAGTTTTGCGCGTAACGCGCACATCATTGGACTTCATTGGACTTACTCAGAGGGTATTTATGGGTGAACTCTCTGTCTTATTATTGAAGTGACCGCGGGTTTCCCGCAGGTTACTGTGCTTCGTGCCACTTACTGACGATACTCTCTTCTCTTCTCCCCTCTAGCCACGCCCCCTGAACCCACCTGTCTGCCCGCCCACAAGCCCACAAGCCACTTCCTTATTAGCACTCGGACCCGCGCATCCGGCGCGCGCATCCGGAAGTGCCTGCGAAGTGTGGCTGTTGGGCTGTTAGGTGGTAAGGTGGCTTTGTGGCAGGGAGATTTATTATTCCCTTGCATTACAGTGTGGTAAATCTTGTTTAAAGAGTGACTTAGTGAGCCACTCTAGTCTGTTTGCACTGTCTTTTGCCTCAAAAGTTTCCTATTGCATCCAGATTTTCCTCGATCATGGCAGAGGGGCTCCGTAGTGTAAAAAAAAAAGAAACCCTATTAAACTCCAAAAAAATAGAGGTGGACCCTATTGAAGCTAAACCATCTTCTGAAAAGCCCCTAAATTGGTCTGTTCAAGAGAAGAACATAGAATCTAAACTCCCTCTCGATTCCATTCATAGCAGCTCTTTGCTCTCTGAAAACATAATCGTGGCCTTAAGACCAGAGAGCAACGTCGAGAATAAAGTTATCCTCGCACCTGCTTCTTTTGAGTATAACAAAAAACAGGAATTGAAAAATTCACAGGGACCCAAGGAACCAGCCTCTCAGGCCATTAAACTGACGGCAGAGGACACTCATAGTGATGATTTGCAGAAATCTAATGAAGATGTTCCTGCCGTTACAGCCCTTGAGGGTTCTGAAAAACAAATTTTGTTAAAAAAACGGTCGGTGCATATTGATTGCGAGACCCCTCCAACCAATTTGGCTGGAAAAATTATAGCTCCTAAAACTGCATCAGTATTTTTGTCGGTTAAAGAAGTTAATAAAATCTCCTCAAGGGATTGGGAAAATGTTGACTCTAACTTAGATCAGAGTCTAGACAGGGAGGAAATAAAAAAAATGATGGGAATTGAGCAATTTGATTCACGTACTGCTGATTTCTCTATACTTGCCCCGGCAATTGAGACAGAACTGGGTAAACGGATTCGTCTATCTCATGAACCCTCAACCCCAGTGAATAAAAGCAAGTACGGGATCGAAAATGTGTTTTTATTTAATAATCCCCAACCATATACATATTCTGTACCTTCATACTTTAGTGCACAAAAGGAAGCACGTACTCTAGGGGGGGCCAACACTCAGAGAACTAACAATGCAGGAGGACCCTCTTTGCTGACAAATAGTTCCCCCATGCTGGAAAAACCATTGATTTATACTTGCCAACTTCCTTCTAGTCTTGAAGGAAATAGAGCAACTAGTTTTGAACCTAATGAGTCCATCCATCGTGCAACTCATCCACAGCCAAACTGCCCTAGCACTGAACAAGAAAAATGGAATGTCGAAATGCAACACTCTTTCAAATCTTTTCCGGTCATGACTCGAATTCTTAATTTACTTGACAAAGGTCATGAGCAGACTCATGAGGAAATACAAATTCTACAGACGCAAATGTCTGACCTCATGAGTACTCTCAGCAAAATGGAGGGCATGTTATTTGCCTGTCATATGTTCTCCTCCATCATAAACAAAAAAGACCCGACGTCTCATGTTCAAAACATAGGTTCTCAAACTAAATTGTTCTCTGAGGTTGTGTCAGAAGGACCATTTCTCAAACTAGAAATAAGGAAGGCTGCGAACCCAGAAGCAGCGAACCTGGAAAATTCCAATGAGTCCAACCTCGCTGTTCTGACTATTCTTGTAAGGGAAATGGCAGTTAATCTTGCCACACTCTCCAATTCAGTCAACAAAGAATCTCTGTCGACTCCTTGTGTAGAGGAAAAGGTGCCTCTAGATAGTCCTTCAGCTCTAACTGATCTTATTGACTTAAAAGGAGCTGACCTTATTCCTCAGGAAATAAAAGAAATATTTGATATTGAAGAGTTGCCTACTAAAGCTCCTTCTATTGCCCTTACCAAAAAACAAAGAAGGGCCTTGGCTCGCGCTCAAAAGAGAAATCTTCTAATTAAACTTCAAAAAGGAAAACAGGAAAAAGAAACAAAGAATCAATTACGCGACAAAAATGATAGTCACAATTCACATATGAAAGATATTTGTAACCTCTCAGGGGGAGATAACATTATTGATCTGAATCAGTTGAGCGAGGAATCCAAGGCCTTGTTGAATCTTTCAGAGTCTAATTCGACTGCTTCAACCCTCAAAGTACCTCTTAACCCTTTACCAAAAAACAAAAAAATGAACGAAAAAGAGGATCCGTTAACAGAATTATCTAGTCAAGGATCTAAAAAATCACGATCTAAGGTAAAGAAGGTAACGGATAAAGAGGAGGGGGGAACAAGTGATCTTGATATGCTACCCAACTCATTTGTTGAGGCTCCACACCGAGTTCAATCTGCCCTCTCCAATTAGTATCCAATGTTGAAAATTAAAAAAACTGCGAAAGTAATTTTGGGTAAAGCCAATGGACAAAGGGAAAACAAACCAGCCATTTGTCCTAATAATCCAATTGAAACTCAACCTACAAACCTGGAGGGAGCGTGCTCAAGCAGTCTGAAGATAAAACCTCAAATCAAGATGATAAAATCAGCGATCAACTAACTACTTGTGAAACAACAAACTCAGAGCGAAAAAAAACTAGCCCTAATTTACCACCTTTGGTTCCACAACGCTCACAAGCCAATGAGTGCCCTAAATTGACCAATCTCAAATCCACAATGGATAATCAGGAATCACTAACCAACCATAATTACAATGTTCTCAAATCTGCTATAATTATGGGTTGGGAAAGCGATGAAGCTCGCTTCGGTAAGGCTCGCTTGAACCGCACCTTCATGATGACTGTCATTCAGGACATTCCCGTTTTGCGAATTGTTAGATCTAACGACATAGACTGGGTGAAATTGGCTGCTATCAATAACAACAGAATGATTTGTAAATGTATGTCTCCTTTCATCATGAAGATGCTATGGGATCACTCTGATGACTGGGCATCTATTGGCTTAACTGTATCATTTTTTTCATCATTTGCGGATGCAAAAAGCTACTTAGAAACTACTCCTCTGCTAGCTGAAAGCATTACAGATAGTGCGAACCAGGGTACCTCTGCAAGTATTGACGCCAACACAATGAAACAGTTTATGTCATTCATGTCTGCTCTAAAGGAGATGTCATGGAGGGAGCCTATTAACGCTTTGCAACCAAACCAACAAAAGGCGATGAAAGCCTCTTAGCCTATTCCGACTCCACATTATCTCGTGGAACTCTTGTGGTATAAATAACTTTAAAAAATGGTATTGCCTAAATCAGTTTAATCGACCTGACTTTATCTTTATTCAAGAAACCATGAATCAATCCTCCTTTTCGATAGAGGGATACTCTGCATTTATTCAGGTTGCAAGGTGCGGTACCGAGGGTCGCCCTTCAGGCGGCTTGGCCATACTTGTCAACTCTGCCTTTCAGTGCTCCACTGAGAGGATTAGTAACTCTGACTCCATACTCGCTATCATTATAAAAGATGATTTGGATCCCTCCATGATACTCCTGTTGGTCTGTATTTATTGGAACAAAGTGTCCACTCCTATTGAGACCATCATTGAAGAAATGAACGATGTACTAGAAAAGGGCCTGATTTTACATCCTTCGGCAAGAATTATCATAGGTGGTGATTTCAATTGTTATTGCTATGAAACAGGTGTTCACAATAATGCAATTAGGGATATGCACTCATTAACTTCCAAAAAGTTTGGGACTATATGGAATTCCTTCTTCCTTGAATGGGATATACAAACCCCTTACTTTGCTTTGGACGACTTCACATATACATGGACTAGAGCAAATTGTAAATCCTTTATTGATTACTTTTTCATTTCCTCGAGTTTATACTCGACTATTGATGTTCTCAAAATCATAAATCCATTCTTAGGAGATCATATGATTATCTCTATGCAGATGAATATCCCTTTGGCTCGATTCGATGATAATTCTTTTCTATCCTTGGTAGAATCTGACCGGCATCGCCTTACAGTGAGATGGAATCCTAAAGTGTTTTATTCAGAACTTGGAATGTGATTCTAATATTCTCTTGTCTCCATTACCATCTAGCTCTTCGCTTGTCCTCTTGGACAATCTTAACTACACTAGAATCCAACTCCATCTGGATGCTATGCTCCAATCAAGGAATAAGCATGAAAAAGCTATACATGTTCATGCGCACAAATATAATAATCAAGTTGCTTCTTTAAAAACACAAAAAAATCAAGAAATTCGCCAAATCAATAGAACACTCTTCTCCTACTTGACTCGCGAAAAATTGATCAAAGCAGTGCGACAAAGATATCGTAACAAACTTAAATGGTTAAAAAGAAATCTTCTCAATGCAGATAATCAAAAATTATTCTACCACCTACTCAAGCACGATTCTAGGAAAATCTGGAATACTCTTTGTTCTATTACTTTTGAACCTACAACTATTACTGATTCTGTGATCTCTGCTGAAAATTGGGTATCTTATGTAAAACTCAAATATACTATGCCCGAGCGCTTCCACTCACTAAAGGGTAGTGAGCCACGTTTGGACCTAGATTCTCCATCACTTTGGTCCATAGAAGACATCATTGATGCCATTAGTAGATTAAAGCCCTCTAAAGCGCCTGGCCCCGATGGCATTCCATCATGTGTGTACAAATCGAATCCAGAGTTTTGGGCCCACATTCTTAAAATCAAATTTGATTTGATTTTACAAACGGGTAAAACTCCCTTATCGTGGTGGTCTTCTGCGCTAGTTATCCCGATTTATAAAAAGGGTTCTCCGGATTGTCCCTCTAATTATGGCCCCATTGCTCTTACAGATTCTTCATCCAAAATATTTTCCATTCTTCTTCTTCACCAATTACAGACTCATATGAATGATAAAGATATGCTGTCTATTTATCAGGTAGGATTTAGAAAATTCATTGGTTGTCAGTTAAATGCTACCATAGTCTCTCATCTTCAAGCCCATTCTTCAGTCTGTCATTCAGGGCCAATTTATATGGCTAGCTTAGATCTGACCGCAGCCTTTGATTGCGTTATTCGTGAAATCTTGTGGAAAAAAATGATCCCTCTTGGCATTCCAACTAAATTGGTTGCCTTGATTGCCTTACTCCATAAAAACACAAATTATCGTATTAGACTCACTAAGGAAGGAGCCCTGACTGATCCCATTACGACCGAAACCGGGGTGAAACAGGGCTGCAACATGGCAGCGGTGCTGTTCAATTTGTACTTGTTAGGTTTGGAAGTTAAATGGAGTGCTGGGGAATGTTATTCAGTGCAGTTTGGCTCACTAATTTTGGATTGGCTAGGATTTGCTGATGATTTGTTTTTTTTTGACAGAACCCCTTTTGGTCTTCAACGTAAGCTGGATTTATTTTCTGAATTTGCTTTTAATCATAATCTTACTCCCAATCCTACGAAAACTTTTATTTTGATTTATTCTAATAGAAAATTAGATTGTCATCGCTACTCATGGAATATGAATGACATTAAAATCGAATACTCTCCGATGCTTCGCTACTTGGGATATCCGCTGACTAATCAATATTCAATTACTATGTGGAAAAACTACCTCAATCAAAAGATCAGGGGTTTGACATCTCAAATGAAAATTATCCATCAGAAATACTGTATGCTCTCTTTACTACCCTTAATTCAATTTTATTTGCAGAAGGTGGAACCCATTATCCTATATTCCCTGGACATCTGTACATATGATTTAGATGTTTTTTTAAACATCCTACAGGGGAAATTATGGAAAACGGTTCTGGGGTTAGCACTTTCGATTTCCAACGTTATGATTTGCCACGAATTAAACCTACTACAACTGTCAGTAAAACACACATGGCAAAGTATAACTAATCTAATCAAGATTTATAATCCATCGAAAAACACGCTCTATGTCAAATTGAAACAATTACTGAGTGAATCACACATTAAATCGCTCAACACCTACTCGCTTAAACTAACCAAAATTCTATTGCTCATTAATGAAACTCCATCATCTATGAGCATGTGGTTACAAGCCAAAAACTTAAATTTCAAAGATTCTTCTGGTGTATAATGCTGGATGAAATGGGCAAATATACCTCCTTTAAAGAATACAATGGAGTTCGGGGCAGATGGGGATTTCGACTAAAATATCTCTTACAGTTCCCTTCTGCTTGCTCAAGGAAAATCTACATGCGATTTCGTCTCAACCAATTTCACACACGTAAATGTTCTAAACACTGGACTGGTTATCCAAATAGTATCATTGACACTAGTTGCCGCTTCTGTAAAAATTGCACAGTGCCAGAAACCTTGAAACATCTAGTGATTAACTGCCCATTCTTTGAAGGCCTTCGAATCCAACTCTTCGAGCACCTTTACTCGAACTCTGTGACCGTGAAAGAACTCTTATGGAAGCGCTGTATGGAAGGTTTCAGTCAGAATCTCTCACTCCGTCTGACTAATTTGTTGGCAATTATAGAGGCTAAGTTGGCAGAAGATCTGTTGGCCGAACAAAATTGAGCAAATCCCTGCATTTAGACCTTGTGTTTGGGCGGGAATGAGTATTCAATGTAATATATATTAATTGCTATACTATGAGTTCATGATATGTATATTATGTACCGAATTATAAACTTGTACTGCGAATGTCATATGGATGACGTCCTTTGCTATCTTTTGACTGTGTTTATGTTTTTGTCTAATTCAAATGTACTTAATTCGTACATGTTTTAGTGACTAAATGGAAATTTGGTATTCTCATCATTTGCCAACTCAATATGATGCTCTAATGTTTCCATTACTACTTATATTTCTTTAGGGAATGTATTTTTCTTTCTAAATGTTATTGTAAATGTTATTTCTTAATTACTGTTTATTGCAAATCTTTTAACGTTTAATTGTACTGTTTTGTAAAGGTTTTTACTTTAATAAACCAAATACAAAAAAATAAAAAATAAAAAAATAAGACGAGAAATAGAGCCCATACAAGGAATCATGTGATCAGGTACGAGAAGCCTGAAGTTAAAGGAACAGCAATTAGATGGGAAGTGAACCCAAAGTTAAATGTCCAAGGAAAAACTCCAGAAGAGGCAAAAAATTGGAAGAACAGTGGCCAAATGCAGATTTGGGGAGCAGTGCTTTCACCAAACGGATGGAAAGAAGGAGTGGTGATCTGCCGAGCATGGATGGTCTATGGAGCCTATAAGGAAGCAATAGAGAATTCACAGAGGTTGTGCAAACCTTTATGGCCGAAACTCACATGATTACTGACATGGGTCGAAGACAGAGGAGGACCCTTCCAGAAAGTGCTGCTGGAAAGCCCGAAATTGTGCTTCAGGGACAATGGCACGAGGAAGATGGGAGGGAATCAGAACTGCGGACGAATCTTTGAAGCTCCAGGAATGACTTACAGAACTGCAGTAATTATGGATCCTTACTGGGCATGTGGATCCAAAGCATACATAAGACTGCCGAAAAACTGAGGTTGCATATGCACAATAGTGAATGTCCACGTTCCTGCACTAGTGATCCCAAAGAGTGACCTGAATATCGTCAGTTTCCCGAAAGCAGATGCTCACCTGAGGAAAAGGAGATCTGTGGAACTGGTATCCCGAATAAAGAGAGAGAATTACTTTTCTTCCAAATCAGAAGAAGCATTTCATGCAATCCCATACGAACACAGGCTGTTTAGTCTCATCTCATCAGTATTCGCAACAATCCTCATGCCAAGATTCCAGGTTGGAGCAAACACTAAATTGTTGCAGATGACCAGATGGGAGTTATTGCAGACCATTAACACTACCATAAAAGGATTCAACACGATTAAAGAGGAACTAAGAGCAATCCGATTGATGACTCTCCAGAACAATATGTACTTGACATGATCACAGCGATGGATGGAGGTGTTTGTGCAAAAATCAGAGAATCATGTTGCACATGTATACCTTTGCATGATGAAGAAAATGGAACCTTAACAGAAGCCATCAGCATGCTGACAAACCTACAGAACCAGATGATCTACGAAACTGACGAGATAGATGATGACAGCTGGTTTGGAACACTATTCTCATGGGTCCCACAATGGATGGCAGATGTATACAAGTTTCTGGGAGCCTTACTGTTGATGATACTATTAGGGTTTTGTATTATCAAGATAATCATCACACAATGCCAGAAAAGTGTGAAGAAATCCATTGGGATGAAGATCATGATCAATGTCAAACCAGGATGGAAGCCCAGAGACCTGACTGATGAAGAAATAAGAAACTTTGTGAAGGCCAGCAAATTTGCGCCAGAAGGAACACAATGTGTGTTTCCCAGAAGACGTAGACATTATGAAGGAAAATGGATCTATTGCAGCCCAAATGGACAATGTCAACTTATGACCTGGAACAAAGATGAACATGTAAGAACAGCAGGAAGCCTGAAAGGAGTGATAAAAATATGAACTCCAAAGAAACACACATTCACACCATCATGTAAAAACCCAGAAGACGAAGAATTGAACCAAGTAAGAGTAATCTAAAGGAGGAAGAAGAAGTGGTTGATAAACCGACCAGAGGGGGGTGTGTAGAGGAGGTCCCAAATAAGGCCTGCACTCCAGCCACCCATTTCGAGATACTGGAAGCAAACTCGCCAAGATACGTGACGTATAAGGAGAAAATGAACCAACAGAGAGCCACAGTGGGGCTCTGTTCAGTACCCACCAGAAGGACTTGCATACCTATTGAAGAGCCAATAACCAGACAACCATGGACTGCAAAGTACCCATTAAGACAACCATACCAGCAGCTGACGCGAAATGAAGACCACTTACAAACTGTCCCTGAAGAGACCCAAAGGGCTCTTATTTGAGGCGAATGGTGACGACACAATGGCCCGGACAGACGGTCAGGTGAAAGAAATGACAACCAAAAAGGAGATAAAACAAAGACGAAATGTTGCAAACCATGATATAATGGACATAGAAGAAGAAACAATGCTGAACTTTAAAGAAACGTAACCATGGAGAGCAGGATGGAAATGTGTAACTGCCCAAATGCTTGTAAATAGGCTTGGAACGCAAGAAGTGAAGGAAACAGTACTGCTTGCAATGCTTAATAGAAGGATAGAACGGCAGGCGCCAACTATATGTCTACCTCAAGAAGCACATTATACAAGTGCGACTCCATTTCACAAAACCAGAATTAAGCCCAGGATGGTAGGGGCCTAACAGGCCAGGATTCATGTACCAGCACAAAGTCGGACGAAAGAGTGGAATCAAAACTCAGCAAGAAGCAGCTCATGGCTAGGAATTTGAGGTCAACCTAAGGAAGGGAGGAGAGCAGCAACTCCGAAGAATTGAAACCTAAGAGCATAGAAGCCTGCCCCGTGAAGGTCAGGATAAGGAGGCCCAGGCAGGTGGCGAGGCCAAACAAAGAATCAAATATGCAAATAGATGGAAAATGAAGCAGCTTTGCAGTGTACTGACACGTGTCCAGCCAAGCGCGAAAAAGTACCAATGTCTGATGTCACCCAAAACCGGAGGATGCCATAACTTTCCCCGATAAGAAGCTCCAGTTTTGAGGCCATCCTCAGCCAAATAATTGACACATGAGCCTGAGGGTAGTGATTGATGAAAGGGAGGCAGGGTGAATCTTGGGCCATCCCGCTCCTGGGCGATCATTCTGCATGCTGCTAATTAAAGTGAAGATTTATGCCAAGGGGAATAACCCACCCAATCACAATGGACCAAATAATCTACGGTCCTATAGCTAGTAGAACCAATGAGACGTCGTACTTTAGTGACGTCTATCACGAGTGATGTAGAGGGATGGGCATAGACGCCCACCCAATAAGAGTTATCCAATCCCCACACTCTGTTACCATATACAGATATAGTACCTATACTTAAGTTACCTTTTCCAAACAATAGAATTGCATGTCAAACTTATGAGTTTTACATGTCAATGATGATGAGAATTTGCTATAAAAGTTACTGTTTTCATGAAGAATTTGGAAGTTGAAGCGAGACAGGCGATCGCAGCTCTGATGATTTCCACTTATTTCCACGTTTTTTGTACTTGTCATTAAATGGACTTCCCTTTGCCAAACCATTGACTTGTCCTTATTGAGTGGTGTTGGAGTAAGAGAATCCTGCACCCCATCCTCCTTGAGGTGCAGCTATCTCGACTTAAGGTGCCGGAGGGCAAACTCTGAATCTCATGGGACTGTTCAGAGGTCGCTCCGCCCTCCAGTACAACAGTCAACATGTACTTGTTTCCTCTAGAGGAGAGAATCACTGGCCCGATAAAATTTAGTTGCAAATCCTACTAAGGCAGTGTCTGGGTTGAAATTGAGCCCACACAAGACACACACAAGATACCCCTTTAGGTAAGTGTCGAGGTCCTGGCCCATGTCTGGTCAATAGGCAACTTCGCGCAAGATTTCTAATGTTGTGTGAAACCCTCTATAAAATGCAGTGGCCACAACATTGGTGTATTTCAACATCAGGATTCGGAATGAGGTAGGAGCCCTCCACTGGTCACAGCCAGATAGGGCTCTTCTTACCAACAAACCATCTTGGATCCAGAACATCTTGGAAAACTTCCTCATCACCCGGATATCCTCTTTACCAGTATAATCCGACTCTCTTAGAGGAAAATTCAATGTGTTGATAGAATTTTCAATGATCAGGTCCTCTTTCTTTGCAGTGATCAAATCTGCATTGGGGATATTGCTACTCCACTGGGCAGTCGAGAGTTCATTATTCACATGAGTTTGCGACCTTGTGACAGCGACAGCTTGGATTGCCCCCAGCAGGTATTCTGTTTCTCTGAAATCCCCCTGCAGGGCTCCGATTTTAGCCATTTGGTGAACCAGGTCATTCCCAGTCTTATCTGGCCCCTCTATTTTGGACTGACCTCTTAACCTCTTTCAATAGATGGTCATCTTATTTGAGGTCACCAGATCGTTAATTGACTGAATCAGTTTGGCATGCTTTAAGAGTTTATTGTTGGCACAAAGCATGCCACGATTCTTCCAGCTAATCAGGTGCTCCACCAACCCATTCCTGACATATTCAGAGTCAGTGATTATGGCCAGTTCTGTGAGTTGGTGGTGCACTGCAGTGAGGATGGCTTGATGAACGGCCATCAACTCTGCAACCTGACTACTTCGGGGTCCTATTTTGTAACCATCAGAGGGTTCTGGGGTATCATTCACCCAGGCATTCCCAATGCCAGCCACTAGTTATTTTTCCTTGTTGTTATCAACATGGTAGGAGCACCCATCCACATAAACTGTGGGTATCCCCGGATAAGTGCCTTCTTCATAGACCTTGTGTGGGGAAGTTGAGTACACCTCCATGTTGTTGTTGGTCATTAGACTTTTGTCCTCAAGACAGTTTTGCTTGAGCACACTCATGCAAGTCTGCTAAGCCTTGTGCTAGGGGACACTTCTTGTTTTGGCCATATATAACATCAACAGGAAAGCCTTGCATGGACAGAATCCAGGAAGTTATTCTGGAATTACTGACATTCCCTGCCTGGATTCTATCACTTTGGAGATATTTCAAGGGTTGGTGAGGAGTCTTGACAATGATGTGCTCCCCCTGGAGGAATGGTTGATCATTTTTCAATGCCCACACCGTTGCTAGGAGTGCCTTCTCACAGTCATTGAATTTTTCCTACACAGAGGACAAAGTCTTGCTCACGTACGAGATTACTTTGTTGACCTTGCCATGCTTTTGATACAACACCACTGTTAGGTAAGTATCAGAGAACCCTGTTTCCAAGAAGAACTCCTGGTTCTTTATGGGGTAAGCCAAACAAGGAGCCTGGGAAAGGCTACATTTCAGTTTTTTCACTGCCTTGGCTTGTTCCAGACCCCACTCCCACTTAAATGGACCAATGGTCGAGGGGCCCTTGCATAGTCTTCAATGCACTTCCAACTATAATTAGAGAGTCCAAGAAGGCTTCTTAAGACCCTCAGGTGTGATCTTGTTCCCTAAGAAGTTCATTCATGTCTTACAGCACTGTGACTTCTGAAAGGACAGTTTTGCTCCAGATTTCTGCATCTGTCTTACAACATAGTGAATTTCTGCTATATGTTCCTCCATAGTTGAGCTCTCAAACAGTACATTATCCAAATAGGCCAGGTTTCCCCTTTTTCTCAAGTCGGGCATGGCCTTGTGTAGAAAGATGTTGAACTCATTGCCAGAGTTTATATATCTATAGGGGGTTCGTGTTCACATATACTGCTGCCCCCGAAGGTAAAGGCAAGCTTGTACTGGTCTTCCCTACTCATGGGTACTGTCCAGTAGAAATTTGTCAGGTCAATGGCATTGTACACCTTTGACCCTTGGATCTGGGCCAGCCCTTGATCGATGTAGGGAAGTGGCCATCTTGACATGTGAACCTGTTTGTTCAACTCCCTCAGGCCTGCTCATAGTCTCGATTGGCCATTGGGTTTGAGTATACCCAGTACCGGGTTGTTGAAGGTGCTGTGGATCAGACGAATGTCTGAAGTTCTTTATAATCTCTTTGAGTGACTGAATGGACGGGAGAGTTAAACGGTATTGTTTCACAAATACTGGAGCCATCTCAGGGTCCATGGGAATGGTGGTTGAATGAATGGATGTGCATCCACAGTCATATGAGTCCACTGAAAAGATATCTTGGAATTCCAGGAAGACCTGTTTCAGCTTTTGTCTTTGTTCCTCGGTCGCACAGGCATGAGCAAGATTGATACTTTCTTCGACCATGCGCTTGAAACCTGGAAAGACCCCAGGCTTGGCAAGTTCAGTAGTATCCTCCAGTTGGGTGGGAGATCTCTTTTTACAGTGTTGACCTGGCCAGTAGGTTCCAGGAATTCAAGGTAGTGGTCCTTGACTCTCAACAATACCTCCTCTGATGTCACAGGTTACCTCTTACACTCCATAGTGGCAGGAAGAGTACACCATGAAATTCCCCCAATGCCTAGTAAAAGTATTTTCTGGAGGAATACCATCGCTGATGTCAAAACAGTCATTTGGGTTTGGTCCCATGATTTCATTACCTAAATCAATAGAATAATGTTGGGTATCAACTGCCATTCCAATAAAGGTGTCTGCACCCAAAGTGATACTTTGAGGGTCGCTGTTATCCACCAATATTTGAATAGTGTCATATTCTGGGTCTGCTAGAGGTGTCGGATTTAAATACAAACCTTCTTGGAGATGGGAATTTAAATGTATATAGGCGTCCTGATGTTTGAGGTTCGGTCCTCGCTTAATTTTGAAGGGAACTGTGATTTGTCACACCTGTCCTGGGATTGTAGCCTCTTCTGACACCTAAACTTCAACCACATACCTCAGCAATTCAGCGGACCAGAATGTTCCTTCATGCTAGTCAAAGCCCATGGGGTTACCCCCCAGTCGTGACCTTGCTTTGTCATTAATTAGGTTCAAATGGAATGCAAATTGGTTGAGAATATCACTGCCCAAATAAAAGGTGGAAGGGGTATCTCTCATGACCCAACACTTATGCTCTTTGATTTTGTTACCAATGGACATTTTAGCATAAACCTGCTAGGCAGAAGCTGTTTTGAATGTGGGGTTTCCAAACCTACTTCCCATTTGTCAATCAATTTAAAGGTCTGAATGGGCTGATCTTTTTGGAGTTTCCTGAATAACTCTTTGCTGAAGAAGCTCCTTCCATTATTCAGGACTACTCTAGTGAGCACCGGCTCCTACCACTCATTTAACTGAATGGGGAAAAACAATTGTATGCCCTTTTCCTGAATGTCTATCAGATTTTTGAGCCGTTTCTTTCTTGTCAGGTTTCATGGGACTCAAGGTTTCTTCTGATTTTGGACTGGTGTAAATTGTTAGGCTTTTGTCTTCCAGTGTGGATTGCCACTTAAAACTGGGAGAAAGATTGATTTTAAAGAATGGAGAAGGGTTCCCATCACCATTCTGTTCTCCCACAGAGTTCACAGTGATGTCTGGGACTTTTATTATTCTTGAAATGGAATTCTACTCTCTCAGAAAGTGAATCAATTAAATGACAGGTACCATTAAAGCTTACATAATGGGTACTCATTTTTAATTTTATAGTCCGGTTAGTCTGGGTCCAGAGGACCTTGTTTACACAGTCGATCAGAGGTGATAACCTCCTCAGGAGATCGTTCCCCAGTAAACAAGGTGTGCCCTCTGGAGTCATGATGGTCACTGGATGTTTTAAACAGTGATGCCCAATTTTGATTTCCAGAGCTGGAGTCCCTTGGATGGAAATGTCATTCCCATCAACATTTTGGAGTTGTCCTGGAAGTGGTGTGAGGTGAATTTGGTGACCCTCGCCCTGTCCTGAGTTTAGATGGTCAAAGGCTTTTTGGACAGGAGGGTTGCTTGAGATCCAGTGACCCACAGAACTGATAATACACACTGGCCCTGCACCTTGACCGGTGTGTAAAATCTGCCTTCTTTCTCCTTCAGGGTGCATATTGAACTCTGACACAGTCTGATCTTGGGCAATTGTCTATGCTGGAGATCAGCAATTTGTAAAGAAAATTTTACAACAGCAATGGGTGGATTTGGGGATTCCTCTTTCCACCTGATTCTTTGCTGTCCTCCTTTTCTTAGAGGCAGTTCTAAGAACCTGTTTGGAGGAGGACCCCTCCATTTCTACCTTGTCTGGCTTATATTTGGGGGTTTGAATAGTTTCTTGTTTTGGGTCAGTCTCCATACTTACCCTGTTCCACTCAGTGTCTATTGGGACCTATTTGTTTTTTGGGGGGACCCCCTGATCCTGAAAGAGAAGATCTGCTTACATGAGTCCTCCAGGGACTCTTCTCTTTCAAAGGAGATGATATTAAGCTCTTCCACAAAGATGGTTCTTCTTTGGCTTCTCCTACTTACCCTTTTCTCCTTGGGTTCTAACATTTCAAGGGTAGACAAGTCACTTGCATGCTAAGAGGTTTTAGGAGTTCTGTCTGGGTGAGAAAGGAAGCTTCCTATAGGGCTTGGGATCTCCCCTCCACCTGTGCCCCCTCTTCAGGAACCTGTGGTTTTCCGGAAATTTCCTCCTGTCATTCCCCACCCTGGGCCATCCTCCTTGGGTGCTGGGACAATCTAGAAGCAGGGTTAGGTTGAGGGTTGAACTATCCCTTCTGACCTACAGACATGAATGGCATTTCCAGCTCTCCTTGTTATCCATATATATGACAATGCATGTGAAGTCCAAAGAACACCTGAATCTGTCCTTGTTGGTAACTTGATTTTTTTGATTGCTTGCTAAACATGATGTTGTCCCTCTAAATTGCGTCATTCCGCATCTCTCTGAAGGAATATATGTTGGAAGCAAGAGGGATATTTTGTAAACAAATTATTTGTGCTATGTTGATTAATATTGAATTAAAGTATATATATATATTACAAGGCCTGCGGTAGCGGCTCTCTAGTTGTGGTTAAGTTGCTCAACTCAGAAGAAGAGAGGTTTTTGGGATGCTTATTACTTTGCCCCCCCATGCACGAATTCTTCCCAGGACATGCCTCTGATTGGTCCACAGGGCGGCGTGATGTCTGCAGACCCCTGACACGCCTGCTGATTGGTTGGTGAAATGCGTGAAGTGCGTCATATTTTTCCGAAATGCCCGCCATATTCTATCTGCGGATAGCTACAGCTGTCCGTGGACAGCGTCGTGGGGAACAAGGCTGAGAAACACATTTTGGGTCATTTGGTGTTGGAAAGAGGGGCTGGGAAGGGTGGGGGAGTGAAAAAAAGATGATATGGGGCTATTTGTTTAGGTGTAAGAAGAGTTTACGGGGCGTGGCAGTCTGTGGACAGCGCAGTAGTCCGCAGAGAGAGTCTTGGGCGGGCAGCTTTAGGTTATTATTAAAATTTGTGGTTATTTGGCGACTGAAAGAGGGTTTGATAGGACAGCTTGGGTTATGTGGTGAATGATAGAGGGCTTGGGTGGACAGCTTGAGAAACACATTTGGGGTTATTTGGTGACTGCAAGAGGGCTTCGTCATGGTAGGGGAGGGAAATATAGATGATATGGGCATATTTGCATGGGGGAAGAATAGGCCATGCACCCGACAATCTAGGCACTTGCCACAACCACCACAGCATAATACAGCCATACACCCGGGAATCTGGCCACTGGCCACAAACATTGGAATAATAAGTCTTGGGCGGGCAGTTTGAGAAACACATTTGGGGTTATTTGGTGACTACAAGAGGGCTTGGTTAGGGTAGGGGAGTCAAATCTAGAATATATGGGGATATTGGCATAGGTGAAAAATAGGGTTGGTGGTCCATTTTGATGTCTGCAGATGTCATTTGAATTGGGAAGTTCAGGGCAAGTTGTGATGTGGCGGTTGTGGACAAAGGCCACATTCTTGGGTGCATGGCCGTATTATGCTGTGGTGGTTGTGGCCAGTGCCTAGATTCTTGGGTGCATGGCTGTAGGCCGCCACAACCACCACAGCATACTACGCCCATGCACCCAATAATCTGGCCAATGGCCACAACCATTGTAATAATATGGGATCTACGTGAAATTTCCGAGACGGAATAACCCCTGAGGGAAATGTTCACGTGGGAAATGTACGCACTACAAAATGTTCGTACATTTCCCATGTGAACATCCATTTCAAAACCCTACAAACTTACACCCCCACCCACTCCCACAACACACCCTCACCCCCAACATGCCCCCACCCACAACCTACTTACCTTTTAAGCCGTCCTGCGGTGCTAGTTCCCTTTCACTTCTGTGATCGGGCCCAGCGCTGCAGAGTCCCTTTCTTTTTTTTTTTTCAAGCAGCTTGAGGGGTTTCCCCCCCGCAACCTCTGCTCACTATACTGTGTAGTATAGGTAGTATAGTGAGCAGGGTGTTGTGGGAGAGACCCCCTCAGCCCCTGTTTTTTTTCTTTTGTTGGGTGTGCTGCAGGGGTGTCCCCCGCACACCCCGCTCACTATACTGTATACAATAGTGAGCGGGGTGTTGCGGGGGACACCCCTTATCCCCTTACAGCCTTTAAAAAAAAATTCATACCGGCCCACCAAAACACCTAAACACATACCACGATAAGTTCGAACTTTAAGAACTTTTCATGGTGTGTGTTTTAGGTCTTTTGGTGGGGTCGTTAATTTTTTTTCGGACGTTTTGTCCTGTTCCATAATATGTGTACAGAAATGGAAGCTGGCCATTGGAAACAACCATTATAATAATATGTGTATAGTAATTAAACATAGTGTGGCGACAGTGTATTGTATTTGTAACATGATGACACAATACAATTGAAGTGCAAATGGCACTTTTGATTGCTGTACCATTGGGTGTACAGGTTGACTTTGTTGTTTATGGTAATGCAGGAGAAATCTTTGCTTCTTTTTCTAAGAATAAAACGTAGCACAATATGTTTGGTAGGATAATTCACAATGTTGCATTGCATAAAATCTCACATATTCATGTACTTTTTAGACCCCATAATCAGTACATTCTAAATACTATGTTTGAAACAACATTACTGTGCGTTTTGCACAGTTGCTGTTTTTGTTTGCATAATCATTGGGTCATTGGGAAAAAAAAATCATACAGGATTTTTAAAAAAACCTCTACATTTATTTGACGTTACGTGTCACAGTATGTTTGTTTGAAGTCTGCATTACTTAAATGAATGTTTTAGGTGCTCATATACGTGTATTTGTTGTTACAAGCAGTATTGCAGTAGGAAGAATCGTAATGCTGTATTTGCAATGAAGTGAAATGAAGGGTATTGTGTATTCTAACTGTTTTGCTATTCAAAAGTAGCATTCCAACAGTATGGGTGCAATAAGATACCAGTTGGCTTATTCTAACTGTTGATAGTTTTAAAGTTTTGAAGGGTACGTTTTGCAGCAGTTTCATTGCTATTGGTGTATTTGAACTATTTTGCTATTTAAAAGTAGTTATAGGAGATTCCGAGATGGCCGCCGGGACGGTGAGACGTGCTTAGGTCTCTCTCCACCTGGGCCGCAGCAAGAACCTTAATAAAGAAGACAAAATAGCGTAATTTCACGCTCCAAAACTCACCCGCTTCTTGAGCCCGACGCCCGTTACGCCCGTCAAGCGAGTACAGACCCAACATCTGCTGTGTGCGGGATAACCAGAGGATCAGGGAAGAGGAGACTCAGCCGCCCCTCCCCCTTCGGAGTACATCGCGTGTGCTCGCGGAGGGAAAGGAACCCGCGGAGCACGCCGGAGACCGCGACGCCCCCCACGGCCAGCGGAGCTCCGGGGCCCTCACACAGCAAAGCATCTACCCCCCAGTGCTAGGGGGCAACAACCAGAAGGATCACCTGGGAGGACACATAAGGCACCGCCACTGACCCCCCCACACCCCCGCCCCTCCCTTCATAGTGGAGAAGCGACCCCAGGGAAGACATGTCTAAAACAAAGGGGAGGGGGGCAACGCAAACTCGAACCTACAATCGTCTAAGCAGGACGCAAACTTGGTCCAAATGTGGTCGGCAGAACCCCAGGTTCATATTAGAGGAAGGGCACAGGAAGACCCCCCAGGAGATCGCAACCACCCCAACTCATCACAATCCCCTCCTTCAAGAGATGATATGCACTCATGGTTTGTCGAGTTAAAGGAGAAGTTTATGACCACGGTCCAAGACCAATTTAACACAATGAGAAATTAAATGAAACAGGCGGTCCAAGAAGTAAGGCTGGATGTGGCCAAATTAGAAGAGAGGACAGATACGATAGAGAGAACCAAAACCTAGAAGATGAAACGCAGCAATACAGCGAGACCCAGGAACACTTGGTGCGGTTGACCCACAACCTAGAGATCCAATGCGAAGACCTAGAAAATCGGTCCCGTAGATCAAATATTCGAATTAAGAAAATGGCGGAGTCAGTACTTGATAAGGACCTCAAAAATGCGGTCCAGGAAGTATTCAGGGACATTCAGGAGGAACAAGAAACAGCTGCCATTCGGATCGACAGGGTTCACAGAGTGGGCCCGAAAAGAACCGGGGCGCCAGGGGAAAGACCAAGAGATGTTCTAGCAGCCCTTTCCTAATACCCACAAAAGGAACATATCTTAAAGAGGGCCAGACAGTTGGACCACATTAGGATGAATGGGGTGGATATCCAACTCTACCAAGACTAGGCCGCAGTGACATTACAGAAAAGAAGAGATATGGCACAGTTAATCAAGGACTAGTGGCGAGGGAAATTCGATACAAGTGGACATTCCCGTTCGGCCTCCTGTTCTCCTGGGAAGGCAAACAAAGAAGAGTAACCACTTGCGAGGAGGGCCTTCACATAATGGACATACATACAGAAAGGGCGGAAGGACAGGCCAACAAATCAAATGAAGGATATCATAAAAGACTGAGAGGTTGGGAGAACGTATGACAAAAGAAGAAGCAAAACGGGTAGAGATACGCACATACAAGAATACACGCGGATTCTACAAATCGGCAGCCCGGCGAGGAGACCAGGGATTAGACACTCAGAATAGACTGAGGGAATGCGGGGTTTAGGAACCCCCGCGATGGTTACACCGAGTTCATTGAGGGCCGGGAGCGATAGGCTCAACACCCTAGCAACCCTAGGTACCCGGGCCCTCCTCGGGATGTTATTTGTTACAAGGTTTGAAGTGGTGGAGGAAGTTAGGGGGAAAGGGGGGGAGGGGGGTGGGGAAGCTCCGGAAGAAGAAAGGAGCTTATATCTCTGGGAATCAGAATAATCCACTACAAGTCACTTCAAGATGGGGAAACTTAGAATCGTAACATATAAAATAAGGGGCCTGAACTCCCCGGTGAAGAGGAAGAAGGTGGAGACTATGCTGAGGAGGGAAAAGGCGAACATTCTCCTACTCCAAGAAACTCATATAAAAGCTCAGGACAAACAGAAGATACACCTCAGGGGATATAAGATATGGGTGCAATCAAATGTCACAGATAAAAGGGCAGGGGTGCTGATAGCAATAAAAGAGGGATTGGAAGTAACCCTGATAGACAGGCTAACGGATAGGGAGGGCAGCCTCGCATTTATTAACATCAAACTTGAGGGTAGCCGCCTAACTCTAGCTACAATTTATGCACCCAACACAGGGCAAGATGGCTTCCTTCGAGACGCATTGGAGAAGCTAGAGGGCTTTGCAAGGGGGGAAGTGATTTTAGGGGGAGACCTAAACATTGCTTGGCATCCTCAAATAGATAGGAGCACGGGGGGTCCCATAAGCCAGGGTGCACCCTCCAAACACCTCAAGCATAAAATGGCCCAGTTGGCACTTTGTGATGTGTGGAGGGAACTAAAAGGTCAACAGAGGGGATACACCTACTTCTCGCATGTATATAACTCAATGTCAAGAATAGACTACTTTTGGGTATCGGTGGGCCTCATGGGCAAAGTTCAAGGAATTAGAAGCAGGCGCAATTTCATTGTCAGATCATGCCCCGCTGTGGCTGGATTTGACGACGCCAGGGGAGGGGGGTGTGCTATGGCGCTGGAAGCTCCCTCAGGATATAATTATAGACCCGATAATGGGAGAAGTGATAAGGGGGAAAATTACAGAATATTTCGCACAAAATGACACTGAAGATGTCTCATTGGGCACCATCTGGGAGGCTTTCAAAGCGGTAATCCGTGGGAATCTCATAGCACTGAAGGCCACCAGAGAAACCCAGAGACGCTCCTGGGAAAAAGAACTCGAAAAGAAAATAATGGACACACAAGAAAAGCTATTATCCCACCCCTCCAGAATCCTCAAGAAGACCCTTAGACATGTCCAAGGGCAATTGGAAATGCTGCGCACCAAAGAAGCAGAGAAATCTCTCCAATACCTGAAACAACGCCTCTACATAAAAGCCAACAAGGCGGACAGATATCTAGCGAGACAGCTTCGAGAAAAACAAAAAGCAACAACCATCACGAGCATTCGAGACGCACAAGGGGGATCCCTAACACGAACCCAGGACATTGGGAAGGCCTTTCGGGAATTCTATCAAAACTATATGCAACAGATCACCCAAACGAAGATGACCAAGACACATACCTACAATCTCTCCCCATCCCTAAAATCCCAGAAGAAGATAGGATAGCATTAGAGAACCCGATAAGCGAAGAAGAAGTAAAGAAGGCAATAGCTGAACTCCCAAACAACAAAGCATCCGGCCCAGACGGCTTCACCGCCCCATTCTACAAAAAATATGCAGACCTACTCATCCCAACCTTGACGAGACTCTTAAACTCCTTCAAAGAAAGCGGAAATGTGACCCAATCAATGAATGAAGCAAAAGTGTTGGTTTTCCATAAAACAGCGAAAGACCCATCGCTCCCCAGATCCTACCGCCCAATAGCTTTGATTAACTTGGATGCCAAAATATATATTAAAATTCTGGCAAATAGACTGTCCCCACTACTGCCCATTTTAATAAACACTGACCAGTCTGGTTTTATCCCAGGGAGACAAACATACGATAACTTGAGAAGAATATTACATCTAGTGGAAAAAACAGGGGTCACACACTCCCCGGCAGCCCTCCTCTCATTAAATGCCGAAAAGGCTTTTGACAGGGTAGAATGGTCAATACTCTTCAAAACACTAAAGTGCATGGGATTTGGGGACAGTATATAAAAATGATAAAAGCTAATTACAATTCCCCAACAATCAGAATAGCCATTAATGGTGAGGTTACCGACCCAGTGAAAATTACAAGGGATACCAAGCAGGGATGCCCGCTCTCCCCCCTTCTCTATGCCATTTTTCTAGAACCACTCCTAATCAGAATTCGGGAGACAGCCAGCATTATGGGGATAGTTATGGCGGGTTTACAACATAAAGTAATAGCGTACGCAGACGATATGCTACAGGCCCTAGCAAACTCGGGGAGGACACTAACCACAGCAATTAGAGAATTGGAGACATTCGGGCGATTTCGGGCCTCAAAATAAATAGGAAAAAATCAGAGATTCTACTCTTGGCAGGTGAAAGAACGGAAAGTGAAAGAATAGCAGCAACACTAGACCTAAAAATAGCAGAAAAAGGAATTAGATACCTGGGCATAACCCTGACTCAGGAGATAGATGCACTATACACGAGGAACTTTCCCCCAATCCTGGAGCGGGTCAAGAGGGATCTAGAACAATGGAATCCCCTAATGGTCTCATGGTGGGGCAGAATCCAGGCAGTGAAAATGAACATCCTCCCCAGAATGCTATACTTCTTTCAGGCACTGCCAATTAAAGTTCCCAAGTCCTATATTTGGAACAAAAAACCCCCTAGGATTGCTAGAGCGACCCTCATGGCTCCGACAAAGGCAGGGGGAATGTCCCTCCCACATTTCCGCAAATACTACCAGGCCGCTCAATTGTGGGTCCTGCGGGAATGGCTGGGAGATGACCAACAAACAGTTTGGGTGACACAAGATCGGGCGCTAGCCAGATCCCCCTTGGAGGAAACACTATGGAAATCGAAACTGCACAGGCATCCTAATCTCCGCATCAGTGAAATCATGAAAACCACCCTCGAAGCCTGGGATGAACAAACACAGAGGGGCGCCATGACCATGGTGCTAGGCCCATTCACGCCTATCTGCCGGCACCCCCAATTCCCTCCGGGAATGGAACAAGGATCCTATGAGAAATGGGAAGCAGCTGGGTGCAAAAAAATAGGGGAAATGTTTCAAGATGAAGAAATAATGACATTTAACGAGTGCAAAACACTACTAAATCTAAAAGAATACGACAGGTACAAACATGAACAGCTCAGGCATTGGCTTGTGACTCCAGACGTCAAAGCGGCGGCCACAAGGGCCCTCACCCCATTTGAAAAATATCTAATCTCCAACTCGGGGTCAAGAAAGCTAGTATCCTCGTTATATAGCTTCATCAACACCCAAGAAGAAGAAGTCAAATGGGCCTACATAGTCAAATGGACGAGGACACTGGGGGAGGATATCCATAAACAGCAATGGGCGGACCTCTGGAACACCATTCCAAAAATGACCCGATCAGTCCAAAAAATAGAAATGTGGCTAAAAATTATCACCCAATGGCACTTTACGCCGGAGAGGCTACACTCCATGTACCCTCGATCAACAAACACATGCTGGAGAGGATGCAAAGAGGTGGGCACATGGAAGCACATCTGGTGGGACTGCCGGGGGATCAAAGGCTTCTGGTCAGAAGTAAAGTCAGAAATGACGAAGATCTTCCCAGACGTGGATCTACTAGGCGAAAAGGTTTGGATTTGCGGAATGAAAGATCAGACGGCCAAGAAATTCAAAAAAGCACAATGGAGAAGCTTCATGGGCCTACTCATTACTGCATGGGCAGCCATAGCTCAAAACTGGAAGAAACAAGAACCACCACTGCTATATGCTGGGTTACAAAAGGTATGGTAGCAACTGACCATGGGAAAGCTCACACACACCATAAAGGGATCAAAAGAGGCTTTCACAAAAGAATGGGGAGAGGTTTTGGACTACTTGCAATCATGCTACATGGAGCAATGGTGTCCGCACAATATTAGAATTTCGGATAACTTCAGTTCATAGACATTCCCAGGGAAAAAACAGAGACACCCAGAAGAGCTTCCGGGGACGGAGGGGGGAGGGCAAGGGGGGTAGGGGAATGTTATTAGTTTTTTTTTTTCTGTAATGAAAATAATAAAAATATATTTAAAAAAAAAGTAGTTAGATACTAGTTGGTGCATTCTAACTGATTATAGTTCTACAGGTTAGTGATTTCACTTTGTAGATTCGATTCTAATAATCAGTACATTCTAAGTACTATTTTTCAAACAATATTACTGTGTATTGTGCACAGTTGTTGTTTCTGTTTGCATAATCATTGGGTCATTGGAAAAAATCAATACAACATTGCCAAAAACATACTGGCCCTCATTACAACTCAGGCGGTAAGGGGATTACGGCGCCGTAAACAGCGCCGACCCTTACCGCCTGAGTACGACGTCCCTTAGCACCATGGCGGACTTAACACCTGCTTTTAGCAGGTGTTAAAATCCATGGCGCTAAGGGACCATGGAGTTAATTACGCCACCGTAATTTACGGTGGCGTAATTAACGCCTTCCCCACTCCCATTATGCCCTATGGGGCAAAAATGGGAATGGGGAAGGGTAAATGGGGATTGGGGACTTACCGCCCCGCCAAGGTCGGAATGGGGCGGTAAGTCCGCCAACCACCATGGCGTAAACATAGTTTACGCCATGGTGGTAAAGTCACAGCCCAGGCGGTAACTTACCGCCTGGGTCGTAATGAGGGCCACTGTATTTATATCTGTTGGGGTACTGAAACTGTTTTCCATTTCAAAAACAGCGCTGAAGTACGATGGATGTAGTTAGATACCAGTTGGCATTTTCTAACTGTTGATAGTTTTACAGTTCTGAAGGGTATTTTCTGAAACAGTTAGATACCTGTTGGTGTATTATAACTATTTGATATTCATAAGTAACATTGTACTATTATGGATGCAGTTAGATACCAGTTGGCATATTCGTTTTTTAAATTTCTTTTTATTGTTGCATATATAGTTTACAAGAAACCTTACACAACATAAATTCATTAAACAACATTAGAAAAACATCACTTTCCATAAAGAGAACAAGAAAATAAATATTTCCATAAAAGTATTTAAAAAAATACCTAAATCACATATTGAATCACATGTAGTCACAATTCACCCTTCTAAGAAAAAAAAGAAATTAATTGGACAAAAAACATTCCCTTCTGTACAGTCTATTCAGTAGAATCGAATCGGATTAAAGTACCCAATTCTAAGTGTTTCTTATCCAATTCAGAACTGAGAAAGGTAAAAAAGAGATTCAGAGCTAGGACCAAAGAAATGCTAGTGCTCCACATGCAATGACACCAGAACAAGTTCCTCGACACTTCTGAGATGTCAGTGATCTGGTCCCTGAATGACTTGGCACGTTCCTTATCAAAAAATGAGCAAACGACAACCAAATGCATCAGGATTTCTCGAGAATCGATTACTCCACAGAACCTGCATTTGCTCTCAGATGCATGCAAAACAACCAAAATATTCGGCTCGCTCCAATGCCTAATCTTCTCATAAACAGGCAATTGATTTAACCTAAAACGCATGTAATTCATGCGTATATTGGAACAGGTAAATTGCTGAAGATACAACAGTAAACATTCCCTTGCATGGACAAACTGGGAGTATTCCTCATAGCCGGCATAGGAGGAAATGCAATCCACTGTCTCAGCCCAGTCTGACCTAAACAAAATAATTTTAGTCTGCCCCGGTCTTAGAACCATATCTTCTTGGGAAGCATTAATGCAAGCCAGTACTGAGCTCATCCGGTCTCTGAACTCTCCTATGGACGGAACAGTACCGGCAAGCATAGCTAAATTTAAGTTCTCATAAAGGGAATTCTTGGGAGGGTCAATCATTCTTCTAAAAAAGGAAAGCTATCTCCGGACGTACCTGGTCTTCAAGGACACAAGACACAACTTGTGTCTGATGATCATATTAGGAATAGCCATCGAAAGGCCAAAAACGTCCTTCCAGAGCCTTCCTTGGAGAATGTTCAGGATGCTACCCATATTGTGGGAGCATAGGTCAAGACCGTGCAGGATGATAGATTCAAATTTAGCTAGATAATAATGCCTCAAGGGCAACAAGGAAAATTTACAAACTTTCTGCTTTAGAAACTTCATTTTAGCAGTAAGTTTTTTTTTTAGCTTTATCGGCCAAGATGGTTTTCCAATATTCAATACTGACCCTAATTGACAAATGATAGCCCAAATTGACCTGCTCCACACTATTGGGTTCCATTGTCCTGGCATAATGCCGAACTTGTGTTCTACGAGATAGGACCAAGACCTTAGACTTGGAGGAATTTGGTAAAAGATTATTGTCCTGGGCATATTTTTAAAAAAGCTGCATCTTCGCTCTAAGACCTCGCAGAGTTCTATCGAAAAGTATGATGTCGTCCGCGAAGGCCATCCACTCCAGCCTAACACTCCCCAACCTTGCCGGTGTGATGGCGGGACCCGGTCACAGTCCCTCAACATCGCACACGTATAGGTTGAAGAGCCTAGGTGCCAGGGTGCACCCCTGTTTCACCCCCATACAGGTAAGCATCTCTGGCGACAGAGCACCATCCTCAGACAAGCAAACTCACATGGAGGTATGTGAGTGTAATAGGGCAATCAATTGAACCAATTTACGAGGGATGTTCAGAGAAAGCATTTATGCCAGAGCCTGCACCTTATTACGCCATTGAAGGCGCTAGTCATATCTAGAGAGGCTAGATTGACTTCCCCCACCTGGGAATGGTGAACATAATGACTCAGATGTGACCAGATGGATGTATCGAGTGAAGTGCCCAGCTCTTCTCGAAACCCCACCTGAAACCAACTCAAAAGATTGAGTTCCATAATAGCACAGTTGAGATCCCTTAGGAGGAGAATGGAAAAAACCTTGCTAGTGGCTTTAGGTTGGTAGTTGGTCAAGTACAGTCTGTCCCCCCTTTTGTAGATCGGTACAATAATAGACTTGACCCAAGAAGCAGGCACAGTATGGGACAGGACGATGTATTGGAACACAGGTTTTAAAAGCTTGGCCCATAGGCCTGGGTCTTCTTTAAGAACAAACAGGGGTATACCGTCAGGACCAAGGGTCCTGGATGGCTTGAGCCGACCAATAGCCCACACAATATCTTCCCTGTTCCAAGTGCATAAGCCCTTGACAGGAGAGCCCAGATCAAAACCATCGGAGACCCTAAAATCATCAGGTAGGGCATATTTGTTGTGTAGAATGACACCCAGTTAGCAGAGTCTATAGGGAAATCCATGCTCCCTTTAGCATTCCCCAGTAACCTGTTAACAGAGGAACAAAATTGGCCATCTTTGCCCTTTCACAAGTACTCCAGCATGTGCTGATGACACAGAATATAGGCATCCATCTTGAGAGATTTTACGTAGTTCAACTCAGAAGGAGCTTACACTTACGCATAACATACTCAGGGGCCAACAGCCATGATCTTCTCAGCTCGACAAGTTCCTTTCTTTTCTGAGACTTAGATTGAAGGATTCTATCATCACTCACATAGACTCTCTTGCTTAAACTCACCGAGCTGTGATGGTCTCTAATTTGACAGGTACAGAGACGCAAGCAATAGCTGGTTGAATGTTTAAACAGTTTTCCTGTTCCACACCACTTTAGTTCCCTTATTGTTAGAATTCAGACCCGCCAGGTCCGGTCTGATACAAAGGGTAGGCATGGAGATAGACAAGGAAAAAGATAGGGGCACATGGTCCCCCAAGTCAGAGGGAAAATGTCTCAGGTGGCTGCAGTGGTTCATAATACCATTAGAGACATAGATGTAATCAGTCCTGGAGGTCAGCTCCCCTGTATGCCAGGTGTATTTAGGGGCAAGTGAGGAGGGCAGGTAATCTAGCAAAGACATGTCCCATCTGCACAGAAGGAATTAAAATCACCTCCCAAAATCACCTGATTACCACATCCCCTCTGAATCCAATCACACATAATTTCTCCCAAACCATCCTCAATTGTTTCAAAGGTAACTCTAATGTGATTCCAATGGAGATTGAGTATCAAGATTGGTGTGAAGCCAAGCCCCAACTTGAACCCAATAGCCAAAAGCCATTCTGTACTACATATGATTTCCCATGAATGCCCCAAATTAGAGTCTATAGCGATTGTAAGGCCCCCTCTTGGACACCTCTCCTCCCCCCTAACAGCAGGACAAGAAATAGTTTGATAACCTTCTAGCAGAGGATTGATCATGAGCATAGGCTCTCAAAACAAATAGATTCTCTGAAGTCTATTGCCTGCAGGATTAAGCATGAATGTATACAAATTATAGCTGTCGCAAGTATTCCAGAGATGACTTCAATATCAATTCTGTCATACATGTCCGGGACCTTGCCTCAAGCTCGCTAATGTTTTATGAGCAGGCTGAATACAAGACCAGTCCTGTCCATTGCCCAGGAGGTTAGAAATAAGAGACAACACAGTACAAGAGTCACATGACGGTAAAGAAGGGAACCTTAGTGCTACATTTAGAGTCAATGTTGCAGGTTCCTTAAAAGTAAGAAATGTATTGGCTTCAACAGTGTTTTGTAATTCCACAATATCAAATCCCGTGGACTGAAGATTAAACTGTTGGTCCCACACCATGGTTGCAGCCATGACCAAGTGGCGTATTTTCATTGTTGATAGTTTTTTAGTTCTGAAGGGTATTTTTTGAAGCCGTTCGATACCTTGTGGTGCATTCCAGCTATTTTGCTATTGAAAAGTAGTGTTGGAGTAGTAAGGCTGCAGTGAGATATCAAGTGGCATATTTTAGCTGTTGATAGTTCTACAGGTCAATGACTAAACCTTGTAGCCCCTCATAATCAGTACATCTTAAGTATTATGGTTGAAACAACATTACTGTGTGTTGATTTGCATGATCATTGGATCATTGAGAAAAAAAATCTATACAGCATTAAAACTAATGTAGTACTTGTATGTGAATTCAACTTTAACAGTATGTTTGTTTTGAATTATGCAGTACTTAATGAAATGTCGGAAGGGCACTAACTCTTGAGAGTTTTACAGGTCAGTGACTAAATTTAGGTTTAAGAAATATTACGTAGGCATTTGTTAAATTTGCTGGTAGTCTTTGTTTTAGAGTAATACAAGTGTTGTTGCATTCTAACCGACCACACCTTTTTTAAATGCATGCAGTATAGTGACCTACAGTGATTGTGGCACCAGTGCGGTATATTATGACTGCTGTTGTGAAGGTTTTCTTGCTAAGAAATACCAAAAAGCATTAGTATTACATATTGGCTATGTGAGTTTATGTGTAAGGTGGAACGATTGTCTGATTTGCAAACAGTGCATAATACGGCATGATTTGCATTTTTCCCCAGCTGATGAAATGAAATGGATTCACAATTTGGTACAGATACATGCACAAATATTTCATTAGGAATGGCCTCTTTTGCAACATGGTTGCAGAGAGTTCATGTTTGTTTCCACGTGTATGAAATGTGGAAGATTTCATTTACAGTTATGTTTTTGCTTTGCAGTACCTGCAGCAAGTACATTAGACATTATTGTGGATCTTCCTGTGTGTTAATGGTGAATTTTACCATTCCTGTGCAATAGTCCAATTCTGAGAGACAGAGAGAATTGCTCTCTGCGTACATACATGTCTTTGAAAAGAAGGAATCGTGCTGTTGAGCATCCTATCCTTTTAACTTCTGAAAGTTTGTCAAAGTGGATTTTGACAAACGGAATGTTGTTGTCATGTGGATATGTCTGGAAGCCAACAACTGTACCAATTGCTTCATTGACTAAACCTTGCTCCACGTCAAGGTTACGTTTCAGAATTTCAGAATTACTCTTGGTCGTGCTGTTGCTTGTTGACACATAAGGAGTATCATGCCATGCACTTCCATTTTGTCTGTGGAGCTAATATGCACTATTGGTTGCATTTCATTTTTTAACATTGCTTCATTAAATTGCATACAGCTTGCTAGGGTTGACATTAAGGACATACCTCTTACATTTTTGTGTGCTAATTGTTCCATGACATCAGAAGCAGATGTGTCATGCCATTATAGTTCTTGGCTCAGTCTACTATTTAAGATAGATTGTGCATCTTTAGAAATAAAACCAGTCCTAATGCTTTTTAAAATGTTAGCATAGTTGAGGTCTGCAGACTGATGTATGTTTCGATTTAGTTCTCTGTTTTGGAAATGTTTCCAGAGATTTACATTCCTATTATGCCAAGTGTATTGCATGTCCTAAGACTTTAAAAAATAGGTTCAAATTTCACTGGTGTTAATTGTAGGAGATCTCCAAAAACAATAATGTGTTTTCCTCCAAAGAGTTCTTCGTAGTCCGTTGTAATCTGAGATGAATGAAAGCCAGGATTAGGTTGTAGACCATGCTTACCTCATCTATTATGAGCATTTTCATTCATTTCAGAATTCTGCGTACTTCAGTAGCAGCTTCTGTTGATAGTTTGTAGTACTCTAATTTATTTTGGTGTTCTACTGGAAGGAGGAGTAGTCGGTATAAAGAAATATCTCCTATGCTGCAGGCAGTTTAACCTGTGGGGACTATTACAACAGCTGAAAGGCTGTTGCTTGTTAACTTTTGTAGGAGTTTGCTGATGATTTGTATTAAGAATGTTTTCCATAACCAGCTTCACCACTTATATAGCGGAGTAGGGGTTTATAAGTTTGACAGCTACAAGTTTTACTTTCATGTTTCAAACTATGTTCAATTTATTTAGTCACTTCTAGGAAAATGCTAAGTTACTCATCATTTAGCCATGATTTCAGCACTGGCAAGTTTCCTTCTGATTGCTCATATTGATACATGGTGTTCTCTACATCAGACATGGCTAATTCTGCTTAATTTACTATGAGTGGCTCTCCGAGTGGTTCTTGGCTTCCTGTAACAGAAGGTTGACTGCCCGCAGGAGTGTCTTCATTTAGTTGTGCTGGAACTTCTTCCTCGTGTTGGCGTTCATTGTCCAACATGTTTTTGTATGGCTTGTCATTGACATTTGTTATACTGCTTTCATTTGCATTGAATGCAGCTTCAAATGAGTCATGGCAGCCTAAAAAATTGCAGTAGGGCCATGTAGTAAAGTTATCTATGTTGAGGATTTTTAAATGATAACTTCATATGATTAATTAGGCTGGGTTTGCTAAGTTTGATGATGCTCCCTTCACAAGCTGAGACCGTCTTTTACACACTTTTCATCTGGTTTAACATTTTTCTTGTAGGGGACATTTTGGGCTATGTGGTACAGGCACATGTTTTCCAAAGCAGTAATACTGTTTGGGTAATATGTGTATAATAAATTGTTTTTCAAAATGTCCTGGATATTGGGATCATTTTTGGCTATTGTTTGTCTTGGTACGATTTCAGCACTCTTTTTCTAGATGCAGCAGGACCAAGGCTTAGCCGGACTATGTGTTCAGATTCGCCATATAAGGCTGTGCCTGTTAAACAGTCTGCAGCTTCATAGTATCCACATTCTCTATGGGAGAGCACTTTTATGCCGAATCCATGCAATTTTTGTGACTGTGTTTTGTCAGATGATATGTCACCCCAGTGGTGTTTTAGCTCTGTTTTCTCAGCTTTTGTTAGGTAGGCAGTGACATATCTTGCAACAGCAGTGGAATTGTGTGCAATGTATTCCACAAGAGGGCATTCATTGCATTGTAATCATTGAAGTGCTTTGAAGCTTCTTTTCTTTTAATGCTGTATGTGCTTTTAGGCGATTTGCCTTGCACACTGTGTCTAATAGAAGGCATGCAGCTGTTTACTTGTCCTTTTGCAGAAACTGGTCTAGGGAAACCAATGCAGCATTTGGTGTATTATTTACCTTTGTTTTTATATCTGTGACGACAGTATTAGCCAGACTTATGTTTTTGGAAGCATAAAATGTGTGTACATAGCTCACTATGTGTGGTTTCTGAAGGGATGTTGCAGGTTATGTATTTGTGATTAAACTGCAAAACAGTGGCATCACTGTCATGACCTAATTTAGGAGCATCTTTTATCCACAAAAGCATGTGTATGTGTGGTGCTCTTCTGGATTGATATTCTTTTCTCCAAAAGAAGTGTTCCACTTCTCTGAGGAGAGGATTTTTTTTTATTACAGATGAAGTGCAGCATGGCAATAGAGCAGTGGTGAAAATATCTTGATACATTTACAGGGTCAAGAGAGCAGAGTTCTCCTGGTGTTTTTATGCCTATCCCTTCTTTGTTTTGGTTTGCTATGCGTAGGAAGTCGTGCAAGTCATCCCATGCATATTAAGCACAACATAATGAAACACAATATGTGGGTGGGTGAGTTTCCTTAGCATACAATGTACATCAGCGTGATGTCGGAACCGGTATTCTTTTGTACCGGGCATGTTTGTCAAGAAATTTGTGATACTTGACTGCAAAACATTATCTTTGTCTTTTATCTTTTAAAGCAGTTGGTTGGCAGTTCCGTTTAAAAAATTGGAGCCTGTTTTCAATGTGTGTGCAACTCCGTAACATAGAGCTGCTAGCTCACCTTCAAGCAGGAGGTGGAATATGTATTCAACATTTTTTCTGTATCTGGAAATACATTCGTAAAGAGCGGTATTCTGATGCTGTTATTTGTGTGGATCTTTCATCATATCTTTCCCGTTTTCCTGAAGGAAAGAGGTGAGGTAATGCTTGTGCTTCTACATTTTTCTCCCATATGCTGATTGGAGATCCTTTGGCTTGACGCATTTGATATGTTTCTAATGCATCGTCTATGGTGTCTTTAGAGTGCAGTGGGTGAAGTGTAGACTGGTCTAAAATATTGGATGCCGTAATAGGACCTACATGTTCAAATTGGTCAGTGGGAAAGGAATCTTGTATTATTTGGTTGGTTTCCCTTTCAATGTTTATATCTTTGTAGTAGTCATTGTTTTGTTTTCTTTTAGATATTGTAGGGCCTTTCCAACTTTGTTTAAGTCTACTAGTTGTTGCCACATTTTTTTGTCTTTCGTTGGTACACCACTAACTAAAAAATCAAAAATGTATCTATTGGCCGTAGCAATCCTAGAGTTTCTACATTTTTGTTAAGATCTAATGGCAAAGAAACTACTTTGCTACAAAAGCATTTTGGTAATTCAGAAGGAGGCAATTTGTCTGTTTTGGGTTAAAGGCATATTATAGCTTGAAATGGGTGTACTGTTTGGATTATAAGGCTCTTGTACAAATTAAGCTGTTGGCGAGGTTTGGGAAGTGGGAATATATCCAAGTTGTTAGTGACAGCCTGTGAACGCATTTGGTCATTATCAAGCTTTGTATTGCAGTATGTGCTAAGTATTGTGCTCTTTTTATAAAAAGTTCTCGACCAACAAACTCATACTTGGTTTGGTACTTCAGCAGATGTGCTTTTAAACTATGCTATTTCTATTTTTGTACTTGTTTATTCGAAGATTGGCATTTGTAAGGTTTTCACTAATGTACTCCAAAGTTACGTCATTTTCTAAGAAATGTTCAATTCCAAAATATTTACTTTGGATGTGGTCTATTTGTTGAAGGAGTTCTTTGGCTGTCCCTTGTAGGAGAATGTTATTAAAATGTATAATAGACAAAGAATCCGGATGAAGAGATCCGACAAAAAACAGAAAACTTCTGTGTGTGTGTATTTATTTTGCATCAACACAGGAAGTTTCGGGTGACTAGACAATTTATTTTACAGTTCTTTCGATAAGCACGAAAGGTAAGTGAAATATAAACGGACAAGATCAGTGATGGATAGTAGTAACACATATAGGTGTCGGCCTCAGAACTATTGAGGTCAAAACTTCAATCAAATGCACATTTCCCACAGATGGAGGGGGTATAACAACCCAAAATAAGTAGGGAAAACGTGCGCCTCAGACTTGCATGGGTCCAAGGCATAGCTTACACATGGTGTACACAACAATATTTACATATAAAATACACCAGAGAGGTGGAGTTGTGTCACAAGAATCGACACAGGGTGTGTTTCGGCCAAAAAAGGGGGCTTGGTAAGCGCCTGTCTTTGTGCTGGCCTTCGTCAGGAGAGGCACCTGTGGCGGTGCTGTCCGTTGTATCTGTGGATTTAAACAGACTTGTGAGGATCTCGGGTTTAGATTTACTATGTACTAAAAAGTATTCAATACAGGCAAAGTAGTGCCTAGGCGATACACCATATAGTGTATCTGAAGAACAGCATACCTACTGCTGTGCTGGCAGGCGGTAGCTGTTTGGGTAATCCTTAGAAGATGCAGGATTGCCGGTGCATAAATGGCACTTGGAGTGTCGGCTGTTGATAAGTACGGGCCGATATCTCTCAGGGTCCCGTGCGGCTGGTATCGACCAGGACTGGTCCCACATCTGAGAGGGGACAGAAAAAAGGGGTAATGGGTCCCGAACTGAGCGTGATGGACAGAAAACCGTTGGTATTGGTGGTCCAAAAGTGCTCATGAGTGCTGGGAGAGGCACGCCTACTGATGGAAGTGGAGGCCGTGTCCTCAAAGTATTCAGTGCACTACCCGTGCTATTGTATCCAGGATGGAACTCGGTGCGTGCTGGGTGGCCGAGATCAGCAGGTGGCTCAAGAACTTCTGGGGTGACAATGGTGCTCCCGTGGGAGTAAAAACCTAGGGCCTCACTGCCGACAAGATGGTGGACATTGCATGCGCAATTGCCGTGCTAGGCAATCTAGTGCTTTAGTGGGCTACGTGACGGTGCCTAGAATAAAAACGTTTATTAGAGTGGAGAGAAAGTGGTGCATTAGTGATGCATTAACGACTGCCCAGTCCTCTGGTCGAAGGTGTGGGGCGAAAAAACGCAAAGTGCTCCTAACGGTAACTTACCGCAGTAATATCGCAGGTGCTTGGCTGAATGGGGACCTCTCAACGCCGTGGTTGCTGTGTGGAAGGTGGAGTGGTAGTGCCTAAAAGGCTATTCTAGGGCTAGGACACAGCCAATCGGGGAGCGCTGTGACATTGAGGCTAGTCGCGGGAGCCAATCGAGTGGAGCTAGGCATGAGGTCCAATGGAATGGAATGGGGCAGGGCTGCACAGGATGATGGGCAATGTAGTCCCTATGGGTCAATTCCTGTGGGCGCAGCGCTGTGTGTTCCAAGCTGTAGGTCAGCGTGTACCCAACAAGTTTGGGCCGCGTACTGGTGAGGTCATGGAGTCACCCGCAGGGTAAAGGGGATGCGGCGCCCCTCTCGTGTTGTTACTTACAATCAAAGACATATAAAGACCTTTATCAAAGAAAGAACCGGTCTATACAGCTCTAATGCATTAAACAGTGGGACCAGCTGGCAGCAAGTGGTGTTTATCAAATACTGTCTAGCCCTGGTCCCTCGCCGTGTGGATGCAGACTTGCTGTGTTCATAGTGTTAGCGTATGGGCATGACGTGTTTGTAGATTATTATCTACACGGTCCCTTGTATGAGTGGGTGTCTGCGTAGTGACATGCTGGAGATGTTTTGTGTCTCAGAAATGTTTCCATTCGACGGTTATGTTTAAGCCGTTCCGTACTGAGTCCAATTTGTGAACCCACTTTTGCTCAAGTCTTGTAAGGGCCAAGTTAATGTCGCCTCAACGTCGTTGTGGCTGGAGTTGCTGGACCACCGTCCAGGAGAATTGTTCGTGGATATGTTTTTCTTTGGTGAAATGTTCAACCAAAGGCTTGTCTTCAACTTGGTTCTTAATGCAGGACCTGTGCTCGTTAATCCTTTGTTTGATGGGTCTAATGGTTTTGCCTACGTATACCAGGTTGCAGGGACACTTGATGGCGTAGATGACGAATCTACTTTCGCAATTTTTGTGGCTGTTCAATTTCCAGGTCAGATTGTTGTGGGTGAATGTTTTGCTGTTTGTGGTGAAACGGCATGCGACACATTGTCCGCAGCTGAAGTGTCCCACCACTGGTGGGAGATTCCACAAGGTAGACGCAGGTTTGGTAGGATCCCGGAACGTGTGTTCCAGTGAGTCTCTTAGATTTTTCTTCTTTTTGAATGCGAACAAAGGTTTTTTGGCTAGGCTGCCGACGTTTTTGATCAGATGCCAGTGTTTATTGATGGTGTTTTTTATGAGATTGCTGACAGGGTTGTACATGGTGACGCAGACAGTTCTGTTGATAGGATCTTTTTCTTTGCTGGTAAAACAGACGGAGCGGTCGGTATTGGCTGCTCTTTTCTTGGCGGTACTGATTGATTTTCTGGGATAGCCCCTTTGTCCGAGACGTGTTTGTAGTTGTTCAGCATGGAGGTTGAATTTCTCTATGTCAGAGCAATTCCTGCGTATACGGAGGAATTGGCCATAGGGGAGATTGTACTTCAACCCTTGAGGGTGGTAACTTGTGAAATGAAGCAAGGTATTTCTGTCCGTTGGTTTTCTGAAGAGTTCTGTTTTCAACACTTCTCCGGACCGATAGATGTGCAGATCGAGGAAGTTGATGGCTTGGTAGTCCCACTCAATGGTGAATTTAATGTGATTGTTCCGTGTGTTGAGCCATTGATGAAAGGCTAATAGTGCGTCTTTGCTTCCTTCCCAGATTAGTAGTACGTCGTCGATGTACCGACGCCAGATCTTGATGTGTGATCTGTAGGGGTTGTCGTTCTGGTAGATATGGTCCTCTTCGTACTGGGCCATTTACAGGTTGGCGACATCCGGTGCAAAAGTGGCCCCCATGCTTACGCCTCTGATCTGTTGATACAGTTGTTGGCCGAATAAAAAGAAGTTTTCACCCATTGCAATGCTGATGCATTCGACTAGGAAATTCATCTGTACGGTGGAAACGTCAGCTCTTTTTTCAAGGCAGATTGCCAGAGATTGTAACCCTTCTAGCTGTGGGATGGAGGTGTATAATGCCTCGACATCCATGGTGACCAATATGGAGTTGGTCGTGAGCTGTATTGTCTCTAGGATCTTGATGGTTTCTGTGCTGTCCCTGAGGTAAGATGCCATCTTGCCGATGGAGGGCTTCATGAAGAAATCTGTGTACAATGAAAGGGGTTCCAACAGTGAATCAAATGCGGAGACGATGGGTTTGCCTGGTGGTTTTGTGGCGTGTTTGTGTATTTTGGGTAAAATGTAGAAGGCCGGAATCCTCGGATGGGTCTTGTTTAAAAATGCCCGTTCTTCCTGGCAGATCCATCCCTCTTCTTTGGCGTGTTTAGTGAGATTGAGAATCTCTTCTTGAAGGCGTTGTGTAGGGTCTCTGTTCAGCATTTTGTAGGAAGTTTGATCATTGAGGAGTCGTTGGCACTCCTGGTTGTAATCTGCGGTGTTCATGATTAGGATTCCTCCTCCCTTGTCTGCTGGTTTAATTGTTACAGTTGTGTCTTGGTTGAGGTCCCTCAGAGACTGTCTCTCCGCTTGTATCAGGTTGTCTTGATAGAAGTTTTTTTGCTTCATGCCATCATTG
The DNA here is from genome assembly GCF_040938575.1 of Ambystoma mexicanum. Lineage (NCBI taxonomy): Eukaryota > Metazoa > Chordata > Amphibia > Caudata > Ambystomatidae > Ambystoma > Ambystoma mexicanum. The sequence goes on along the minus strand of NC_090931.1, from coordinate 1,024,463,509 downwards.
ATAGTCTTCATGACGATTTTCTCAAATGTTTCAAATTCGCTCGGGATGGTGTGTGGCGGAGGCAAGAAGGTGGATTTGGGTTTGAAGCCTGTCGTGTTGTCGTTAGGTCTCTCATGTCCTTGGGTGCCAATGTCAGCCGAATCCTGTTTGCTGGGTAGATGTACCTCGAAGAAGTATTTTAATCTTAGAGTTCGGAAGAAATGTCTGAGTTCCGCTTCAGTAGTGAAAGGATCTGCTTTAGTGGCTGGAACAAACGATAAGCCTCTCTCAAGGAGTGTATGTTCTGCTTGCACCAGTGGTCTTGAGGACAAATTAAAGATGGGAATAGGTGTTAGGGCTGGTTCGAGTACCACTGGCGCGTTCTCATATACTGTCCCGTCTGTTATGGGCGTCTCTTCGGTCGACCCCGTTGGCCCCCTCATTGAAAAAACGGGTGTTGTGGCTGTGTCCTAGCCCTAGAATAGCCTTTTAGGCACTACCACTCCGCCTTCCACACAGCAACCAGGGCGTTCAGAGGTCCCCATTCAGCCAACCACCTGCGATATTACTGCGGTAAGTTACCGTTAGGAGCACTTCGCATTTTCGCCCCACACCCTCGACCAGAGGACTGGGCAGTCGTTAATGCAACACTAATGACCCACGTTCTCTCCACTCTAATAAACGTTTTTATTCTAGGCACCGTCACGTAGCCCACTATAGCACTAGATTGCCTAGCACGGCAATTGCACATGCAATGTCCACCATCTTGTCGGCAGTGAGGCCCTAGGTTTTTACTCCCACGGGAGCACCATTGTCACCCCAGAAGTTCTTGAGCCACCTGCTGATCTCGGCCACCCAGCAAGCACCAAGTTCCATCCTGGATACAATAGCACGGGTAGTGCACCCAATACTTTGAGGACACAGCCTCCACTTCCATCAGTAGGCGTGCCTCTCCCAGCACTCATGAGCACTTTTGGACCACCAATACCAATGGTTTTCTGTCCATCACGCTCAGTTCGGGATCCATTACCCCTTTTTTCTGTCCCCTCTCAGACGTGGGACCAGTCCTGGCCGATACCAGCCGCACAGGACCCTGAGAGATATCGGCCCGTACTTATCGACAGCCGACTCTCCAAGTGCCATTTATGCACCGGCAATCCTGCATCTTCTAAGGATTACACAAACAGCTACCACCTGCCAGCACAGCAGTAGGTATGCTGTTCTTCAGATACACTATATGGTGTATCGCCTAGGCACTACTTTGCCTGTATTGAATACTTTTTAGTACATAGTAAATCTAAACCCGAGATCCTCACAAGTCTGTTTAAATCCACAGATACAACGGACAGCACCGCCACAGGTGCCTCTCCTGACGAGGGCCAGCACAAAGACAGGCGCTTACCAAGCCCCCTTTTTTGGCCGAAACACACCCTGTGTCGATCCTTGTGACACAACTCTACCCCTCTCGTGTATGTTATATGTAAATATTGTTGTGTACACCATGTGTAAGCTATGCCTTGGACCCATGCAAGTCTGAGGCGCACGTTTTCCCTACTTATTTTGGGTTGTTATACCCCCTCCATCTGTGGGAAATGTGCATTTGATTGAAGTTTTGACCTCAATAGTTCTGAGGCCGGCACCTATATGTGTTAATACTATCCATCACTGATCTTGTCCGTTTATATTTCACTTACCTTTCGTGCTTATCGAAAGAACTGTAAAATAAATTGTCTAGTCACCCGGAACTTCCTGTGTTGATGCAAAATAAATACACACACACACAGAAGTTTTCTTTTTTTTGTCGGATCTCTTCATCCTGATTCTTTGTCTATTATACATATACCCACCTGGGTAAATCAGGACCCCGCCAGGTGCCCTACAGTATGTACCCTGTTATTAAACTGTTACAGCTGTAAAGCAGGACCTTTTGCGTAGTACAGTTGCTGGAGAAGATTCCTTATAGTGGAATGGTGTGTTGCTAACATTTTGATGTTCTGGAAGGTGCTTTTGCAAGCAGGTCTCAAAATGCAGGCTAATCAATGTCCTTGCAGTCCAGTGTAATTGCGCACTGGACAGGAGTCCATGATTTGTTCTAATTTTGCCTTTTACTTTCACATAGTGATTGAGGAATTGTCGAAAAGATTTGAAGGATTATTTTGTATGTTACATGTTGAGCTGCATGTCCATTTGTAAACTGGATGGGTTGGTTGGGTGGAAGGAACAGTTGATTGCAAGTTTGTTGGGGACATTTTTTCAATAATGGTTTCTTGTGCTATAATGGTGTTTTCTCGCATTTCATACCCTCGGCCAATACTATGTATGGCAATTGCATTTTTCTATTCTTATTTATAAGCATTGTCATTGAAATATGGTTCTGTGTTGCTTGTGTGAATCATTCACCTTCACAGAAGTTTGCAAATGTTTCTATGTTGTCATTGCGCATGTTTAGAAGTACTTTGTGTAGTTAATTAATTTTGTTAGGGGTTTCATTCTGGTTAAAATTAATATAAACATTTTCTTTTGAGGAGAATTGCATTTGTCAATGAGAGCTTCCAGCATTAGTACTATGCAGTAATGTTTTTTTCCGCTGTTTTTATAAAATGGTGAACTACTCTACGGTGGAAAATTCTTTGTAAAATTATTTTTTGGGAATGCTTAGCTGTGGTTATGTTAACATTGGTAGATACAATGGTAGGGTTATTAGCAGTTTTATTCTTCTTTATACATTTATTTTTATTTTTACTTTTTGGAAGAGGGGCCCTAGTTTTTTTAGCGCAAGCTATTTCAGTTTTGTTGACTGACTGCGTGAGCAGTTTTGTTTGAATATTTGCTGTACATTCCGCTAGAGGTGGATGAGTGCTTGCATGCTTTTATTTTTATCTGCTCTATTTTTTCTTGTTTTCTGCAGAGTTTCTTTTTAGTAGGCATTCTGTTTTGTCTGTTAGAGAAAAAAAAAGTTGCGGGAGTGAAAGTTGTGAAATATATATGCATGCATAATGAATATGAGTGCAACCATACATAGAGGGCTGTGTGATTGTGCAGTGGGCTGCTAGTTCTGGTTGGGAAGGCTGTAAGAGTAGCTGTGTGAGTAGATGTGTGAAGGGCTTGGGTTAGTGCGCAAGAGAGTGCTAGTGTGCCTGAATAAGTAAAGACATTACGATGGTTTCACAATAATAGTTGGTGTTATGATAATGGTGTTCAGATGAGAACAAACAGAGTGTACCTACTGAGGTGCAATGAATGAGTGAAGTAAATGTTGTTGGTTTGAAAGGAATTTTGTAGGCTACTATGCGGCTACACTGTACTGTATGAGTAACAGAAAGAATACTACTACACTAATACACTTATTAAGTAGGTTTTGAAGAGTAGTTTTCTTCAGAGGTTGTTGTCTTCCAGGAGGTAGGTTATCGTCTTACAGGATGTTGTTTTTCACTGCAATTGCGAAGGAAGAGAATGAGTGGGTATGTATAGCAATGGTGAAGTAATATTAGTACAAGAAGCCATTATTTTGGAATGTAAGAGGAGTTTTTGGGAAAAAGAGTTAGTAACATTGTACCTCATTACGAGTATGATGGTAAGCCTGCTGTTGCTGCAGACAAGTTGCCACCAGATTCCTAATAATTGTTTCGTAGCTAGCTTTCCAATGCCCTCAGAACATTACAGGTCCTGTTGGCCTGGAAAGTCAGGTACTGCAAAATGTTAGTCCCTATGTCTGAAGAGTTGTATAGCTTTGTATGGGAATGGGGACCCAGGAGCACTGGCAGCGTTGCTAATGGGCCGGTGGTCCCATGATAAGTATGCCCCATGAGGCTGGAGCAAGAAAGTGTGACATTTTGATACAATTGAAAATGGAAAATGCTGAGCATTTAAAAAGCTGTCCTTTTTGGGAGGCTGGACATGAAAGTTAAGAAATGGTTTTGTGGATTTAGCAGTACGGTGTGTAATGTTTTTCTAAAAAAAAAAGAAAATTGATATGGAAAGTATTTGCAGAACATTTTAAATTGGCACTTGTGTGAGGTTTGTTATGTTGTAATTTCTTGCATACTTGTGAATGGGATGTATTGTAATGTGCACTTACTTATTAAATGATGGTTCTTTTGCTTGTATTGTGGGAGTTGTGGTTGCAATATTTGTATTACAAATGGTGCACTGCAAGTCCCAGAATGCAGAGACAAATCGAGAAGCCAAAAAGCATGTACAGATTAGAAAGGAGAATGTTAGCTAGCACGTATGCATGTGTAGGAAAGTTAATGAAATTGCACACACTGACACACTGATTCATGGAATTTGTGCGCCGAAAAACAGGGATTTGTGCACCATTCTACCCGCAAATCCTTGTTTAACAAATGGGGATTTGCGGGCAGAATGGCGCAAAAATCCCAGTTTTTCTGCACACAAATTCCTTGAATCAGCCCATGAGTGTTATTGCAATATGTTGGAGAAATCATTTCCATTTTCTTTCAGTTATTTATTAAAAATTATACACAGCACTGTTGTAAATATACACATGCATTTATTTGTTTTACTTGAAATTGTGCTGAAATAAGTATTTTTAATCGTATTGCATTTTGACATTTTTCATTCCATGTTTATGCCATGCTTTAGTAACATACATGCAGTTTTCGTTTTGAGTTTGCATTGTGGGAGTTTTAGTCTCACTTTGTTAGTGGGAGAAGTGGTACTGAAAGTGCCAGAATGAATAAAAAACATAACACTTGGTAGATTGTAATGGGTCATATTGGCAAGTATGCATGTACTGGTGATATAATGAACGTTGACACTGGATCTGGCATTTAAACATGCTGTGGAAAAGTTTTAAATGTGGGTTTCTTTTCTTTCTCAAAAAAGACACAGAATGTGCTGCTGAAATTGCAAATATGTGTTTTGAAACTGTTATGAAAATGCTCAATGCTCATTAAAAGAAAACTTTGCAACTACACAGCATTGTAAGTAATTGCCAGTATGAATATTGAGGAGGTTAATGTAGGGTAAGTGGTAGGAACCCTTTTTAGATGCATTTGTAGAAGAGTTTGAAATGCAATTTAAAAAAAATATATGCATACCTGCACTTAATGTTGATAGATGCAGATGTGGTTGAATCTGCAAATAGAAATCTTGGAGATTTGTACAGTAGTTTTTGATGCTGGTGCTAGGGAGTAACAGGAGACATGTACTCAGAGTGTTCAACAGTACATATGAAGTGTTTAAATGAGATTAGAGAGTTTGATTTGGAGTTTTTGGATGTGTTTGGTGGATTGGTGTGTGCATGCTTGAAGTAGCCAATGAGGGAGTGCTACAAAGATGAAAGTAGAAAGGGAATAATGGCTGTCCTGTGTTATGGTGTCTGTGGACTGCGCGGTAGTCCACGGACAGGATGGGCCACATCTGGGTGTTTTAAGGATGCCTGGCATGGAAAGGGGACTGTGGAGATTAACCAATGAGGTCATCTGGTTGTGCTTTATAGGAAGAGATGGTAACAGTTCTTTTCATTGCTGTGTGTAGGGAAGATGGCTGTGGTTGTGCAGATGAGAAGGATTACTGTGTGGATGGTGGGAGATTCTTTCATGGTGAATTTAAAAAGGTACACAGAAATGGGAGTGGAGGCTTTTTGGTGTGGTGTGCCTGGGCAAAACTGGAAGTTTATATTTGCTCATTGGAAAAATATGTTCCTTTTCCAATGTCCAGATGTGATTGTGGTGCATTGTGGGGGACATCGTTTGGGGCATATCAGTGCAATAAGTTTGCAGATTGCACTGAAGGATATGCTAAAGGCACTAACTGAACTGTTTCCATGTTGAAAGGTAATCTTTTCACGTATACCTCCTAGGGCAGTATGGAGATGTCCCAATGTGTTTTGTCCTCAACAGGATGCAGAAAGGCACCTTGTGAACTATGAGGTATGTTCTGTTTTGCATGCCGGTGGGAGGACATCCTTCCCAAATGAGAACTTTCTGGTGGATGGTGGATGTACTTTGTTCTTTGATGGCATCACTTTCACTGATTCTGGCATGAAATCTTTTTTGACAATATTCAAAATGCACTGAGAAAGTTCTTGTGCAAAGGATGTAGAGTGCATGTGAGCAGGTGTAGATAAACAAATCTGAAAAGCCCCCCAAAAAAAGCAAAATACAAAAAAAAGGTTCTTCTCAGAGCCATCACTCAAGAGTAAATAACTTACATTGCGTTTGATTTCTTTCCCTACCCCCTTGAATTGGACGATCTGTCCACGGACACTACAGCAGTCTGCAGGCTGCTTTTGCCACATCTAGGTCGTTTGAGGATGCCAGGCATGAACATCGAACTGGGCAGCCCAGGGGATTGGCCAATAAGGTTTCCTGGGGGTGGTATGCAAGGAGAGAGTTTGGGAGAAGTTGTGTTTGCTGAGAAGAGTGCAGATGGCTATGGCTATGGTTATGCCTTTCAGGAGGTAGAGTGTGTGGATTCTGTGGGACTCTTCAATTCACTCATTGAAGGTACATGCTGAGAATCATGGCATTCTTGGAGATGTTTGGTTGCCAGAAGTGGAAGTTTCCTGGCATGCAGTTTGTGGCTCAAAGTGGACAAGCTTGCTTTTCTTCTCTGAGAGTATGACTGATTTTAAATGTCCAGATTTTGTGATTGTCCATTGTGGAGGAGATAGTTTGGGGCTTGTAAGAGATTTCAACCCAGCACTTCACCTAAGTCAATGCCTAGTGTGGGATGCACAATTGAAACCCTTAATTATATATTTTTATGTCTATAAGTTCTTTTATTTCTGAATGATGTACCCTTACATTACGCCCCTCTCTTTGAATCCCCCCCACGGTCTCAATGAACCAGGAGGCAGGCTGTTTTGCAAAGTTAAAAGATTTATTTTATGGATTTGCACAATATATATAACACTATTTAATATTTATACAATGATCACCAATGGGGTGATGTTACAATCAACAATCTCTTTAATCAGAATGAGTATAGATCGGAAAAATCATGCAGCATAGAATAATACTTTGTGTGGGTTCAGTCAAATGCAATGTCACTCTTTCCCCCTGCACACTATTCAATCCCCCCAATATGCAGTATAACTAGATGGAAGGAGAGCAAACAGGTTTCAGGAATACACACACAACAAATACAGTATTAATCCCAATTTCCCCCAGCAAACTCAGAGAGAAACAGGAATTACTGCAAATGGGTCAAATGCTTTTGAATGTGGCTTTGAATGAATGGGTAAAAACACTGAAAGATGGATTTAATTCACTAAATTGGAGTCATAACTAGTGGGAGCCGCTTTGTATAGTTTCAGATAAACACTTGCAATGGTTATTGAGTCACTAGCAGATTGAAAACTGAATTCTGAGGTTGGATGCAAAGAACAGCTGTTTTACACATGATGAAATTGAGCCAAACGAAAAATTTGTGGCAAACTTTTTCGCGTGTGAGAAGTGCGATTGTACAAAAACTATAATGAGGATGTTAGCTTCGATTTGCAACTTAAATTTCGTTCCTAGCATGCACGGTACGGAAGTTATGAAGGCTTTAGTAGTGGTCGGTTTTTCTCAGAAAGCGTCAACATTTTCAAATGAAAGATGTGCTTTTGAATGTATAACCAAGATTTTCTTTACACTAGGGAGTCTATGAAGATACAAGATACCCAACGGTACAGCCAAAAGATCAGTGACGCCTCTGTCTGGCTTTTGCCCGCCGAGACACTTGTCTTTCTTCAGCAAATATTTTAGCGCAAAGATAATTTAACACTACTATTATCAAAGGGCTATAGGGATGAGAGAAAAATTCAGGTAAGACAAAAGATTTTCTATAATGCAGTTCTAGATACGATAGAAGGGTTTGGATAGGATTACTTATGGATAAGATACTTGCTAGTGACAATTCTATGCTATAAATACTCACTACTACTGTTTGGAATGGACCCGTCAGGGATCCGGTCAAAGATTTCTGGACTGGAATTCTGCTAGCCCATCGGACAGGATTCAGGGCCCTCAGATTCTGCCTCAGCACGGCACTCTGGACACTGCATGGCACTCTGGACTGGATCTGATGGGTTGGTTCTGGTTCACAGATATCTGGTTACAGCTCTGCTCTACTGGTTTGGATCTCTGGATTCTAGCAAGAGTTCTTGGCAAGAAAGCAGAAACAGCACAGCCAGGCTGTTCTTTTGGTGCCCCTTGGAGGTCTGGGGTAAAATCCGGTTTCAGGATTTTAAAAGGCCAAGCTGAGAAGGGTTCAGCTTTGGAATTGGGCCTCTCTGCTTTCTAAGTTCTGGAGTCTTGGATATGGGTTTCTCCTGAAGAGTGGTCCACCAGCAATCAGTTTATGGATGAATCTGTGAGTGTTTCTAGGTCCTACGCTATCTCTATTTATATATTTCCCAAAGGGGTGAGTAGGCTGAATCATACTAGGCACACCCTCTAGGAATCCTATTGGTAAAGGGTATGTCCTCTCCCCTGATTTGAGAAGGAAATCTGGTGCCATGATGATGCTGTATTTTACAATCCAGGGAGAACTTCCCCTTTGTTTCTTTACAGTAAATCTATTTTTCATATACAGCATATTTACAATTTTACCAACTTGCTAGTGATAACATATTTACATCACAGATTTAGTGGAGCAAGTATCCGTCCGAGTTCCATCTCGGTGAGAGCTTCGGTTCAGATTTGACAGTTTTTCACGCTTTTGGTTGGGTACCCAATGTCAGATTTGTCCACATTTTTCTACATATATGTGCATGACATCTGGGCATAATCCTGTGAAGTTTCATATTTCTAGAATCATCACAACTGCTACAAAATCACAATTTCTGTAGTCATGTCTCTGAACATAGCACAGCTTTCTGAGTAGTTTCAAAAGTTGACCAGAATTTTCATGTTAACAACCCTATATTTTACAGATTTTTACAATTTTGCACAGTTCTCTGTGAGTCTTTTTGTGGTTTACGGATACACATATCTGTCTGTCCCGCCCCCAAAGTTTTTCTGGGGCAAGAGCAATCCAAGAGCAATCCAGGCCTCTCTTCCTGCTGTCAGGGGTTTCTGTTGACACTCGATTTGCATACTCTTTCAATCCAGGAAGTCTATTGTCTCTCATCAGAGCAGCAGAGCAAAATCTCCTCCCCCCTCCATTAACATCCAACTGAGAGTTCCTGGTGTTGCTGAGAAGCAGGAGAGATGCCTTTGTTGGAGCAAACTGTGGAATGTGCTTTGAAGTCCTCTGGCTGGTATCAGTTCACTTTAAATCCCAACTTGTTTAAATGTGTCTTTGATAAAATAAATTTACATTTCAAAATAGGCAAACAGATCTCTAATTCCAGTTTTTTTAAAACATAGAGATTAAATAGCGGCAACCTATATTGCTTTTGATGGCAAGTCACTTCTTTTCAACAGTTTGATTTTATTGCATACGTTTTAAACTGCCAGTGTAATTAAATGCCAGCTCTGACACAGGCGGCCAGTGCCATTGCACCCATATTCTGACAGATTTCCACAAACAAGCACACTTCTTAATGTGGATATTCTCTGATAGATTCTGTTTTTCCTGACATAGTGCGCTTATGTGGATTCCTTAAATAAGGTGATGGTTAACACCCATCAAGGATGTTGGATCTTTTCTGATGTTTGGGAACCATGATTTTGCAATTTCAACAGCCAAGGAAAACAGATTTTAGAGCACTTTTGGTTCTCCTGGCAATGAAGCACTGCCTTTCAGTAGTTCCATGTTACTCTGTGGGCAGCCCAATGACAGGTTTTGACAGTGTGGCCTCCTGTTCTACCACTGACACAGGCAAAGTAGATTGGCATCCCATTTTCCAGTTTTACTGCACACAGGCCATTCTGTTGGTTCTGGTGAAAGCAGCGCACAGTGATGTTGCAGGGCAGAGCCTAGTGGGTCAATGCATTCCTCAAGCTTGTGACTCCAGTGTCTCTGCAAGTTGCGTTAACATATTTCTTTAAAAGCCTTATGCAACTGTTTCCTGCTGCTAAGATTATTTTTCAGAAATAAATCAGAGACGCATATGGAGATGTCCAACAAGCTTTTTTAGTCCTCAAATTGTACAATCAAGACAGATTGTCAGTAAACATGATCTGATTTTAAGTATGGTTCTGGAATGTCATCTTTTGAGAATGATAACATCAATTCTCAGGGTGTGATTTTTTTTGCTCCGGATGCAATTCACTATTCAAATATTGGAAATGCAATTTTCCTTTATAATGTAAGAAATGCACTGAAGAGGTTCCTATAAGGAAAAAAAGTAAAAAAAAACAAAAAGTGTTTCTTTACAACCACCTTAAAAAAAAGTTATTTTCAGAGTCACCACTAAACGGTAAAAAACGTACCATGTGTTTAATTTCTCTCCCAAACCCATTGAATCGGACAATCTGTCCGCAGACACTGCAGTAGTCTGCGGACAGCACGTGCCACATTCAGGTCTTTTGTAGATGCCAGACATGGAAATGGGACTGTGCACTCCAGGGGATTGGCTAATACATTTTCCTGGTGTGTTATGCAAGGAGAGAGTTTGGTAGAAGGTGTGATTGCTGAGAGAAGTGCAGATGGCTATGGCTACGGCTATGTCTTTCAGAGGATTTTGTGGGACTCGTGGATCCATTGGTTGAAGGTGTATGCAGAGCTGTATGGAGTGGCTGAAAATCTTGGATTTCATGATGTACAGGTGGAATGGAATGGAGTGTGTGGCATGAAGCGGGTGGATATGCACCCATTTTGTGTCAATTTGCTCACACTCCAACACCCAGACATACTCATTGTTCAAGGTGGAGGGAACAGTTTAGGGCATGTAACTGGAATTTCACTGCAGTTTGCAATGAAGGAGGCATTTGGCAAAATGAAGGAAATGTTCCCGAACTCTGGACTCATTTTTTCTCGCATTGCCCAGAGACAGTTAAGGATGCGTTCCAGTTCGTTTGTTCCCAAAATGGAGAATGCGGGGCACAATGTCAATAAGGGTGTCTGTGCATTTTTGGGAAATGGTGGCATGACGCCTTTCGATAATGAAAATAGACATTGCCACTATTTTCTGCAGAGGATGAGTACATCTTATTGATGCCAGTAATCAGCTTTTTTTGCAAAATATTCAAATGCTTTGAAGCACTTTTTGTAAATATGGAAGGATTTTGCAGTAGGTGAAAAAAAGGCATGGCAGCACGGCGGAAGCAAAATGCCTACTGTTTTGCAACTTGAAAGAAAATGTTGCTTAGCTTACTTTAAAACTTGAACAAACTTATAAAAACAAAATATACAAAAAGATTTCTTTACACAGCCACCACTTTCCCACGCAAAAGAGTGTCATGGTTTTTATGGCACCACCAGCCACATCTTTTGGATGTCCGTGGACTACTGCAATGTCCGTGGACATAGCTGGCTGTGTAGGGGCATGTAACCTTTTTTGGTACTTCTATTTTTGAACTGTAAAACGTGGCTCTGAAAATAACCTTTTTTATTTTTTGTATCTTGTATTTTTTTGGTGCTTTTTTCACAGGAGATACAAGATAGGGGAGGGAAGGGAGGGTAGGGACACCAACCACAGGGACGAAGGGGCAGGTGGGGAGAGAAAGATGTTTGGTGGGCATTAATCAGGTAGGGAACAGTGTTTCTCATGCTCCTTGACTGCAGCCTTGAAAGCACTTCAAAACTGATCCCCTGCAGAGTGGTGTGTCAATGTAAATTCAGAGCACTGTCACCCTCGAAAGATAAGGGGTGACTGTCATGTATGGCCTGTGAGGCTTCCACAGGGATCCTCTGCCCCACAGGAGTGTCCCTTGTAGTGACAGGAGCAGATGATGAGGGTGTGGTACTGGGTGTCAGCCTACTTGTCCCTTTGAAAGGTGCAGCCTTCTGAACTGCCACCTTGTAATTGGACCTGAGGAGGTGCCGCATGGAGGTGGACCTGTAGCTGTACAGACCCCATTTTCCACGACTGAGTACAACCTTGCACTCAGTGCATCTAACTTTGTCCACCGGAACCTTAGGTACACCCCCAACGGTGGTAAAAAGCTGCCACACCCAAGATTCACATAGGGAGATGGATAGAGGAACTTCAATTACCTCATCCGCATTGTCCTTCTGATCCACCTCTGTATCACCACGCCTGTTCCCCTCTACTGGTCCTCCAGATGGTAGTGGTGGTGGGGCAGCTGCAGTGGCCATGGATTCTGTTGTCTCCAAGTACAAAGTAGAGATACCAAATAGCCCAAATCAGCAGCAGGTGCTCTCTCCTGGGCATCCATAAACACAATGAGGAGCAGCAGTGGGTGAGTCCCTTTAGAGGGGCTGTCCGCGGATGGTGGGACTGTCTGCGGAGAGTTCCAGCAACAGCTAGGTTTAAAAAAATTATAAAAAGTTGGCAGATCTACTAAGACACAGTCTAGGAGCTCTGCAAGGGTGGAGTTTCAGCTTCAAACACCCTCGATTGTTCACAAATACACTTTTTAACTGTTCGGGGGCATGGCAGATACTCCCAGCGTGCAGCGCATGTGTGGTCACATGATGAAGTCCCTGGATGGCCAAGGAGAGGACGACTGTCCATCGGAAACCTATTGCACAGGAGATGGTGTGCCCATGTATGCTATGGTCTAAAGGAGAGGGGTGGAGTCCCTGAACTAATTAAAAATGCAACACATGCGAGCAGACATGTTTGTACAGGCAAGGTGTCCGGGGGCACAACAAGATCAGTCGCGCATGCGTGCCAGTTTCAATAGGACAGGGGTAGAGTCTCCGAACTAATTAAAAGTGTGACACATGCAAGCAGACATGTGCAGATAGCCCAGGTGTCCGGGGGCACAACAGGATCATTTGCGCATGTGTGCTAGTGTCCGTAGGACAGGTGTGGATTCCTCAAACAAATTAAAAGTGTGACGCAGGAAAGTGGACATGTCCGGACATGTGCAATGTCCTGGGGGACTTCCATTTTGGTTACTGACAGCCCACACAGTTGCACAGTCAGCAGACTCCAAATAGTTTTTTTTTTTTTTAAACACACGCACCAACAGGACACACATACATATTTATTAAAACAAACACAATCAATTACAAAACAGACACGGTAGCAGAATGGGAAACATATATGAGGGAATTAGGGTTGTCTACGCACTGTTCATAAGGGGAGGAACGGACTGAGGTTTCATCATAGCGTCTTTCATTTAGGGAATTTGATGGGGGTGATTAGTTGGGGCAGGGTTAATGGGCACATGTATGAGTTGAGCATTGGTATGGGATATTTTTATGACATGATTTTTAACAAATGTCATTAACTGTACAAAATTATTATGTAATTCATCAATTTTTGCAGATAGATTTAGTAGTTCATTTTCTGCATTTGGAGTTAGGGGCTGTTTGTGGCCATTATCTTGGTCATGTAATAGTAATTCGGGGCCACTTTCTTCATTCACAATATGTACTGTTAAAAAGAAAACCATGTTTTAGTGACATGTCAACAAATGACATCACATTTTTTGGTTTAAAAATTGTATTCTCTTCCAGTTAGAGTTGTTTCCTTCACTCATTTTGTCATGAGAGAAATGTTCCTCCAACCACTCCAGGGTGCTTGCCATTTTCTGTTGAAAGAAAACAATACTGCTATTTCTTACAAGTTAAGCATTTGTAATACATTGTAATGGTACAGAAATAAATTAATTTCTATACGTATTCATTTTTGGATGTGGTACATATATCTCTTAAAGTTTCATGTACATGCTTTTGCGAGTTGCAGGATACAACAATGTAAGGTAATCCAGGTGCTTTTGGGCAGTGTGAATGCTGTCCACAGTCCGCGGACAGTCACACAGTCTATGGATCCTGTGGCTATCATGTTGGGGGCAGAGGGGCAGTATGATGTAACGGACATGTAGAAAAATTAAGGGTATCCTGGTAAAAACCCATGAAATTCAGTGAAAAAACTTTGTTAAATGGACGTTATGGTTAAGTTGCACTAATGAATATGTAACAAATTCAGTGGAAAAGGGTTGTTAAAAGGATGTTATTGTTACAAGTAAAACTGAAAACCCCCAGTTATGGTAAGTTAAGCAACAATAACTCGCACCACCACTATACACTGCTAAGATTAACACCCAGGGCATCAAAGATGACATGAACATTGGATGGAGAGGGTATGTATTGAAGAGTTTGTACGTTGGTTGTAATACATTTTTTTTAGAATGTTATTTGAAGTGCATAGTTTTGAGATGGATGTATTCTGTTTTTGGGTTGTGGTTGTTTGGTAGATGTTTGTTTCTATGGGTGTGTTATGCTGCAGTGGTTGTGGCCAGGGCCTAGAGTCTTGGGTGCATGGCCGAAGGATAGCCTTCGGACATGCAACCAAGACTCTAGGCCCTGGCCACAACCACCACAGCATAACTCTACAATGCTACCAAACATTTGGATACTGGTTTATGGGCTGCTTAGGGGATATGTTTTCAAAAACTAGTACTGATTGGTAGTATTGTAATAGTGTTTATAGGATAGTGAGATGATGTGTGTTAGTTTGTTTGTTGGATTGTGTGGGCGCACTACTGGATATTTTAGTTTAGTAAGATGTTGGTTTTGGGTTGTTAGAAGAGCATTGAGTGAAGAGGGTATGTACCTAAGAGTTTGTCGTTGGTTGTAATTATTTTTTAGAATGTTAATTGAAGTGCATACTTTTTCGGTGGATGTATTATGTTTTTGGGTTGTGGTCATTTGGTAGGTGTTTGTTTCTATGGATGTGTTGTGCTGCGGTGGTTGTGGCCAGGGCCTAGAGTCTTGGGTGCATGGGCGAAGGGTGCAATTTGCTCAGTTCCGGTGTTTGTTGATTAAATCATTGAGTCTGTGGGAAAAAATCCAACCCTTTCTACGTTGTGGTACAATATATTTTTTCATTGATTTCAATAGGAGGAATTGAATAGGTGTATGGTTTTCATTTGGAAGTGGTGGTAGTATTGTTGCAATTAGATAGCAGTTGGTATATTCTATTTGTTTATAACTTTTTCCATTTTAGTGGTATTCATCTACCTGTTGGCTTGTTGCAGATTTTTGGGACAGTTAGACACCTGTTGGCGTATTCTAACTGATTATTTCTTGTTTAATTTAGTGGTATTCATTTATCTGTTTCTTTGTTGCAGATTCTTGGGGCAGTTAGATACCTGTTGGCGTATTCTAACTGGTAATAGTTTTGAAGTTCAAGTTTTGTTTATGTTCATACACAGATGAGTTATTACATTTTGGTTTTAAGAATATTAAGTAAGCATTTACAAGATTTGCTGGTAATCTCTGTTTTAGAGTAATGGTACTACCATTACATTCGAACCATCCACAATTCTTGTTTATATATGCAGTGTAGTGATCTGCATTGGTTGTGGCTTCTGCCTGGTAGATTATACCTATTGTTGTGAAGGTTTTCTTACCAAGTGATACTTGACCATGTGTGAATCCAGTCAGTTTGCAGTTGTTTTTGGTACCATCTGCATTATAACGTAAAAGCATTACTATTACGTATTTACTATGTGTCTGTATTTGTAAAGTGGAACGATTATCGGAATTGCAGCAAGTACATAATCTGCCATGGTTTGCATTTTGTACAAGTTGCTGAAATGGAATGGATTCATAGTTAGGTATGGATACATGCACAAAGCGTTCATTAGGAACTTCTTCTTGTCTACATGCCTGCAAATAGTGAATGTATTTTTTCACATGTATGAAATCTGGAAGATTTCATTTATAGGTATGTTTTAGTTTTCTACTACTTGCAGCAAGTACATTAGACATTCTTGTGGATCTTCTTGTGAGTTTATAGTGAATGTGACCATTGCAGCACAGCAGTCCAATTCCTGCCTTATTCCAGAAACACTGTAAGTGTTGTCAGGATTGTTGGTTGCATTTCTATGAAGGGCTAACATTTGCAAACACAATTGGTCTGTACCGTGTAAGTAAATGTTTTCAGTAATTGGTGGCAATTGGAATAGAATATTTATTGTAACATTTGCGTAGGTAGCAATTTACGCCAGTTGTATTTGAAAATTTGAATGGACCTGACAGTTCTGTGTCCAAGTAATTTGTTGGGATTGTGCGTTGCATCTTTGAAGAGGTAGTTCAGTTACTTTGAACAGTATATTTTTCTTTGGTTGTGGTCCTTGATGAAGTATTACCTTCTTTTACTTTCTTTGGAGGAATTGCTGTGAGATCCTGCATAGATTGAGTCTGAAGTAGTTTTCTTTTACAACGTTTTGCTTTTTGCGGAACAGGATAGGTTTTTAGATGGGGTGTAGAGTGAACGCAGTCTATTGTATTCTAAAATGCAAGAAATGTCAGCATTTACTTTACTTGCATCAAAGTTAATTAGAAATAGTCTGTCAAGTGTACGTAAGCGAGATAGTGCTACGTAGCTCATGCCTTCTTTAAAGTCTCCAATATCTATCAATGCTTTACCTAGGGTAAGACCTTGTGATTTGTGAATGTTGACTGTGTATGCTGGAGTTAGAGAAAATTGTTCTCAGCGTGCATACATGTCTTTGAAACAAAGGAAGCGGGCAGTAGAGCCTTCTATCCTTTTAACTTTGGATAGTTTGACAAATTGAATATTGTTGTCACGTGGGTATGTTTGAAAGCCAAAAACTGTACCAAGTGCTCCATTAACTAGTCATTGGTCCACGTCAAGGTTACGTTTAAGCATTACTCTACAGTTTAAAGATAATTTTAATATTTTCTCTAAACCAGCTATGTTAGAGATAGAGTTTTCCAAGTTGTTTAGCCTTGTTGTGGCTTGTTGACACATGGGTAGTGTCATACCATGTAAGTCCAGTTTGTCTGTGGAGGCAATATGAACAATTGGTTGCATTTCTTTTTTAACATTGTTTCATTAAATTTTGAACAGCTTGCAAGAGTTGGCATCAAGGACATACAATTTACATTTTTGTGTGCTAATTGTTCCATGACATCACTAGCACATGAGTTATGGCCATAGTGTGAATGGGTGTGCCTGATTTTTAATATAGTTTGTGCTTCTTGAGATAGTACACCAACACTAATATTTTTTAACATGTTGGCGGATGTCAGGTCTGCAGACTGCCGCATATTTTCAATACATTTTCTGTATTGGAAATGTTGCCAAAGGTTGACATTTCCTATGCTGCAAGAGTTTTACGGCACAGTTTGTGCCCTAAGGTTTTAAAAATAGGTTCAGCTTTCACTGGTGTTAATTGAAGAAGATCTCAGAAAACAATAATGTGTTTACCTCCAAAGAGCTCTTCGTAGTCTGTTTTGAGGACCTCTTGTAGTCTGAGGTGAATTAAAGCCAACATTAGGTTGGAGACCATGCTCACTTCATCTTATTAGCAGCATTTTCATTTGTTTGAAAACTCTGCGTAGTTCTATTGCAGCTTCTGTAGAAAATTTGTGACAGTCTACGATTTTAAATTTGTTATTTACTTGTGTTTAATCAATGCGATTTTTACAAGACTGCTTGAAGATCAGGTAGATGACAAGGTAGAAGAAGACTAAAGAAAAACTAAAATAATCAAAGAACCGCAAATAGTCAAAGAAATGGCAGCGGGGAGAGGTTTGGGGATGAAGAAGAAAGTTGTAATCGACAAATTGTTTCATCACGGTCATTCACTAATTAGTCTAATTTGTTTTGGTGTTCTAATGGAAGGAGTAGTAATCGGTGTAAAGTGACAATGCCTATGTTGTAGGCAACTAAACCTGTGGGTGCAGTACAACAGCTGACAGTTTGTTGTTTGTCAATTGTTGGAGGAACTTGCTGATGATTTTGATTAAGAATGTTTGCCTGAACAAGTTTGACCACTCACGTATAGCAGTATAGGTTTGTAATCCTGGCAGGTACAGTTTTTATTTTCATGTTGCACACCATGTTCAATTAGTTTTGTTACTTCTTGGAAAATGCTACGCTGCTCAGTGTTTAGTTGTGATTTCAGTACAGCAAAGTAGCAAGTCTCTTGTAGATTGCTCATACTGACACATGATGTTTTCTACTTTTGTCATGGCTAATTCTGCCTCATTTGTATAGGCGGCTGTCTAAGTGGTTCTTGGCTTCCTGTTACAGACGGTTGACTACTGTCAGGAGTGTCCACATCTAGTTGGGCCTAGAGTACTTCGTGTTGCTGTTCATTGTGCAACATTGATTGGTACTGTGTAAAGTTTATGTCTGTTATAGTGCTTTAATTTGCTTTGAAAGCATCTTCATAGGAGTCATAGATACCCAGTAACTCTTCTTCTTTTCACCATGGTTTAAAAAGTTGTAGCAGGGACATGTAATACAGTTCTTTATGTTGAGGAGTTTTTAATGACAATTTGATATGATTAATTAAGCTGCTTTTGGTGAGTTTCACTAAGCTGCCTTCACAATTTGCTACTATGTATCTACCTTTCTATTCATCTGGATTAATATTATTTTTGTATGTGAAGTTTTGGGCTACGTGGTAGAGACACATGGTTTCCAAAGTTGTACTCTTGTTTGGTTAGTATGTGTCTAGTTGTTTTTCAAAATGTCCTGGCTGTTGGGATCATGTTTGGCTATTGTTTCTATGTCCTCATATGATTTGAGAACTCTTTTTCTAGATTTAGCAGGACCAAGACTTAGCCATACTATATTTTCAGATTTTCCATACAAGGCAGTACCGGTTAAACAGTCTGCCGCTTCATAGCAGCCACATTCTCTATGAGAGAGCATTTTTATGCCTAAACTGTACAATTTCTGTGATTGTGTTTTATCAGATGATATGTCATCCCAGAAGTCCTGAAGCTCTGTTTTCTCTGCTTTGGTTAAGTAGGGTGTGACATATTATGCAACTGCAGTGCAATTGTCTGCAATGTACTGCACATGTATGTTTGCATTCCATTGGAGGACAATGATTGCATTGCAATCATTGATGTATTTTGATTCTTCTTTTCTTTTTATGTAATATGTTTTCTTATGTGATTAGAGCACCTGGGGATCAAATCCCTTGGTGACGGTTAGCGGTACAAATACCTTTAACATTTAACATTTACCTTTGACACTATGTCTTACTGAATACATGAAGTTGATTACTTTACCTGTTGTTGAAATTGGTCTATGGAAACCAAAGCAGCATTTGGTGCAGTATTTCCCTTTGATTTTATATTTGTGACGACAATATTTCCCACATTTCTGTCTTTGAAATTGTAAAATGTGTGCATGGTCACTATGTGTTGTTTGTGAAGGGATTTCACAAGTGACATATTTTTGGATCAACTGCAAAATAGTGGCATCACTATCCTGACCAAATTTAGGAGCATCTTTAATCCACAAAAGAATGTGGATGTGTGGTGCTCCTCTGGCTTGGTATTCTTTTCTCCAAAAGAAGTTTTGCACTTCTCCGAGGGGAGGAATAGTTTTATTACAAATAAGTGGCAGTTTTATTACAAATAATGTAGCATAGCAATGAAGTGATGATGGAAATATCTTGATACATTCACAGGATCTAGAGAGCAGAGTTCTCTTGGTGTTTGTATATCTATGTTTGTTTTGTTTTAGTTTGCTATGCGTAGGAAATCGTGTAAATCTTCCCATGCATATTCTGCACCACTTAATGTCACAAACCAAGTGGGTGGGACAAAGTTTCTTATCATACAGCGTACATCTCCATGATGTCGGAACCAGTATTCTTTTGTACCTCGCATGTTTGCTAAAAGATTTGTAATGCTTGACTGTAAAATCTCATTTTTTTCTTGCACTTTTTGTAGTAATTCCATAGCTTACATATTTTGAAAATGGGTACCTGATTTCAATGTGTGTGCAACTCTGTAACATAGAGTTGCTAGTTCACTTTCAAAGAGAAGGTGGAATATGTATTCCACGTTTTGTCAGAATCTGGGGTTTTCAGAATATATTCGTAAGGAGCGGTATTCTGATCCTTTTATTTGTGTGGGTCTATCATCGTACCTTCCTCCTTTTCCAGTAGGAAAGAGTAGAGGAAAGGCACGTGCTTCAATACATTTTTCCCATATGCTGATTGGAGATCCTTTGGCTTGTCGCATTTGGTACATTTACAGTTCATCATCTATGGTGTCTTTAGAGTGTAATGGGTGAATTGCCTAATGGTCTAAAATATTGGATTCTGTAGCAGGATCTAGAAGTTGAAATTGACCAGTTTCTGATGACTCTTCAATTTTAATTTCTCTGTAGTAGTCATTGTTGTCTTTTAGATATTGCAGGGCTTGTCTAACTTTATGTAAGTCCACGAGTTGTTGCCAAATTGTTTTGTCTTTTGTAGGTATGCCATTTACTAAGATAATTAAATATTGATATATTGGACGTTGCACTCAGAGTGTGTACATTTTCTTTGAGATCTAATGACACATAAACTACTTTGCCATGAATGCCTTTCACTAATTCAGAGGGAGGTAGTTTTGCTGTTTTTGGTTGAAGGCGTATTATTGCTTGAAATGGGTGCACTGTTTGAATTATGATGCTCCCATATAAGTTGAGCTGTTGCAGGGGTTTTGGTAATGGGAATAATTCCACGATATTTGTGATAGCACGTGAAGGTGTTTGGTTGTTGTCAAGTTTTGCAAAGTATTAAGTGGTCAGTAATTTCGTATTTGTTTTCTGCTATCAGATAGAGAGCTAATTGGAACCATTTGGAATCTTCAATGTCTTCTATTTTGTATGTTATGTCTACAGTTTTTGTGCTATTTTTATAAAACGTCCTGCAGCAACATACACACACATGGTTGGGTACTTCAGCAGATGTACTTTTAAACTTTAGTATTTCTTTTTTGTATGTGTGTAATAGACGTTTGCCATCTGTACAGTTGTTGGTAGTCTGTTGTAAATCTATTGCATTTTGTAAGTGGCTTTCAATTCCAAAATATATTCTCTGTATATGCTCTATTTCTTCGAGTAGTTGTTTGGCTGTACCAAGTAGACGATTGTTATTTGAGTTGGCTAGTGCTAAAGCAGGACTTTTGGCATAGTACAGTTTATGGACCAGATTTCTTATAGTTGTATGGTGTGTTGATATCATTTTGATATGGTGGAAGGTTTTTTTGCAAATAGGTCCAGAAATGCAGGCTAATTAATGTCCTTGTAGTCCTGTGTATTTGCACACTGGACAGGAGTCCGTATTTTGTAGTAGTTTAATTTTGAATTTGTCTTTGCCTTTCACATACTGATTGAGGAACTGGCGTAAAGATTTGAAATATTTTTTGGCAATGTTACACATTGATGTGCACGGCCGTTTGTAGACTGGACGTATTGGTTCAGTGGAATGGACAGGTGATAATGAGTTTTCTGTGGATATTTGTGTGAGCAGCGTTTCTTGTTCCATAATGGTATTATGTTTTTCATACCCTCATCCACTGCTATGTATGGCAATTGGGTTTATTTGCTTTTGTTTGTATGCTTCGTCATTGAAATATTGTTCTGTGCTCGTGGTGTGACTCCATTCACCTCCACAGATGTTTGTGAAGTTATCTTTGTTGATATTCTGTTTATTGAGAAGTATTTTTTGTAGTTTATTAGTTAGTTTTGTTAGTGGTTTCATTCTGTTTAAAACTAAAATAAATAATTTCCTTTTGAAAACGATTGCACTGTCTATGAGAGCGTCTAGGATTAATTTCCTACAGTAGGTTTTAAGGGTTGTGTGGGATATCTCTCCTGTTTTTATAAGGTTCTGAAGGACTCTGACTGAACATATTTTGTAAAATATTTTTTTTGGTATGCTTACTTGCCGCTACATCAATATCTATAGGTGCAGTGTTAGCACTAGTGGTAGCTGCAGTCTTGTTAATCACTTTCTGTTTCATTTTACATTTTGAAAGAGGAGGCACATTTTCTATACTGGAAGCTTGTTTTGTTTCGCTTAATGACTGTATTAGATGTTTTGTTTGAACTTTTTGTACAAATACTGCTTTGATTTTGTTTACTTTTGCGTTGCTTTCTACGTAGTTGCTTTTTGATAGGCCTTCTTTGGGGTCTGTTGGAGAAAAAAAAGTGTGGGTTGGGATCTTGTGCTGTTTATATGTGCTTTGTGTATAAGTGTCTGAGTATGATGGTAGGGATGTATGCAGAGGTGTGTGATTGTGCAATGGGCTGCTACATCAGGTTGGGAAGGCTATTCTTGTATGTGTGTGTTACTACACTAGTGTTTAGATTGCAATAGAAAGTATGGAGCTGGTGAGGGGAAGCACTAATACTGAATCTAATGTTGCAGGGTTAATACAATTGTTTGTTCTAGAATACTAGAATTGTACATTGTTTCAGTAACAGTTAGAACATTATGGCAGTATTGCACTTACTTTTTTAGAAGGAAAGAGTAGGTTTCTTCTGAGTTCTCGTTCGTACTTCAGACGCTGCTGCTTTTCAGGAGAGTGGTCTTTACTGCAATTGTGAAAGAAAGACGTTAGTAAATATGTGTGTTAATAGCACTGTTGTTAATGTAGACATGGATTTCTTGGTTTTTGCAGTAGTAGTGCTTTCAGATAACTGTGCAAAGCATGTACATGCACTTTTCTTTGCCTATGTGCATTCTGTATATTTTATTTAGAATCAGTTGAATGTGCTTTAGAAATGAGTACAATAGTAAGCGCACAGAGCACACTTGGCTTCGTAAGGGGGTGTTATTGGATGTTAGAAGATAGAAGAAATAATCATATGCTTTGTTTGCTATTTATACTGGGTAAATGGCAGGAACTGTATGGAAAAGTATGCAATGTATGTATTTGTGAAGGTGTGGGAAATAAAACAGAAGGATTTGATGGGGTCAGCAGCTTATTACTAGGTAGGTGATTTCTAAAGTACTGGGTGATTCTGTGGTGCTTGGAGATGGGAGAGTCTGAAATAAAGTAAGGGTTGCAAGGAAGGACCTGGTGCTTGTGTTGTAGACAAAAGGGAAGGGGGGAGATGTTGTATGTCTTGCTTTATAACACTGTACATAGTTGTAGATGATGTGGTAGATATGACTGCACCTGTGCATATTTGAATGCTGTTGTGAAATCCAGAATGGAATGGGCAACCAGATGGAATGAGAGAGCTGTGTAGATTGAAAGAACAGTTGTAGAGGCAGTGGTGTTGTTTCAGCTGCTCGCCTTTCAAATGATATTGGCTATCTGTGTGCATAAAGATGCATATACTCTTCCTGGCTGCGTGTAATTTTATAGCACACAAGAAAGCCTTTTTCCATAATTATACTGTTATTTCTCCCATCTTTTAACATGAAATGACACTTTGTTAGATGGCTGTGTGTGTTGTATCTGATTACTAACATAGTCATTTGTAAAGAAGTTAAAATGATAGAATGTATGTGAAATATGCAGAATGTATAGAAAGGAAATTGTATGTACATCGTATGCAGTATAATGCATTAAATGCTATCATGGTTGAAATGTTAAATACGTGGCAGTGGTTACAGAAATGATAGAATGAATGAAGAAAATAACAGTTTGCACATTGCAGTTAATAATATGGGTAAATCAAAATTTGGAGAGCTGACAACTTTGCAAGTGACACTTGATCATTGTAGATGGGAAAAATGACGTAAACTTGTTTTACAGGTTACACAGGGTAAGTGGCAGTTACTCTGTTTACATGCATTTATACAAGAGATGTACATGTATAATACATGCCAATCCTCCCAATTTCGGTGGGAGACTTCCGATTTTTCAGTGAAAAATATTGTTATTTTTCACGTTCTCCTGCCGAAAATACATCTTTGCCCAATGCATTCTTATGACACAAATGTTGTCTCCCGATTTTTCAGAGGAAATGTCGCTCCCAGGTGGGTCGGAATGTTGGCATGCATGATGTACTGTGCAAAAAATATTCATACCTGTACTTTGTGTTCATGCATGTGGATGTGCATGAATCTGAAAGTAGAAATGTTGGAGAGTTTACTAGTCGTTGCTGTAGGTGCTTTGCAGTCACAGTGCAATTGTACTCGGAGTGATCAACAGTACATCTAAAGTGCTGAATTGTGATGATGGAGTTAGATGTAGAGGTCTTGCATGTGATTGGTGGATGGTTGTGTGACTGTTTAACAGTAGCCAATGAGGAAATGGTGCAGAGAGTGAAGTGGAAAGGGTAGAAGGGCTGCCCCAGTGTTACTTACATGCTCCGTGGACACCGTGGCTTTCCGCAGACAGGACATGCCACATCTGGGGCTTCCGAGCATGAAATGGGAGTGTATTTTGAGGAGTAGCCAATCAGGTGTTGAGGTTCTGCTTCGTATTGAGAGAGGCTGTGTGTAGTGAAGATGGCAGAGGTGGAGAAAGTCAGGGTGGTGGTGCTTGAAGATATGTTTGTGAATGGTTTGGAGCAGTATGCTAAATCTAGGAATGTGGCGAACCATTTTGACACAAAAAGAGTGGAGGTGGTGTGGTGCACTGTGCCTGGTTTTAATTTGCAGGCAATGGCTAGGTATAATAGTCCACATGTGGTTGTTCTGCACTGTGGTGCTTTGCATTTGGGCTATGTCAGTGCCCATACTTTGTTGCAAGATCTGCAAAAGTTTGTTCAGGCGGTAATGAAACTACTTCCAAATGCCAAGATATTTGTTTCTGGTTTGATACCTAGGCCAATATGGGACAATAGTTCTGTTTTTTGTCTGCAGCAAAATGTTGCTAGATGCTTAATCAATCGAGGCATGTTTGCTTTTAGGACTAGAGCTGGCATTTTCTTTTGCAACAATGAGAACATTGACCCTGGTAATGTTGATTAGTTTAAAGAAGATGGCATGTCGATATCTTTTATGGGAAATGCCATGCGGTTTTGGAACATAAGAGTTGCTTTGGAGAAGCTAATGTGAAGTTTTTTGGAGGAAAATAAGAAAAAATAAAAAAAAATAAAAGGTGTTTCTGAAGCATCTGCAACAAAAAAAAACTAAAAAAAAGGCTCTTTTCAGAGCCAACCTCAAAGGGGAAGTGGGACACACTATTTAAATTTTAATTTCCCACGCTCAGATTTTTCGATGTGTCCGCGGACAGCGCGTATTACACACAGGATTTTTGAGTTTGAGAGGGATGCAAATGAGACGTAGCACAACAAGGGATTGGTCAATAGGGTTTACTGGGTGTGATGTGAGATCAGAGAGTTTGTCAGACAGTCTTTTTCCTGAGAGCAGAGGAGATATCTATGGCTGTGTGTTTCGGAAAGCAGATTATCTGGATTTCAGGAGATTCGTGGATAAATTGGTTGCAGGTGCATACAGATCCCTGCGGAGTAGCTGTACATCTTGGATTCCCTCATGTGGAAGTGCACTGGCATGGAGTGCGTAGAATGAAGTGGCTGGATTTGGTACCTCTTTGTGCTACTTTGGTTACACAGTGTCATCCAGACATTATTATTATTCATTGTGGAGGGAACAGTTTAGGACATGTGTCTGGAATCTCTTTGCAATTTGCAATGAAAGAAGGACTTGGGAAAGTCATGGACATGTATCCAAACTCCAGAGTAATTATTTCCCGTATTGCGCAGAGAAACATGTGGCTGCGTTCGTCTTCATTTGGTGCACAAATGGAGAAAGCAAGGCGCAATGTTAACAAGGCTGTCTGTGCCTTTTTGAGAGATGTTGGTATGTCCTCTTTTCACAATGAAAACGTTATGTTTCGTAGTACACACATTTTTCGCAGAGATGGAGTACATCTTACTTATGCCGGCAATCAGATTTTTATGCGAAATATGCAAAATGCATTGCAACATTTTTTGGAATTACAGCAATCCATTTTGCAGTAGTTGTTGACCATTTGAAGTTTTCAAAACACAAAAAAACCCACAAAAAGGCTCTTTTCAGAGCCACTACTTCCTCCCAGAGAAAAGTGCAATGGTTGTGACGGGGCAGTACTGCAAAGATTTTAGAGATCCGTAGACAGTCTGCAGACTTCTAAAAATGCACAGCGCCCTACGCATTTCATTGACACTTCTCTTTTTTAACTGTGAAAGGCAGCTCTGAAAAGAGCTTTTTTTGGTTTTGTTGTTTTATATTTTTTGGGTTTTTTAAAACACGACACACAAGGAAAGGAAGGGAAAGGAGGGTAAGCAAGGGACACCAACCACGTGGATAAGAAAGGGCAGGTGGAGAGAGGAAGATGTAGGTTGGGCCTTATTCAGGAAGGTAGCAGTTTTTCTCATGCTCTTTGACCACAGTCTCAAAAGCACTTCAAAGGTGCTCCCCCCTGCAGAGTACTGCATCGCAGTACATGCACAATACTGTGACCCTTGAAAGGTAAGGATAAACAGCATTATGTATAGCCTGTGAGAGCAGTGTCTCTTGTGGTGGCAGGAGCATAATCAGAGGATGCTGCAGATGAACTGAACCTACTACGTTTATCGCAAGGTACAACCTTATGAATAGCCCCACCGTGGAACGATTTTAGGTGTTGCTTCATTGAGGTAGTACCATAGCTGTACAAACCCGGTTTCCCACGACTCAGCACCATCTTGCACTGATTGCAGGTCACCTTGTGTGCACATTCTATTGGTACTCCATCAAGAGTGGTAAATAAACTCCACACCCAAGATTCACGGTGAGAACTAGTAGTAGGGACTTCCATTACCTCATCCTCTTCATCCTCTTCATCACTCTCCTCTGTATCCTGATGCCTGTTCCCCTCTGCAGACCCTCGGGGAAGTGTTGGTGGTGGAGGGGTTGGGGGTGCTGCTGAGACAGCAGTAGCACCAGCAGCAGCCATGAATGCCATCAGGACAGCTGTTTCATAGAGCAAGAGCAATCCGATGCAACAAGGAGCAGTCTCTGTCCTGGAAGCCCCAAAACAGAATAATATCATATAGGGGTGCTGGGGCACACTTCGCGGACACCCGCGCTGTCCCAGGACACTTTGAACACCAAGAAAGGACTACAAAAATTCCCAAAAAGTATGCAGATGGCCAGGGACATTGTGTGGGACATGTGCAAGGGTGAACTTTCCCAGGAAAATACCTTGGATTGCTGAAAAAAACACTTTTTAGGTGTTCGTTATGCTCAGCGCGGGTGCGGTCACATGATGACGTCGAGGATACGTTGGCGAATGGGACGGCTGTCCGTAGGACACCAAATGCACGGGTCTGGTCTACGAATGCGTGCGGGGGTTCTACGGACAGTGTTCCAGTCGCCGAACTAATTAAAAGTGCGACACACATGTGGCAGACAGTTACGCACAGGCACAATGTTTGTAGGGGCAAGCGTGTGCTACGCATGCGCGAGGGTGTTCTACGGACAGTGTTCAGATCTCTGAACAAAATAAATGTGCGTCTCAACTTTGCAGACAAGCAGACAGGCTATGTGTTCTATGGAAATATTCATTCTGGTTACGGACAATGCGAACAGGGAGAATGTTCTTAGGACACTTTATTTTGCATAGCTACGAACATGCAGATGTCTTTAGTGTTCTGCAGACACCCCCATTTTGACTATGGCCAATTCGAACAGGTATTGTGTCCTTAGGACACCCCCATTTTGGTTAATTACTCACAGGCGGACATCTTGTGTGTCCTAAGGACACTTCCATCTTGATTGAGGACAGTGCAAAAAGGTATAGTGTCCTTAGGACAGCCTCATTTCGGTTAATTGTGGACAGGTGGACATCTTGTGTGCCTAAGGACACCACCTTTTTGATTGCCAACAATACGAACATGTATAATGTCCTTGGGACACCCCCATTTTGGATAATTGAGGACACCCTAACTGCCTTTTTAAAAAAAAATAAGACACAGAGGAATATACTAACAACACACTTAATATTTTATTATTGTATAAAGTATAAAATTATGAAAGAGAGGGGGAAGCAGAAACGGATACAAATACAGGGGAGTTAGGGGTTTGGACATGATGGATGGTATGGGAAGAAATAAGTGAAGTCTCATCATAATGTTTTTCTAGCTGGGGAGTTTTTGGTGGATAGTTGGCTGGGATATGGAGAGGGGTTACAGGTACATGTGGGGCAGTAATATTACATTTTTCCTCTTATATGGTCCTCCATAAAGTTTTTTAAAACAATGAAATTGTTCATTAACAGATCCATTTTAGCTCCATTTGCTGCAGAGGATTTTCTAACATCACTGTTGTTATATTATTGTGAATGTCTGTATGGTCTGTTAAAAAAATGGTTAAGTACACATAAAGTAATGGTTATTAATTGGCTTATATAGAGAAGTGTAGTATCACTGTCTTCACTCATTTCATCCCAAGGAAAATTTTGTTCCAGCCATTCCAAAGTACTAGACATTTCTGTGTAATATATAAGTTTTAGTGTACCTAACACAGAACTTTTATAAATATATACAATAAATGTAGTGTACTCACTAGTTTCTTGCTAGGTTTTGCTGTTACTGCTGCGTAGGTGTCCTGTTGATTTTTGCTGTGAAATTTCTGTTGGAGCCATATTTATTGTGTTTTAGTATATTCCACTATGTTGCATATGCTATGTAATTGGACTGTTACTGTCTTACACACACAGTTTCACTTCTTATTTATTATTGAATGTCATTATTGTATGTGCTGCTTTTTGAACAAGTTTAGTGTTTTTTTGGATGATGTAACAATGTAAGATAGCCCCTGAGATTTTGGATAGTGTTGATGTTGTCCGAGCCTGTCAGCGCACAGGCGCATGGTCCGCGGATATCAGACCCACTAGCATCCTAGTAAACATTTATCAAATTTACATTATCTATATATCTATATTCAGTGAAATAATGTTGTTACAGGAACGTCATGGTTAAGTTGTGCCACTAAAAACCTATGAAATTCAGTAAAAAAACATTGTTAAAGGGACGTTATGGTTAAGTTGCGCTACTAAAAACCTATGAAATTCAGTGAAAAAAACTTTGTTACAGGGACATTATGGTTCCAAGTAAAACTGAAAAACCCTTGAAATTCGCCAGTTATGGTAAGCTAAGCAACCATAACTCGCGCCACCACCGTACACTGTTAAGACTAACACCCAGGACATCAAAGATGACATCACAAATGTCATTGATGACATCACTGATGACATCACATGTGCATTTAATTTTAATGAAAATCTGTACAAGGGATTCTTATTGTAATGTTGATAAAAAAAAGTGTCAAGGAACATTGGAATAAATATCATGAGGTACGTAGAACATTCAGCAATGCATTGATACAAATAGCATTCTATTATGAAGTTGTTTCCTGTATACTAAGCTACTCATGTAGAAACATAGGCATTGTGTGCAGCATACATGGTGGAGGTGCAATATTAATTTTGCCATGTTGAATAGTTGAATAGGAAAATGATAAATGCTCTCTTATTACAGTTTTGCCTACTGTGAAACATTTAATAAGTAGCTAATAAAACCCATTTACTACATAATTGCAAACAAAACACAAACGGACAAGAACACATACAAATATGAGCATATACAGGGAAAATGAAATAAACAAAAAAACAGCAGTTTTACCAGACAATCTTCATAACCTAACTGATTATCTTCCTGCACAGAAATGATTACTCTGTTTCAAAGCTACTCCTTCCCTATGTATAACTATTACATAATGTGACTGGACCCTAAGGAAAGTAGTGTGAGTACAATGGATAACAATATGAGCATATCTAGGGAAAGTAAAGTAATTTAAAAAAGATAGAACTATAAGAAAGTGTTAATAGCCTTACTGATCATCTTCATACATAGAAAGCATTGCTGTCTTCCAAGTCAGTGTTTTCCCCTATGTATATGTTTCATATGCTGTGAGTGAATACCGAAGTGAATTACTGTAAGAACATATTTGAAGTATAAATCTACTACTTTTTGAATTTTTAGTTCCTGACTGTTACTGGACTAGATATGCCACTAAAGGAAAGAAGAGGGAGCCAGACATGTGATGTCATTAGTGATGTCATCTTTGATGTCCTGGGTGTTAGTCTTAGCAGTACACGGTGGTGGCGCGAGTTATAGTTGCTTAGCTTACCATAACTGGAGAATTTCAGGTGTTTTTTGGTTTTACTTAGAACCATAACGGCCCTGTAACAAAACATTTTTCACTGAATTTCATAGGTTTTTAGTAATGACACTTAACCATAACGTCCCTGTAACAAAGTTTTTATATATATATTTCTGAGGCTTGTGGAATCTGCTTAGATCACATGCTGTGCATAGGCCAACATCTAGTGGAAGCTGCGGAGTATTACAGTTTGTTTTTCGAAACTCGAAAATGGGCGTCGACACAGGCGTGCCAGTAATACTATCCCTAGTGTGACGTCCACTGTACCCAAGATCCCTCACGCGTCTGGGATCCTCAGATTGTTTTTTTCCGCCATACTGGTCGGAAGCATCTTGCGGAGTCCCCTGGCCTTAGCCATACTTTTGCTAATTATTGCAATTAATATTATTTATTGACATCCTTCCCCACCCCAAACGTCGACCATCGACACTCGACGACGGCTGGAGAAGACATCGACCGTCGGCTGCTGCACGACGGATCTGGGCCTCGGAAGGCCGCTGGCCTCGGCCCGGGCCTAGTAGGCCGCTGGCCTCGGCCCTGCAAGTAGGGAGAGTGGGGGGTGGTACATACTCTTCACTCTTGGTATATAGGTACACCTTATATATTTCCTACACTTACCAGCCCGCTGCCTCAAGGTGCGTATGGAGGGTACCCCTTTCCAATTCTGCCCCAAGTGCAACCGCAAATACCCTTGGGTCGACAGGCACGCCACGTGCAATCTCTGCTTGCCGAGGGACCACCCCGAAGCGAACTGCAGAGCGTGTAGTAGGTTTAAACCTAAAACACTTAAGGACCGTTCGACAAAGCGTTGGGCCCACCACGCCAGGCAGGCAGCCATGGCAGCGGAGGGCGCCTTCAGCGATGGCAGCGACGCCGTACTTTCGGACGGCGAGGGCATTACGGCGTCGAAAGACTGCCGAGCGCAGGTCCCCGACCTCGGAAGGTTGTCCGGCAGGGCGGCTATGGGGAAGACCCCCGGCGACGCAAGCGCTACACACCCTACACACACTAAACACACTAAGTCCAACCGAACCTCGACGACGTCGACTTCTCGGAAAGAGGCACGGATAGAACGGTCCGACTCGGTGTCCTCTGGGCGCTCTCGATCGAGATCGCCTCATGACGCAAGGCAATCATCCACTCTTGCCAAGAGTGCCTCACTCCCTAGATTAACGGAAGTTCGATCGTCGGAAGACGAAGACGACTTCCACCCCCAGGCCGCGCTCCAAGAGACCGAGAGCGCAGTTAACACCAACGAGGCCCCACGCTCGAAGCAAGATACCTCTCCCGACCCTCGGCGCCAGGCGTCGAAAGTCTTTGGGGCCTCCAAGGGGCAGGGAAAACATTTTTCCACGCACGGGGAGGGAGGGAAACAGCGGAAAGCTCAGCCTTCCACTCCTGTAAGACCATCCTTCCACCCCAAGCAGACACAGAAACATAAATCTACTGGGACATCAACATCAAGCAAGGGTACCCTTGATAAGTCCTCTAAGTTGCCTACTAAAGTCATACCCTGTTCCAAAGAATGGTCCAGTGAGGACATAGACGGGGTCATGTCAAGGATGTCTTCCTTAGCTGATTTTTATGACAAAAACCCAGAACATTTCCTTTCGTGTGACCCTCAAGGGGCCACACCCTCAGGCTCCTCTGATCCTATCCCCCTAAGTAAAAAGGCCCGGGTCGAAAGACCTGACCCCTTTGAGGTGCAGCCTTACTCTACTCCATACTCTACTCCACACCCCAGATACCAAGGCCAACCTTTCCCTGAAGGGGACCAGGAGTTTACAATTATGGAGGAACGAACCGGGTCTGATTACTATGCGGAGGATGAGGACATGGAGGAGGTAGAAGATGAGTAGGAAATTTACAGAGTAGATTCCCCGGTAGAGAGCGAAGCCCCAGTTACCGACTCGCCAGTTGATAACCAGCCCCTCCTGAATGAAGTTCTCGCTCGCGCAGCAGAACATTTTCACATCGACACCCACGGTGTACAGGAGGAAAGGGACTTCGCAGAAGAGTTGGTGGGAGAGAGGAGGCCGGTCGCTCAGACCATCCCTATCCTTAAATCCATCCAACGTAGAATAGATCCATCCCTGGTGAATCCTAACCTCACCAGAGCCGTCAACCCCAGAGTCGAAAAACTTTTTCGGGCAGCCCAGTCTGACCCTCTTTATATAAGAGGTCATCTTAAACCAGACTCCCTAGTGGTTACCAACACTCGGAAGAGGGCTGGGACACCCTTATCGTCGTCAGAAGCTCCTCCCAACAAGGAGAGCAAAAGACTGTACGGGTTTGG
This sequence comes from Ambystoma mexicanum, assembly GCF_040938575.1. Lineage (NCBI taxonomy): Eukaryota > Metazoa > Chordata > Amphibia > Caudata > Ambystomatidae > Ambystoma > Ambystoma mexicanum. Next base: position 1,024,431,319 of record NC_090931.1, on the reverse strand, counting down.
CAGGAAGGTAGCCTCAACGTCCGCCTACCAAGCAAGGATTGCAAACTCCACCACCCTGTTGGCAAGTTACAACTGCCATCAATGGGAAGAGGTCGCGGCGCTCATAGCCTCTGCTCCTGAACCGTTAAAGGGCCAGTTGGCTCGGATCTCGGCAGAAGGGAGAGCCGTGTCTGGTTGCATATTAAAAGCAACTTTCGACGCTGCAGACAACGCAGGAAGATTGATAGCAGAAGGTACTGTTATCAAGAGACATGCGTGGTTACGGCAGTCGGGGTTCAAAACAGAAACACAGGCTTCATTAATAGACAAGCCGGTGGAACCCGATCTATTGTTTGGGAAAGCGGTCGAAGACGCACTTAAGAATGCCAAGGACGAGTACGAGACTCTCAAATCCCTTGGCCAGCTTACCAACAAACCCCCAAACCAGAGGGGGAACAGTAATTTTCGTCGCCCACGCGGCCAAAATTCACAAAGAGGCAACTATGCCCAAGGACAGGGTACACAATGGAACAACAACCAGCAGTCTACCCAAAGTTACAACAAGGGTAACAAGAGAGGTCGTGGAAGAGGCAGAGGCAGCCCCAACAAGGGAGGTGGCACGCCTCCGCCAAAGCAGTGACGCTCAGTTCAGGGTCCCTTCTCACGCAACCCCAGTAGGGGGACGCATTTCCAACTTCACCCAGGCTTGGGAAGGGATCACCTCAGACAGATGGGTGCTGTCAACAGTGTCCACGGGATATTGTATAGAATTACTGCAGCGTCCCCGGAACCACCCTCCACGACAAAGAATACACTCCTTAGAACATCAGAAGATCCTTCTCGAGGAGATCGCCATTCTGCTAGAAAAGGACGCGATAGAACTCGTCCCAGGACACCAGGTAAACAAGGGTATCTATTCAACTTACTTCCTTGTGCCAAAGAAAGATTTGACAATGCGCCCAGTATTGGACCTACGGCCTGCCAACAAGTATGTCAAGCCCCAAAAATTCCGTATGACCACGCTACAAGAGGTAATCCCCCTCCTAAAAGAGGTGGACTACATGGCAACCTTGGATATGAAAGATGCTTATTTTCATATTTCCATGCTCCCAGCGCACAAAAAATACTTGCGCTTCAAAGTGGACAGTTGCCACTACCAATTCAAGGTACTGCCCTTCGGGATAGCTTCAGCACCAAGGGTATTCACCAAGGTACTGGCGGTGGCAGCTGCACACCTACGCAGGGAGGCAATCCCAGTGTACCCTTATCTGGACGACTGGCTCATAACGGGGGAAACCCCAAGAATTTGCAGGTCAAACATTCAGAGGACTATCGACCTCCTCCACGAATTAGGCTTCTCTATCAACGAGAAGAAGTCAAGTCTGGTGCCAAGCACCTCAAAACAGTTCCTAGGAGCAATCCTAGATACTCAGAAAGGCTTGACCTTCCCCTCGGAAGAGAGAATTCGGAATATACTACTGCAAATTCCACATTATCAGTCAGGTCAACAAATAACGGTACGCAAAGCAATGCGGTTACTAGGCATGATGGCGTCATGCATTTACCTGGTCCCCCACGCGCGTCTGCGCATGCGTCCCATGCAGGAATGGTTGGCGAAACAGTGGTCTCAGGCAAGTGGTCAGTGGGACGATCTAGTGGTCGTTTCGCCAACACTCGTACAAAGCTTACACTGGTGGACAAAAGAGAATCTCGCAAGGGGAAAACCCTTTTACGATCCCGAAGTACAAGCAGTGGTAACTACAGATGCTTGCCTGACTGGGTGGGGAGCTCACCATCTCCACCACACAGCTCAGGGTCTCTGGTCTCACTCAGTAGCCAAGAACCACATCAACCTGCTAGAGCTTCTGGCAGTATTCCGAGCGCTTCGGGCGTTCAAGCCCCATCTACTAAACTTGTCGGTGCAGATCCGGACGGACAGCACGACAGCCATGTTCTATCTGAACAAACAAGGAGGGACTCGTTCGCCAAATCTGTCCAAGCTTGCCCAGAAAATTCTGGATATGGGCACTCAGACGGAACATCTTCCTATCAGCACAACATGTTCCAGGGGAGCTCAATTCCCTAGCGGATGCCCTAAGCAGAGACTCCCTCCCAGAATAACATGAATGGGTCCTTCACAGAGAGATCGTAGAAGATCTCTTCTCTCCGTGGGGTTTCCCCACTATAGACCTATTCGCCACAAGCGAAAACAAACAATGCCCAGGATTTGCATCCAGGTTCCCCCAGCCACACTCCCAAGGGAACGCCCTGTGGATGAACTGGTCAGGGATGTTTGCGTACGCTTTTCCACCAACTCCTCTCCAGGAAGGTGGTGTACAAGATGAACAAGGAATCGATGACGCTCATCCTAGTTGCTCCCATGTGGGCGAGACAACCATGGTTTCCACACCTACGCAGGATGGCGCTGTGCGAGCCCATCAAACTCCCAGCCTGGTACAACCTACTGTCCCAGCAACAAGGTCAAACAGTGCACCAGGAACCCAACTCAATGAACCTGGCAGCATGGCTCCTGAGGTCATAGAGTTTGGGCATCTCAATTTACCACAGAGGTGTATGGACATCCTAAAAGAATCCAGGAAACCAAACACAAGGCACTGTTACTTTGACAAGTGGAAGAGATTCGTTATTTGGTGCCAGAATAAACAAATCAACCCAGTTGATTGCACTCCTTCCAACGTAGTAACATACATGCTCCACCTGCTGGACGCAGGTTTGGTTTTTAACTCTCTGAAAGTACACCTGGCAGCCCTCTCGGCTTACACCACATCCCATAACAAAGTATCGTGGTGGAAAGTACCAGTAGTTAAAGCCTTCATGGAAGGAGTAAAGAGACTTCACCCTCCTATTTCGAACCCACCGCCAGGATGGGACCTCAATGTGGTGCTAACTAAGCTCATGGGCCCCCCTTTCGAACCCATGCATAAAAGTAGTCTCAAACACCTGACTTATAAAACGGCCTTCTTAGTAGCCATTACCTCCATAAGAAGGGTCAGTGAAATTCAGGCTCTGTCAGTGCAGGATCCTTTCTTTATTATCCACAAAGACAAACTGGTTTTACGCACACACCCTAGGTTTTCACCTAAATTCATATCTAAATTCCATGTAAACCAGTCCATCGAGCTTCCGGCTTTCTTCCAGAACCCGCAAAGCTCGGCTGAGGTGAAACTACACACCCTTGATGTGCGTAGGGCGGTCCTCTACTATGTAAATAAAACCAGACCGCTAAGAAAAACAGATCAACTGTTTGTCTCCGTAGCTACAGGCAGAGAGGGGGATCGCGTCTCTAAAGGCGCGATCTCGAAGTGGATTATCAACTGTATACAGCTGTGTTACTCTCTTTCTGGAAAAACTCTGCCTTTTACGCCAAGGGCCCATTCTACTAGAGACATTGGTGCCACTCTGGCTTTCATTGCAAATGTTCCCCTCGACACCATTTGCAAAGCAGCTACTTGGAGCTCTATTCACACTTTTACTCAGCATTACTGCATTGACACTCATTCCAAGACAGATACACAAGTGGGACAAGCGGTTCTAAGACACCTGTTTGCTCATGACCCTTCTCACATCCCACCTCCTTCTTCGGGTACTGCTCGCTAATCTATGCACAGCATGTGATCTAAGCAGATTCCACAAGCCTCAGAAGGGATACATTACTCACCGTAATCGTATTTCTGATGCTTGTATCTGCTTAGATTCACATGCGACCCACCCTTCCTCCCCTCCGAGAGAAGGCGCATGATTACTTGTAGTCTTACCTTTCTGTCTATCTGCTTGGATTATCTGTACTCACGCTACTCCTCATGCTTCCTCATGTCAGAAAAAATACAATCTGAGGATCCCAGACGCGTGAGGGATCTTGGGTACAGTGGACGTCACACTAGGGATAGTATTACTGGCACGCCTGTGTCGACGCCCATTTTCGAGTTTCGAAAAACAAACTGTAATACTCCGCAGCTTCCACTAGATGTCGGCCTATGCACAGCATGTGAATCTAAGCAGATACAAGCATCAGAAATACGATTACGGTGAGTAATGTATCCCATATATATATATATATATATATATATATATATATATATATATATATATATATATATATATATATATATATATATGTGCATCAAATATCATTATACAGTGTTACTTCCCACTAACACACGCTGTGATAGCTATTAGGTTATTCACCTTGAGCTTGCATCATAGGCAAGCACTGTTGACATGCAGCATATTTTCTATCCTCTGCAACATGCCTTTGCTGTATTAAGATGAATGCATATTTATCTAGAACACAGTCCTTCACACTAGAATCTCTGATCCAAACGACTGTGCTCCAGACTGCTGTAACCTTTGGACCACAACTCCCTATCTCCTTAGCAACTGACCCATACATTGCCCATGGCGGCCATGTCATACATGTTGTTTGCTCTTTTAACATTTGCTAATGGACAGCCTTTTCCATTTAGGAATGACGTTATCTTGTATATCCACCGCAATACATTTCCCTTATAACGCCAGCATACATGCTTTACATTATGCATTTTGCATTTCCGAGGTGCACATTCAAACATGGACAAGTCCTTCTTTCACTTTTTTTCCATGGACAGGTCCATCTTTCACTTTTACTTCTGTTCCCCTGGTTTCTGTACACAGGAGAGACAGTCTGTTTTCCATGACACTCACTGGTGCCATGGTAACATATTACATACCCGCGACAAGTAGTCTCCTGTTTGTGCATGAGGAAACATATCTCGCTCACTACGAAGGTAGGATCTGAACTTTCAGTCCCTTCCAGCTTATTTCCTCCAGATTGAGTGCACACAACTATATTGAAAGGCTGTTCTGTGTGTTTTTGAATTCTTTACAATTGGCCACTAAATTCTGTATGGACACTCGGACTACAAGGGGATCATAATCAGAAACTGCATTCTTTATATTTATTGCTCATTACGTAGATAGGATTATTTCATATATTTATCTTTTTCTAATGTGGGGACTACCATTTTATGTCCTCCATAGCGATTTCCTCACACACTTAACCCTTGCTATTTAGGCATGAGATAGTCTTATGCTCAAAGGAACTAGGTAAGTTTACTTTCTATCCATTTTCAGTTTTGCATGAGGCTGATGGCTTTCTATAAACACTGACGCACACAGTCAACACAGAGAATGCTTCCTATTCAATTATACACTGCATGTTAGTGCACTCAGTGCATTCTGGATATATGTCAACAGTGCTTGAACATTCAGGTTGGCACACATCACCGACTGGAACTAAACCTTTATGTATAAATAAATATATACATATAAATGACGCTCTACCTCACTCCGGGATAACCTTGTATCCAGCTATATGAGTCCTAAGAATATTCCAGCTGGTCAAAGTTGGCTCAGTATTACACCAGAAGGCTTTCAGAAGTGCATGAAATGTAAGGCGTGCAAATTTGCCAAAAACACCAAAAACTACCTCCATCCAATACTACACAAAAATATGATTATTAAATCTCGCATTACCTGTGAAACTGAGTATGTCGTGTACGTGCTCACTTGTCCGTGCGACAAATGGTATGTTGGTAGTACTATTGGCAAACTGAAATTTAGGATACTCCAACACATTAGAGCCACCAAGAATACTGATCCCACATATCCAATGGCCCTACATATTCAAGAAAGACATGGAGGCAAATTAGAAGGTTTCGCCTATTTTGGGATACATACAATTCCGAAGGCCCCGAGAGGAGGCAATCGGGAGCTGCTCCTCAGACAATCTGAGGCTAAATATATTCTGGATTTGGAAACAAAGAAACCAAAGGGCCATAATCTAGGTGAGGAACTCTACACTTTCTTGGGCACCTGAGCAAATAGACTGCATTAACCCCATTTTCTGTAATGGAGACATTTTATACCTAGCCCAGGTTTTATCATTACTCCCTTTCTTTTACTTTGCATTATTCACTGCTAACCTATAACCTAATTTCTAGTTATACCAGTAAGTCCCTCAGAGGTGGGAATATATTATGTAACTAATCGATATTACATAAAGGTTTATATTTCGTTGACACAGGTAAAGCTTTTCACATTAGCTTTCAGGATTTTATTGACAAAAAAGAAATTGAATGAATTTTAGACTTTCTCCATGTTCAGCTATCTAATTTTAGTCTTCTTTCTTTCTTAAGGGTGAGCACTGCCTTTGCTTTGTAATTTAGGAACACAAGTTAAACTGGCTGCTTTATTATTACTATTTAATTTGTACTTAATATGTCTTTTCTCTAATGCGCATTTGGCCAGAAACCAATCATGTGTCTTTTTATCATCAAGGTTTTATCTATTCTCTTAGCTAGGTATTTTAACTGTACTATTATTCATTTGGCAGTGTGAGTTACTTTGATTTAACGTTCAGGTATTGCATGCACTAAGCACTTTATATATCTTCATATAGGATATATCATTAGAGGCTAAACTGCTGTTTGCACTTTACCCATTTGGGTCAGTCACTGCATATTTGCACACTTAGGCACTTGCACTTTATGTACACCTACATAGGGTATACCTAAATAGCTGCTGTAATATGCACTACGCACTTTACTAGCAATAGACTGGTTTCTGCTTCTATGCACAGCCAGTTTATAGAGGCATTTGCACTTTAAGAGGCAATGCCTTGTCACGCATATATTACCAGGACAAGTACTCTAATTTACCACACATACCTCAATGTGACTTTGCCATAAGCAATCTGAATCTTAGCTATATTATTTTTTACCTTGGGAGCAAATTTTGTTCTCGATAGACACTGACTCTATAACGTAAATACCAAACTATAAAGCTTTCTGGCCATTCGCTTATATCCACAAATATGCAGTTCCTACCCTGCCGGATTTATAAACAAACGCGGACACAGTTTAAAATATCTTAACGATAAAAACTGTCACCCATAAGCTCTACATGAAAAGGAGGTTTAACATATGTAAACCTCAGAATGAAAATAAATATTACTGCAGAATGTGTAAATTGCGAATTATAAATGATCATTGCGCAGGTTTTATTATTGTTGAGAAAAGAGTAACAATGCTAGTTCATTTGACGCTTTTATTTAATGTATTTTAGTGTATTTAACATGACCCATAAGGGTTTGTAACAAGTTCAAATATGTCAGATTTTGTCAAATGAGCCTTTAGGTTAATGCACGTTACTCTATCCATGAATACCATAGAGAGCACACTGGTTTAAATGTCCTTCCTTTGTGTTTGCACCCTAAACATGACCAAGCGGCCAGTCTGCCGTGAAACGCGTCGTTTTCGTGCACTTTTCTTTTATCCATGACATTTACCTATTAAAGTACATTTTTTGATGCTTGGAGTTTCTTGGTTTTTTGAACTCTGGATTGAGTGTGGAACAACCTCACTGGGCTGCTTTCTGGAGTGCACACCATCAACTTTATACTGAGGTATAAAGCAACCCTACATATACATATATATATATATATATATATATATATATATATATATATATATATATATATATATATATATATATATATATATATTGTCTGTAGAGGGAAATACAATCTGCCTTGCAGAAAAAGATGATAAGAATATTATTTAGATTATCTGTGAATCTTTGGGATACAAGAAGAGATGTTTTCACATTCAGACTATAATTTCTCAAAATGATGAGAAACTATACTAACATATTGTCATGTCATATTGTATTATAGACTCCTGATGAAGGGAAACATAATCCTGAAACATGTTGTGCAGATGACTCACTAAATATAAAGAATGTTTAACCTACTGGACCATTGCTGACTGAATCATTGTTATTGTTTCTCTTGTGAAATGAATTAATGATATATGCAAAAATGTGATATAGTTCAAACCATTGATAATCATATTGGCTGAAGTTTCATCTCAAAAGTGTGCAGGGGACGGGAACACTCTTGGATACTCTTTTTTGTCTCCCTCAGCATGCACCCCAGGTCGTCGGTCAGTTGCTGGACCTGTCGCTCCAGCAGAAAAACTTTTTCTTGGTTTAGAGCAGTCTCGAGTCATACCTCTGCTGCTCCTGAAAATGCCTACTGTCCCTTCTCCTGGAGTAGCTCGGGTACTGGAAATTTCCCCCATACTTTCCATCCTGAATTGCCCTTCTCCCGGGTTTAGGGATCTATTGTCATCAAACCAAGTAGAGAGGAGGACTATTTTGGAAGTTCTGGTTCGGGGGATATCTGGGGACAAAATTCAGAATTGGAGGTGGTGTGATACTTCTCTCATGAGGCAAGTTTGGACGGAAGTTTGCCTGGGCAGTACTTACCTGATTGGTTCACCCTGCTTGGCCAGGGGAGTGTATACATACTCAAGGATTGATTTGGTACTCTTTTACCTAGGGTCTATATAGGTGGCAGGGTGTGAGGGATCATTGTTCTGGGCACCTGCCTGACTACCATTCGATTGGATGGGGGTGAGAGATCCCGTCTGCCTTCCATTTTGCTTGTTGGCAGGAGGGTTACTTTTAGGCCCCCCCCATCTCCAGGTCCAAGGGAGAGGTAGTTCTCATCTCTGCCACCTTCGCAGCAGCAGGTACGTTTGACGGCCTAGCAGTTTTGGTAGTGTTTTTATTGTTAGTGGACTTTTGGACCTCTTAGATCCTGGTGGATTGTTCAATTACCCAATCCAGGGTCCTGAGCTCATGAAAGGCACACACCAGCTGAGTAAATATGTATTTGGGGAGAGCATGGAGATAGGTGTTCATAAACTCCCTACTATGTGTTTTCACTCACCCGGAAATCTGAGCAAATGTGTGCTTTAGCTCCTGCACAAATCCCCTAGTCACCTGATCCTTCCCACATTGCAAATTACACATAGCCTTACAGGCCTCCTGTGGATTTCTGTGTGAGGAGAATATTTTTTAAATGCCCCCCTCATAGGTCCTCCAATCCTGCAAAGAACCTGGAGTACTCAGGTAAGAAAGTCCACTTAGAAAATGCTATGCCATTCACATAATGTCTGATCTGGAATGATGCCATCGTCTGATCATAAAGTTACAAGTACTCCTATACCAAATACTTGGCATTCTTATGGTATGGGGTCAGGAGGCTCTTTATGGCCTTCATTTGTCTCATTTGGTCTTTCACAAAACCATCACTGTGTTCCCCTGTCTTTTTCTTCCTCTGCACCTGAGTCCATTCATTTTCTGACTCAGAGCTATTCGATTCCCTGTCCTCTAGGCCTGCCCTTTCTATGAGATCAGGAATATCTCCAAGAGTCATAGGATCTGGACTCTTCTCACCTGGATCACAGTGAGCTCTCAGGGTCACTTTCCCGGTGTGTAATTTTAGGCCCAGGATTACCTCAGTCATTTCTCCCTCCTTTCAGGTAGTCTGGGGAAATCCCCCCATCCCCCTGAATGGATGGAGGATTTTAAAATGCTCTTCCTGGGTAGAAACTCTGGCTTTTCTCTTCCAGCAAAGCGGGTAAGTTGGTCTCTTTGTATCCTCATCTTCTGAAATACTAACGCGTTGATCCTGTCATCATAGGATTTTCCCGGGTCGAAATTACTCACAAGATTCCTTTTCGCCTCCCTGGACACACTGGTCTGTCCACCTTCCCTCCTGTGTGGTAGGGATGAATACTCACCAATGTTAGACAGGGATTGGCCTTCTGGATCAGTTGGGCTAACCCTGGGTAAATCGAACTTTCGAATGTCACACTATTCTTGATAGGTGGCATGCATGAGGTCGGTTCTCATTTGTACATGAGAGGTTGTAAATGACTGGCATGAGTCCCAGAATAAACAAAACCAAAACTTCAGGGTGAGAGGTCACACAGTTCCAACATTACAACAAATATAACAGTCATTTCTTACTGCATTTCTTTTCATAAAATGTATTTTAATGACATCTGGATAATGTTGGTGGGGATAGAGCACCCAGAGATATTTAGAAAAACAATACATATAGGTATGATCCAGTAAGACAGGCTGGATCTTAATGCAATAACAACAACGGAAAACTGCTACTACTGGTTGATCATTTCAATTGTGCAGTCACAGGAATAAACATAAACCCACATAAATAGACATATATACAAAAAGCACATTAACAATGCTTCAAATGTGCACTGTTTAAATGGTGATATCGTCGACACAAAGGTGTTTCGGCCTAGAAGAGCTGTAAAGTGCAGCTTTGTGAGCAGGCCTTCATCAGGATGTGTGATGGAATGGATGGTAGTCCCGGGGTCTCTGTCTATGAACAACAAATGGGAAGTGGTAAGTGGAACAATGACCTCAAGTAAAATGATAATTCACAAAGCTCCCATAGGATGCTTCATTAAAAAAGAAACTAGAACACTCCCATGTAGAGGAGCCTAGATCTTACCAGAGACTTATCCAGTGCAATTTTAAGTAAGATAATCCATCATGGGTATAGATATCTTTAGGGCATTCAATGCACCGTTGAGGGAACAAACCTTTACCTGTAACGACATATAAAGATCTGTAAGAGTTCTGTACAGATCGTGGTGCCATGTGTGAGTGAATGGAAAATGGGTAAAATCTTACCTCAAATGGTAAGATGTGTCTTCTTGGTTCAAAATGGTGGAGACACCCACTAAGAATAGTGGTTCCTATCCCGGATTGTCCAAACGTGACAGTATCTGTGTACGAAAAACGCACATGGGTAAGGACGAAAAGAAACTTTTCCATGTGCAACATATTGGTCTGCAGGTACAGTGAGGGAAACTTATTGTGTTATGCCCTATTTCATGTCCCAAAATCAGAGCGCATTAGGTTTGACTTACATTCGTACCTTAATGTGTTCATCTGGACTAGGCGAGGCGGCGCAGCGTCTCTGGACATGAACGCCATGAAAGTGAAACTGTAACCATGACGACCTCGGGTAATCAAACCCGTTGGTCGTGTTGATTGGCTAGGCGGTGGCGCTCCCCTAGTAGGGCGTCATCCGCCCAGTGGCCAATCGTAAACTGCCACGAGGGCTCGAGGGGGCGGACCCGCTAGGCGCGTATGCCTGGGGCGAGAATACTGTGTGCAGCTTGGCTAGCGTAATGCGCGCTGGTTGCACGTCAGCTGCAGAGTTAAAGGAACAGCGTGCAAGCACCTAGACTTCACAGATGTAATGCCGTGAAGTAGGCAGAGTTTATGTGGTGCCGCCAAATGTTGTATGGGCCTGCACAAATGGCAGGGGAGCCTAAAGTGTGGGTACGAAACATGTGGAAACAAATAGAACACATATCTGACCGTAATGCAATGTGTACAAATCTTAATGTCGGCAATGAGTGCATGTGTTGTCACGATCTAGTCAACATACAAGGTGGAAGCGCCTAATGTGTGTCGCAATGTTGTATATCGCAATGTTGTATACTTAAAGCCGTTACAGTAAAATCAAGTATGGCTTAGAATCTGCAATCAATCGAAACATGTAAATCAGTTGTGCATCAAATTTCAGAACAAGAATATATGCAGACAAAAATATGCGCACGTTGCCTAAAGTGCGAAATGAATATTATACAGTGCAACTTGCAACAACCAAATATATACATCATCATTGATACTGTTTAGTTGTGTCTCATCATAAAACAAGTGTGCAAAGCGGACAAGTTACGCTAAAGAACATGGTGATAGCAGGTCATTGGAATGTCTCGGTATATAGAACCTACATTGAAAATAAAAATGTATAAGTAAAGGGTTGTTATTCCCCAGAAACAAAACCTCAAATATAGAACCCATGGTACCAACGAGTGTAGGATCTGTGGAGGTCATCATGGAAGTTAAGCCATTCATTTTAATTCACTGGCTGTAAAAGTGTTTCCATTCTACAGATATATTTAAACCTGTTCTGACAGTGTATAGTATATGGACTAACTGTTGCTCGAGTCTCGTCAGAGCTTTTATCCCTGTCTCCTCCTCTTTTTTGTGGAGTAAGTTGCTGTATAATGGTCCAGGAAATGTCATCATGTGTGTGTCCAAGTTGACTGAAATGGTCAACCAATGGTTTGTCCAGTACCTTGTTTTTAATGCAGGATCTATGCTCTGAAATTCACTGTTTCACTGGTCTAGTGGTTTTTCCGCCGATATATAGCAGGTGACAAGGGCATTGTATTCCATAGATCACAAACTTGCTGTTGCAGTTGGTGTGGGTCTGTAAAATGCAATGGTAATCCTTGTAGTCAAAAGCTTTTGTGGGGCTGGTGTAGCGACATGCCACACAGGTACCACACCGGTAGTGTCCCTCCACACTCGGGAGGTCCCACAATGTATTTGGTGTCTTAGTTTCTTTGATGTAAGTATGAACCAAAGTATCCCTTAGATTCTTGTTCTTTTTTAATGCAAAAATTGGCTTTTTCTCCAGGGCACCCTTGTTTTTTATCAAATGCCAGTGTTTGTTGATTGTTTGTTTGGTAAGATTACTCAGAGGACTATATGTGGTGACACAGACCAATCTGTTCAATCAGTTTTCTCCTTCGGTGTCAGGCATATGGTTCTGTCAGTGTTCAATGCCCTTTTTCTTGCCTGTCTAATAGATTTTTTGGGGTATCCCCTCTCCTTCAGCCGATGTTGTAGGCCGTTGGCATGTTGCTCATATTTTTCTTTGCTTGAACAGTTCCGTCTGATTCTTAGAAACTGGCCATATGGAAGATTGTATCTAAGACCCCGGGGGTGATAACTCGAGAAATGCAGTAAACTGTTGCGGTCGGTTGGCTTCCTGTAAAGTTCGGTTTGGAGATTGTTGCCTGATCTATAAATGTGCAGATCGAGGAAATCCACAGCCTGGTAGCTCCAATTGATGGTAAACCGGATGTGATCATTACATTGATTCAGCCATTGATGGAAAAGGCCCAAATCAGATTCTGTGCCAGTCCATATGAGTAGGACATCGTCAATGTACCGTCGCCATAGGAGTATTTGTGATTTGAAGGGGTTGTGATCATTGTCGATATGGTCTGTTTCATACTGGACCATATACAGGTTAGCAACGTCAGGGGCGAAGGTAGCCCCCATGCTGACACCTTTGATTTGTTGGTATAATAGATCTTTGAAAAGAAAGAAATTCTCCGACATGGCAAGTCTGACGCATTCAAGGATGAAATCTGTGGGTGTTGTGATCACATCAATCCTTTTGTTAAGACACATTTTGAGAGCTTCTAGACCTTCTCTTTGTGGTATCGAAGTATAGAGAGCTTCAACGTCCATTGTGGCCAAAATGCAATGTTGTGGTAATTCAAGGTCTTGTAGCATTAGTATGACGTTGGTGGAGTCTTTGATGTAAGAGGGCATCTTGCTCACAAATGGTTTCAGAAAAAAATCGGTGTACAAGGATAAAGGTTCTAGTAGAGAGTCATATGCAGAGACTATTGGTCTTCCCAGTGGTTGTCTTGGGTTCTTGTGAATTTTGGGTAAAATATAAAATGCAGGGATTCGTGGGTGTGTTTTATTTAGAAATTGACGTTCTCCCTCGCAAATCCACCCTTCCTGTTCTGCATGTTTGGTTAAATTGGTAATCTCTTCCTGGAGTCTGGTGGAAGGATCTCTCGCCTGGATTTTATATGATATTTCGTCAGCCAGAAGGTGCTGGCATTCTTTGTTGTAGTCGGCTGTCTCCATAATGACAATCCCTCCTCCTTTATCAGCCCGTTTCAGAGTGATGCAGGGATCTTGGTTGAGGTCTGCTAGGGATTTTCTTTCATCTCGAGTGAGATTGTCCTGATAATAATTTCTTTGTATCAAACCTTCCTTTAGAGTTTTACTGACCAGATTCTCAAAAGTTTCAAACTCGGCCGGTATGGTATGTGGCGGTGGCATAAAAACTGATTTGGGCTTGAAGCCAGTTGTATTCTCGGGTGCTTCATTGCTCTCAGATTTAGTCTCTTGATGGTTTGGTAGGTATACTTTGAAAAAGTACTTGAGTCTGATGTTCTGGAAGAATCTCTTCATCTCAACTTCGGCTTGAAAAGGATTTGCTCGAGCTGATGGTACGAAAGACCAGCCTTTTCCCAAAAGGGTTTCTTCTGACGGAGTCAGTATTCTGGATGACAGGTTAAAAATAGGAATCTGTTGTCTCATGGCTGGTTCGAGTACCACTGTCGAGTCCTCATATATTGTCCTTGTTGTTGAGGCCGTCTCTTGGGGCGCCCTCGTTGTCCCCCCGGGGAAAAAAAGTAGGAGGATGTTGTGACGGTGGGCCCGACGTGTTTCCTCCAGAAAGACTGGGGTCACTGCCGCTCAAGGAGGCTGAGCTGCCAGAGAAATGTACTACTTTGTTGTGCCTATAGAAGTTGTTTTGTTGCTGCTGTTGTAAATCAGTATAATATGTTTCTCGTAAGTAGGGGTAGGTCTTCTCCTCTACATAGCTACTTAGATCTTTTCTGAACTTCTGAATTTTTCTGTCGATGGTGATCTGTTTAAATTTTGCGACTTCTTCTTCTAATTTTTCTAGTTTCTGCTTGGTGTCTTGAATGGTTGCGTTTTCCATATTTTTATTTTTCCAGTTCAAGTAACTCCTCTCCTTGTTTCTTACATTCCTCTTGGCCGGTATCTATGATTAAAATAATCCAGTCCCTACTGCATTTATTTCCCACACCACTAAAGTTCTTCTTGAACTTCGGATTGTCAATAAATACTCGTGGTATGTTTTTGACCTGTAATCCGTCTGGGATAATCCCAGCTCTCAGATACTCAAGCATGAAAGTACCATGCATCTCTGTTCATATTAGCTTCTTTTTGTGCTGATTGATGCAGTCATATTCATCTTTGTTGGATCCTTGGGCTAGGACGCCTTCCTGTGGTCCGAGGGCTGGGAGGGGTGCCTCTCATTGATTAGTGGGCCTTGTCCGATATCCTGATTGGTCAGGGTACCTCAGGGCCTGTTTATAATTTTCAATTTCCTTGGTGAGACTCTCACTCCTGTGTCTCTCTTTCCTTATTTCCTGTTGGTAGTCAGAGAGCTAGCTTTCTAATTCTTACACTAAGTACTGCTTAGTGTCAAGTACCCTGCTCTGAGCTACCAACCAATCTTTTGTTTTGTTGCACCCTGTGCTGAAGTGATTCATTCTCCCTCTGTGAGCCTTGTATGCTGCATGCATATTCAAGGCACTTTTTCTTCGGGAGAAGAATCTCTTTCCCTCGCTCATACCTACAATTCGCTGCCTCTAATAGTTCAGCTTTTATTTGTCTCACATGCTCTACTAGCTCATTCCTTTCTTCTGTAATTCTGGTCAGTTCCTGAGGACCTGACTCTTTCTTCTCAGCATCCACTTTCAACCTGAATGCATCTTAGCCTTAGACCAGTTGTAAATTCTATTGTTTGTGAGTCCATTTCTTTAATGATGGACTGACTATTTTCCCTTTCCAATTCCCTAATTTTTTGTTTGAGGGCCACAATGTCATCTAACAACCCTCTGTTATAACCAGTCTAGTCATTCAATTGGGAATGCAGGTGGCTTACAGAGTCTGCATCTTCAGTACATGCATTGTGCAGTGCAGCTAACTCTATCTCTCTCTCTGCACTGGCTTGCTGTTGTGTTGTCAGCGCATCCTGTACTTGCTTAATGAGCCTTTCCTGTTGTAACTCAAAACCTTCGCTCTGCTGCACTTCATCTCCAAGCTGTGTGAGTGCTTTCTGAGTCTGTTTCCAGGCCTCTTTCTGCTTTATCACATCAGCCTCACTCCTTTTTACTCTTTCACTAACTGCAAGTGGAAGTGTAAATAAGCTGTGAGCTGAGCCAATTGACTTAGTATTTCACAAGCATTTTGGGTGATATAAAATGCCTCCAATGCTTTGGGCCATATTCCACCTTCACAGCAAATGTCAGTGGTCACTGCAGTGACCTGTTGCACCATTCTAGTTTGCCAGCTCCCGGCTTCGCCCTCAACCCATTCTCCTCAAATGAATAGCTTAGCAAGGAGGTGTTTCCTGGCATCACACACTTCTATGGTATTCATTTTAATATAGCTTTGTGCAACTTTTGTAAAATTTTCTTTGCACAGGAGCAAAATCACACTGTTCCTGCTTGATTTCAACACACAGTGCCAAATCAAAGATCAATTCTTACTCAATCTCCTTTTTGCCTTAGCACTCTACACAGTCTTATTTTTGACAACTATGCACCTCCCTGGAACTCAAGGTTCAATTGTTAGAGTGGCCTTTTAACAATGCACAGTGACCGTATAGCTACCTCAATGCAGCTACACCAAAATGAATATCATGTTACCAATGCACTTGTCATGAGTCAACAATAATAGACCAAACCCCCAATTTGTTGCCTTATATTGAGGCCACCCTTAACTTGGGGAGTTCCTTCCCACCCCCAAACAAGGAGCCCTGCAATACTCACTTAGGTTTTTCAGCACTGGCCTTACTGAAGATTCATATAGAGTCAAACACATCCTCCCCCCAACCCCTTTGCCCACAGTGAGCCAACAAACAGACTGGGGTATAGGAAATATATTTGTATTTATTTGAAAGATAGGCAATAAAGATCACACAAAAATGACAAACACCACCTTCTTTGTGGCTCACAATTAAAATGCTTGTTACACAAATAAATCATGCAAGTTGGTTGGGAAAAACACAATTCAAGAAATAATCAAACTGGTCAATGAACACAAGCAATTTACAACTATATTGCTGTGCAATTTTGATGTTCCTGTGCACTTAAAAGGCTAGCAGTTGGGTTTATAGATTTGTACAAATGCATATGGCAATTATGATTTCACCCACACCTTTGGTTTAATATAAAGACAGTGGCCCTCATTACGAGTCACCTGGTCTGGAAATAATGGTGGCGGTAAACCCGCTGCCACCGTTGTTTCCGGACTGGGCGATCTCGAGTTCTGCAGGCGGGAGGTGTCATTCCCACCAGGTCTGACCTGGCGGGTTCAACACCACCCACCTGCAGGTGGACGTGGAAACACCAGCACCATCACAAGATGGTGCCAGTGTTTTCACTTCCCCATTCCCATTGAGTCCTATGGGACTCAATGGGAATGGGGATTTACCGAATACCGCCTCCGGAATTCCTGGGTCACCGGGGTCATAATACCCCGGTAATTCCGGGAATCAATGAGGCGGAATGGTAATACAAGTCCGGCGGTAACCTGGCGGAATTTCAGGCATGGTTACCGCCGGACTCATAATGAGGCCCAGTGTGATTTGGGGGCCGATTCATGGAACAAACGTGCGCCGAAAATCTTTGCGCAAGCAGGCGCAAGCAGAAAAAAACAGGCGCACGTGCACGCGTGCGATTCATGGAAGTCCCTGCACGTGTACACCTCGGGATGTGCGCCAAACCCGTGCATGGCGCACAAGTCACTGCAACATCCCAAAAGGCGTGCGCGACGCGCACAGTGAAAGCGCACAACCTCGGCGCATAGACCAGAAAGTGGGCGGGACACGGGGCGTAACGCGCGGAATGGGGAACAACGCGGGAAAATAAGGGCGTAACTGGGGATGTACTGCAGGGAAGCAGACGGAACGTCAACACGCAATCGAACCACACGTATTCATGGAATCGAATAGGGCAAAGGCACGCACAGCCAAAGACACGCACAAGCTGAAACACGTCCGCCACACGAAGGCAGGCGGTAGAGTCCCAGCGCATCACAAAAGTGGCAACATACAGCAATTGGGCCTGTTCGAGCGGGGTACGTGTATTTCGGGGGCGCGTGGGAAGTTACACACGTGATTGAGCGAGGTGTGTATTTCGGGGGTGCACGGGAAGTTACACACGCGATTGAGCGGGGTACGTGTATTTCGGGGGCGCATGGGAAGTTACACACGTGATTCAGCGGGGTACGTGTATTTCGGGGGTTTGCGGGAAGTCACACACGCGATCTCATCAGGGTAAGTGTGATCTCATCAGGGTACGTGTATTTTGGGGTGCGGGGGAAGTATCCCACGCAACATCAGCAGGGTACGTGTATTCCAGGGGTGCGTGGGAAGTTCCACACGCGATCTCATCAGGGTACGTGTATTACAGGGGTGCGCCGGGAGCAGCACACGTGAATTGCACGTGTGGGTCCTCCCAGGTGTTCCCTCTACAGCCTCCACGGCCCCTGCAGGTGGCTCACACCACAGGGGCCTACCCAGCACATGTCCTGCAGGCACCCCATCCACCATGGCCATGCCCACCAGCCAATCCACATGTCAACTTGCACTACTGTGCCACCAGGGGCACCCACCACCAGGCCCCCACCCATGTCTCCCACCACCCCCACCCCCCAGCAGTGCAGGGGCAGCCTCCACCAGGCCCCCACCCATGTCTCCCAGCACCCCCACCCCCCAGCCACCAGGGGCAGCCTCCACCAGGCCCCCACCCATGTCTCCCACCACCCCCACCCCCCCAATCACCAGGGGCAGCCTCCACCAGGCCCCCACCCATGTCTCCCAGCACCCCCACCCCCAGCCACCAGGGGCAGCCTCCACCAGGCCCCCACCCATGTCTCCCACCACCTCCACCCCCCCAGTCACCAGGGGCAGCCTCCACCAGGCCCCCACCCATGTCTCCCACCGCCCCCACCCCCCAGCCACCAGGGGCAGCCTCAACCAGGCCCCCACCCATGTTTCCTACCACCCCCACCCCAACATGTCACCAGGGGCAGCCTCCACCAGGCCCCCACCCATGTCTCCCACCACCCCCACCCCCCAGCAGTGCAGGGGCAGCCTCCACCAGGCCCCCACCCATGTCTCCCACCACCCCCACCCCCCAGCCACCAGGGGCAGCCTCCACCAGGCCCCCACCCATGTCCAACTCATGTCTCCCAGCACCCCCACCCCCCCAGCACTGTGGGGCACCTGCCAGCAGGCCCCCACCCATGTCCAACTCATGTTCCTCACCACCCCACCCCCCAGCACTTTGGGGCACCTGCCAGCAGGCCCCCATCCATGTCCAACTCATGTTCCCCAGCACCCCCAGCCCCCAGCACTGTGGGGCACCTGCCAGCAGGCCCCCACCCATGTCCAACTCATGTTCCCCACCACCCCCACCCCCCAGCACTGTGGGGCACCTGCCAGCAGGCCCCCACCCATGTCCAACTCATGTTCCCCACCACCCTCACCCCCCAGCACTGTGGGGCACCTGCCAGCAGGCCCCCACCCATGTCCAACTCATGTTCCCCAGCACCCCCACCCCCCAACACTGTGGGGCACCTGCCAGCAGGCCCCCACCCATGTCCAACTCATGTTCCCCACCACCCCCACCCCCCAGCACTGTGGGGCACCTTCTAGCAGGCCCCCACCCATGTCCAACTCATGTTCCCCAGCACCCCCACCCCCCAGCACTGTGGGGCACCTGCCAGCAGGCCCCCACCCATGTCCAACTCATGTTCCCCAGCACCCCCACCCCCCAGCACTGTGGGGCAGCCACCACCAGGCCCTCACCCATGTCTCCCACCACCCCCACCCCCCAGCCACCAGGGGCAGCCTCCACCAGGCCCCCACCCATTTCTCCCACCACCCCCACCCCCCCAGTCACCAGGGGCAGCCTCCACCAGGCCCCCACCCATGTCTCCCAGCACCCCCACCCCCCAGCCACCAGGGGCAGCCTCCACCAGGCCCCCACCCATGTCTCCCAGCACACCCACCCCCCAGCCACCAGGGGCAGCCTCCACCAGGCCCCCACCCATGTC
This sequence comes from Ambystoma mexicanum, assembly GCF_040938575.1. Taxonomy (NCBI): domain Eukaryota; kingdom Metazoa; phylum Chordata; class Amphibia; order Caudata; family Ambystomatidae; genus Ambystoma; species Ambystoma mexicanum. The sequence goes on along the minus strand of NC_090931.1, from coordinate 1,024,411,690 downwards.
CGACTCATGTTCCCCAGCACCCCCACCCCCCAGCACTGTGGGGCACCCACCACCAGGCCCCCACCCATGTCTCCCACCACCCCCACCCCCCCAGTCACCAGGGGCAGCCTCCACCAGGCCCCCACCCATGTCTCCCACCACCCTCACCCCCCAGTCACCAGGGGCAGCCTCCACCAGGCCCCCACCCATGTCTCCCACCACCCCCACCCCCCAGCCACCAGGGGCAGCCTCCACCAGGCCCCCACCCATGTCTCCCAGCACCCCCACCCCCAAGCCACCAGGGGCAGCCTCCACCAGGCCCCCACCCATGTCCAACTCATGTCTCCCAGCACCCCCACCCCCCAGCACTGTGGGGCACCTGCCAGCAGGCCCCCACCCATGTCCAACTCATGTTCCCCAGCACCCCCACCCCCCAGCACTGTGGGGCACCTGCCAGCAGGCCCCCACCCATGTCCAACTCATGTTCCCCAGCACCCCCACCCCCCAGCACTGAGGGGCACCTGCCAGCAGGCCCCCACCCATGTCCAACTCATGTTCCCCACCACCCCCACCCCCCCAGCAGTGCAGGGGCACCTGACAGCAGGCCCCCACCCATGTCCAATTCATGTTCACCACCACTCCCACCACCCAGCACTGTGGGGGCACCCTCCACCAGGCCCCCACCCATGTCTCCCACCACCCCCACTCCCCCAGTCACCAGGGGCAGCCTCCACCAGGCCCCCACCCATGTCTCCCAGCACCCCCACCCCCCAGCCACCAGGGGCAGCCTCCACCAGGCCCCCACCCATGTCCAACTCATGTTCCCCAGCACCCCCACCCCCCAGCACTGTGGGGCACCCACCACCAGGCCCCCACCCATGTCTCCCAGCACCCCCACCCCCCAGGGGCAGCCTCCACCAGGCCCCCATCCATGTCCAACTCATGTCTCCCAGCACCCCCACCCCCCAGCACTGTGGGGCACCTGCCAGCAGGCCCCCACCCATGTCCAACTCATGTTCCCCACCGCCCCCACCCCCCAGAACTGTGGGGCACCTTCTAGCAGGCCCCCACCCATGTCCAACTCATGTTCCCCAGCACCCCCACCCCCCAGCACTGTGGGGCACCTGCCAGCAGGCCCCCACCCATGTCCAACTCATGTTCCCCAGCACCCCCACCCCCCAGCACTGTGGGGCACCTGCCAGCAGGCCCCCACCCATGTCCAACTCATGTTCCCCAGCACCCCCACCCCCAGCACTGTGGGGCACCCACCACCAGGCCCCCACCCATGTCTCCCACCACCCCCACCCCCCAGCCACCAGGGGCAGCCTCCACCAGGCCCCCATCCATTTCTCCCACCACCCCCACCCCCCCAGTCACCAGGGGCAGCCTCCACCAGGCCCCCACCCATGTCCAACTCATGTCTCCCAGCACCCCCACCCCCCATCACTGTGGGGCACCTGCCAGCAGGCCCCCACCCATGTCCAACTCATGTTCCCCACCGCCCCCACCTCCCAGCACTGTGGGGCACCTGCCAGCAGGCCCCCACCCATGTCCAACTCCTGTTCCCCACCACCCCCACCCCCCAGCAGTGCAGGGGCACCCCACAGCAGGCCCCCACCCATGTCCAACTCATGTTCACCACCACCCCCACCACCCAGCACTGTGGGGCACCCTCCACCAGGCCCCCACCCATGTTTCCCACCTCCCCCACCCCCCCCAGTCACCAGGGGCAGCCTCCACCAGGCCCCCACCCATGTCTCCCAGCACCCCCAGCCCCCAGCCACCAGGGGCAGCCTCCACCAGGCCCCACCCATGTCTCCCAGCACCCCCACCCCCCAGCCACCAGGGGCAGCCTCCACCAGGCCCCCACCCATGTCCAACTCATGTTCCCCAGCACCCCCACCCCCCAGCACTGTGGGGCATCCACCACCAGGCCCCCACCCATGTCTCCCACCACCCCCACCCCCCCAGTCACCAGGGGCAGCCTCCACCAGGCCCCCACCCATGTCTCCCACCACCCCCACCCCCCCAGTCACCAGGGGCAGCCTCCACCAGGCCCCCACCCATGTCTCCCAGCACCCCCACCCCCCAGCCACCAGGGGCAGCCTCCACCAGGCCCCCACCCATGTCTCCCAGCACCCCCACCCCCCAGCCACCAGGGGCATCCTCCACCAGGCCCCCACCCATGTCTCCCACCACCCCCCCCGGTCACCAGGGGCAGCCTCCACCAGGCCCCCACCCATGTCTCCCACCACCCCCACCCCCCAGTCACCAGGGGCAGCCTCCACCAGGCCCCCACCCATGTCTCCCACCACCCCCACTCCCCAGCCACCAGGGGCAGTCTCCACCAGGCCCCCACCCATGTCTCCCACCACCCCCACCCCCCAGCAGTGCAGGGGCAGCCTCCACCAGGCCCCCACCCATGTCTCCCAGCACCCCCACCCCCCAGCCACCAGGGGCAGCCTCCACCAGGCCCCCACCCATGTCTCCCACCACCCCCACCCCCAGCCACCATGGGCAGCCTCCACCAGGCCCCCACCCATGTCTCCCAGCACCCCCACCCCCCAGCACTGTGGGGGCACCTGCCAGCAGGCCCCCACCCATGTCCAACTCATGTTCCTCACCACCCCACCCCCCAGCACTTTGGGGCACCTGCCAGCAGGCCCCCATCCATGTCCAACTCATGTTCCCCAGCACCCCCACCCCCCAGCACTGTGGGGCACCTGCCAGCAGGCCCCCACCCATGTCCAACTAAGGTCCCCCACCCCCCCCACCCCCCAGCACTGTGGGGCACCTGCCAGCAGGCCCCCACCCCTGTCCAACTCATGTTCCCCAGCACCCCCACCCCCCAGCACTGTGGGGCAACTGCCAGCAGGCCCCCACACATGTCCAACTCATGTTCCCCACCACCCCCACCCCCCAGCACTGTGGGGCACCTTCCAGCAGGCCCCCACCCATGTCCAACTCATGTTCCCCAGCACCCCCACCCCTCAGCACTGTGGGGCACCTGCCAGCAGGCCCCCACCCATGTCCAACTCATGTTCCCCAGCACCCCCACCCCCCAGCACTGTGGGGCACCTGCCAGCAGGCCCCCACCCATGTCCAACTCATGTCTCCCACCACCCCCACCCCCCAGCCACCAGGCGCAGCCTCCACCAGGCCCCCACCCATGTCTCCCACCACCCCCACCCCCCAGCCACCAGGGGCAGCCTCCACCAGGCCCCCACCCATGTCTCCCAGCACCCTCACCCCCCAGCCACCAGGGGCAGCCTCCACCAGGCCCCCACCCATGTCTCCCAGCACACCCACCCCCCAGCCACCAGGGGCAGCCTCCACCAGGCCCCCACCCATGTCCAACTCATGTTCCCCAGCACCCCCACCCCCCAGCACTGTGGGGCACCCACCACCAGGCCCCCACCCATGTCTCCCACCACCCCCACCCCCCCAGTCACCAGGGGCAGCCTCCACCAAGCCCCCACCCATGTCTCCCACCACCCTCACCCCCCAGTCACCAGGGGCAGCCTCCACCAGGCCCCCACCCATGTCCCCCACCACCCCCACCCCTCAGCCACCAGGGGCAGCCTCCACCAGGCCCCCACCCATGTCTCCCAGCACCCCCACCCCCAAGCCACCAGGGGCAGCCTCCACCAGGCCCCCACCCATGTCCAACTCATGTCTCCCAGCACCCCCACCCCCCAGCACTGTGGGGCACCTGCCAGCAGGCCCCCACCCATGTCCAACTCATGTTCCCCAGCACCCCCACCCCCCAGCACTGTGGGGCACCTGCCAGCAGGCCCCCACCCATGTCCAACTCATGTTCCCCAGCACCCCCACCCCCCAGCACTGTGGGGCACCTGCCAGCAGGCCCCCACCCATGTCCAACTCATGTTCCCCACCACCCCCACCCCCCCAGCACTGTGGGGCACCTGCCAGCAGGCCCCCACCCATGTCCAACTCATGTTCCCCAGCACCCCCACCCCCCAGCACTGTGGGGCACCCACCACCAGGCCCCCACCCATGTCTCCCACCACCCACACCCCCCCAGTCACCAGGGGCAGCCTCCACCAGGCCCCCACCCATGTCTCCCACCACCCCCACCCCCCCAGTCACCAGGGGCAGCCTCCACCAGGCCCCCACCCATGTCTCCCAGCACCCCCACCCCCCAGCCACCAGGGGCAGCCTCCACCAGGCCCCCCCCATGTCTCCCAGCACCCCCACCCCCCAGCCACCAGGGGCAGCCTCCACCAGGCCCCCACCCATGTCTCCCACCACCCCCACCCCCCCGGTCACCAGGGGCAGCCTCCACCAGGCCCCCACCCATGTCTCCCACAACCCCCACCCCCCAGTCACCAGGGGCAGCCTCCACCAGGCCCCCACCCATGTCTCCCACCACCCCCACCCCCCAGCCACCAGGGGCAGCCTCCACCAGGCCCCCACCCATGTCTCCCAGCACCCCCACCCCCAGCCACCAGGGGCAGCCTCCACCAGGCCCCACCCATGTCCAACTCATGTCTCCCAGCACCCCCACCCCCCAGCACTGTGGGGCACCTGCCAGCAGGCCCCCACCCATGTCCAACTCATGTTCCCCAGCACCCCCACCCCCCAGCACTGTGGGGCACCCGCCACCAGGCCCCCACCCATGTCTCCCACCACCCCCACCCCCCAGCCACCAGGGGCAGCCTCCACCAGGCCCTCACCCATGTCTCCCACCACCCCCACCCCCCCAGTCACCAGGGGCAGCCTCCACCAGGCCCCCACCCATGTCTCCCAGCACCCCCACCCCCCAGCCACCAGGGGCAGCCTCCACCAGGCCCCCACCCATGTCTCCCAGCACACCCACCCCCCAGCCACCAGGGGCAGCCTCCACCAGGCCCCCACCCATGTCCAACTCATGTTCCCCAGCACCCCCACCCCCCAGCACTGTGGGGCACCCACCACCAGGCCCCCACCCATGTCTCCCACCACCCCCACCCCCCCAGTCACCAGGGGCAGCCTCCACCAGGCCCCCACCCATGTCTCCCACCACCCTCACCCCCAGTCACCAGGGGCAGCCTCCACCAGGCCCCCACCCATGTCTCCCACCACCCCCACCCCCCAGCCACCAGGGTCAGCCTCCACCAGGCCCCCACCCATGTCTCCCAGCACCCCCACCCCCAAGCCACCAGGGGCAGCCTCCACCAGGCCCCCACCCATGTCCAACTCATGTCTCCCAGCACCCCCACCCCCCAGCACTGTGGGGCACCTGCCAGCAGGCCCCCACCCATGTCCAACTCATGTTCCCCAGCACCCCCACCCCCCAGCACTGTGGGGCACCTGCCAGCAGGCCCCCACCCATGTCCAACTCATGTTCCCCAGCACCCCCACCCCCCAGCACTGTGGGGCACCTGCCAGCAGGCCCCCACCCATGTCCAACTCATGTTCCCCACCACCCCCACCCCCCCAGCAGTGCAGGGGCACCTGACAGCAGGCCCCCACCCATGTCCAAATCATGTTCACCACCACCCCCACCACCCAGCACTGTGGGGGCACCCTCCACCAGGCCCCCACCCATGTCTTCCACCACCCCCACCCCCCAGTCACCAGGGGCAGCCTCCACCAGGCCCCCACCCATGTCTCCCAGCACCCCCACGCCCCAGCCACCAGGGGCAGCCTCCACCAGGCCCCCACCCATGTCCAACTCATGTTCCCCAGCACCCCCACCCCCCAGCACTGTGGGGCACCCACCACCAGGCCCCCACCCATGTCTCCCAGAACCCCCAGCCACCAGGGGCAGCCTCCACCAGGCCCCCATCCATGTCCAACTCATGTCTCCCAGCACCCCCACCCCCCAGCACTGTGGGGCACCTGCCAGCAGGCCCCCACCCATGTCCAACCCATGTTCCCCACCCCCCCACCCCCCAGCAGTGCAGGGGCACCCCACAGCAGGCCCCCACCCATGTCCAACTCATGTTCACCACCACCCCCACCACCCAGCACTGTGGGGCACCCTCCACCACGCCCCCACCCATGTTTCCCACCTCCCCCACCCCCCCAGTCACCAGAGGCAGCCTCCACCAGGCCCCCACCCATGTCTCCCAGCACCCCCAGCCCCCAGCCACCAGGGGCAGCCTCCACCAGGCCCCCACCCATGTCTCCCAGCACCCCCACCCCCCAGCCACCAGGGGCAGCCTCCACCAGGCCCCCACCCATGTCCAACTCATGTTCCCCAGCACCCCCACCCCCCAGCACTGTGGGGCACCCACCACCAGGCCCCCACCCATGTCTCCCACCACCCCCACCCCCCCAGTCACCAGGGGCAGCCTCCACCAGGCCCCCACCCATGTCTCCCACCACCCCCACCCCCCAGTCACCAGGGGCAGCCTCCACCAGGCCCCCACCCATGTCTCCCAGCACCCCCACCCCCCAGCCACCAGGGGCAGCCTCCACCAGGCCCCCACCCATGTCTCCCAGCACCCCCACCCCCCAGCCACCAGGGGCAGCCTCCACCAGGCCCCCACCCATGTCTCCCACCACCCCCACCCCCCCGGTCACCAGGGGCAGCCTCCACCAGGCCCCCACCCATGTCTCCCACCACCCCCACCCCCCAGTCACCAGGGGCAGCCTCCACCAGGCCCCCACCCATGTCTCCCACCACCCCCACCCCCCAGCCACCAGGGGCAGCCTCCACCAGGCCCCCACCCATGTTTCCCAGCACCCCCAACCCCCAGCACTGTGGGACACCTGCCAGCAGGCCCCCACCCATGTCCAACTCATGTTCCCCACCACCCCCACCCCCCAGCACTGTGGGGCACCTGCCAGCAGGCCCCCACCCATGTCCAACTCATGTTCCCCAGCACCCCCACCCCCCAACACTGTGGGGCACCTGCCAGCAGGCCCCCACCCATGTTCAACTCATGTTCCCCACCACCCCCACCCCCTAGCACTGTGGGGCACCTGCCAGCAGGCCCCCACCCATGTCCAACTCATGTTCCCCACCACCCCCATCCCCCAGCACTGTTGGGAACCTGCCAGCAGGCCCCCACCCATGTCCAACTCATGTTCCCCAGCACCCCCACCCCCAGCACTGTGGAGCACCCACCACCAGGCCCCCTCCCATGTCCCCCACCACCCCCACCCCCCAGCCACCAGGGGCAGCCTCCACCAGGCCCCCACCCATGTCTCCCACCACCCCCACCCCCCCAGTCACCAGGGGCAGCCTCCACCAGGCCCCCACCCATGTCTCCCACCACCCCCACCCCCCAGCCACCAGGGGCAGCCTCCACCAGGCCCCCACCCATGTCTCTCAGCACCCCCACCCCCCAGCCACCAGGGGCAGCCTCCACCAGGCCCCCACCCATGTCCAGCTCATGTTCCCCAGCACCCCCACCCCCCAGCACTGTGGGGCACCCACCACCAGGCCCCCACCCATGTCTCCCACCACCCCCACCCCCCCAGTCACCAGGGGCAGCCTCCACCAGGCCCCCACCCATGTCTCCCACCACCCCCACACCCCAGCCACCAGGGGCAACCTCCACCATGCCCCCACCCATGTCTCCCACCACCCCCACCCCCCAGCCACCAGGGGCAGCCTCCACCAGGCCCCCACCCATGTCTCCCAGCACCCCCACCCCACAGCCACCAGGGGCAGCCTCCACCAGGCGCCCACCCATGTCCAACTCATGTCTCCCAGCACCCCCACCCCCCAGCACTGTGGGGCACCTGCCAGCAGGCCCCCACCCATGTCCAACTCATGTTCCCCAGCACCCCCACCCCCCAGCACTGTGGGGCACCTGCCAGCAGGCCTCCACCAGGCCCCCACCCATGTCTCCCACCACCCCCACCCCCCCAGTCACCAGGGGCAGCCTCCACCAGGCCCCCACCCATGTCTCTCAGCACCCCCACCCCCCAGCCACCAGGGGCAGCCTCCACCAGGCCCCCACCCATGTCTCCCAGCACCCCCACCCCCCAGTCACCAGGGGCAGCCTCCACCAGGCCCCCACCCATGTCTCCCACAACCCCCACACCCCAGTCACCAGGGGCAGCCTCCACCAGGCCCCCACCCATGTCTCCCACCACCCCCACCCCCCAGCCACCAGGGGCAGCCTCCACCAGGCCCCCACCCATGTCTCCCAGCACCCCCACCCCCAGCCACCAGGGGCAGCCTCCACCAGGCCCCACCCATGTCCAACTCATGTCTCCCAGCACCCCCACCTCCCAGCACTGTGGGGCACCTGCCAGCAGGCCCCCACCCATGTCCAACTCATGTTCCCCAGCACCCCCACCCCCCAGCACTGTGGGGCACCCGCCACCAGGCCCCCACCCATGTCTCCCACCACCCCCACCCCCCAGCCACCAGGGGCAGCCTCCACCAGGCCCTCACCCATGTCTCCCACCACCCCCACCCCCCCAGTCACCAGGGGCAGCCTCCACCAGGCCCCCACCCATGTCTCCCAGCACCCCCACCCCCCAGCCACCAGGGGCAGCCTCCACCAGGCCCCCACCCATGTCTCCCAGCACACCCACCCCCCAGCCACCAGGGGCAGCCTCCACCAGGCCCCCACCCATGTCCAACTCATGTTCCCCAGCACCCCCACCCCCCAGCACTGTGGGGCACCCACCACCAGGCCCCCACCCATGTCTCCCACCACCCCCACCCCCCCAGTCACCAGGGGCAGCCTCCACCAGGCCCCCACCCATGTCTCCCACCACCCTCACCCCCAGTCACCAGGGGCAGCCTCCACCAGGCCCCCACCCATGTCTCCCACCACCCCCACCCCCCAGCCACCAGGGGCAGCCTCCACCAGGCCCCCACCCATGTCTCCCAGCACCCCCACCCCCAAGCCACCAGGGGCAGCCTCCACCAGGCCCCCACCCATGTCCAACTCATGTCTCCCAGCACCCCCACCCCCCAGCACTGTGGGGCACCTGCCAGCAGGCCCCCACCCATGTCCAACTCATGTTCCCCAGCACCCCCACCCCCCAGCACTGTGGGGCACCTGCCAGCAGGCCCCCACCCATGTCCAACTCATGTTCCCCAGCACCCCCACCCCCCAGCACTGTGGGGCACCTGCCAGCAGGCCCCCACCCATGTCCAACTCATGTTCCCCACCACCCCCACCCCCCCAGCAGTGCAGGGGCACCTGACAGCAGGCCCCCACCCATGTCCAAATCATGTTCACCACCACCCCCACCACCCAGCACTGTGGGCGCACCCTCCACCAGGCCCCCACCCATGTCTTCCACCACCCCCACCCCCCAGTCACCAGGGGCAGCCTCCACCAGGCCCCCACCCATGTCTCCCAGCACCCCCACCCCCCAGCCACCAGGGGCAGCCTCCACCAGGCCCCCACCCATGTCCAACTCATGTTCCCCAGCACCCCCACCCCCCAGCACTGTGGGGCACCCACCACCAGGCCCCCACCCATGTCTCCCAGAACCCCCAGCCACCAGGGGCAGCCTCCACCAGGCCCCCATCCATGTCCCACTCATGTCTCCCAGCACCCCCACCCCCCAGCACTGTGGGGCACCTGCCAGCAGGCCCCCACCCATGTCCAACCCATGTTCCCCACCCCCCCCACCCCCCAGCAGTGCAGGGGCACCCCACAGCAGGCCCCCACCCATGTCCAACTCATGTTCACCACCACCCCCACCACCCAGCACTGTGGGGCACCCTCCACCACGCCCCCACCCATGTTTCCCACCTCCCCCACCCCCCCAGTCACCAGGGGCAGCCTCCACCAGGCCCCCACCCATGTCTCCCAGCACCCCCAGCCCCCAGCCACCAGGGGCAGCCTCCACCAGGCCCCCACCCATGTCTCCCAGCACCCCCACCCCCCAGCCACCAGGGGCAGCCTCCACCAGGCCCCCACCCATGTCCAACTCATGTTCCCCAGCACCCCCACCCCCCAGCACTGTGGGGCACCCACCACCAGGCCCCCACCCATGTCTCCCACCACCCCCACCCCCCCAGTCACCAGGGGCAGCCTCCACCAGGCCCCCACCCATGTCTCCCACCACCCCCACCCCCCAGTCACCAGGGGCAGCCTCCACCAGGCCCCCACCCATGTCTCCCAGCACCCCCACCCCCCAGCCACCAGGGGCAGCCTCCACCAGGCCCCCACCCATGTCTCCCAGCACCCCCACCCCCCAGCCACCAGCGGCAGCCTCCACCAGGCCCCCACCCATGTCTCCCACCACCCCCACCCCCCCGGTCACCAGGGGCAGCCTCCACCAGGCCCCCACCCATGTCTCCCACCACCCCCACCCCCCAGTCACCAGGGGCAGCCTCCACCAGGCCCCCACCCATGTCTCCCACCACCCCCACCCCCCAGCCACCAGGGGCAGCCTCCACCAGGCCCCCACCCATGTTTCCCAGCACCCCCAACCCCCAGCACTGTGGGACACCTGCCAGCAGGCCCCCACCCATGTCCAACTCATGTTCCCCACCACCCCCACCCCCCAGCACTGTGGAGCACCTGCCAGCAGGCCCCCACCCATGTCCAACTCATGTTCCCCAGCACCCCCACCCCCCAACACTGTGGGGCACCTGCCAGCAGGCCCCCACCCATGTTCAACTCATGTTCCCCACCACCCTCACCCCCTAGCACTGTGGGGCACCTGCCAGCAGGCCCCCACCCATGTCCAACTCATGTTCCCCACCACCCCCATCCCCCAGCACTGTGGGGAACCTGCCAGCAGGCCCCCACCCATGTCCAACTCATGTTCCCCAGCACCCCCACCCCCACCCCCAGCACTGTGGAGCACCCACCACCAGGCCCCCACCCATGTCCCCCACCACCCCCACCCCCCAGCCACCAGGGGCAGCCTCCACCAGGCCCCCACCCATGTCTCCCACCACCCCCACCCCCCCAGTCACCAGGGGCAGCCTCCACCAGGCCCCCACCCATGTCTCCCACCACCCCCACCCCCCAGCCACCAGGGGCAGCCTCCACCAGGCCCCCACCCATGTCTCTCAGCACCCCCACCCCCCAGCCACCAGGGGCAGCCTCCACCAGGCCCCCACCCATGTCCAGCTCATGTTCCCCAGCACCCCCACCCCCCAGCACTGTGGGGCACCCACCACCAGGCCCCCACCCATGTCTCCCACCACCCCCACCCCCCCAGTCACCAGGGGCAGCCTCCACCAGGCCCCCACCCATGTCTCCCACCACCCCCACACCCCAGCCACCAGGGGCAGCCTCCACCATGCTCCACCCATGTCTCCCACCACCCCCACCCCCCAGCCACCAGGGGCAGCCTCCACCAGGCCCCCACCCATGTCTCCCAGCACCCCCACCCCACAGCCACCAGGGGCAGCCTCCACCAGGCGCCCACCCATGTCCAACTCATGTCTCCCAGCACCCCCACCCCCCAGCACTGTGGGGCACCTGCCAGCAGGCCCCCACCCATGTCCAACTCATGTTCCCCAGCACCCCCACCCCCCAGCACTGTGGGGCACCTGCCAGCAGGCCCCCACCCATGTCCAACTCATGTTCCCCACCACCCCCACCCCCCCAGCAGTGCAGGGGCACCTGAGAGCAGGCCCCCACCCATGTCCAACTCATGTTCACCACCACCCCACCACACAGCACTGTGGGGCACCCTCCACCAGGCCCCCACCCATGTCTCCCAGCACCCCCACCCCCCAGTCACCAGGGGCAGCCTCCACCAGGCCCCCACCCATGTCTCCCAGCACCCCCAGCCCCCAGCCACCAGGGGCAGCCTCCACCAGGCCCCCACCCATGTCTCCCAGCACCCCCACCCCCCAGCCACCAGGGGCAGCCTCCACCAGGCCCCCACCCATTTCCAACTCATGTTCCCCAGCACCCCCACCCCCCAGCACTGTGGGGCACCCACCACCAGGCCCCCACCCATGTCTCCCACCACCCCCACCCCCCCAGTCACCAGGGGCAGCCTCCACCAGGCCCCCACCCATGTCTCCCAGCACCCCCACCCCCCAGCCACCAGGGGCAGCCTCCACCAGGCCCCCACCATGTCTCCCAGCACCCCCACCCCCCAGCCACCAGGGGCAGCCTCCACCAGGCCCCCACCCATGTCTCCCACCACCCCCACCCCCCAGTCACCAGGGGCAGCCTCCACCAGGCCCCCACCCATGTCTCCCACCACCCCCACCCCCCAGTCACCAGGGGCAGCCTCCACCAGGCCCCCACCCATGTCTCCCAGCACCCCCAACCCCCAGCCACCAGGGGCAGCCTCCACCAGGCCCCCAACCATGTCCAACTCATGTTCCCCAGCACCCCCACCCCCCAGCACTGTGGGGCACCTGCCAGCAGGCCCCCACCCATGTCCAACTCATGTTCCCCACCACCCCCACCCCCCATCACTGTGGGGCACCTGCCAGCAGGCCCCCACCCATGTCCAACTTATGTTCCCCACCACCCCCACCCCCCAGCACTGTGGGGCACCTGCCAGCAGGCCCCCACCCATGTGCAGCTCATGTTCCCCAGCCAACATGTCATCACAATCTAGATCCCTGGTCCCTATGGTCAGCCTCCAAATGCAAAACACCCACCCGAGTATTGCATCCACCCACTCATAATTTGCAATTACATCACAGAACACCAATTGCAAATTCCGAAACAAACACATTTCCCTCCACCCAATGGGTGTCAGTGAATCTCAAAACACATATCATGAAATGCATGTAACCAATGAGATACCACACATTGAAGTTCACCAAAAAAAATATGTATTAAAGGAAACATAAATATAATAAAAAATGAAGAAACAGAAATGTGAATGTACAAAAATTAAAAGAAGCATGTCCGTGAAAAAAAGCAAAACCAAAAATAAAATTCCAAAGTAATGTTGTCCAAAGTCAATGTCCACAAAACAAAATCCAATGGGAAATAAAAAAGAAAGCCATTGCTCCATGGTTAAAAAGTTAAAAAAAAATACAATCCAACAGTGAACTATGTACATGTGAACAAGCCAGGGTCCATCATCCCAACAAAAGAAAGGAAACCTATCTAACTACACTAACTAACAAAATAAACTATATACAAAAATGTGGCCAATGTCCAAAAGGTCCAAATAAAAACAAAACAAAAATGAAACCTAACACTACCTACATAACTATGTACAAGGGCAGCGGGCTAGTTTCACGGCTCACTTGTGGATGTCCCGGGCCAGGGCATCATCGAACTCCTGCTCAATGTCCCGGAGGCGGTCCTCCTCCATGGCCCCGAGGGTCCGCAGGGCCGTCGCCGTGTCCACCTCCAAACCCTTGCGGATTGCCTCGAGGCACTCGGCCCGCCTCAGGGCCCTCCGCATGAAGTTCTCCGCCCTGACCATTGTGAGCCGTGCCTCTTCCGCCCGCTGCCGCTCCGCATCTATGGCGTGGCCCAACCGCTGCCACACGGAAGACACTCTCTGTCCTGGGTCCTCCTGCCCTCCGGCCGATGCCTGCCCCTCCGATGTTGAAGGCCCCGAGCCTTCATGGCTCCCACCACGTTGCTGCTGCTGCTGTGCCTCTGCCCGTGCACTGCCTCCTGCTGCCTGCACATCCTCCGCCAGCTGGGGTGCAGTCGCAGATGTGGCCACCCCTGCTGGATGTCCGACTCCCGACTGTGGCAGGGATGCCTCCTCCACCAGCCTGGCCGCACCGTCAGAGGCAACTCCACAGGGCACCCAGGTGACTGATGGGTGGGAAGATGGCACAGAGGACGACTGGCGCGTAGGGGGTCCAGTTGAGGAGGGGGTCGTAGCAAGCCCAATCAGACGGAGGAATCCGGCCTGGGTGACCTGTCCCAGCAGGCTGACGTGGTCAACGAGCCATTCGAGATGAGGTGCAGTCTCTTCATGAAAAGACTGCAGGTCACCTCGCATGGCCCGTTGACGCAACGCCACACCAGCCAGGACAGGCTCAACCCGGACCTGGATAGCCACGTCCGCAGGCAGAGGAAGGCCAGTTGACGTGAGCTCATCCCCTGCCAGAAAACGGGTCTGGACGTAGGCATCCCTGCTGGTGCAAGATGATGCAGGGACAGGATCAGGGACAGGATTGCACACATGCACCTCCGCGGCGGCCTGTGCTGCCTCCTGTCCCTGGTCCTGCACTGCACCACTAGCACCAGTGGGATCCCCACCTCCAGACCCCGTCTCTGGTGCTTGCACGGCCTCCTCCTCCACCAAACCCCCCACCAACCTGGATGACTCTGTGCCATCTTCCCCTGTGGGGTCCCAGCTGCCCCTTCTGCTGCCGAGGAGTCCAACTCCAACCTCCGCCTCTTGGACCTCCCCCCGGCAGCTGCGGCCTGGGACGCGGCACCGGACTCCTCACTCCCCGACGAGATCACAACATGGGAGGGGAGCCGGGCCTTGCGTCTCCGGCTGGCGGTGGGATCCCCGCCGCTGTGCTCCACAGGACCTTCTCCGCCCTCTTCATCAGTTGACGCTGCAGACAGGGAGAAACAAAACACAGGCATCAGGGCACTGTACAATGGACACATACACACATGACAGTTGTACATGAGTGGCATTGGCAAACCTCAGACATGTCATCACAATCCCCAACACACATGTCATTACGACTCGCACACATGAGCCATACCACAGCCATATCGCAACTGCCACCACCATCCATACACATACAACAGCATGAGCAGCCAAAGGTGAGCCAGACATCACATGCCACACAGGAAGTGCACCACACATGTACACACACCACCACACTTGCATGCATGTGTACACCTCTGCCAAGTGTCGCAGTGTTCAGACGGGCATCCATGTCACATCTGCCAATCAGGCTTCCACATACCGCTGTCACATGCATCCATGTTGCATCACTGTTGCACCCTTGTCAAATACACACACATGCACATGTACACAGTGCTGATACATGCAGCCGAAAACAACATACATGCGTGACATCACGGACATGTCTACTTACTTACACATTCATCCAAACATGTGTGCCCACACAACTGCATTTGGCATGCAAGCCTACACACACAAGTACCATCCATGTCTCACACATTCCAGCCCTCGCATGTGTCAGCCCCACGGCCCTGTACACCCCCACCCATACTCGACCCCATACAAACAGATGTGCAACCTGCACACTACTGAATAATCACCACACGCACTGCTCACAATCAGGATGCATGTACACTCACCGCTCGACTCCAGACGGTTCTGCCTCTCAAGGACCTGGACGTGGAGCGCTGGGGATATGCGTTCCAGGACCCTCATCTGTTCTTCCAACAAGTGGCCCCGGCGCCCCTTGGCATCCGCTGCCTTCAAGAGGCGCCGGGCCTTGTTCAGGGTCCTGGACCTGAAGTCCTCCCAGCGCTTCTTGACATGTTGTAAGTCGCGGACTGCAACCCGCTCCGCGTTGATGGCAGTCACGATGTCAATCCAGATCCGAGTCCGTCCTTCCTTGTCGGCGCGGGAACTTCCGAAGAAGGCATCATACTGCCCCAGGACTTGCTCCACCAGGACACCAACTTCGGGTGCACTGAAGCTGGTGCCCCTCTGCCTCTCTGGCCGGGGGTTGTCAGTGGTCACAGATGGTGTTTGCCCCGACATGACAACCCCAGAGGCAGGAGTGGGTGGGCAACTGGGTCCTGGGGCTGGGCTGTGGAGCGATGGAATCCCAGTCGGGAGTCTTCGGTTCCAGCAGGGGTGGTCACAGCAACAGCACCCCTGGCTGATGTGCAGGCAGCAAATGGCAGGGCACGGGGGCAGCAGGCAGTCAGGCAGCAGCAGATGGCAGGTGGGAGCGTTCTCGGGGCTCTGGGGGGCAGTAGTTCGGCCTTCTGGGCAGGAGCGTGGTCTTACGCGTGGCCAGCTTGATACGGGGTGATTTGGCACGTGAAAAATCTGCACGTCAGCGTGTAATTCGAGGAAAGGCCCTTAGCGCGTAAGCGCGTCTGCACGCATACGCATTTTCATTGGACAGAAGGCCCCTCAAGCGCAAGCGCCCCTGTGACGTGACGCGTACAGACGTGCATGGGCATTTCAGCGCGCGTGAAAAAATGCACGTCCGCGTGTAATACGAGGAAAGGCCCTTAGCGCGTATGCACGGCAGCACGCATATGCGATTTTATTGGACCAAAGGCCCTCAGCGCGTGAGCGCGTCTGTGACGTGACGCGCGCGGGTGTTTCCCTCATTGCACGTGATGACAGAACACACGTGGATTTCCACCAATCGCGTGTGAAAGTTCCCGGCACCCCGGAACACACGTACCCAGGCTAATCGCGTGTGGAACTTCCCACGCACCCCGAAACACACGTACCCAGGCCAATCGCGTGTACGCTCACTCCCCTCCGATCACACGCGATGACACTCGGACCTACAGTCTTACCACGTATCCGAATACGGGAAACCCGCGCACGGCAAAAGACGTGCACAGGCGTCAACGCGTCCACCCCCACGAAGGCAGGCGGAGGTGTCCCCGCGCACAGCATAAAAGTGCGCGCAAACAACAAACACGTATATACAGCTACGGTGAATGCCCCATTTGTCGCTGCACTGATCGTAGAACACCGCAGGAGGAGGAGAATAGCCAGGGCACGCATTTTCGCACCACGGACAAGCCTTTTTGGGATGCCTGACGACCAGGTCTACGGCAGGTATAGGTTTCCACCCCATATCATCCTAGACCTGGTCAGGGAGTGGGAAGATGACCTGACATCCCCCACCCTTTGCTCCCAAGCATTGAGCCCCTTGGAGAAGCTGCTCAATGTCCTGCATTTTTTGGCCACTGGGTCATTTCAGCAGACCACTGCCATAGTGGGGGGGGTCTCACAGGCCACGCAGTCACGCTGCCTACACCAGGTACTAGCAATCATGACAGCGCGCCCCTCAGTCCGCAGGCACATATACATGCCCAGAACACCCGCAGAAAGGCAGGCCGTTGTCCTGGATTTTTTCAGGTGGCACACTTCCCCAAAGTGCTCGGTGCCATAGATTGCACCCATGTGGCCCTACGTCCACCTAGGGCCATTGAGCACATCTACCGAAACCGCAAGCACTGGCATTCCATCAATGTACAGGTGGTATGTGATGCAAAGGGAATCATCACCTCTGTCTATGCAAACTACCCTGGCTCCACCCATGACAGTTTCATATACAGAATGTCTGCCCTGAGCCGGGCCCTGGAAGCTGGGCAGCATGGCGACAAATGGCTCCTAGGTCAGTACAAATGCCCTTGCACATGCATGCAAGTCACACACAGACAAACATCCAAACCCTAATAATCTCAACTATGATCACCTCCCCAGGGGACAGTGCCTACCCTCTGAGCAACCACATGATGACGCCAATCCGGAACCCCACCACACCACCCCAGGTAAGATACAACGCCGTCCATATTGCAACCAGGGGCATAGTGGAGCGCACATTCGGAGTGCTCAAGTCACGTTTCCGCTCCCTTGACCGCTCTGGTGGTCAACTACTCTATGCACCACCAGTAGTGTGCAGGATCATTGTGGCAGCATGTGTCCTGCACAATGTTGCAACACGGCAGGGCGTCCCCGTGGACATGGTGGTGCCCCCACATCCCCAACCACAGGCACAGGCGCTGCCCATGGGAGGGGACAGGGCACGTGGCGAGGAAGCCTGGACCCAGCTTGTGGCCACATTTTTCACCTAAACTCCCACCCCTGCGGAGTGCACACAGGCCTGGCACATACCAGGTGACAATCGATGATGACAAAGAGACAGTCAACTGTCACAACCCTACCACCCTGAGATAGTTGCCATGGAAGTGCCACATCGTCTGCATCCCTAGCTACTAAACACAAGCTATCCTGTGTGACCAAAAGGCACACATATGACATATGACATGATATGGGCCATACAGAAGTATTCCAAGGCGCAATGAGGCAGGGAGGGGGGAACAAGGGAACACAGAGAACGGTACTACTAGGCCAGGTGTCATTGAGATCATGCAAGTGCAGGGGTAGGGGGAATGGGAAAAGTGCAAGGGGAAGGGTGGGGGGGAGTCCAGTACAGGGGAAGTAGCCCAAAAAAACAATACATAGGTCGCCTGGTGGCAACTACTAAGGTAAGTGCAGACAAGTGCTGGGAAGGGAGGGCTGTAGGGATAGAGAGACAGTACTGCAGTGCAGGGGTTGCCAGGGAGGCAGTGCAAGTTGAGAGTGGCTGGGCCAGGGACCGAAGTCGGTGAGAGTGGCCCAGTTGCAGCTCCTGTGCAGTTCCAGTGAAGAATTCTGCAAGGGAGAGGCAGAGAGTAAGCAGAAGCAAAGAGGAAGGTCTTGAGGTGCTTCCAGAACTGGAGATGGTTCCCCTCAAGTTCAAGTCAGGCCGGAAGTCTGTTCCAGGGGGAGAGCCCTGCTGCGGAGAGAAATCTACCCCCAGCTAGTTGCTCTGAGAAGCGGATGACCCGGACATGCAAGGTGTGCATCACACACACCTGCAAAACAGGCCATGGCCATCACTGTCATGTCACTCAAACCCTCCCAAACATCAACATGACATGGCAAGCAATACCCATACACCAACGCAGTAACGATAATGTACACATTGCCATGTCCTAAATGTACAGTGGCATCGGACACTGCTGCCTGACCCGGAATCAGATGAAATGACAGACCAACAAAATCTCCCACCCAAAATAAGTCATTTCCAAATGCATTACAACAGTCATAGACGTAACATCACAATGAATGCCTGTCTACATGCACATTATGCATTGCAAAATCAACACTGCAGCTCATGTGTGCAGTGTCCTACTCCTGCATCACACTGCTCAGTGTACAGCACAGTGAACAGCCATTGTGTGTGATGCACACCCTGAGCATCACATCTAAGTGACAGACCACGTCAAACATCAAATTAGGCATGTACTGGATCCATAATCGGTCACAGAACATGTGCTGCCGGGACACAGTGGGCACCAGAAGGCAAACAGTGTACAAGTGGATATGCAAGGGTGGGAGTACATGTAGTGCATCAGAGTGCAAGTGTGTGGTCCTGCAAGGACATGCACTCCACATATGCATGTGCACTCAAGTGACCATCAGTGTTACCTACACATCACATGTGAACATCCACCATGTGTACACCCCAGCATGTCAAACCACAACTATCCCCTCCCACCTGAAAGGAAAACACAACACATGAACAGGCATTGATCAGCAGAACACAACATGTACATAGGATACCACCATTACTATGTCAGAGTTCCCATCACACTGCAGGGCAAGGCAACTTTCAACTACAACCCCCCCCTCCCTCACAAATGACCATGACCCACTGAACAACTGCACCTGGGTCATGGAGCCTCCAAACCTCAATTCCACCTGGCCACAGGATCACATTTACCCTTCGTCACCATCTCCCACCTTGTGTGTAAAAAGATGCCTGAACCCTCAGAATCCACGCTCATTTCCAAAATCACAAAATCCAAGGCATAAAAATGAACCCGAACACCCTCCAGTAGATGACTTGACGTAGCAGTACCTCACAAAGGCCAAGTACTACCACAATGATGCAACAACCAAGGTAGCACAGCAAAACAATGTCACGACAGGATGTGAGACATGTGTGGTACATGACATAGGATGATGCACCATGAATGGATGTGTACTGTCTCAGGTCCCCTGTACAGGTGCAGGAGTGTCACGAAACAACCACCCCCACCATGTCCCGGGTGCCTGCAAGGTCAAACTCACACAGGCCCCTGAGACCCTGGTGGGGAATGAGGTTCAGGGATATGCAGTCGGGACAGGTGTTGACACACTGGATGACTGGAATGAGTGGCAGGAGAGGGGAGGATGAATGACACATGAAACTAGGGAATGCACGAAAATGTACAACCTGCATGAACACATACACAATCCAAACAAACTTGGACATCATTGTCATGGCCTTCTGTAGTCCAGGCTCAGGAGTGGTACGAACCAACCACCCCCTCTAGGGTTTTGGCGCCTGCAAGTTCGGGGCTTACACAGGCATCCGCAACCCCAGTGGGGAAAGAGGGTCAGGGAACGTTGCTTGGATAGGCACGGGAAGCAGGAACACCGGGTAGAGGGTACAGGTTTCAAAATTGCATAGGATCACGGGTGATTAGGGAGAAAAAAACATACCAAATTGAACCACACATACATCCATGCATCAGTACACTCCCCAGCAAGCCTATGCAGAGCAGTTCGTAAGAAAAACAACAAGACACTTAGCTCCGGGTTTGAGTGCTGGCCTCCTGCCTGCGCACTCTCAGGTCCGGTTACAGGAGCACTGCAATGCTGCAAAGAGAGCCACAGTCAACAACCTGTACGTGCCAATTACACAAAAACACAATACCAAACATGCCCCATAGCAACAAACTACTCGACAAACAGACACTCTGTGCTCGATGCTTCGTACCCATATATAACATCACCCCTGTGACGGGTCATACGCAGTCAATGCAGTAAGTCAGCCGCTGGTGGGTGCGTGGCAAATGGAACACCAATGTGTCACAATTCACACAACATGCAATGTTCCCTGGGTAAGCAGACAGACCCATATAGCAAGCCATGACTACAGAGCAAGTTGCGTACCACCATGACCGAAACAAAGTTGGCAGTGCATTTATCATGAAGTACGTGGATAAGACATGCACTGCACCCGAGTATGTCCCTTGCTGTATGTCCCTGTGAGCTGCCCCTTTCCATGTCTCGGAAGGCTACATGGTTGATACAAGTGCCTCAATGGACCTTGGTGTACCGAAGAGTATGTGCCACTGCCCCTGCATGTGTCCCAGACAACCCTACTATCAACAGCCATCAGTCCACAAACACATCTGAGCTGCATTGTGTGCTTCAACACCAATATTCGTCTAAGCTCACCCTCAGTGCTGTGACTAAGCCTGCATGTGCAACTCGCCTGGTGCAAGCTTTGCTGTGTCGTGGCCCCCCTGTGATGCTCACCTTGCCTGGAGTTCCTTGGAACATGTCAGCAGTTCTAGGATGTGGGTCTGCAATCACTGTGCCTCTGCTTGTGCACACATGTGCATGTGGGCACCAACAAACGGGTCCAGAATTCCGTCGTCCAATGGGCCATGTCTGCTGGCAAAGGTGCTCTGGAGGCTCATCCCCCTGCAGAAACACATGATTAATGCTTCAAAGTCATCTGTGTGTGTCTCATCAGGCATCTCATTACTTGACCATGTCAGAGAGTCACATCACGAATCACACCATCAGTCCGTCTTTCACCTCCAAAGTGTGGAACACTATCTACAGCATGAATTGCAACAAGCACATGTACAGGAAAGATATGAAACATACTACACAATGCATAGCAATCAATGTCCACATTAATCATGACACACCCCATCTAGCAAATGCTGAACAGTGGACAATGACACCTAAATCATCCCCACTAGGGGTGTCAACACAAGTCACACAGCACCAGACATGCCACAGATATGACAGTCCAAAGCCCTTGTGTAAAATGCTGTAACACCGAACCATCCTTGCGAGCCCATGGATAAGGGAGGCAGGAGTGGCATATGTGAGTCAAGGACCCCAAGCAGCAAACACATACACAAGACAACCATGAAGGGCCCAGCTGGAACAGACAGTGGATGCCTTCAAAAGCCACAAAGCACTGCACCGTCACATGAAAGCACAATAGACTAGCAATTTTAAACTAAATCAACTATTAACTAATTACACTAACTATGAAAAACCTACATTACCTATTTAAACTAACTATCAAACAGAAACTTAACTAACTAAACTAAAAGAAAAATCAAAAATTGACACATACGACCCGGGGGGGGAGGGGAGGCACCCAGGAGGGGGGAGGTACAGGGTGCTGCTCAACATCCACATGCGATGATGCTGAGCCAAAAAAAAACCCTCCATGGGCTCAACGCCTGCACAGCACGACCTATGTGGGAGATAGATGGTCGTCCGAGTCTGGCTCATCCTGTAAAGGAGGACGTGGCACAGTAGCCTGGCCACGCCTAGCCGCAGCTTGCCCCTCGTCAGCAGCAAGTCTGCCGGACGGGTGAGCCTGGTTCTGTGTGGCGATGTGACGTAGGTCTGCATGCAGAACTTCACGTGATACACGTGCTTCCTCTTGCAAGGTAGCACGTGTAACACGGAGTTCCTCCTGCAAGGCCTGGCTGGACAACCGCTGCACCTCCCGGCAAGCCTGTAGCTCAGCCGAGATGGTACGCTCAAGCTGTGCAAATCTCTCCTCTGCCTGCTGCCTCTGGGACATCATAAGGACACCCAGAGTGGATCTGAGGGAAGCATACTCCTCCCTCAGGGCATCCATGTGCGCCTCTGCGTGAGCAGCAATTGCTTGACGCAGAGACGACATTTCAGCCTGGCGTGCCCTGTCTGAGGCCGCCATGCCCAGCCTGAGCGAGCGGGCCATGGACCGTGCCGCCTGCTGCTGGAGAAGCACCTGCCTAGCAGGGGGAGCACAAATCGGGCCACACGCTCCATGCTCTCAGCGATGTTCTCCATTGCTGCCCCCTGCCGTTTGGAATTGGCAGTCATGTCTTGCTCCCACTCAGTATACAGCGGTTGCGCGCGGCGACCGCGTTGCCGGGCTTGATCCATGCGGGACCCAAGGACCGGGGGTCCTCGCTGTGTTGGCACCGCCTGCGGCTGCACGACTACATGCCCCCGTCGACGTGATGTCCCAGGCACATCAGTGACTGGTGTGGAGGGTGACCCTGCGTCCCGATCCACCACGGGCAGAGGAACCAAGACTGTCTGATCCCTCAGTGCAGGTGTCACAGACAGAGGAGTGTCCACATCAGAATCACTCACCCCTGACACATGGACTTAATGCTCATCCAACTCAACATGGACGTCAGAGTCGTCATCAAGGCTGGACTCCTAGGCAGACAGAGACAAGATGGACTGCAGCACTTGGGGGTTTTCGTGGCCTACCACCCCACGACCCCCACTAGTGCCAGGTTGATGTGGTGTTACCAACCCTGTGTCTGGCATGACAACACCATCCTCCGCCTCCATTGCGTCATCACCTGAAAAATAGAGAGAAAAAGGTCAATACACATGTCAGAAGCACACGACACACACACACCGACAGCAAAGGCATCCGGCAGACATGTGACACACAACATATGACCTGGCATGCATGCTGGGTCTACTTTGAATAGCTTCTGTGATCAGACCTGTTGAAAGGTGGCAGTTTCCATGGAAGTGGGTCTATGCAGTGCAGACAATGTGTACGCCACTCACTACCTACATGTACAAGCACTACATGGTGTGTGCCAGGAAATGTGAAGGCAGTGCAATGTCAAATTCACACAACACGTGCATTGTGCATTCAATGTGTACCATGTCTAGAAGCCAAGCACCCCTCCACCCCAGTACCAAAGCAGGGATGCCTAGCATGGTATCAAAAGGCTGACCATACACCTGTGTATTGACAGGCAGTGTTGACTGGCATCAACAGCTTAATGTGATTCAAATTACAACACTGCAAATGATGCTGGGACAGTGGGCAGGACACATGATGAAAACTCCGGAGGCCGCCCACGTGTGAAGAAGACACAAGAGTTGGACAGAGTCATTGGCCATTGAACAGGCTGAGGCCTGTGAGCCACACAGATTGTCAGGACCTAAACATGTGTGCAACGCAGGACTGAGCCACAGTTGGCATGGGGAGGCCGATGAGATGGCAGGCAATGTATGTAACCAAGGACTCATATTACAGTGATCATCCAGTCAAGGACACATAGGGGCATGCGGGCAATGCACATGGAGCATGAATGGGCACTCATGTCCCTGCGGGACATCTGACCCATGCACAGTACAAGTGAGATACCCTGCATCGAGTACTAAGGCTGTACCACACGGCATATGTCTGGCAGTTTCTACGCTGGAAGTTAGCATCTACACAGGACACATGAACAAGAAACTACACATTGGCAAGATTGGAGCAGACCAGTGCAAAGGTGGAACTGGAGTGCAGAGTGGCGGAGGAGGGGCAAGGGAGCATGCCCACATGGAGTCCCGCATGCAGCAGAGGAGACATGCATGACGGTAGCATTGCATTACTTACACATCAGAACCATGTACACGTCACATGTAGCAGCAATCATGCACAACACATCCCACAAGTGAAACACACACGTCCTCAACAAACACGCATCAACACTCACTGGACTGGGCATCAAAGTCCAGCATCTCTCCCACTCCTTCGACCAATTCAGGTGGTATGAACTCCGCAACGAGAGCCTCATGCGGAGTGAGTTCTTCCTCCTCTGCTGCAGGTCCACCGCCATTCACTAGAGTCAAGTTGTAATTTGAGGCACGCTTGGCCTTAGTGCTGCGCTTGATGTCATTCCAACGCTTTTTGCACTCCTGCGCCGTGCGCACCTCATGGCCGAATGAACTGAGATGTTCCGCAACATGCTTCCAGTGGGTGTCACGTTGGGCAGCCATAGTCTGACTATTGGCACCCACTAGCATGTCACGGCTGTGGCCCCGCATGTAGTCCACAAGGAAGTCCAGTTCCTGCTTACAGAAAGGCTTCTTCCTCGACGTGCAGGAGGTCGTGGCTGTGTGTGGGCTCCCAGCCTGTGCTGCAGGTGCAACCTTCCTCCTCTTGGACTGTGGCGCAGACCCTGGCTGGCTAATGCCGCCCTAACCAGTATGGCCAGTGGGTTTGGTGGATTGAGCCAAGGGAGTGGCAGGTGGAGGGATGACCAAAGGCCTGACTTGTGTCAGTGGCAGCTGGGTGCCCACTAACGGACCCTGCACAGCAACATCAGCTGTGGCAGGGTCATTGACCGCAACGGTCCTGGTTGGCAGACTCACAACCGGGGTGCTGTTGGGTGCATCTGCCCCTGCACTTGCCAACACGTTCGGGGCAGCAGATGACATGACTGCCCCAGGGACACGTGTCTTGGTCTTAGCAGCCCGGCCTGCCCCTATGGTTTCCCCTCTGGCCTGTTGGAGATCTACCAAGGGCTCTTCAAGTGCCAACGCAGCCTGCGCTGGCAGACCCTGAGCCTGGGTGGCGGTGTCCACAGCTGCACCTGCAGCTACCACTACCCTTGGGCCCGTGGCAGTCGATGGAACGGACTGCCGGGTCATATGGGTGCCAGTGCCAGATGCAGGAGCTGCATCCCCCGGAACCACAGCGGGTGGTGGCATGGCTGCACCGACACATAGCACAACATTGTGCTCAAGTGGCGCACCCCTGCCTCTTCCCCCTCTGTGGCTGCCCTGGACACCCTGGAGTCCCCCTACTCCCTGGTCACCACGTCCCCGACCACGCCCGCCACGAGGAGTACGCCCAGCTGAGGCGCCCCTCACCTTTGGTGGCCTCCCAAACATGGCACAGATGTAGTAGTGCTGGCACAGATGGAGTGGTGCCAATGGGAGGTGTACACCACAATTGACCTTGGGGAGAAGGGGGTGGGAAGCAAGATGTTAACAGCCCCCCTGCACCTGCAAGGCTGTATGTGACCCTAGTCATGTGGTGACGGGTCACGCAACGCTCAGGCACCCCAAAACTGCAGTAAAACCGTGCACGCAACCCTGCAGCCTACATGCGTGGATTCAACCTCCCGCAGTACGCGGTGGCACCCAGTAACACGAATAACGCGTACTCGTGGGACACGCAGGCTACTATGACATCGAAAATGGGTGCTATACACAGGGGCACCCGCAGTGGGAAAAAGAGCGTGTGCGACTCACCGTCTGACTAGCGCGATGCAGAAAAACACACGTAGCCAATACCCCCAAAAGAAGAGATACGTCCTTGAGAGCTGTGAAGTTGTGATGGCGCGCGAAACAACAGGAAGCAGCAACACACGTCGGTCTCCACGAAAGGCACGTACAGCGAACTGCTGGGCCCGCTCACCTTTAACCCGTGCTGAGGGAAACGCACGTGCGCATCACCTCACTTACGCAGATGGGCCCTTTCCTCGTATTACACGCGGACGTGCATTTTTTAACGCGCGCTGAAATGCCCATGCACGTCTGTACGCGTCACGTCACAGGGGCGCTTGCGCTTGAGGGGCCTTCTGTCCAATGAAAATGTGTATGCGTGCAGACGCGCTTACGCGCTAAGGGCCTTTCCTCGAATTACACGCTGACGTGCAGATTTTTCACGTGCCAAATCACTTCGTATCAAGCTGGCCACGCGTAAGCACACGGAAGACCACGCTCCTGCCCAGAAGGCCGAACTACTGCCCCCCAGAGCCCCGAGCACGCTCCCACCTGCCATCTGCTGCTGCCTGACTGCCTGCTGCCCACGTGCCCTGCCATTTGCTGCCTGCACATCAGCCAGGGGTGCTGTTGCTGTGACCACCCCTGCTGGAACCGAAGACTCCCGACTGGGATTCCATCGCTCCACAGCCCAGCCCCAGGACCCAGTTGCCCACCCACTCCTGCCTCTGGGGTTGTCATGTCGGGGCAAACACCATCTGTGACCACTGACAACCCCCGGCCAGAGAGGCAGAGGGGCACCAGCTTCAGTGCCACCGAAGTTGGTGTCCTGGTGGAGCAAGTCCTGGGGCAGTATGATGCCCTCTTCGGAAGTTCCCGCGCCGACAAGGAAGGACGGACTCGGATCTGGACTGACATCGTGACTGCCATCAACGCGGAGGGGGTGGCAGTCCGCGACTTACAACATGTCAAGAAGCGCTGGGAGGACTTCAGGTCCAGGACCCTGAACAAGGCCCGGCGCCTCTTGAAGGCAGCGGATGCCAAGGGGCGCCGGGGCCACTTGTCGGAAGAACAGATGAGGGTCCTGGAACGCATATCCCCAGCGCTCCACGTCCAGGTCCTTGAGAGGCAGACCCGTCTGGAGTCGAGCGGTGAGTGTACATGCATCCTGATTGTGAGCAGTGCGTGTGGTGATTATTCAGTAGTGTGCAGGTTGCACATCTGTTCGTATGGGGTCAAGTATGGGTGGGGGTATACAGGGCTGTGGGGCTGACACATGCGAGGGCTGGAATGTGTGAGACATGGATGGTGCTTGTGTTTGTAGGCTTGCATGCCAAATGCAGTTGTGTGGGCGCACATGTTTGGATGAATGTGTATGTAAGTAGACATGTCCGTGATGTCACGCATGTATGTTGTTTTCGGCTGTATGTATCAGCACTGTGTACATGTCCATGTGTGTGTATTTGACAAGGGTGCAACAGTGATGCAACATGGATGCATGTGACAGTGGTATGTGGAAGCCTGATTGGCAGATGTGACATGGATGCCCGTCTGAACACTGCGACACTTGGCAGAGGTGTACACATGCATGCAAGTGTGGTGGTGTGTGTACATGTGTGGTGTACTTCCTGTGTGCACCACACATGTACATGTCTGGCTCACCTTTGGCTGCTCATGCTGTTGTATGTGTATGGATGGTGGTGGCAGTTGCGATATGGCTGTGGTATGGCTCATGTGTGCGTGTCGTAATGACATGTGTGTTGGGGATTGTGATGACATGTCTGAGGTTTGCCAATGCCACTCATGTACAACTGTCATGTGTGCATGTGTCCATTGTACAGTGCCCTGATGCCTGTGTTTTGTTTCTCCCTGTCTGCAGCGTCAACTGATGAAGAGGGCGGAGAAGGTGCTGTGGAGCACAGCGGCGGGGATCTCACCGCCAGCCGGAGACGCAAGGCCCGGCTCCCCTCCCATGTTGTGATCTCGTCGGGGATTGAGGAGTCCGGTGCCGCGTCCCAGGCCACAGCTGCCGGGGGAGGTCCAAGAGGCGGAGGTTGGAGTTGGACTCCTCGGCAGCAGAAGGGGCAGCTGGGACCCCACAGGGCCCAACAGGGGAAGATGGCACGGAGTCATCCAGGTTGGTGGGGGGTTTGGTGGAGGAGGAGGCCGTGCAAGCACCAGAGACGGGGTCTGGAGGCGGGGATCCCACTGGTGCTAGTGGTGCAGTGCAGGACCAGGGACAGGAGGCAGCACAGGCCGCCGCGGAGGTGCCTGTGTGCAATCCTGTCCCTGATCCTGTCCCTGCATCATCTAGCACCAGCAGGGATGCCTACGTCCAGACCCGTTTTCAGGCAGGGGATGAGCTCACGTCAACTGGCCTTCCTCTGCCTGTGGAGGACGTGGCTATCCAGGTCCGGGTTGAGCCTGTCCTGGCTGGTGTGGCGTTGCATCAACGGGCCATGCGAGGTGACCTGCAGTCTTTTCATGAAGAGACTGCACGTCATCTCGAATGGCTCGTTGACCACGTCAGCCTGCTGGGACAGGTCACCCAGGCTGGATTCCTCCGTCTAATGGGGCTTGCTACGACCCCCTCCTCAACTGGACCCCCTATGCGCCAGTCGTCCTCTGTGCTATCTACCCACCCATCAGTCACCTGGGTGCCCTGTGGAGCTGCCTCTGACGGTGCGGCCAGGCTGGTGGAGGAGGCATCCCGGCCACAGTCGGGAGTCTGACGTCCAGCAGGGGTGGCCACATCTACGACTGCACCCCAGCCGGCGGAGGATGTGCAGGCAGCAGGAGGCAGTGCACGGGCAGAGGCACAGCAGCAGCAGCAACGTGGTGGGAGCCATGAAGGCTCGGGGCCTTCAACATCGGAGGGGCAGGCATCAGCCGGAGGGCAGGAGGACCCAGGACAGAGAGTGTCTTCCGTGTGGCAGTGGTTGGGCCACGCCATAGATGCGGAGCGGCAGCGGGCGGAAGAGGCACGGCTCACAATGGTCAGGGCGGAGAACTCCATGCGGAGGGCCCTGAGGCGGGCCGAGTGCCTCGAGGCAATCCGCAGGGGTTTGGAGGTGGACACGGCGACGGCCCTGCGGACCCTCAGGGCCATGGAGGAGGACCGCCTCCGGGACATTGAGCAGGAGTTCGATGATGCCCTGGCCCGGGACATCCACAAGTGAGCCGTGAAACTAGCCCGCTGCCCTTGTACATAGTTATGTAGGTAGTGTTAGGTTTCATTTTTGTTTTGTTTTTATTTGGACCTTTTGGACATTGGCCACATTTTTGTATATAGTTTATTTTGTTAGTTAGTGTAGTTAGATAGGTTTCCTTTCTTTTTTTGGGATGATGGACCCTGGCTTGTTCACATGTACATAGTTCACTGTTGGATTGTATTTTTTTTTTAACTTTTTAACCATGGAGCAATGGCTTTCTTTTTTTATTTCCCATTGGATTTTGTTTTGTGGACATTGACTTTGGACAACATTACTTTGGAATTTTATTTTTGGTTTTGCTTTTTTTCACGGACATGCTTCTTTTAATTTTTGTACATTCACATTTCTGTTTCTTCATTTTTTATTCTATTTATGTTTCCTTTAATACATTTTTTTTTGGTGAACTTCAATGTGTGGTATCTCATTGGTTACATGCATTTCATGTTATGTGTTTTGAGATTCAGTGACACCCATTGGTGTATGTGAGGGAAATGTGTTTGTTTCGGAACTTGCAATTGGTGTTCTGTGATGTAATTGCAAATTATGAGTGGGTGGATGCAATACTCGGGTGGGTGTTTTGCATTTGGAGGCTGACCATAGGGACCAGGGATCTAGATTGTGATGACATGTTGGCTGGGGAACATGAGCTGCACATGGGTGGGGGCCTGCTGGCAGGTGCCCCACAGTGCTGGGGGGTGGGGGTGGTGGGGAACATAAGTTGGACATGGGTGGGGGCCTGCTGGCAGGTGCCCCACAGTGATGGGGGGTGGGGGTGGTGGGGAACATGAGTTGGACATGGGTGGGGGCCTGCTGGCAGGTGCCCCACAGTGCTGGGGGGTGGGGGTGCTGGGGAACATGAGTTGGACATGGTTGGGGGCCTGGTGGAGGCTGCCCCTGGTGGCTGGGGGTTGGGGGTGCTGGGAGACATGGGTGGGGGCCTGGTGGAGGCTGCCCCTGGTGACTGGGGGGTGGGGGTGGTGGGAGACATGGGTGGGGGCCTGGTGGAGGCTGCCCCTGGTGACTGGGGGGTGGGGGTGGTGGGAGACATGGGTGGGGGCCTGGTGGAGGCTGCCCCTGCACTGCTGGGGGGTGGGGGTGGTGGGAGACATGGGTGGGGGCCTGGTGGTGGGTGCCCCACAGTGCTGGGGGGTGGGGGTGGTGGGGAACATGAGTTGGACATGGGTGGGGGCCTGCTGGCAGGTGCCCCACAGTGCTGGGGGGTGGGGGTGGTGTGGAACATGAATTGGACATGGGTGGGGGCCTGCTGGCAGGTGCCCCACAGTGCTGGGGGGTGGGGGTGGTGGGGAACATGAGTTGGACATGGGTGGGGGCCTGCTGGCAGGTGCCCCACAGTGCTGGGGGGTGGGGGTGGTGGGGAACATGAGTTGGACATGGGTGGGGGCCTGCTGGCAGGTGCCCCACAGTGATGGGGGGTGGGGGTGGTGGGGAGCATGAGTTGGACATGGGTGGGGGCCTGCTGTCAGGTGCCCCTGCACTGCTTGGGGGTGGGGGTGGTGGGAGACATGGGTGGGGGCCTGCTGGCAGGTGCCCCACAGTGCTGGGGGGTGGGGGTGGTGGGGAACATGAGTTGGACATGGGTGGGGGCCTGCTGGCAGGTGCCCCACAGTGCTGGGGGGTGGGGGTGGTGGGGAACATGAGTTGGACATGGGTGGGGGCCTGCTGGCAGGTGCCCCACAGTGCTGGGGGGTGGGGGTGCTGGGAGACATGAGTTGGACATGGGTGGGGGCCTGGTGGAGGCTGCCCCTGCACTGCTGGGGGGTGGGGGTGCTGGGAGACATGGGTGGGGGCCTGGTGGTGGGTGCCCCTGGTGGCTGGAGGTGGTGGGAGACATGGGTGGGGGCCTGGTGGAGGCTGCCCCTGCACTGCTGGGGGGTGGGGGTGGTGGGAGACATGGGTGGGGGCATGGTGGAGGGTGCCCCACAGTGCTGGGTTGTGGGGGTGGTGGTGAACATGAGTTGGACATGGGTGGGGGCCTGCTGTCAGGTGCCCCTGCACTGCTGGGAGGGTGGGGTGGGAACATGAGTTGGACATGGGTGGGGGCCTGCTGGCAGGTGCCCCACAGTGCTGGGGGGTGGGGGTGGTGGGAGACTTGAGTTGGACATGGGTGGGGGCCCGGTGGAGGCTGCCCCTGCTGGCTGGGGGGTGGGGGTGCTGGGACATGGGTGGGGGCCTGGTGGTGGGTGCCCCTGGTGGCTGGGGGGTGGGGGTGGTGGGAGACATGGGTGGGGGCCTGGTGGTGGGTGCCCCTGCACTGCTAGGGGGTGGGGGTGCTGGGAGACATGGGTGGGGGCCTGGTGGAGGCTGCCCCTGCACTGCTGGGGGGTGGGGGTGGTGGGAGACATGAGTGGGGGCCTGGTGGAGGCTGCCCCTGGTGGCTGGGGGGTGGGGGTGGTGGGAGACATGGGTGGGGGCCTGGTGGAGGCTGCCCCTGGTGGCTGGGGGGTGAGGGTGGTGGGAGACATGGGTGGGGGCCTGGTGGAGGCTGCCCCTGCACTGCTGGGGGGTGGGGGTGGTGGGAGACATGGGTGGGGGCCTGCTGGCAGGTGCCCCACAGTGCTGGGGGGTGGGGGTGGTGGGAGACATGAGTTGGACATGGGTGGGGGCCTGGTGGAGGCTGCCCCTGGTGGCTGGGGGGTGGGGGTGTTGGGAGACATGGGTGGGGGCCTGGTGGTGGGTGCCCCTGGTGGCTGGGGGGTGGGGGTGGTGGGAGACATGGGTGGGGGCCTGGTGGTGGGTGCTCCTGCACTGCTGGGGGGTGGGGGTGCTGGGAGACATGGGTGGGCACCTGGTGGAGGGTGCCCCTGGTGACTGGGGGTGTAGGGGGACATGCGTTGGTGGGCAGTAGTGCAAGTTGACATGTGGTTTGGCTGGGGGTCATGGCCATGGTGGATGGTGTGCCTGCAGGACATGTGCAGGGTAGGCCCCTGTGGTGTGAGCCACCTGCAGGGGCCGTGGAGGGTGTAGAGGGAACACCTGGTAGGACCAACATGTGCAATTCACGTGTGGTGCTCCCCGCGCACCCCTGTAATACACGTACCCTGATGGAATCGCGTGTGGAACTTCCCGCGCACCCCTGAAATGCGCGTACCCTGCTCGCACGGGCCCAATCGCGTGTGGAACTTCCCGCGCACCCCTGGAATACACGTACCCTGATGGAAACTCGTGTGGAAATTCCTGCGCACCCCTGGAATACACGTACCCTGCTGAAATCGTGTGTGGCACTTCCCGCGCACCTCTGAGATACGCGTACCCTGCTCGCACCGGCCCAATCGCGTGTGGAACTTCCTGCGCACCCCTGAAATACACGTACCCTGCTGAAATCGCGTGTGGCACTTCCCGCGCACCCCTGAGATACGCGTACCCTGCGGAAATCGCGTGTGGTACTTCCCGCGCACCCCTGAAATACACGTACCCTGCTGAAATCGCGTGTGACACTTCCCGCGCACCCCTGAGATACGCATACCCTGCGGAAATCGCGTGTGGAACTTCCCGCGCACCCCTGAAATGCGCGTACCCTGATGGAATCGCGTGTGGAAATTCCTGCGACCCCTGAAATACACGTACCCTGCACTTCCCGCGCACCCCTGAGATACGCGTACCCTGCTCGCACGGGCCCAATTGCGTGTGGAACTTCCCGCGCACCCCTGAAATACACGTACCCTGCTGATATTGCGTGTGGCACTTCCCGCGCACCCCTGAGATACGCGTACCCTGCGGAAATCGCGTGTGGAACTTCCCGCGCACCCCTGAAATACGTGTACCCTGCTCGCACAGGGCCAATTGCGTGAGGTACTTCCCGCGCACCCCAGTGATACATGTAGCCCGCTTGCCGTGCTGGTACAGGGTTAGCGCAGCCCTTTGCGCTGGATTGGGTATATTGATGGCTTTTCCCTGCGCGAGAGGCGTTCTTGGGGGCGTAACTGGCGCTGCTGCAGGGTCGCTGCGCCACTGTGCGCCACGGCTGGTTTTGGTGTTTGGAATCCATGAATACGCTGTGCGCAGAAATGGATTTTAGCGCACGCGGCTGGCGCAGGGATTCGCACGTGCACACTGTGCGCCAGCCGCGTGCGCCACTTGTGCGCTGAATTCTGTGAATTACCCCCTTAATGGTTTATTTTCAACCCCCCCTCACTGAAAGGTCTGTCTTGGGGAAGTTGAACGGTACAAAGTAGGATGATTTGACAATTTTTGATTTCAGACCCCTCTTCCAGTGAAAGGCCTGTATTGGGGAAGCTGGACAGAAAACATTGGGATGATTTGAGAATTTTGGATTTCAGACCCCACTCCATTTAAAGGCCTGTGTTGGGGAAGCTGAACAGAAAGATTATGCAATTAAATTACAGACTATAATTTTTAGCGCACACTGGGAATGAGCTTTGTTAATTTGAAATTTTAACAAAAATCATCCTGTGGTGTTCCGCCAAATGGGGAATTAATTAAATTAATATTTTTAGTTAAGCTAAGGATCTTCACAGTTTTGCTCCTTCCCACTATAAAGGGAAACTATTGAAGGCAAGCAGATTCCCCACCTTTTGGTTTCAGAGGGTTGAATTTTACTTACAATTAAAACCTCTATTTCGAGTTCAGGAAAGCCTGCTGCATTTCAGAACCCTCTGGGAGGACAGGGCATGGGTCTGGTGACTACGCTCTCAAGGATGACCCCCAGCTTTTCACCATAGGACCCAGTCAGCTTGTAGGCCTTCCCAGCAATAGACAAAAGAGTGGGTGCTGGGAGGCACTAACACGTCAAAAACGTTCTAGTCTGTAGGTGAAAAAATGTAGATCATTAAATCAAGCTCAACTTGATTTCTGGTGCAAAGGGGCAAATGCCATGAGGCCACTCTGGGCTACTTAGAAACCTGAAGAAGGAAACGTGGGTTGCCACAACATAGCCCCATATGCACTCTAAATGGGACAGAGTCCCGGATCACTCTTTAGAAATCTATCGCCCTGATATCCCAGAATATGGGATATGGGCAGGAGTATAGACTGTACTTCAGTTTTAATTAAAGTCAATAAACGCAAAAACAATAGTAACTCTCGGTAAGAGAATGGATGGTTTTCAATAGAACGTAAGAATACAGACACTATCAAGTGACTTGGCTGTGTACAATTTAAATGAAAATACCAACATATATCACAAATGTTTTTAATACAGAAAAGGATCACAATCAATATAAATCAGTATATCAAGTTTACTCTTTCCGCAGGCTGTGTTCAATTCAGACACATAAAATCCTTGTCGGATTTTTCAAATCAACATCAACACATATTACATATCAAAACTACAGAAAATAACTCTTTCAAATGCCCAACCTCTTGTCAGGCAGAAGAGATCACTATAAATAACTTTCCAATATGGGTACAAGAAAGCACCTTTGGATATGGAGTTCCAAAACATATGTACATTCAATGACTAGTGTTTACAATATTCACACTAGAACATTCCACTTCAGCTAATTATGTGGAATCTAATAAAACAATAGCCGGGTCTGCACCATGTTGCACGGCCATTTAGAAATTTCTCAAAAAGCAAAGGTTTTGAACATTGAATTTACTCCCTACATTCCTGATGTTCTCCTCCACTAGTTTGCCAACTCTCAAATTGGGTACATGTTCAGAGCAGCCAGGAGCAAGTCACAGGTGGATTCATTTTATTTCAACAAAATCACCTGGACATTTTCTAAAAAATGAAATATATATGTAATTAGTGCGACTTGTGGTTTCTGGGATAATGCAACAATTGTGATAGTCAATTTAAACAGAGAGAATCTTCATATTGCAAATATGAGCTTCCCTTCCTCCAGGCCATTTCCCACTCTTAGCCAACCTATGACCAGAGTTCTTTTTTATTAGCCTCTTTGTTGTTTGAATTCAGAGTTCAGCCTTCATTTCAGCCCCTGTTTTCACACACACACCCTACATTCTGGTCATGCACCGGCTAAAACATTTGGCCTGCACAGAACCCGCCTTCAGAGACATCAGGTCTAGGGAAACTTGGTTTTAGGCACCCTTCGGGCAGGCCACATTTTATTGCAGTTGTAAATATTGGGGATGCAAGCCAGGCTTTCAATGGGGAGTTGTGAATTTTGCCCATAGACCCACCATTTGGCCTTGGCTGAACGGAACTCAAACATTTTATTTTCTAACATCAGTCTTGATTATTTGACATATGGTGTGTTTTACTGATTGGGTTCACTTTGCTTTTGTACTGAAAGTACAGGGCTGTATCTTTCAGTCATTAATAACATACACTTTTAATTATCTGCTGTTCATTTTTCTGCTGAAAAGTGGGGGTGAATTGTCACAGTGCACCACCTTTTGATGGTTGGCAGTTTCAGTGAAATGCTGCATTTATTTCTCAGCCAGTAATCTGATGTGCACTTGGATTACATTTTTGTTTTAGCTGTCTCTGGATTTCAACTGCAGAAAGACACCCACATAGTCTGGCTAAATAGGCCCCTTTTCAAAGTACAGGTTTCCGAATGATGACACTTCAGTTCTGTTTGATTACACCCCACACACTATGGACATTGGCTCAGAAAAAACACTTTTTTCATTTAAGAAAGGCTGAAGCCTGAAGCAAAGCCTACCCAGAGCAAGCAGGAAAATATGTGTACCAGCATCAATAATTAGGGATATGCATCAGCGCCTAGTTGTGGCACATTATCCCTGTACCCCTTGCATAGCCTGTAAATTGTCCTTCAAAATCCAGTCCTTTGAATATGTGAACAAAACATGGGAATTAGGTACCTTTACTACTTGTAAAAGTAAAAATGTGGTTTATGGCATGTCCTGCCCATGTAAAAAACTTTTTGTAGGTAAAACGTCTCGAGAAGTACATATCAGAATCAACAAGCATCATTCTAAAATTTGCATTGACACATCAAATGCACCTTTGGTCTCCGATGTTTGAGAGTTTCTGATCTGAGGTGGCTTTGTATTGAGATTGCCAATGAATCCACCAGTGTCAAAAAGAAAGCTTAGTTAAAAAGAACAAATGTGGATCTTTTTATTGAAAACACTTGAAAGTGGTTTGAACTCTGTTGAGGAGTGGCAGTGGTTGGGTAGCTAACGTATCCTGCACTCATTTTAAATATTGGTATGCTATATTCATCCCTCTTTGATTATTGGATAAATGTTTATTCATAATTACTAACATTGAGGTGTTGGCAAATTGCTTGTTTCACCATCTGCCATTATTATTGACTTTATACATTGGTAGTTAGGCAATCTGCCTGTTACAACTGACATAGAGATGTGGTGTGAAGCTATTTTACTTGCACCTACAGTCTCTCACATTGCCTCTATTCAGTTTGCTGCAGTAGTTTAGTAGATTTGTTCCTTTGCATCACTTTTGATGTATGCTGTAACTTAATACCCTTACATTATGCACACTCAACTGTTTCAAATAGCCACACTGTTTGACCCAACATCTGCCATTTATTTTGGCTCTGAGCATTGATAGTCCGGCATCCTGCATGTTTCCACTTTCACAGAGATGTGATGTACAGCCAACAATTCCTTTGCACCTACATTCTTCAATATTGCCTCAATTTAGTTTGGTGTAAAGGTCAGGAGATTGTTTTTTCCCCATCAGTTGTATTCATGTGCCCTGTAACTTAAACATAATTTACATTACGTGCAATTTATTGTTTCAGATAGCTAAAGTTATTGAGGCACCCTCTTCCAACATGGCCTCCGGTCATCATCAGCTTTAGTTATCTTTTCTGTAGCAGTTTAGGAGATGGGTTTCCTTCTTATTTTATTTATGTGCAGTGTAAATGGTAAATCATTTATGTTACGCGCAATCCATTGTTTTAGTTAGTTATAGTGGCCTGGGTCCCCCTTCGATTATTTTTTCATGTGCGATGTAAATAAGTATCATTTATACCATGTGCACCTAATTGCTCCAGACAAATGGGGTGGACCCCTTTCCAACATGGCCACCTGGCAAAATTAGCTACAGTTCCTTTTTTGTTTCTCGGGACTGAGTGACGGCAAACCAATGCTGCCTTCCGATGTTTCTTTATTGAGCCACGCCGCAGTTACATTCATATATGGGGGTATCAGTGAACATATACAGTGATTATTGGAAGCGTTACCTCCTTTTCAGTAAGCTTCTTGGCTTCACTTCTGAGTTTAGAGACAATTAATTCCATTTGAGATAAACAGCAATTTATTGGGCTGCTCATACATTCCCTTTTTCTTTTAGCACTGTACTTTGAAATGACTCAAGACACGGGGTGCCAGAAGGCGGTTCCCTGTCCAACATTGTATTTCAACGCACAGCTGGCTAGCTTTTTCTGGCCCCTTTTTGGTAAGCACACTTTTGGCTTCTGATATGAGCCCTTATCGTATTATCTTGTGCTGAGATTAGAGCCCTTTGACTCCCCAAATAGTGTTTGACTGTCAGATTTATTTCTGGTTTCCCTGTTGTGTTTGCTTTGTTTTCTATACAGTGCTTACACTCCTGTTTGCATGATTTAACCAGAAACAGGCTACCTCACACGACTCTAGATAGCAATATTGGGCTGTCTGGTTGATTGCACAAACTGGTTGGCTGCAGTTATATAATCTGAGGTTTTGCACTCTTTAGGTACTTTTCTGTCAATTTTTGGTATTTCTTTGTGTAAAAACACTAACACAGGTTTAAAATTAGGTGTTCACGAGGGTGGAACAGCAGTCCTTTGTTTTGTGAGAGCACCTATGAGGTGTTATGATTTATGGCATGACACAGTGGTGAATCTATGCCCTTTCTGTTTTTTATGGGCTTATGTATTATGCTTTTGGAACGCTGGTGTTGGCAACAGGGTCACATCTTGCCTTCATCTTTGTTTCCTCTGGGGCTGGAACTGTTCCCATGGAGAGTGCACGTTTAGTTAATGACCCATTTTATATGCAGGTTTCCATAATTACTGTTGGTTTCCTGCTGATGTTTATGCCCTTATGAATCATATGGCCTTGAATGAATTGTATGTATAATTGGAATTAGTTTTGCACTACATGGCATAATTGGTTGTAAAATGTGTAACCTAAGTATCCTCAATATGTTATGTAGGTTTTTAAATTTTGTTACCCTGATGATATGTTGAAAATGATGTACTAACGTTGAAGCCACTAAGATCGGTGTAAACAATCACACTGCGCCACAACACAGTTACAAGGAACAGTTGTACAGTTTTTTTTATTTATTCTGGTCACCCTGACATGTGTTTCGAGGCTGATGTAACCTACGAGTCTGATTTAGGTACACATTTTAGTTACAGTTATTCAAACCAATTGTAGGGAATTATATAAAAATAGCGACCAAACCAAGGTAGTGCCAAAGGCAGCATAACATAATACAATTAAAGCACAGCCACGGTGATAAATTGGTAAATGCCCCAAATTAATTATCACATTGCATGGTGAGTCAACAATTAGAAAAACAAGCAAATAAAAAAAGGATGCGTATATTACCAATTATGTTGTGGAAGGGGCATCCGGACCGGAAAATGAAAATGAAAATAAAAAAGAATAGAAATGAGTAATCAAAGGCCTACATATAGCTTTGGTCAACATCTGGGGCGCACTCGCATATGCACTTAGATTAGAAA
This sequence comes from Ambystoma mexicanum, assembly GCF_040938575.1. Lineage (NCBI taxonomy): Eukaryota > Metazoa > Chordata > Amphibia > Caudata > Ambystomatidae > Ambystoma > Ambystoma mexicanum. Next base: position 1,024,373,265 of record NC_090931.1, on the reverse strand, counting down.
ATAGTGACGATATATTTACCAATTTCATCAGTATATGCTGTACAGGACACTAAAGAAATGTGTATAAAGAACCTTGTATTAGTTAGAATCTATCCATTTGGATGTGATTATTGCTATGGGTTGATTTATATGCCGTACACTTACCAATAGAATTGGGTTCACACAACTTATATAATGAGTCTCTTCCTTCTGTAATTTTAATTAAACAAGGAGAGAAAGGAGAGAAATAAGAGGTATTGCAAGAACCCCCGTCTAATTAAACAAAAGCAATTATCAAGGCAATAATGATGGGTACGTTCACACATAAGATTTACCTTATTAATTGCATATTGCGTTTCAGCGTTATTTGCAGAGTGCTGCTGTATGTCCGAGACCGCCGTTGTGAGTATGATTAAAATCATCAACCACGAATTGAAGTGAGCGTCCAGGTTATGTTATTGTCCGTGCACGGTTTCACAGAGAAAAGAGATAGGGACCAAGGATAAGTTTAAGGGTCCTGATTATCATGGCTTCAATTGGTAAGGTCAGGGACCATAGACAAATATCATGACGTGTTTCTTACCTGCCTTTCGTCCTCAAACTGGCTTCGGGAGAGGGCGCTCTGCACGTTTAGGCTAGTGATATAATAGCACTAAAACTTTGGCCGCCATGTAATGCGGTGCATTGAATAGACCGCCATCTTAGGTGAGTATACAGGTTGAATAGTCGCCTGTGGGTCACTATCCACAGGCAGCTATTGATTTTACTGTGTCACTAAATCTAACTAAGTGTAAGAATCATGTCTAGCGTATTAAGAAAAGACTCTGTATAGCTAATTGGACTTATTCGAACCACATCAAATCATGGGACATATAGCAATTCTGCACTAGTAATCTGTTCGTTGGCAAAACTATCTTGCTATAATAGCAGGTGCATGCCTGTGGCACCGCAGATGAGACCAACAGCATATGCGCTGATTCATTTAGTTGCCCCATCATTAATAATTTAAAATAAAAATTAACAGCAATAGCACAGTACGATTATGGCAAAACACTGTCAAATCAGGGTAAGTAATTTACAACAAATTCATGTACCAATCTTGCAATAGACAACATTTAACATATAACACACTATGGACGGCCATTGCCCTATGCAGTCTTAGCAAAACTGAAACAAAAATTATGTAAAATAAAATAGCAGATCTTATACTGTACAGTACTCAATAATTCTCAGTAATTACTGAAATCTTACTTATACATATTTGTATCATCTCATTAGAACAAAAGAGTCTGACTACGCAGCTTGATTCACAGAAATACATGGAATTCATGGTCTGAATTAAGGCCCCTAGTCACAGTTCTATGTTTACAGATTAAACGTGCCTCCAGTTGCCTAAGTTTCAGTTCTAGGTTGCCCCCTTTTTTGGAAAGGGAAACCTGAGCTATTCCAGTAAAGCGAATATCTTTTGTATTATCCATTTGATTACACGTTTGCCAATGTGTGGCAAGGGAGAATTTAGATTCCTGACTGGAAACTGTTGACAAATGCTGTTGAATACGCACTTTCAAGGGCCTAATTGTACTCCCAATGTAAAGGAGACCACAAATACAGACTATACAGTAAACTACAAATTTCGTGTTACAGTTAATAAAGGACTTAATGACAGTTATTCCAAAATCTAATATATCAGTTTCCAAAGTCTGTGGACACATTTTACAGCACCCACATTTATGGAAGCCATTAGGTCGTCCCTGTGAAAGCCATGTATCTCCTCTTAACGGTTGTGACATAAATGATGGGCTGAGAATATTTTTCAGTGTTGGCGCTCTGCTAAATGCGATTGCAGGTTTAGCTTCAAGCCATTTTGCTAGATCTGGGTCTAAATGAAGTAGATGCCAGTGACGTTTCAAAATCGTATAGATACTATTGCTATTAGTATTGTACCGGGTAATCAGTCTGATTTTATTCATTTGCATATTGGCGCGTCTTTGTTTGATTTTCGGTGTTAGCAAGTCAGCTCTCTCCATACTTGACACCTCTCGTTCTGCTTTAATAAGTAAAGGGGTCTTGTAACCCCTTGATCTGAATTGACCCTGTATCAACACCTTCTCCGACTCAAAATCAACATTATGTGAGCAGTTTCTCTTAGCTCTAATATATTCACCTTTTGGAATATTGCTAATAACAGAATTTTTGTGACAGCTTGATGCATGCAGCACTGCATTAACTGATGTTGCTTTGCGAAACGTTTTAGTCCTAAAACCGTCTTTCGTTACTGTAATAGTAAGGTCAAGGAAATTGATTGAGCAGTCACTGTACTGATATGTGAATTGTAACCCCCAATCGTTGTCATTAAGCAATTCAACACATTGAGATAAAAGTTCAGCTGTACCAGTCCAAATCATGATTACATCATGGATGTAACATTTCCAAATGTATATCGATGAAAGAAAATCAGTATTGTTGAACACATATTCTTGCTCGAATTGATGCATAAATATGTTTGCCACAGAGGGTGCAAAGCTAGCCCCCATGGCAATGCTAATCAGTTGTTTATAATATATGTTATTGAACAGAAAAACCTTATTTTGCAAAGCACATAATAGTAACTCTTTAATCATTTCAATATGCAAATGATATGATGCTGATTGTTGTCGAAAAATGTAGTTGATACTTTCAATTGCTTTTTGATGATCTATAGACGTATATAACGCCTTGACATCGAGCGTGACCAATAAGACCTTTGATCGAAAAGGTAAGTCCTCTACTATGTGTAAAATATGCATTGTGTCACGTATATGTGTTGATGTGGTACTTACTAATGGAGCAATGCATTCATTTACATAAATCGAAATAGGTTCCATAATGTCACCTTGCCAAATGATAATAGGTGTCCCTTCTGGTATCTTCACATATGTCTTATGGATCTTAGGGAGGAAATATGCGGTTGGCATGGTTGGTTGTTCAGAAGTCAAATATGCTTTTTCCACATCTGTGATTATACCAATAAGGTGCCATTTGTCAATAATAGTATACACATGTTTCTGTATTTTCTAAATCGGATTACTTTTCAAGGTTTCATAGAAGCCAGGCGAATTAAGGTGAGATAATGCCATACTTATGTAATCTTCCTTGTCCATAATTACAACATTGCGTCCCTTATCTGCTTCTTTGAAGATAAGGGAGTCATTAGAAGCCAACTTTTGCAACGCTAATGTTTGTGATTTGGTAAGATTGTGACATTTCTTAAGTGGGTGTTTATGTGTCCGATCACTTAATTCGTAAACGTAATTTGTCACAGCTTGATGAAAGGTGTCAATAATATTATCTTCAGGAAAGACAGGTGTAAATTTAGATTTCTTTGTGAATTCTTCTATTTTGAGATTTTGTTGCTCAATATCCAATTATTTCAATTTATCAAGTATGCCATATTCCATATCTGACATAGCATCATCAAAAGACATCAATATGTGAGTATTCATCATTATTTGTAGGGATAGTTCCGATGGTTCAGTTTCCGCCGGTTTGGGTGAGTATTTTTTAACCTGTGTGGTGAAGTATTTTTTCAATTTAAATTTTCTAATGAATTTAAACAAATCAGTCTCAATTTGCACAAGATCATTAACAGCCGATGGCGCAAATGAAAGACCCTTGTTAAGAACCGAGTGTTCTTCTGGTGAGAGCTGATATTTGCTTAAATTGTAAACTAAGTCTATCTGTTCTGATTCTGCGTATTCGGGTTCTGCAACGATTTCTGGTACGAGGCTCTGGTTAGACGATAGCCGGGTGATGTGTCGTTGCCGACGCCCATGTTGGCTGCCCCTGGAGCCCCTAGGTTTGGACCTGGGGTTGAGGTATTGCCACCGGGTGGGAGATGAAACCTGACCTGTTTTCTTATAGCTTCTTGTCTGTGGCCCTTTTTGAATCGCCTTATTTGTTCTAAAAAAGGTGCTGGGGTAGGGGGTTTAACCATATCTTCAGTCACCTCCCCACCCTCATCAGCATTTGCAGCATCCGTTGTTGCATCTTCATCCAATCTATTCTTGCCAAGTCTGTCTGAGTCACTCTCAATATCAGAGCTGGCAGGTGATGAGACTGCACTGCTATTACGGGAATTTGAAACATCATAAAATTTTGCTTGGTAGGTCTACAGCCGATTGTCTCTATAGTCTCTGTCATCTCGTGAGAATTTCCTCGATTTCCTCATTTTCACCTCATCCTGATGTTTTCTTAGTATGTTGTACATAGTTTTAAAATTTCTATCAATGGTTGCACTTGGAGCATCAAAGAGTTCAATTTCTTGTGTAAGCTCATCTATTTGTTTAACTATACAGGCATGTTCCCTTTCTGCATGCTCAATAAGTAGTTTCATCACATTATTGAAGCTAGAGGTCAGATTTGCTTCCCACTAGACAGCTAAATCACTGTCACGAGGATCCTCAAAGTCTGGTAGAATAAGAATTCTATGACCTCTTGGTATTTTCTGTTCTTGTAGGTAATGTTTGAGCATTGTCTTCTCTCAAAATGTATTGATCTCCCTTATACTCAGTCGCTCTAATTTAATGAATTTAGATTTGAGGTCCTCTCTTGCACTATTCAATCTTTTGAACGGGTTGAGGGTTGACCCTCGAGGTGCAAAAAGTGCTTTAATATCCTCATCTCTAGTGAGGATATATTCGGCAGCTTCTTCCATATTTTTGGAACAAACACACACTATGCAGCAGCTGGCTATCTCAGGCTAATAGCAAAATAGGAAAGTGGACAGAGAAGCCACAGACAATCACAGCGCTTGCAGGCGTGAGGTATGTTGTGCAGACACGGCTAGCTGCGTCTCCACAACATACCTCACGCCTGCAAGCGCTGTGATTCCCTGTGGCTTCTCTGTCCACTTTCCTAACGTTAAAACCAGTTGGTGTGTTTGGAAGTAGCCAGAAGACAATTACAACAAATTAATTAATCAAGTCTCTTACTTACTATTGCCGTCACTGATCCAAATTGCTCCGCCTATTGGCCCGCCGAATGCTACATTATTCTGCCGGCTTCCCTGCGAGGGTGAAGCTTGCAGGGAGTCAAGGGCGCGGAGTGTTGGCGTCCCGCAGGGGTACCTGATTGCCTGCATGGAGCCTTACTTACTGTTGCTGTGACTCATCCTGGTTGCCCCGCCCATCATCCCGCAGTTCACCTCCATGCACATGTCTCCTACAGCAGTCCCTTGTTTGCTGGGTCAGCGTCTTCCAGGTTTCCTCATCGTTGGATGGCTATCTCTATGTTGGTTTCCCTATGCGGTTTTGTATTTCCCTTGGCAAATCAAATGCAGTGAGAGACTAGACTGTTCACTCCGGTTCTCTGGAGTGATCTTCATACTCCTGGTCATCGTCCTCTTCACAGCACTTGTATTGGAGCTGTATGGAAAGAGTTGGTATCTTCAGGGTTGCCAGTCAGGTTTAACATACCAGGTTGGTTGACCTCACAGTAAAAGACATTTGCACTGACTGGGAACAAGGAAGGAGAGTTTGGGTTGGGGAAAGAGGGAGGGTCCAATAATGCAGCGGAATACTGCGTTCTCTAAGAACTGTCATCCCTAATGCCATAGGGGGCTTCCTCCCCCATGTGATCCTCCCTTGGTGCATCACCTCCAGAGAGGCTATTGCACTGTGGATTCACCATCTTGGCCCTACAGGAAATGCTTCCCCCTACGGGGCTGCTGGTTTCTTCCTCTCCTAATGGAAAACGTGACAGAAAGTCCACATTACCTTGCTCTTTACCTTTCTGGTGTTCTACAAGAAAGCAATAAGTTGGAGATCAAGAAACCAATGCATTATTCTAGAGTTGGTATTTTTGCAGAGACTCATCCATGTGAGGGGTGAGTGGTCATTAACTAACCAGAACCTCCTGCCAGTAAAATAGTACTTCAATTAACCCACATCCCATTTTATGGGTAGAACTTTCAGTTCTATTATAGAATCATGTTTTTCTCGAGGGAAGAGCTTTCTACTGATGTATAATACAAGATGCTCTAGTCCACTACACTCTTTGGACAAAATGGCTCCTAGGCCAACCTTTGAAGCGTCTGTTTGAAGGATACATTCTTTGGTGAAGTTGGGTACCTTTAATACAGGCTCACTACAAAGAATATGTTTATGGGAATTAACGCTTTTTATCCCATTTAAGTTTTTTGGGTTCAGCATTTCTCAACTTGTCAGTAAGACAGGGGGTGATGGAAGAATAGTTTGGTATAAACCACCTACCAAGCCTAGAACAGCCCTTAAGCCCTGTTTAGGTTTTGGTACCAGGGTCTGCTGTACTGCCCTGACTTTTTCTGTTTGAGGTTGTACTAGCCCATTTCCGACAAAATAAATCAAATACTTAATGGCAGATTGAGTGATATGACATTTATTTCAGTTAGTAGTAGGCCTGGCTTTCCTCGGGGCCCTGCTAACTTAATAAAGGTGTAATTAGTGTTCCTCCCAAGTTTATGTCATCCAAGTAAGTTACGCAAAAACTAAAAAATGGGCGGTGGAGCTGATCCATTAGTGTCTCAATGGTTGTGGGTACACTGTGGAGAACAAACGGTAAGAGTTTAAACTGAAACAGTCCCATAGGAGTGGAAAAGGCTGTCTTCTCCCTGTCTTGTGGATTCAGTGGTACCTACCAATATCCCTTAGTTAGATCAATTGTGTAGAGAGAAACAGCATATCCCAGTTGATCAATGAGGTCATCTATCCAAGGCATGGTATAATAGTTGAACTGGGATAGTGCATTCAACTTCTGAAAAGCAATACAAAATCTTCTTGATTGTTCCGCTTTTGCTACTAGGACCATTGGCGAGGACCAGGAACCTGTGATGATTCTATTGTGTCGGAAGCCAGCAGCTATTCCACTTCTTTTTAGACTATTTCTCTACGGGCCTTTGGAATTCTATAGAGTTTTAAATTAACAAACCTATCAGGACGTGTACGGATATAGTGGTATAACCCTTTACTCTTCCTGGCTCGCTGTCAAAGACGTCCAGGAACTGGTCTAAAAGGGATTGGATGTCCTGTTTATTATTGGACAAGAGATCGGAAGGAATTAAATTGATCCCATCTATCTCATCAGCTAGAAGACAGGCCAGTATTACAGAAGTGGCTGCAACTGGATCTTCCCTCCACACTTTTAAAAGATTGATAATATAAATTTGGGTCATGGCCCTTCCATCTGGCTGTGAGGCACAATAATTACAGAGAACATTTTGCTCAATAATCTCACAAGGACCATTCTACCAGCAGCATGTTATGGTATGCGGAAGGAAGGAGTACCAACACGTTCTGACCAATAGAAAGGAGTGGGGGACAGCCTTTCGGTCTTAAATGTCTTTTTGATGTTTTTGAGATTTGCTAAAATGTGAATGTACTATAGATTCAACTACGGCCATATGTTCCTTTAGATGTTGTGCGGTCTGGGATAGGGGATATATCTCTTCTTCTCGCTCTTCCCACGTTTCCCCTACCATATTGAGAACATCTCTGGGGTCACGTCCATAGAGGAGTTCAAATGGTGATCAGCCTAGGGAGGTCTGTGGAGTTTTCTGAACAGAAAATAGGACCCACGGTATCATCTTGTCCCAATTCCTCCCATCGGCTTTGACAAGCTTTTTAAGGACAGCCTTCAATGTTTTATTAAACTGTTCTACTAACCTGTCAGTTTGTGGGTGATACACAGAATTTTGAAGGGTTTTGATCTGTAGAACTTGTTTTACTTCGGCAATAAGCCGGCTCATGAAAAAGGTTTCCTGATCGGTCAGGATTTTTTTAGGAAAACCTACCCGGGACATGAAAGGAATAAGATGTTTGAGGATATGTTGTGTAGAGTTAGACCTCAGTGGGAACGCCTCTGGATATCTAGTGGCATATTCGACCATCACTAGGATATATCTATTTCCCAATTTGGAACTTTCCATAAGGCCAGCAATTTCCATTCCTAGTCTTGAAAAAGGGATATCTATAACGAGGTTGTAAAGTAACTGGGGGGAGTGTGGGTAACAATTTTCAGAGTGAACATGTCAGGACAACATTCTTGACCTTTGCATATACTCCTGGCCAATAAAACTGGCTTACTATTTGCCCTTGGGTGTTAGCAGTTCCTAAATGTCTGGCCATAAAATGTGCATGTGCAATTTCTAGAACCGTTATTCTGTGTCTGCATGGTACTATAATTTGAGAGCGAAGAGTCCCCTGAGGACCAATATCAAACCATGCTTGATGAAAAAGAACGGACCCTCTCTTTCTCTTCCCTCTCCCTCAGGGATAACTTTGAGGAGGACTGCCACTAACATTGGGCCATTATTTTATATGAAGGCCAAGTCGGGGATGATTTCTGTTTCATTTTAATTGATAGGGGTATTATCCACCTCAGGTGTTGCTACTGGTTCTAAGCCTGCCTCTCCAAAGCCTTTGGTCCCTCTCTGTTTCTTGTATCTCAGTTCTTTCTACTATTTTGAGGAACATAGCTCTTTCCAAAATACCTTGAGCTATTTTGTCCCTGGCCTTAATGTGATATGTTTTTTGCCATTATTTTGTATTAGGATCTTAACATCCCCTCTAAAATCTGTGTCTATAATGCCAGCTATCACATCTAGGCCATATTTCCATGCCAACCCTGACTTCGAGTGCAACCTAATATAAGTTTCAGAGAGGGGATTAATACTAAGTCTGTTGGTATAAATTGGACCTCATTGCGAAGCTGGTGGTAACCTGCCGGTGCTACCGGCGAGTTGCCGCCAACCCTGTAGCACCATTACTGCCACCTGATATCCCGGTGCCACCAGGATATCACAAGTGGCAGTGGTAACGGTTACTCCCCATTTCCATAGAGTCCCGGAGGACTCCATGAAAATGGGGACACGGAAGCACCAGCACCATTACTAATGATGCTGGTGATTCCATGACAACCATGCCGGTAAGGGCCTGAACCTCTGGCAGGTCAGGCCTGCCAAGGGATCCATGGCCCCTACTGGCATCGTTGGAGTCCAGAAAGGGTGCTGGTATGTTGCTGCCGGCACCATTATTTCCAGACTGCCATACTTGTAATGAGGCATTGGGCCTCATTACGAGGTCGGCGATAATTTGCTGGTGCTACCGACAGGTTGCTGTTGACCTTGTAACAGAATTTACGCTGCCTGATGTCCTGATGCCACTGGGACATTACAAGTCCCGGCGGCCCAGGCTTCCAAAACGGCATAAATTGTAAGTCGCCATTACTGTGGAGTCCAATAGGTAATAGGGACACGAAAGCAACAGTACCATTGCTAACGATGCTGTGTCTTCTGTGAAAACCATGTCTGAAAGGGTGCCAGTACATTGCTATGGACCCCTTATTTCCAGACCGCCAGACTTGTAGTGAGACTTGTCTTTTCCTAGGTTCCAGGGGATGGAGGGATGGTCTAATTGAAGCCAAGGAATACTGCATTGTCTAGGAATGGTCATCCCTAATCCCATATGGGGCTTCCTATCCCATGTGATCCGCACCACTTCCTGAGGGACTATTGTATTGTGGACACACGGCACCATGGGAAAAGTCTCCCTCTAGGGGAGAAGCGACAACATCCATAGATTTGTCACAGTATGAATACCCTGCCCATCAGGCCACAAGTGTGTATGATGACCTTCCACCATGTAGCATGAGTGACTTGAAAGCCCATGTACATGATGATGTACAGCCTGTCATTGTCCACCAAAAAGGTTCACAGTCAGCTCCTTACAGCATGTCATTGTCCACCAAACTGTTTCACAGTTGGCTCAGGAGGAGGATGCAGGCCCATCTACCTCCCACTGCAGGGCCACCAGTAGGACGACAACAACCTCCACTCCTGAACCACCCAGAAATGTGAAAAGCAGGAATAAGGGCAGGATCGAGGCACCAGGGTCCAGCAGCGCCATACCAGCTGCGAGAAGTGGAGACCGGGCCACAGCCCACACCAGTGATGCAAGTGGCCCACCAAGCAGCATATCACATGCCACTTCCAGCACTTCACCTGATAGCAGCACTACCCTCACAGCTGCAGGTTCTGCACCCCCGCCTGCTGCAAAAGCCACTCCACATCTGGTCCCTATGGTTGTGTCAGGGGAGCCAGATGCTGCCACCAGTGCACATCAAGCTGCACCTGCACTCCCCCATCTGGCCAGTGTGAGAAACCTGAGGGCATCCTCACTTCTTTCTCCTCAACATCCTCTGCTCAGGTGGCCAGAGAAGACATTGCTTTTGGATCCCGACACTGGGGGTGGAGATGCGATGGAGGATCACCTGGGTGGAGGAGAACTGGGGAATGGAGGGAGGGTGTCCTTAAGTGAGACACAGTATTCCCCATTCCCTTTTCATAATTAATTTGTCAATCCCAGAAGCATTTATAGGGTACTCTTGACCGCTCCCCTTTCCTTACATTCAAAATGACCCTCAGAAAATACCATTATTATAAAAGGACAAGAAAGGGGGTGACTGGGAGGACCTCTCTTTATAGCGGCAATGTAAACAGACCTCAAAATCTTTTTGTTGAGTCCAAGACATATCCTTTCACTGCGTCTGCCAAGGTGAGTGCATCGACCCACCAGACCCCACTAGGCCTTGCCATTGCCTAACTTTCCCAGTAATTTACAGCCCCCAGGCCCGTTGTGCGCCCTCTGCCTCCCAGACCCCTCTTCCTGGTTCTTTCCCCTCTCCCGCCTCCCATCCCGCCCACCGTGCCCTGATTGGTGTTCTGCCCGTGTTGCTTGGAAGCCTACCGGCCCGCACTAGCTCCCGCTTCCCTCCTTTCACTGCGTCTGCCGAGGTGAGTGCATCGACCCACCAGACCCCACTAGGCCTTGCCATTGCATAACTTTCCCAGTAATTTACAGCCCCCAGCCCCATTGCACGCCCTCTGCCTCCCGGACCCCTCTTCCTGGTTCTTTCCCCTCTCCCCGCCTCCCATCCCGCCCACCGTGCCCTGATTGGTGTTCTGCCCGTGTTGCTGGAGGCCTACCGGCCCGCACTAGCTCCCGCTTCCCTCCTTTCACTGCGTCTGCCGAGGTGAGTGCATCGACCCACCAGACCCCACTAGGCCTTGCCATTGCCTAACTTTCCCAGTAATTTACAGCCCCCAGCCCCATTGCGCGTCCTCTGCCTCCCGGACCCCTCTTCCTGGTTCTTTCCCCTCTCCCCGTCTCCCATCCCACCCACCGTGCCCTGATTGGTGTTCTGCCCGTGTTGCTTGGAGGCCTACCGGCCCGCACTAGCTCTCGCTTCCCTCCTTTCACTGCGTCTGCCGAGGTGAGTGCATCAACCCACCAGACCACACTAGGCCTTGCCATTGCCTAACTTTCCCAGTAATTTACAGCCCCCAGCCCTGTTGCGCGCCCTCTGCCTCCCGGACCCCTTTTCCTGGTTCTTTCCCTTCTCCCCGCCTCCCATCCCACCCATCGTGCCCTGATTGGTGTTCTGCCCATGTTGTCCCTCCCCCACCATGCCCCGAAGCGTCCCTTTCTTGCGGCTCCCCTTCCCTGCCTCCTCCCACCTCCCTCCCCACCCCCTCACCCTATTGGTCCAACAAGGCTCTTAAACCACCTTGCCAGGGCAGCCCCTGCCCGGCAGGCCCTACGCTAAGGACCCCGAGGCGAAGGACGGCTACACGAAGTGTCTGCTGGTGTCCGCGGGGGAGCAAAAGTAGCAAACAGACACCAACTAAACTGTAAGTGTGGCATGGGTGGGGAGTAGAGCAATTACTCAACTCCAGAAAGCCCTGGTCACTCTACCTTACCTCTCCTGAACGCATACTGCCATAGATTCACACCATGCATTCCTACAGAGATTTGTCATCTCCAGCCTTACTCCATTACTGGCCTGACTGTAAATGTTGTAATACATTATGCACTAACACACTAGCCAATGTTATTTAGCACCATATCGATAGAGAAATGTCATAATTAGCCTGCATCTCATTTAGACAGGTGTAACAATGTTAGCATATACCACACTTAGCTGGAATTCTCAATATAGCCTGTGCCACATCTAGATAGAAATGTGAACGTTAGCATGTACCACACTTAGCTGGAATTCTCTAACTTAGCCTGCGCCGCATCTAGATAGAAATTTGAATGTTAGCATGTAATAAACTTAGCTGGAATTCTCAATCTAGCCTGCGCCGGATCTAGATAGAAATGTGAATGTTAGCATGTACCACACTTAGCTGGAATTCTCTAACTTAGCCTGCGCCGCATCTAGATTGAAATGTGAATGTTAGCATGTACCACACTTAGCTGGAATTCTCTAATTTAGCCTGAGCCGCATCTAGATAGAAATGTGAATGTTAGCATGTACCACACTTAGCTGGAATTCTCAATATAGCCTGCGCCGAATCTAGATAGAAATGTGAATGTTAGCATGTACCACACTTAGCTGGAATTCTCAATATAGCCTGCGCCGCATCTAGATAGAAATGTGAATGTTAGCATGTACCACACTTAGCTGGAATTCTCAAACTTTGCCTGCGCCGCATCTAGATAGAAATTTGAATGCTAGCATGTACCACACTTAGCTGGAATTCTCTAACTTAGCCTGTGCCGCATCTAGATAGAAATGTGAATGTTAGCATGTACCACACTTAGCTGGAATTCTCAATATAGCCTGCGCCGCATCTAGATAGAAATGTGAATGTTAGCATGTACCACACTTAGCTGGAATTCTCTAACTTAGCCTGCGCCGCATCTAGATAGAAATGTGAATGCTAGCAAGTACCACACTTAGCTGGAATTCTCAATATAGCCTGTGCCGCATCTAGATAGAAATGTGAATGTTAGCATGTACCACACTTAGCTGGAATTCTCAAACTTAGCCTGCGCTGCATCTAGATAGAAGTGTGAATGTTAGCATGTGTCACACTTAGATTGAATTCTCAATTCAGCGTGCGCCGCATCTAGACAGGATTATGAATGCTAGCATGTACCACACTTAGCTGGAATTCTCAAACTTAGCCTGTGCCGCATCTAGATAGAAATGTGAATATTAGTATGTACTACACTTAGATTGAATTCCCAATTTTAGCTTGCGTCGCATCTAGATAGAAATGTGTGTTAGCATATGCCACACTTAGATGGAATTCTCAAGCTTAGCTCGCGTCACACCTAGATAGAAATGTGATTTTTAGCATATGCCACACTTAGAGGTCTGCGCTAATAGCGCGCCCTAGTTGAATTTAGAGGTGTGCCCAATATCCTCTCGGGGTAAAGTTGAATTTAGAACTGTACCTAATAGCCTCTCTGTGTAAAGTTGAATTTAGAAGTGCGCCTAATAGCGTGCCCAACCTGAATCTAGAACTCTGCCTAATAGCCTCCCTGTGTAGAGTTGACTTTAGAAGTGTGCCCAATAGCGTGCCCTGGTGGAATTTAGAAGTGTGCCTAATAGCGTGCCCTAGTTGAATTTCGAAGTGCGCCTAATAGTGTGCCATGGTTGACTTTAGAAGTGCGCCTAATAGCGTGCCCTGTATGAATTTAGAAGTGTGCCTAATATCCTCTGTGTGTAAAGTTGAATTTAGAAGTGTGCCTAATAGCGTGCTCTGGTTGAATTTGAAGTGTGCCTAATGTCTCTCTGTGTAAAGTTGAATTTGGAAGCGTGCCAAATAGTGTGCCCTGGTCGAATCTAGAAGTGTGCCTAATAACGTGCCCTGGTTGAATTTGGAAGTGTGCATAATAACGTGCCCTGGTTGAATTTAGAAGTGTGCCTAAGTATCCTCTGTGTGCCTAATAGCGATAGCGTGCCCGTGCGAAAATCGCATTTAGAAGCGTGCCCAATAGCTGCTTATTGAAAGTTGTATTTAGAAATGTGCCCAGTAGTCTCCTGTGAAAATCGAATTTAGAAATGTGCCCAATAGCCCCTCTGTGAAAGCTGAATTTAAAGTCTGACCAATAGCCTCTCTGTCAAAAGTTGAATTCAGAAGTGCATTTAGAAGTTGAATTTAGAAGTGCATCAATAAACTCTCTGTGAAAGTTGGTTTTAGAAGTGCATTAGAAGTTGAATTTAGAAGTGTGCCCAATAGCTTCCAGGTGAAAGTTGGATTTAGAAGTGTACTTAGAAGTTGAATTTAAAAGTGTGCTCAATATCCCCTCTGTGAAAAGCTGAATCTAGAAGTGCATTTAGAAGTTGTATTTAGAAGTGTGCCCAATATCCCCTCTGTGAAAAGCTGAATCTAGAAGTGCATTTAGAAGTCGAATTTAGAAGTATACCCAATAGCATCTCAATGAAAGTCGAATCTAGAAGTCCGTAGAGCGGACAAGTACGTAGAACGAACGAGCACAGATTGCATCCAGTACTGATGAGTGCGTAGAATAGATGAGTACGTAGAAGTGCTGAATGCAGAGAACATGGGGCAGACAAGAGTGCATGCGTGGGGCAGACAAGAGTGCATGCATGGGGCAGACAAGAGTGCATGCGTGGAGCAGACAAGAATGCATGCACAGGGCAGACTGGAGCGCGCGGGACGGACTGGAGCGCGTGGGGCGGGCTGGAATGCATGAGTGCGTGGAGCGGACCGGAGTGTATGGAGCATACTCGGGTACATGGAGTGGATAGGAGTGCATGGAACTGACTGGAGCGCATAGAATTGCATGACGTATATAGTATGTTTTGGAATGCAGAGAACGTTTGAAAGAGCATATAACCCATCATATCACACCACCACGCTTACTCTCTCCTTTAAATCACCACTCAACTAGAACACAGAGATACTATGACACCATTCAGTATAACTGTTCTCATACCAACATCCGCCGCTCACTCCACATCATTCTAACTAAACACTGCAGGTTTCACACCCCCAGCCAGGCTTTCTCCTCAGGCCTAACGCAGCCACACCCGGTCTGGATAAATCCTGCCAGAACGAACACATACTCCTGATCTCTCAACCACCACACCTACTGCTAAGAAGCAGCTATTACACGAATACTGCACGAGCTGCACACATACCCGGTGCTCACACGCACCTTTTGACTCCCTCTACTCTCTCTACTGATCTGAACTTCGGTTCCCAAGGGCGTTCAACCTACCAGCGCCTTCAGACCATACCAATGGTATATAAGGCGCTATATAAATGCAAAATAACAATAACAATAACAATATCAAACCCATGCCAAACCATGGAATAGACAACCAAAAATAATACACCCTGTCATTCAGTCTTAATCCATTCGATACACACAAACTGGCCCACAATCATATGCCTTTAAAACTTTATTTAATCGTCCGTATCTCTGGAACCGTGTGGGCTAGGAACTTGGTTTAACTTTCCTCTGAAAGCTCAGAATCTCAGCTTTTCAGAAAGCCTAGTACTCCTCATACTTTTGCCATAATCATGATTCTTGCACTCGCGAATTTTACCCCGATTTGCAATTTGGTTAAAAATCCAGCCACGTGTGAAAACAGCAGCTTCATTGCTTTCCTTTGCCAAAAATGTGTTTAACCTGCTAGTTACTCCTAGATCCTTGCTAAAGTGAGCCTGAACTCATCCCAAGTATATTTCACTCACCCTGAACCTCCTAAAGGGAATTAAAACCATTTTCAGCATATTTCTCACTGCATTGTCACCATATTCAAAGCATTTTGCCTGTGTTTCAAAACTCCTATCTGTTGTATAAGCTGCTGGGGGGGAATTGAACTGAATTCTATTTGATTGCATTCCTAAGAACTGTGTCATCTTCATCTCCTTACAGTGCATAAAAGGGGGGGTGAATTGTCCAAGAAAGTGATTACATTGTCTTTTGCTGAAATCCTATCAAGTTATTTTCTGTACTGCATTTCATTCCACATTGCATCCATCGAAACCATAAAAGTATTGTTGCTATCTTATCCATCCTATAACCACTCATCATTGATTATAAAGAAGTGTGCTAGTGCCGGACTATCCATTATTGATTACTGCTCAGATTAAGTGTGATATTCAATTATTAATTTATTATAAAGTGTGATATATATATCTATTGTTTAAATTATCAAATAAACCTTTTAAACTTGCAAAACAGAACTACTTCTTGGCTCAGTGGGGTCAGGGGGATTCCAAGAGAGGGGTGTTATATAGGGGTAGTCATCCAGAATGCATGAACTGGACATAAAGATATATCAATAAGGGTTTCCATTCAGTATCCCAGACTAGGCATTGATTTAGCTGTAGTGTTGAATTGAATCCTCTTACAAATTGGGGGCTCGAGCCGGACGTTTGGGTTAGATCTATCACTTGTGCAGATTAATACAGCGTGCCAGCTGACCACATACACATATCCGGTCGGATCACCACGCTGTGTTACGCTGTAAAGCACTCCTCAAAGGAACGCTCTAAGGAAAAGGTCTGTTTTGCAAAAATAAAATACAAACTTCTGTAAGTCAGGACAGAGACCAATCTCTAGAATGACGACCTTGGTAGATATGAAAATAGCCAGAGAACACTTCTTACATAAGCTATTTGTGAGAGGTGAGTGGACTCATCAGGACCAAACGGTCTGGTTGCAGGCAATCGCGCAACAGGTCACTGAAACAGGGTCAGATATATGGGGAGATCAGGGTCCCCTACATGTGGCCCTGAGTGAACTATACATGGCCCCGAAGGCCAAGGATGAGCACCACAAGATTGCCAGGGTAGCGGCATATTTATATTTACATATGGGAGCCATGCAGGACAAATGTGCTGAAGGCCAAGATCTGGCGAGTAGGCAACTGCTGGCATTACAGAAGGCCCAATCTGATCTGGACTCTTCTGAGCAGAGGCTGCTCAGGAGCCAGGAGTCAGAAAATGACAGCAGACAGTACATCACTAAAATAAAGGAGGATATGGATGTGCTGCAACAGGAAAAGGCGGACCAGGATACCAGATTTCTGGCCTTGCAGAAGGAGTACCAAGAAGGTTTGGACTCCCTACTGCAGAGCCAGAAAAAGCTGGAGCAACAGTTAGACTTCAATAGGGCATGTGCTGAGCAGGTAGTCACCCTGCAAAGCCACCTAGATAGGGAGAAGGCAGAGAGCAATAAACTGATTTTGAAAGACCTGGATACCCAGGCAGAGTTTAACCAGGAGCGCCAGAAAACTGGTGCCTTCCAAAGACAAAGGGACGACCTGGCGGCACAGATGCAGGCTCTTAGTCAGGAAAGGGATACCTTAGGCCAGGAAGTCTGCCACTTAAAAAGGAAAATGGAAGAAAATCACCTGGCCCTCCAGGGACTGGGTGACCTCCAAAAAGAACACCAGAACTTGTTAGAGCACACCAGGAAGGTGGAGGATGCTCTGGCAAGCAAGGAGCAGGCCAATAGGGACACAGCACAGGAGGTAACCCTCCTGCAGCAAAGACTGGCCCAGTGCTCCAGGACCAATCAGGAAACGCAGAGAGAGAATGAGGCTCTCTGCCAGCACAATGATAGGCTCCAACAACAGGTAGCGATGCAGGAGAGACTGATAGATTCTAGTAAGGCCTTAACTGAGGAACTGAAGGCGCAGGCTCTTGCATTGCAACAGGGAGCAGGGGCGGATAGAGACCAGGTTAGCAGGGAAAGGGAAACTCCTGAGCATAACCTCAGGAGCCCTAGTACCAGAGGCATTTATCTCTCTCAGTCCCTGGACTCTGCCACCCCCCTGTCCCCTGGCGCACATGAGCACCGGGCCACAGGGATGGCAGATTACTATCCAGCCAGAAGCATGGGGCTCATAGGCCAGTACCTCCCAGGAATGGATGGGCGGGCATCCGGGTATGGGCACCCAAGCACAGTGCAATTTAGTGGGGAACCCCAGGAGAATAGGCCCATTAAGGGCATCCTGAAAACTTCTGCCCAGTTAGGTCAGTGGGGGGGTACCCATCAAATCCTGGCAGCAAGGAGGAATCTGAAGACTCCTCTGAACGGCGCAGGACACAGGAGACCAGGTCCCCACATTCTGTCAGCCATTCCCAGGCTCGCAGAATCCGGGAAAACCTGGAAGATCAGACAGGAACCTCTGGGAGCAGTGCCTCTGAGTCAGAGGATGAATGGACAAGGGTTACCCGAACCAAAAAGGCCAGTAAGGCAAAAAGGGCCTTGCTTAAGGACCCATTGAAACAGATTAAGGCAATCAGGAGTGTCATCACGCCTTATCATAAGAACGCCAAGTACTCTGTTTGGGAACACTTGGAGCTCTATGAGCAAATGATGGAGACTTTCCATTTGAAGGACAGCAGTAGCTGCATCCAGTACGTCAAATGGACATTCTCCCCAGAATACTCCAGTTTCTTTGCGGGGCTGGAGGACCAAAATCATTTAAGATGGTCCACCTATAAGGCGGCCATCTTGAAACATTTTTCTGTTCACAGAAATCCTCAAGAGGCTCGCAAGGCAGCCTACAATTTGCAATGTGGGGAGGATCAGGCCCCACAAGAATACGTGCAAGAACTGAAACGTGCCTTTGCGCAGACCACCAGAAGGGTGCGCACAGACAGCAGAGAATTTGTTAATACTTTTTTCCATGCCTTGCCCAAATACATAATGACCCAGCTCGTGAGAGATTTTCATGAGAAAAGATCTTTAGAATGGGTCATTGAACAAGCCACCTGCGTCTACGAGGTGCAGAAACCGGTGGAAAACAAAAACCAGCCCAAAAACCCCAAAACCAACAGCACCCCTGCTGCTGCCAAGGTGGCAGAGGTAAAGGTTGCCCCCGTTTTGGATTTGGAGATGGGGGGGCCTAAAAACCTACCTGCACCTAATAATGCTAGGCCCAGAAGGTCCTCGGGCCAGTCACAGACAGGGAGCCAAGGAGGCAGCCCCACAAATGGGGTCCCTCGCTCTCCTGATTATGTAAGTCCCTGTTACAAGGGAAATCGACCCATCCTGGGTTATGTGTGGACTCCTCCAGCCCCAGGGGGGGGATCCAGCCAAGCACCTAGCCCAGGGAACTTCCCTCCTAACTTCCCACCGGAGGGCAGAAATTCTCCAAATCCTGGGCAGAACTTTTTCCCCAGGTATCCACCCAACTTCCAGCCCCAAAATCATCCATCCTTCTTTCCCCAATTCCCTGAGCCCAGACAACCTAATACGGGAGAGGGGAGGCCAAGGGTGGAGGGGTACCAAAATCTTCCCAACCAGGGGTACTACCAGAGAAGGGATAGCTACCCTTCCCGGGATCAGCCCAGGGGAGAAAATAGAGCCCCGTATCAGCCTGAGCGGGTTTCCCAGTTAGAGCGCCAGGTCCAAAATATGTCACGGGATCTGGGTCACATACTGAGGGCTCAACAGAACCCTCAGATGAGCATGCCACCGCAGAATACCCCAAACTCTGGACCTGGTGCTCCAGAACAATGACGGGGGCAGCACCTCGATAACACAACGGTTCCCAGGGAGGAGGCACAAGGGGAAGGGGGGTGTAAAGCCTTGGAGGAAGCTTCCTTCCCAACTTGTAAACAGCCCCTGGAAAACCAGGAACCGGAAACAAAATCTCCTGCCCCTGAAAGCCCGCCTCCCAAGGAGCAGAGGGGGGGTAGGAGAAACAAAGGACCCAAACAGACCCACTTTGTGGAGGAGGTACAGGTCTTCCAGTTTGAGGGAGAGGGATCCTCAGAGGATCCTGGGGAAAGGACCTTCTCCTTCAGAGATGGGGGAACTCCTCCCAAGGAAAAATGGGTCCCAAGGGATGCCAATTCAGACTGGGGAGATATGGATACTGAGCTACCGCCGCCCATCATCTCATCCCAGAACCCACAATACCAAAATCCCCTGGTTCAAACCCATCCTGATGACTGCCTCCAAAAAGGGGGGGGCGGCCCAGAACCGGAACCAGGGGAACCCACAATGGCTCTGATCTCCAGTTGCCAACCTTTTCTTTCAGATTCCCAAGGCTCTCCACAGAATTCTGCCCAAATTTCTTCTCTTGCATTGTCCAAAATCAGAAAGTTAGCCCACCAGTTGTCCAAAAATGTGCATTATCTGTGTCCCCTTGAGGAGAAGGAGGGAAGATATTATGCCCCGGTACAAGTACAGGGGCAGGGTACGATTTCAGCGCTGGTGGACACGGGATCTCAAGCTAAGCTTCTGTCCAGAAGGGCCTTTGATTAACTGAATGCAGGAAGGGGAGGGAATTACCAAATTCCTCTCACCTCACTTCCTGGACAACTCCAGAACTTTGACGGGAAGGAAATTCCCGTCGAGGGGACGGCAGATTTGGACATTAAAATTGGACGACACAAGTTGAAACACCCGGTCATAGTTGTGACTCCAGAGGGCACCCCTTGTTTACTAGGGAATGACCTCCTGAGAAGGTTGTCACCCCTAATAGATTGCGTAAACAAGGACCTCTGGACCCAGACTAGCCGACCCATAAAATTAAAACAGAGTGTCAACCATGTTAGTTTAAACGGCACATGCCACATGGTTAAACAAAAATCTGACCAAGTAGAATTCCACTTCCAGAATAACCAAATTCCAGACGTGACAGTAATAGCAGTAGGACAACAGACTGGTGATGGGGGGTCCTCTCTATTTCTGAAAATCAACCTTCCTTCCAGTTTAAGGTGGTATTCCACACTGGAAGGAAACACCCTGAAATTCTTTACTAATCCACAATCAGAAACTCCCACTCCTATAGTCCAGAAAGATGTGAAATCAGCTCAGAGCCTGGCTGATATTCAGCAAATTGGAGAGCAGTTGTTCATCCCTGTTCAGTTAAATGATGGGAAGGACTCTGTTCTCGCTCGAGTGTGCGTGAACAATGGTAAGAGCTTCATCAGCGAAGCCATGTTCCGCCAACTCCCAAAAGATCCAGCCATTCCCACATTCAAACTGATAGACAAATGGGAAATGGACCTGGAAGCACCCAATTCCAAACATCTCCTGCCAAGCAGGTGTATGCTCAAAATCTCCATTGGCAACAAGAGCATAGTCCACAATTGTTGGGTCGTGCGAGACGTCACTGCCGCTTTTTACTTAGGCAGTGACATTCTCAATCGCTTTGCCATTAGTTTGGACCTAATAAACTTCTAAGCTTGGTCCCGATTAGCGGATAATCCCATGGGCTTTGATGATCCAGAAAAAGCATTTAGGTCAGCTCAATTGCTACCTTATGCAGTTGAAATTCAGATCAAAGAGGAAGTCACCATCCCAGAAAGGACCCGACAATTCTCCCTGGAAGTGAAAGCTAAAAGAGGACAACATTTGAAAAACGCTGATGCTTACATACATCTAAACGCTTCTCTCCAACAGCAAGGGTTGGGGGTAAACCCAACTCCATTAGTCAAGATAGAACATGACACCATTCTAAAAGAGGTGGATAACAGCGACTTAAAGAGTATTACTCTAGCCGCAGGCACCATTATTGGAATGGCGGTTGATGACCGACATTTTTCCATCGATTTAGGAAATGAACTGTTAGGACCAATCCCCAAGGACTGTTTTGACAGTGACAGTGAGGACAATACAACACCAGACAGGATTTTTACCCGCCATGGGGGGTACTTCCTGGTGTAAAATTCTTGCCCTTATGGTAAGGAAGATGTGACTTGTGACTTCAGGAGGGATGAGGTGATTTTCCAGGTCCATGAGGGCTGCCTTGCCCACCTGAAGCCTCCAGTCCAAATCAGCACTCTGACCAGGGACTTCTCCACCCAGCTGGAGGAGGCCGCTGAGATAGCCAAACCAGAAGTCTTTCCAGGCTTCAGGCAGATGGTGGAAGAGAGAGTCAACCTAGCTGATGCCTGTGTGACTCTGGAACAGAAGCAAAAGTTGAAACAAGTCTTCTTGGATTTCCAAGATCTCTTTGCGGTAGACTCATATGACTGTGGTCGCACTGATATCCACACAACAACAATCCCCACGGACCCTGGCATGACTAAAGTGTTTGTGAAGCAATATCGCTTGCCTTTCGCATCAATGGAGTCACTTACTGAAATAATTAAGAACCTTGAGTCCAGGGGAATAATCCGTCCCGTCTACAGCACCTTCAATAATCCGGTGCTGGGAATATTAAAGCCAAACGGCCAGTAGAGACTCTGCGCTGACCTTGGGGAGCTCAACAAACGGGTCCATACTTCCCGATGGCCTCTTCCCTACATTGACCAAGGGCTGGCCCAGATTCAGGGGTCACAGGTATTCACTGCAATAGACCTGACCAATGGATACTGGACCGTGCCGGTCAGTAGGGAGGACCAATACAAGCTGGCTTTTACCTTTGGGGGCCAGCAGTATACATGGACCCGGACTCCCTTCGGATACCTCAACTCCGGCAATGAATTCAACATTTTCCTACATAAGGCCATGCCCGACCTGGGTGCGAGGGGTAACCTGGCTTATGTAGATGATGTCCTCATCAAAAGTTCATCTGTGGAGGAACACATAGCGGAGATCTGTTATGTTCTGACCCAGTTGAGGGCCGCCGGAGCAAAACTTTCCTTTCAGAAAGCACAGTGGTGTAGAACCCGTGTTAATTTCTTGGGGCATGAGATTACTCCTCAGGGTCTCTGTCCCCAGGAAAAGAAAGTGGAAGCACTTCAGAAACTGAAAGACCCCGCAACTCTGCGGGAACTAAGGAGCCTCCTTGGACTGACTAATTACAGCAGAAAGTTCATTGAGGGCTACGCAGAGATCACCAAACCCCTGATTCATCTCCTGAAGGGGGGGGTCAAGTGGGAATGGGGTCCAGAACAAGCCGAGGCAGTAAGACAACTCAAAAGAAGCCTCTCACGAGCGCCCTGCCTAGCTTACCCTGTCAGAAACAAGGAGTTCTTCCTGGAGACAGGGTCCTCTAATACGTGCTTGACGGCAGTATTATACCAAAAGCATGACAAGGTCAATAAAGTAATCTCCTATGCGAGCAAAACTTTATCCTCTGTGGAGGAAAAATTCAACGATTGTGAGAAGGCACTCCTGGCAACGGTGTGGGCATTGAAGAATTACCGCCCGTTTATCCAGGGGGAACACATCATAGTGGAGACTCCACACCAGCCTCTGCAATATCTCCAAAGTGATAGAATCCGGCCCGGAAATGTGAGTAATTCCCGAATTACTTCCTGGATTCTGTCAATGCAAGGCTTCCCTGTGGAGGTCAGATATGGCCAAAACAAGAAGAGTCCCCTCGCGCAAGGTCTGGCTGACTTGCATGATTGTGCCAGAGAAAACTGTCTCGAGGACGAAAGTCTAAAAATCAAGGACAACACGGAGGCATACCTTAATTCCCCACACAAAGTCTTTGAAGAGGACAAGTGTGAGGGAATGCCCACTGTCTATGTGGATGGATGCTCTTACCATGTTGACAACAACGGGGAGAAAGAACTGGTGGACAGCGTAGGGAATGCATGGGTGAATCAGTCCCCAGAACCCTCCGCTGGATACAAAATTTGTCCCCGAAGTAGTCAGGTGGCAGAATTGATGGCTGTGCATCAGGCCATCCTCACTGCTGTCCAGCATCAACTCCACGAACTGGTCATAATCACAGATTCGGATTATGTACGGAACGGGTTCGTGGAGCACCTGGTTAATTGGAAAACCAGAGGCATGTTATGTGCTAACAACAAACCCTTGAAACATGGGAAGTTGATCCAAAACATTGATGATCTGGTCACCTCGAATGAGATGACCATCTATTGGAAAAAGATCAAGGGTCATTCCAAAGTAGATGGACCAGACAAAACTGGAAATGACTTAGCTGATCAGCTGGCCGAAACCGGGGCCATCCAAGGGGATCTAATAGAAATAGAGTCCCTGTTGGGGGAAATCCAGGTCACTGCTATCACTAGGTCCCAGACAAATGCTCACAATGATCTGTCAACTGCCCAATGGAGCAAGGAGACCCCTGATGCTGATTTGATTACCGCTCAGAAGGGGGATCCAATAATTGGTAAATTTTACCAACACATTGAGGACCCTGAGAACTTTCCCCTGACGGATACCGATTACAACGTGAAAGAGGACCTTAGAGTGTTGATGAAATGTCCAAAAATGTTCCGGATCCAAGACGGTTTGTTGGTAAGGAAATCCAAAGCTGGCCACGATCAGTGGGTGGTTCCTACCTCATTCCGAAGCCTGATGTTAAGTCACGCCCATGATGCGGCCACCACCGGTCATAGGGGGTTTCACACAACACTGGAAATCTTAAGAGAGGTTGCATACTGGCCACACATGGGCCAGGACCTCAACCAATACTTGAAGGGTTGTCTTGTGTGTGCACAATTTCAGCCAACATCCCTTACATACCGGGCGCCTCTCCAAAAGAGGGGGATGACACTGCCATGGTCAGATTTACAAATCGACTTTGTAGGCCCTGTGATTCGCTCGTCTAGAGGAAATAAGTACATGTTGACTGTGACATGCTTGTTTACCAAGTGGGTGGAATGTCTCCCAGCCCCAAATTGCAAGGCAGAAACAGCAGCTGCCCTGATGATTAACCACATCTTTTCCCGTTTTGGTCTACCTCAAAGGATTGAGTCAGACAGAGGTAGCCACTTCACCAGTGAAGTAATGACAAAGATGTGGGAGATACTGGGGGTCAAGAGAAAGCTACACATTGCTTACAGGCCAGCTTCTTCTGGAGCAGTGGAGAGATACAACCGAACCATTGTGAGCATATTAAAGAAGTTTGTGGCAGATTCTGGGCCAAGTTGGGATATCCGATTACCTCTGATCCTAATGGCCATCAGATCTACCCCTTCATCTGCAACCAAAATGTCACCATTTGAGTTGATGACTGGACGCAAGATGGTGCTTCCTCAGCATTTGCTCTACAGAACCCAAGAGCAAACGTTGATATATGCCTCCACAACTCATGAGTATGTGGAGAATTTAAGGAAACACCTTCAACATGCTTTTGCCTATGCTCAGCGGAATCTAGAAAGCTCAGCTGAGAGTATGAAGACCCACTATGACCTGAAAACTTCCACGAAGGAATATCAGGTGGGGGACTGAGTCTATCTATACAATTTCCAAAGGAACCAGGCCAAGCAGCGAAAATGTTTGCCTACATGGAAGGGACCCTATGAGATTATAGACAAGATCTCCCCTGTGGCCTACAAGATCCGCATCCCCAAAGGCGGTTTGGCAGAGGGGGAAGACAAGTGGGTCCACATAAACCAGTTGAAGTGTTGCCATCCCAGGCACACTTTGCAGCAACTGGAGGAGTCCTCGGTAATCCCAGAGGGTACCGCTCCAGAGTAATTCAATTCCAACCCTAAAAGATCCTACCTTTAGCCTATCAAATTCTGTGTTTCTCAAGTTTATGTGTTCCTGTCTCTTAATTAAAAAAAAAGTGCATGTTCATATCTGTTGAGTTCTAAAATATATATGCCACCCCACTATATCAATGGTGGGGGAGAAATGTCCATGAATAGGTATTGCCGCTCTTCCTTTGTCGTCCTAGGAGAAAGAAAACCTGGAGACTGGCCAAGGAGGCCGATCCGGAGACCGGGAGCAGAGACGCAAGGGGCCCAGTGTACCGCCCAATACTCCCATCAGGACCGGCGAGGAGAACCGACTGATCCACCCCTGATGGAGGAAAGGATGCTGAACTTTGTCATCTGCGGAATTGGAAGAAGATGATGCGGATCTCCGAGCACGTGGGTCAACATCCTTAGCACCCGACATCCCCTCGACTCAATCCAAGTGCAGTCGGGCGGGGGGGTTTGTTGGGTGTTCTGACCCACGTTTGGACTATTATGCTACAACATTTGGTGCTGTGGGCTTAGGAAATCCAAGATGGCCAAAAAAGCCCACATGTGCGCCAGAATCTATGAAAACCGCGCAGTTTGTGCGCACACCAAAATGGTCGTCTGACTTGCCACCCCCCGGTGCGGGTGTGCTGGGTCAGAAGAGCCATGAGTGAAATGGGGTGCCAAAGAGAAAAACAGCAGTGCCTGTTCGCTAGAAAGCACTTTAAAAATCACCCTTTGTTTCTCTGAAGACAAGCTCAGAATGCCTATTTCAAACATTGCAGAATATCCAACAATCTCACTGAACACCAGCAGACATTTGACAGAATAAAGTCTTGTGGGCATACAAAATCTGGAAAGAGGATGAGCCTAAAATAATGTTCATAGCAAAACTGGCTGAGCTGTGGATTTCAGCAGTTTAAGTAAATTTGGACTGAAAGACACTAAAAATCTAAATGTTTAAAAGAAATGAGTGACCTACTTTTGAGTGTCACATAGGTTTCAATTGTTTAAATGTCATAGTTTTAAACTTAGAATCAGCATTCTAGCTGCATGTGTAAAAATTGTTAGTTTATTTGAATGCAGAAAACTGAGTAACTAGAAGTGACATTAGCTGGGGCCTGGCTTAAGGAACTGAATTCTGCCTGACATCTACCCCCACCGGAGTTAAAACCTGCTCAGCCACTCTTCCCCTTGCCAAAAGGAGTTGTCACCTCTCTGATTAGATTAGGGGTGGAGCAGCTACAGGGAGTTGAACAAAGGCCTGTCCTGGGCCCAGGCAGATGGTTTATTAGGGTAGTCGTAAATGGCTTCCTTTTGAACAATGGGCCTTCCAGGGCCCAGGCAGATGGTTTATTAGGGGGACCGTAAAATAGCTTCCTCTTTGCAGAAGCTGGGAGGGGCAGGGTCTCTGAGCTTGGCAGAAACTGGATAAACTGGTTTCTACACCATGTGACCTGGGAAACCACACCCCTTTGGGGCCAGAACATAAATCTAAAAAGATGGATCATTCATAGAGCGGACTTGTGAAAATGTTATAAGTGATATCATTATTCTTGTGATTTTTCTGTGCACATTTGAAGACGTGTTAGGACCCGGTGGTATGTTCAGGGGGGTTTTTAGCGGAAACGAGGATATTACTCTAAAATAAAAATCTGACACTCCACCACCTAATGCCCACATGCTTTGCGAACATTTGTGTAAATGCGGGGACAAATCCAATATTGGTAACCCGACCAAAAAGTGAAATATGTTGCCATTTTTGAACCCAAGCCCCCAGGAAGAGCAGAGTTTGAACAGGGTATACCTCATGTGATATGTGATGGGTGCATGCAATTTCAAACCACTGTGTATCTATGAAATATGTCTTTAGGTCAAATATAGATTGTGTGTAATTTGACAGGGGAGTGTCCTTTCTGCAAGCCATTAAATGACATCGCTCTGACACTCCACTTCTTTTCCCCAATCAAGAGAGAAAGGAAAGCTTGACCAATGGGCAGTTGAGAGAGGGGCTGGCTAGTGATGCTGCACACACACCCACTTTCAAAAGACATAAAAAGAGCCACTGGAAGCTAGAGAGGGGATTCTATTCCACCTGCTGCGGGACGCTCTGCTGGGAAAATCCATACTTTACCTCCATCAACCTCCAGAGAGCCAACATAGAGACTTCAATCTATCCACCTTCAGAGACCAAGACTTTACTTCAGAATTTGTAGCAGCAGAGAGGTCAACTACAAGCTAAATCCCTCTTTAGCAGGCCTCAAATCATTGCCACTATTCACAGCCAGGCGAGCTGTTTGAATTCTTTGCAAGAACTCTTGCCATTTGCCAGAGAGCAGTGTTGTATCCAGAGAGAGACCAGCTGAACCGGAGACCGCTGTATCCGGACCCACAGACCTGATCAGAACCAGCGACCCAGACCAGACCAGCAGAGTAGAGCTGACCCAGACGCTGTGCGCAGAAACCGTCCGTGGCGAGTGAAGAAAACCTGTTGACCAGATCCGTGGCGCGGCCCATTCCTTTTAAAATTATATTGTGAGTACCTAGCAGAACTGTGCAGAACCAATCTCTTAGTTAAAATAATATAATTCAATCTATTTTAATCTAACCAGAACTGCCTCCTAACTGTCACCTGTCATTTGCAAAGCTGTCACTTGTCATTTTCTAGCTGCAAGCTGTAACCTGTCGCTTTGAACTTTTAAAATTTCAAATCTGAAAAACTACCTTTATTTAATCGTCCGTATCTCTGGAACCGTTTGGGCTAGGAACTTGGTTTAACTTTCCTCTGAAAGCTCAGAATCTCAGCTTTTCAACAAGCCCAGAACCAACTTCATACTCCCCATACTTTTGCCGTAATCACGATTCTCGCACTCGCAAATTTTACCGCGATTTGCAATTTGGTTAGAAATCCAGCCACGTGTGAAAACAGCAGCTTCATTGCTTTCCTTTGCCAAAAATTCGTTTAACCTGTAGTTACTCCTAGATCCTTGCTAAAGTGAGCCTGAACTCATCCCAAGTATATTTCACTCACCCTGAACCTCCTAAAGGGAATTAAAACCATTTTCAGCATATTTCTCACTGCATTGTCACCATATTCAAAGCATTTTGCCTGCGTTTCAAAACTCCTATCTGTTGTATAAGCTGCTGGGGGGGAATTGAACTGAATTCTATTTGATTGCATTCCTAAGAACTGTGTCATCTTCATCTCCTTACAGTGCATAAAAGGGGGGGGGGTGAATTGTCCAAGAAAGTGATTACATTGTCTTTTGCTGAAATCCTATCAAGTTATTTTCTGTACTGCATTTCATTCCACATTGCATCCATTGAAACCATAAAAGTATTGTTGCTATCTTATCCATCCTATAACCACTCATCATTGATTATAAAGAAGTGTGCTAGTGCCGGACTATCCATTATTGATTACTGCTCAGATTAAGTGTGATATTCAATTATTAATTTATTATAAAGTGTGATATATATATCTATTGTTTAAATGATCAAATAAACCTTTTAAACTTGCAAAACAGAACTACTTCTTGGCTCAGTGGGGTCAGGGGGATTCCAAGAGAGGGGTGTTATATAGGGGTAGTCATCCAGAATACATGAACTGGACATAAAGATATATTAATAAGGGTTTCCATTCAGTATCCCAGACTAGGCATTGATTTAGCTGTAGTGTTGAATTGAATCCTCTTACACTCCCTCTGGAACAGCCTTCCTGCCCCCCTGAAACTTGGGGAGAACCATCTCTGTTCCAGAAGCATGTCAAAACCTTTCTCTTTGCTTCTGCTTTCTCTCCTCCTCTCCCCTGCTGATTTCCTGGCTGAAACTGACACTGCACTGGCTACCTGGCCACCCTTTGATCTCAGGCCCAGGTCCCCTCCCCCGCCAGTTGCACACCTGCACTGCCTTCCTTGCAACCCCGCACTTGGGGACTGTTTTTCTGTGTCCCTACAGTCCCTTTACCAGCACCTGACATTTTATGCCTGCACTTACCCTTTACCCCTGCACTTGCCAGCTGCTGGCCATACTTTTCTTATTGTTATTTATTCTATTATCCCTTGTACTACACTTTCCCCTTCCCCCTTCCTATGCACTTGCGTAATCTGAATGATACCTGGCCTAGTAGGATCGTTGACTGTCTTCCCTCTGTTTCCCCGCCCTAGCCTCATCGCACCTTGAAACACTTGTGTATAGGCATGTTATAAAAGCCATATCATATCATATATCATATCATATCATATCATAAAATTGTACCATGTATGTCAAAACTGGATTGTGGTAAAGTTAACTGTGGGAAGGATTTCAATTCATAAAATGCAACCTCATAAACTGAGACTCCTCCTCGAGGAGGTGATTAACTTAGGCTGACTTATCCAAGTCTTGGAGGTAGGCGTAGCTCAGTTCTGCCCACCAATAATTCTGTGATGTCACCATGCTCTATATAAAGGGTGGGTGACAGAACTCTAGGACACACTCTTTCCTGCATTTCCTGTGCCTGCGTTGCTGGTTTTCTACATTCATCCTGCCAGATTCCAGATCCCACTGCAAAGCCAAAGGATAGCTGATGCCAGATCCCACTGCAAGGCCAAAGCATTGCTGATCCTATCCCCAGCAAGGCCTAGATTCAGAAAAACCCACTAAAATCCCAATAAACAAAGGGAAAAGCTGTGGTACCCTTTTTGTGTAGTATCCTGTGAGCAGACCGGCTTGCTGCCCACTACCTGCATCCCCGCTGACAAGGTTGATGTTGCAAATCAACCTTGGATCTTACTGTGTCCCTCTTTAACAATATACTCTCAATAATCTAGTTTAGGTCAAGCCTGTTCTTTTCTCAGCTGATTTACTCTCTTTCATGGCTTCATTTTACCCCAAAGCGAACCTTCTTCTATCTTGAAAATCTCATCCAGTTTTGTAGCTAGGGACATTCTTTCATCTCTATCTTGTCCCTGTGATATACATCTATCCCCCAGCCCAAATACTGCATTGCAATTTTAGGTATTTCAGTTTAGTTTAGTTTAGTTTAGTTTATTATTTGTAATGCGCTCCAGACCCGAGGGTATTCAGGCGCAAGGCATAAGGATATTCAAAGCTTGGTTACAACATGTAAAGTACATTTGTACATTTCACCTGTTTTTCAAAAAACCCTTTTGGGACATTTAAAACTGCATCTGTGTAAAATGCAACTTTCCAATGTGTGAATTCGGCTGCAGTGTTTTCTAACTTTCAACTTGTTTTAGAATTGTATGCCTTTGGTTGACACCTTGGCTTGTGATTGTTAGGGTTAATGCATTCCTGTTGTTGTGAGAAATCATATTTGCCTCAAATATTTAACTGCACATTTTTATTTATTTGTCAATTTCTGAGTGTCATTTCATGTTATTGCAAAGGGTTAACAATCTGTCTTTCCTCTTATTTTGTGAGGGATTTTGATTCCGTTTTCTGCCTCTTATTCATGACTACCTGCTTCTTCTTTCTATCCACTCAGAATTCGATTATTTGTGGGTTGAGGGAACATTGCAGGGGGAAACCTTGACTTGGGTGCTATCTATCCTAATTCAAAAAATGCTCCTATTCAATAGTGATTTGGATATGTTCATGTAGAAGGTTAACCAAGTGTAGTTTAGTAGTTTTTATTGTAATTATCACCCCATTGGTGATTTCTGCCCAATATTAAAATGTGTGTGATTTTTTGTGACTTTTAAAAATAAATAAATATTGTATGGTTTATGGTCCATTGTAACCCGGGGTATTTGTAAAAGCGGGTGTGAGACGGGTCGGGTACCGGCTCAATTTCAATCCATTGAAAATAAAGAAAAAGCATTCCTATTGAGCACCACATCCCAGGCTAAAACCAAGTGTCCTCGTCCAGTCTGTGACACCCGATTGGAATCCTTATCAGTGTTGGGGATGGGGAGGTGGGGATGGGTGTTGCGTATGGGTTTGTTGGCTGGGTGTGGGTGTTGGGGATGGGGAGATAGGTGGGTATGGGTGTTGGGGATGTATGTTTTAACATTTAACAAATGAATACATGTTCATTTGAAGCAATGCTAGGACAATCCTTTTAGTGTGAATGTGATGAATTCAACACGTGGCTATGAACAAAGCTGAGCAGCAGAGGATAATTGATGTGTTCAGAAATAAGTGTCTATTCATTTCTTGCTGCACCAGATGACCATCCCTTTCCTCCTCCTGCTCACTATATGGCTGCACTGCACCTGCTGGTATCACATTTTTGTCTTCTGGGGGAGGCATGTCCTCATGAGGTGGAAGGGGTACATTTCACCTACGGCAGATGTTGTGCAGGATTGCACAGGCAATAATAAAGTTGTCAACCTTCTCTGGCCTGTACATCAAGGCCCCTCCGGTTCTGTGTAGACACCGTAAATGGCCCTTCAGTATCTCAAAGGTCCACTCTAGACACAGCCTGGTCCTGACTTGTGCCTCATTGTAGGCCACCTCCTGTGGCGTATATGGCTTGTGCACAGGTATCATTAGCCATAGTTGCTGGGGGTATCCAGTGTCACCTGCTAGGGCAAAGATCACAGGTGTCAGTCACAGTGCATTGTGGATGTTTTGCCTTCTGTAAGTGTATATTGATGGACGCTCTGTGCATGCACTTTCCATGTATTGTCCTACAACACGGTTGTCCATCGCATTTGTTGCATGCAGTGTCATTAATTATGGGGGTACATATGCATTGTCGTGTTACACTCTGAACACAGCTCATAAACAGCAGTCATCCATCTCATTGTCTGTGTTTGGCATTGTGGTGTGCATGTGGCCTGTGTTGGACCTGTAATTTACTATCATGCATGTGCCCTGATGGGTGATTTTCTTGTGAATGTTTGCAATGTCTGTATTCCTTCCATTATGGCTTCACATACATGGTTTCCAGGTTACATCGCATAACATTCTGCCAATGTATCATTGTCTTTGTGCAGTGTTGAGCTGTGACATTGTGATGTGTAGGTATGTGTCCCCTTGCATTGAGGGTCCTGCACTCCTTGGTGGGTGTATTGTGTGGTAGTTGAATAAATATGCATCTCTGACAAACTACTGCATTGTCCTGCATGTCCTTGTCATGTGGGTTGTGACTGTCATGTGCGGGGGAGTGGGCAGGTTCTGCATTTACAGGGCCCTGACAGGGCATCCATTGATCAGTTGTGGTAATGTCACCCCCACTTTCACAATTCACTAGTGGTGCGAGATAAATTTGAGTTATTGCACTCATACTCACCCAGTGTCCATGTCTGTTGGCCTCTGTGTCTCTCCATGTATGCAGGCAGTGTGCTGTTCTGCAGGAGCATAGCATTATGTGTGGAACCAGGGAAGCAGGCACAGGAGTGTTTGATCACATGGTCAGCATTGCAAGTGACCTGGACATTCATGGAATGATACTGCTTCCTGTTGTGGTATAGGTCTTCAGATGTCTAGGTGACCAATGCCACATGGGTGCAGTTCAGAGTGGCAATTATGTTGGGCAGGTGGGCTGCTGCATACAAATTTGCCGTTGTGGCATTTATCTGTGCCGGGGTAGTGTGCTGGGAGATGTGTCGGGAGGCATGGCGCAGGAGTGCTTCCAGCACCTGCACAAGTAAGTATGAAAATGTGGGCTAGGACATGCCATGCAAAATGCCCATGATGTTCTGGTAGATGCCAGTTGCAAGGATATGTAGGACCGGCAGAAGCTTTAGCATTGGGAATAAGGCCTTTGTATTGTTAATCCTGGTCTGTATGTCATCAATGTGCTTCTTGATGAAGGGCTGTGTCCATTATGCCTTCAAAGATTACCATGTAGTGAAGGCCTTTCTTGGAGATGCCCCCTCAAACATTCACTTTCACCAATGTTTTAGCAGTGATGCACTGAACAGATATCCTCCCTTCTGAAACGCAACCCTATTGATGCACTCAATTAGGGTGGATTTCTCATCTTTGAACAAACAGCATATCTTTGAAGTCTTTGGGCCTCATTACACGGTAGGAGGTAAGGGGTACCGGTACCAGTATTTTACTGGTACCGGTAAACCCTTACTGCCTTACTACGAGGTCCCTTTGCGGGTTGGGGAATTTAACACCTGCTTTTTGCAGGCGTTAAAAACCAACCCGCAAAGGGACCAGGGAGCTAATTACGGTACCGCAATTTGCAGTACCATAATTAGCGCCTTCTTCCCCATTCCCATAGAGCCCTATGGGGCAAAAATGTGAATGGGGAAGGGCAATGGGGGAAGGGGGAATTACCGCCCCACCAACCTTGGAATAGGGCGGTAATTCCCCTTTCCACCAAGGCGGTGCCGGTATTTTACCGGCATGGACCAAGATGCTAATAGCACCATGGTCCACCGCCATCCGTGTAATGAGGCCCTTTGTCTGTCTTGAGATGTTTTGCACACAGCACCTGCTTCTCCTTGATAACAACGTGGATAAATCAAATGGAATGTAACAGAAACACACAATGACTTAAATAAACACACTGCATAGCAACAAAGCACAAACTATAATGCAGCTTGTTCACCCCATCAGGTTACAGCCCCATTATGGTGCCACAACCCACACGGCACAAGCACTAATACCCTACTTCGTCCTTTAAAACTACTATACTGTATGTGAACAGTGCACATCATCACAGAATGTAAGGAAGACTAATACATTTTTCCAACTGAGGTTTCCATTCTTTGGCAGGTGACATCACAGAAATCAGGTCTAGACCTGTGTGAAGGCACCATAGAGCAAGACACAGACAACAGATTAAAAGTTCAAACAAAAGATCTTTATTAACTCAAATGTCAGGATGGTGTAAGGACTAACTAGCTCTATACTAAGCTGGGATGTCCCTACCTGAATAAATTAAGCATACTGTGAGTCAGTAAGTTCAACTTAAACGTCTGTGTCCAAAACCTATACTTACTCTCACAACTAAAGCTAAATAATGTGCAGGGATGTCAGCAACCAAAGAAACAGTCTTCAAAATAATACTTCCAGCTCCTGGCTTACTCTTGGTTCCCTTCCCCAAGTTCAAGGCAGTTCCACCAAATGGCCTTGTGGTTCTCTTCCCGAAGTTCAACATAGTTCCACAAAATGGTCTTTGGGTTCCCTTCCCCAAGTTCAACAAAGTCTGGGGTGCATGCAAAGGCCCCAAAAACAAGTCCCTTTTACATGAACAGCAGGATTTTAAACACTGAAACAAAAAATGGCTTGGCCTTTGCTTTTTTTTAGTAAAATTGAAGAGCCATGTTGAAAAAAGACCTACCTGTCATTACCAAAGAAAAAAAAAGCATTTCAATTCAGACAAAAAGAAGGAATCAAAGGTCCCTTTCACATCGGAAACAGGATTTTTAAACAGTGACACAAAAACAGCGTGTACAGGTGTGTGCAAATAAAAGAAGTTTAAATGTGAAAATGTATTATTGCTAACAGAAAAATATCAGAGAAAAGACATGATGTGCGGGTGAACAAAAAGCAAAGTATATTATGTTTTTACATACAAAATCCCAGTGACATTTGAACAGCCACTTTGTTTTCATGGAAAAATGTCAGTCCAAGACAAACCCTTTAGCTGCCTGTGGGTAAACAAGGAAATCTCCGGCTGCCATTCTGGATGTCACATATCCCATTTAATTAGCAACTGCAATAAAATGTCCTGCTAAAGGTGTCGAAATTCAGTGTTCTGCAGACATGCTGGCTCTGAAGGCATTGACTGCAGGAGAAGCTCCCCTTGGCTGGAGCATGACCATCATGTGTGAAAATGGGGACAGCAACTTCAAAGAGCAAGCTTCCAACACAAAGAGACTGATACAAACAAACTCTAAGTACAAGCTGACCCAGTGAAAACAAATGGCCGGAAAGCAGGAGAAATGTGTCCCACATGAAGATTCACAATTAATTTAAAAGGACTATTATCACATAGGCCTTTTTCTCAGCAACCATAAGGCGGATTTTCTTCATTGCTGTACCATTTCTTTGCAATTTCCAGGCAATTGTACTCATACAAAATTCCTCCACCTGCGACTCAGGGAACTGTAATTGCCAGTTAGACTAGGTTTCTTTCTGATCTGAACATGTTCCAAAGGTGAGAATTGGTGAGCAGTTGGAGGATAAAATTAGACATATGGGTAATAACGTATATATTGATAACTGTTGTGCTTTTTACAGAAACAGCAGAAAGGTACCTGGTGGTCAGCATATCTAATTCCTCATGATTAGCTGAATCAGAAAATATGTATATTAGGGCAGTTGCTAGTATAATTATGAATTTGTTATACATAACTCGTTTTTGCCAAAAATTTGAAAGGAGAACAAACGGCGATTACAAATGGGAATTGCCGTATTTTGCTCCAGAACGCTAAACCAATCCTACCAATCCTAACTTGGAGGCTGAGTTTGGAAGGACAGAGAAGGGTAACTGGCCAATCCTAGTTTTGGTAATTACTGCAGGGTACATCCCCAAGATTTTAAAATTGGTGGTTTCATTACTGCTATATTAGGGGGACTGCACTAGGAGGACTGGACACACAGGAACAGACAGACAGAGAGACCGGCAGGGCTGCTGAATCTTACCATCTGACAGCTGTAAGGAAACACCAGAGGATATTGTTAAGAGTGCATCTGGGTGGAGCTGTCTACTTCTAGGAAGACCTCAAAGCTGACTGGGTGTATGGTAGAGATCGGAAGGCCATCTTTGAGAGTGGAGTGACCAGATCCCTGCCCTATCTTTCATGCGTGTCCTGAGACACAGCTGGCTTTCCTGAACTTTAAACAGAGGCTTTCTATGTAAGTAGAGCTGAGCCCAAGAGAAAGGTGGGGGAGTCTGCTTGCCTTGAATATCTTTTCCCTTTATAGTGGGTGGTGGGGGAAACTGTGTCGATCCTTAGTCTATTTAACTAAAAATATTAATTTCATGAATTCCCCATTTGGCAGAACACTAAGGGTGAATTTTGTTAAAATTCGAAATTAACAAAGCTCACTTCCCACTGTGTGTTGAAAACTATAGCCTACCATAAGCTGGCTATTGATAACCAGCGCCCCCTTTAGTGCACTCTTAAAATACCCCATGTTTCGAAGGAGTACGAATTTATTTCAAATGGTGGTGAGGTAAGTTCAGTGTGTAGATAGTAATAGTTCTTGTGTGATCCCTTTGGAGAACCAGTAGTATGTGGTTACATAAATTAGATTATATATGTGTTTTGAGACTAAAAAAATAAACAAACACATACAAATCTATATTTCATAAGAAAAAATATATATATGTAAGTCCAATAAAGAGGCACTCTGCCATCTGTGAGTTCATTATGAACAAAACACAATAATAGAAATGAAAATTTCAAAGTGAAAAATGTTACATCACAATAGGTAATTCCAACTAGGTAAACAATAATTTTGCATTAACATGTACACTTATATGCTTTAAAGAGCTGTTGGTAAATATAATCACATATGGTTGTATCTCATAATACACTCCAATGTTGGTAATAAAGGTTTAGCAACGCGTTTCGGATAAAAACAGAATCCTTCTTCAGGGCTTGGATGTACTCAACTTCCTAGGCTTGATACAACGTGTTTCAGCAATATATCTACAAGGTGATATAGAACAATCTGTATCAGTATGTATCTCAGAAATAGATATCGATCAGTAAACATAAGGCTAATTCAGAGTTAGACACCGACCTCATTGCCATTTCCTAGTGACTCTCCAGGTCACTCACTGGACCTGCAAAATACAGGAAATTACCTAATAAGAAATATAACTCCTCCGATGATACTACAATTTAGCATAATAGTGTATACTGGGTAAGATAAATAAAAGAAAGTGCAGCACTTACCCGACTGGTAGTCGGAAAAAGGGAAATAGGTCTGCAGGGATGGAAAAAAGGATGCTCTGAAAACTATAGCCTATATATTAATTGGGTAATCCTTTTTGTCCAAAGACCCCGACTTCTTTTAGGAAGAGGGGTATCTTTGTTCTTTAATCAGTCCAACCATTTTATCAAGCTTCCCCAACACAGGCCTTTCAGTGGAGGGCAGTCTGAAATCCCAAATTCGCCAAATCCTCCAATTTTTCTATTCGACTTCCCCAACACAAGTAGGGGGCATCTGAAAAACAAACTTCCCCAAATCATTCAATATTTTCTGTCCGACTTCCCTGACACAGACCAATTTAGGGAGGGTCTGAAAAAAAAACGCTAAATCACCCTGTGCTTATTTTAAACCAATAAGCCTACTGCTAGCCTGCAGGAAAATCAAAATAGCACAACACTCCATGATAATTGCTTTTGTTATTGATCAGTGTAATTATTGCAGAAAGTGCAGAATTGTGATTGTGTTCTTTTCAACTCACTTATGTGATTTATTTATGCTGAGAGAAGTTGATTGTGTTGTGCCACGGATAAAGTGGTGTTTGTTTTTTTCTTGCACTAATTTCTATTACTTTCATTTAAATAAATACCATTATATTCCCTGTACACTGTCCTGGTTCTTGGCTTATTGTTAGGTCAGAGGGAGGGACCCAAGTGGCATGATATGCATCGGAAGCGGGGCTGAAGAAAAAAATCAGTTAAATAGTTTGTTGTGTGACACCTTGAGTGGGGAGGTCAGGAATTCCCTGTGTTGAGGGTGGTCTCTCAATAAACTGTTACAAATTGGGGGCTTGTGGCCGGGATTTAGCTACCTATTTATGACCCATGACAAGTACATTGTGACAGACTATCCACTTTGATGCAATTTCATTAAGGTGGAGGGAAAAGTCATCTTTGTTTTGCTAAAGTGCCGTGAGAACATGATCCCTGAGTACCAGGGAGGTGTATACAGGAAAAATTAAGAATGTGTATGAATGTATTTCTTTGAGGAAATCAAGCAGGAACAGGGTTATTTCTGCCACTGCATGAGGTCCAAAAAGTAATTGTGAAAATGTACAAATGGGGGAAGCCAAGGAGCATCTCCTAGTTAAATTATTTCTCAAAGGAGAATGGGTTGAGGACGATGCTGGAAACTGGCAAACCAGAATTGTGTGGAAGGTTACCTCAGTCAGCAATGATATTTGGCTTGAAAGTGGAATGTTACACCAGGCACTTGATGCATTTTATTTGACCACAACTGCATTTGATGAACAGATACACATGACTCAGCTAACTGCTCAGTTATATTTTCATTTGCTGTTAGAAGATAGTTGGCAAAATAATGAGGCTAGTAGGATGAATCAGGCTGGAGACCTGAATAACTCTGATTGAATAACTCAAAAATGAACTGAAAACACTGCAACAAGAGAGGGCATAGAGTGAAACACAGTTTTGTGAACTGTAAAATGCACATAAAGAGTGTGTAGAAAATCTGAGCACACTGCAACACAAGCTAAATGAACAGGCTGCTCATAATAGAGTCATTTCATAAGAGATTATGGCCTTTCAATTGCAAATAAAGCAGTTGAAAAATGAAAACAGTCAGTTAATTACCAAAGGGGTTGATTCCCAAAATGACTTTGATCAGATACGTCAGCAGGTAAGTACTCTGAAACAACAGAGGATGCAGCTGATTCAGGAAAAATACCTCTTGAATCAAGATAGCAGCGTCCTATTACAGATGATACATCAGTTGGAAATGGAGGTGGAAAAGGGGCAGTCAGGTTCTCAGGAACTGACTAGAATTAGAGAGGAAAGGAATACGCTAGTAGAGCAAGTGAGGCAAATAGAAGCTGAACTATCAGAGGTAGCACATTGTAGGGATGAGCAAGAGAAAAAGATTAGTCTCCTGAAAGAAAAGTACCTTGAATATGCACGGAGAATACAAGGCTCACAGAGGGAGAATGAATCACTTCAGCATGAGGTGCAGCAAACAAAAGATCAGTTGCAGCTCAGAGAAGGGTGAATTAGATTAATCAGGCCTTAGTGTCAGAAGTAAACACCCAGCTCTCTGGCTACCAACAGGTAATAAAGGTAATAAAGATAGACAAAGGTTTGAGAGACTCACCATGGAAATCGAAAATTATAAATTGAACCTAGGGCATCCAGACCAATCAGGATATGGGACAAGGTCCACTGATCTTTCCAACAGGGGCCTCATGCTAGTCATTTACAACCTCTCATGCACAAATGGGAATCAACCTCATGCATGCAACCTATCAAGAACAGGGTAACATGAGGCAGTTACCCAGGTCTAGCCCAACTGATCAAAAAGGCCATTCCCTGTTTGATATTGATGAGTATTCATCTCTACCACACAGAAGGGGAAATGTCTGGACCAGTGTGTCCTGGGAAGTAAGGAATAATACTGTAAGTATTTCCAACCATGAAAACTCTCATGAGGAGAAAGACATTGAGTTAGATTGGCTGAAGATGCGACTACAAAAAGACCACCTTGCCCGCTTCACTGAAGGAGAAAAGGCAGACCCTCAGCATAGTAAGGGCATCCTAAAAACCTACATATATTCAGGGGAAGGGGGGAATTTCCCAGACTCCCTGGTATTGGAGGAGGAAGCTGGGTTTGATCCTGTGCCGGAATGGAAATCCAGAGAGAATGACCCAGAGAGGAGTCCAGACCTTGTGATTCTGGGAGATATTCTCAGTCTCATAGGGACAGGGAGCGCCTAGAAGACTGGGAAAGGATTACCATTAGCAGCCCAGAGTCAGAAGGTGAATAGGCTCAGGTGCACAGGAAGAAAAAGACAGCGAAACAGAGTAAAGGTTTGTGATAGACCCAATAAGACAAATCAAGGCCATAAAGAGCTTCCTGACCCCATACCACAAGAATGCCAAACATTCGGTATGGGAACCCCTGGAACTTCATGAGCAGATGAGGGCATAATTCCAGATCAGGAATTATGTGAATTGTATAGCATTTGCTAAATGGATATTCTCACCAGTGTACTCCAGTTTCTTTGAGGGACTGGAGGACCAGTATCATCATGAATGGTACACTTATAAGGCAACCATATTGAATAACTTTCCACTCATAGGAACCCACAAGAGGCCCGTAAGGCTGCATATAACTTACAGTGTGGGGAAATTCAGGTGCCTAGGGAGTTTGTGCAGGAGTTAAAGCAAGCATATGCTCAAACTTCCCGGCAGGTGAACAGCAACAGTAGGGATTTCATAACTACATATTTCCATGCTCTCCCCAAATACATAATGACTCAGTTGGTGCGTGACTTTCATGAGCATAGGACCCTGAATTGGGTGATTGAACAGGCCACCAGTATTAATGAGTTCCAACAGCCTGCTGAGAGTAAAAATACTGCCAAAACCCACAAACCATCTAACACCCCTGCTGCTGCAAAGGTGGCAGAGGTAACAACGACCTCTTTATTGGATCTGGAGACAGGGGGCCTAAAAGTAACCCTCCTGCCAACAAGTACAATCAAAAGCAGAAGGGACCCCCCAACCAGGCCCAATCAAATGGTAGTCAGGCAGGGGCCCAGAACAATGATCCCTCTGACCCTGTCACCTTTATAAGTCGTAAGTACAAAGGTACTAAACAAATCCTAGGGTATGTGAGGACCAATCCGATAAGTACTGCCCCAGGAATTTTCCCTCCAAACCTCACTCAGAAGAGAAGTATCCCTTCACCTCCCAATCTGAACTTTTTCCCAAGATATACCCCGAATCAGACCAAAACAATTTTCTGCTCTCCCCGGTTCCAGGACAAAAGATCCCTGAACCCGGGAGAAGGGAGATTCAGGATGGAAAATTGTGGGGGGAATTTCCAGTACCTCAACTACTCCAGGAGATGGGACAGTTACCCCTTTTTCAGGAGCAGCAGAGGTATGACATGAGACCTACCTACCACCCAGACAAGGTCTTGCAACTGGAGCGACAGGTCCAGCAAATGACCATCAATCTGGGGCGCATGCTGAGGGCTCCGTCCAACTCTCAACCTAACCCTGCTACCCAGAATTCCTCAACACCCAGGATTGATGCCCCAGTGTGGAAATGATGGGAGGAAACCTCTGACAAACCACAGGTTCCTGAGGAGGGGGCCCGTGTGGAGGGGAGATGCCAAGCCCTAGAGGGCGCTTCCTTTCTCACCCAACAGAACCGCTAAAAACCTCTCACCCTGAGTCTCTTCTACCCCTGAAACGTTAGAACCCGAATGAGCAAAGGGTAAGTAGGAGAGGCCAAAGAAGAACCCATTTTGTGGAGATTATCCCCTTTAAACAAGAAGAATCCATGGAGTATTCAGGTAAGCTGACCGTCTCTTTAAAAAATGGGGGGATCCCTCCCAAAGACAAATGGGTCCTAAGAGACCCTGAGTGGGACAAGGTATGTATGGAGACGGACTCAGAACCAGAAACTACTCAACCCCAAACATGTGAGTCACACAGAATGGAAACAAGGGGGTTTCCTTTCTCCAAACATGTTCTGAGAACTGTTGCCAGGTAACGGGGGACAGCCAAGGAGCTGGGGAAAAGGAGAATTTTATTTATTTTATTGTATTTATTCACATTTATTTACAGCGCACATAACCCATAGGTATCTAGGCGTTAGTTTCATTTATAACACGCTCGTTTCTATTTTCTTACAGGAGCGGGTCCGGTATTCGAACCTGTGTTTGCTCAGCGTGGTCTTGCTTCCAAGACCCATGCGTTGTCACAGAGCTATCCTCCCCAACAACTCCCATTGCGAGTTGCACATTTTTGTTTACAGATTACCGAACTTAGAGACAGAAAACTGCCCAAGATCACACAGTGTCGGAGTTGTGAAATAACTCATACTTTCTTTGCACCTTGAGGGAGAAAGAAGGACAATTTTATGCACCAGTCAAGGTTCAGGGTCAGTGTGAGTTATCAGCTCTGGCGGATACCGGATCCTAAGCCACCCTCCTGTAAAAAAGGGCTTTTAACCAACTAAACTCAGGACGGGAAGGGGCACCAAATTCCACTCACACCATTTCCTGGACAACTCCAAAATGTTGACAGGAATGACTCCAGAGGGCACACCTTGTTTACTGGGAAACGATCTCCTGAGGAGGTTATCACCTCTTATTGACTGTGTAAACAAGGCCCTCTGGACTCAGAGTAACTGCCCCATAAAATTTTAAATGAGTACCAATTATGTAAGCCTGAATGGTACATGTCATGTAATTGATCAACGCTCTGTAGAGTTCCATTTCAAGAATAACCAAGTCCCAGACATCACTGTCATCTTTGTAGGTGAACAAACTAGTGATGGGAAGCCTTCTCCATTCTTGAAAATCAACCCTCCTCCCAGTTTTAAGTGGCAATCCACACTGGTAGCAAACACCCTAAAATGTTACACCAGTCCAAAATCAGAAGAAACTTTGAGTCTCGTGAAACCAGAAAAGGAAGAACCTGCTCAAAGTCTGACAGACATTCAGAAAAAGAGTGAGCAGTTGTTTTTCCCCATTCAGTTAAATGAGGGGGAAGAACGGGTGCTCACCTTAGTATTCCTGAATAACGGAAGGAGCTTCATCAGCGAATAATTATTCAGGAAACTCCCAAAAGATCAGACCATTCCCACATTTAAATTGATTAACAAATGGGAAGTGGGTCTGTAAACCCCAAATTTCAAACATCCTCTGTCTAGCATGTGTATGCTAAAAATTGCCATTGGCAATAAAAGCATAGACCATAATGGTTGGGTCATGAGAGATGTCCCTTCAATCTGTTATCTGGGAAGTGACATTCTCAATGTATTTGCAATCAATTTGGGCCTAATGAACCATAAAGCCCCATGGGCTTTGACAACATTGAAAACCATTCCGATCAGCTCAATTGCTGCCTTATGCGGTTGAAGTTCAAGTGCGAGAAGAGAATTCGATCCCAGGACAGGTGCGACAATTTACTCTTCTCCTCAAAATTAAGCGAGGACAAAACCTCAAACATCATAATGCCTATATAAATCTAAATTCCCATCTCCAACACCAAGGTTTGTATTTAAATCTGACACCTCTAGAAGACCTAGAACATGACACCATTCAAATATTGGTGGATAACAGCGACCCTCTAAGTATAACTTTGGGCGCAGACACATTTATTGGAATGGCGTTTTATGCCGAACATTGTTCTATTGATTTAGGTAATGAAATCATGGGACCAATCTCAAACGACTGTTTCGACATCAGTGACGGTATTCCTCCAGAAAAGTCTTTTACCAGGCTTGGGGCAATTTCCTGGTGCACTCTTCCTGCCCCCATAGTGTGGAAGAGTTGACCTCTGACATTAGGAGGGAGGAGGTAGTGTTGAGAGTCAAGGACCACTACCTCGAATCCCATCTTCAGGTCAACACCATCAAAAGAGATCTCTCCACACAACTGGAGGATACTGCTGAAATTGCCAGGGCCAAGGTCTTTCCAGGTTTCAAGTAGATGCTCAAGGAAAGGATCCATCTTGCTGATGCCTGTGAGACAGAGGAATAAAAACAAAAGCTGAAACAGGTCTTCCTGGAATTTCAAGATATCTTTTCAGTGGACTCATACGACTGTGGACGCACATCCATTCATTTAACCACCATTCCCACAGACTCTGCGATGGCTCCAGTATTTGTGAAACAATACTGGTGTCCTCTCATGTCCATGGAGTCACTCATAGAGATTATTCAGAGTTTAGAATCCTCTGGGATAATAGGTCTGATCCACAGTACCTTCAACAACCCGGTACTGGGGTCCTCCAACCAAACGGCCAATGGAGACTATGTGCAGACCTGAGGGAGTTGAACAAAGTGGTCCACATGTCAAGATGGTCCCTTCCCTACATTGATCAGGGACAGGCCGAGATCCAAGGGTCAAAGGGTACACTGCCATTGACCTGAACAACGGTTACTGAAGAGTACCCTTGAGTAGGGAAGACCGATATAAGCTTGACTTTACATTTAGGGGGTGCAGTACATGAGGACCCAAACCCCCTTTGGATAGATACACTCCGGCAATGAGTTTAACATCTTCCTACATAATGCTACGCCCAATTTGGGCAAAAGGGGAAACCTGTTCTATGTGGATGATGTTTTGATCAAGAGCTCAACTGTGGAGGAACATGTAGCAGAAATCCGCTATGTTCTAACCCAGTTGTCGAAAGCCGGAGCAAAATCCCTAGGTGAAGAAAGTGGAAGCCTTATTAAAATGAAAAGACCCTACCACTCTGCGAGAATTAAGAAGTTTTCTTGGAC
This sequence comes from Ambystoma mexicanum, assembly GCF_040938575.1. NCBI lineage: Eukaryota > Metazoa > Chordata > Amphibia > Caudata > Ambystomatidae > Ambystoma > Ambystoma mexicanum. The sequence goes on along the minus strand of NC_090931.1, from coordinate 1,024,329,036 downwards.
TTACTAATTAAATTATAGTCGAAAGTACATTGAAGACTATGCAGAGGTCACTCGACCCTTAGTCCATTTATTAAAGGCCAGAGTCAAATGGGAGTGGGGTCCAGAACGATCTGAGACAGTTAAATAACTGACAGGAAGCCTTTCCAGGCTCCTTGTTTGGATTATCCCATAAAGAACAGGGAGTTCTACTTGGAAACAAGGTTCTCAGATACTTGCCTAACAGCAATATTGTACCAACAGCATGACAAGGTCAACAAAATAATCTGAGAAATACTTTGTCCTTTGTGGAGGAAAAATTAAATGACTGCAAGAAGGCACTCCTGGCAATGGTGTTGGCGTTGAAAAGTTACCGCCAATTCATACATTTTCGAGACTGCTCACTAACAATATCTACAAATTGACAGAATCGGGTCGAAAACATTAGTAATTCCAGAGTTACTTCCTGGATTCTGTCCATGCAAGGCTTTCCTGTGGATTTCAGATATGGGCAAAACAAGAAGAGTCCCCTAGCGCCAGGGTGGGTGGACTTGCATGATTGCGCTCAAGAAAACTGGCTCAAGGATGAAAGTCTAATGAACAACAACAAGGTCTATGAAGAAGACACGTGTCAGGGGATACCCACAATGTATGTGGATGGGTGCTTCTACCATGTTGATAGCAACAGAAAAAAGAACTGGTGGCTGCCATTGGGAATGCCTGGGTGAATGATATCCCAGAAGCCTGTGCTGATTATAAAATAGGACTCCAGAGTAGTCAGGTTGCAGAGTTGATGGCCGTTTATCAATCCATCCTCACTGCAGTGCACCATCAACTCAATAAACTGGTCATAATCACTGACTCTAATTATGTCAGGAATGGGTTTCTGGAACACCTAATTAACTGGAAAAATCGAGGTATACTTTGTCCCAACAACAAACCCCTAGCTTGTCAAACTGATCTAGTCAATCGATGATCTGGTGACCTCCAATAAGATGACCATCTATTGGAAGAAAATAAGAGGTCATTCCAAGAAAGAGGGGCCAGATAAGACTGGACTTTGGCCCGGCTGGCCAGCTGGCTAAAACTGGAGCTGGCAGCTGTCAGCAGGTCACAATCTCGGGCTAACAGCAAACTCCTGACATCCCAGTGGAGTAAAGATACCCCAGATGCAGATTTGATCACTGCACAGAAAGAGGACCCGATCATTGGGAAATTATATCAACACATTGAAGACCCTGTAATCTTTCCTCTAACAGAGTCGGATTATACCGGTAAAGAGGCTATCTGGGTGGAGGATCTCTGGGTGTTGATGATGTTTTCCAAGATGATCCGGATCCAAACATGTTTGTTGGTAAGGAGAACTGTATCTGGCTGTGAGCTTTGGGTGTTACCTACCTCACTCCGGAGCCTGATGTTGAACCATGGCAATGACCTGGCCACTGCCAGTCATAGGGGATTTCATACGACATTGGACATCTTGCTCAAGATTGCCTACTGGTCACACTTTGGCCAGGACCTCGACACTTACATAAAGGGATGTCTTGTGTGTGCTCAATTTCCACCCAGTTCACTCACACACAGAGATCCCCTACAAAAAATGGGAATGACACTGCCATGGGCAGATTTGCAAGTCAATTTTATCGGGCCAGTGGTTCCCTCCTCTAGAGGAAAAATGTACATGTTGACTGTAGCATGTTGTTCTGTGTTGCAGAAAGTGCAGAATTGTGATTGTGTTCTTTTCAACTCACATTTGTGATTTATTTATGCTGAGAGAAGTTGACTGTGTTGTGCCACAGATAAAGTGGTGTTTGATGTTTTCCATGCTAATTTCTATTACTTTTCATTTAAATAAATACCAATATATTCCCTGTACACCGGCCTAGTTCTTGGGTCATTGTTAACGCAGAAGGAGGGATCCAACAGGCATGATATGCGTCTGAAGTGGGGCTGAAGAAAATAATCTGTTAGTTTGTTGCATGACACCTTCAGTGGGTAGGGAAGGAACTCCCTGTGCTGAGGGTGGTCTCTCAATAAACTGTTACAACAGTTCCACAAAATGGTCTAAGGGTTCACTTCCCCAAGTTCAACACAGTTCCACAGAATGGTCTTTGGGTTCCCTTCCCCAGGTAGGCAGCTCTTCTGGATTCAAATTCACAGTCCAATCAACTTATTTAGCTTGCCTTTTCTTTCTGTCACTTGAACAATCCTAGGCTGACCAGCCTCTGCCTCTTGACTTTCTTTGGTTTACTCCAAGTAAGGATTCTAGGCACAGTTGTCAAATCACACGGTCCAGCCATCACAGGCTGCACAACCGATAACCCATGACACTTTGCAACAGTTAATTCTTTTGCATAGGACTTCCTTGACAACACAGGTTTCCTTTATGTATCTGTGTCATAAGTCCACATATCCTTCTGGTTCACGTTAACAGCTTCTTGCCTTTAACAACATGTGACTCTCACACACTTTCATTAATGGCATTTCTCCTGGTTACCACCTTGCTTTCACACTATCCAATAATGTTTTGCTTTTCAATTTGTTCGCAAATGCTGTCTCTTTACATTCAACTCATTTGCAAATGCACATCACTTGCTGTTTCATTTGTGCGATATTCTCATATCGTTACATACCTTTTCCTCCTCAGCATCCCAAACTCATTACATGCTTGCCAACTTGTTCGGTATTCAGTAGTTCATGTTTGGTCTCCAGATCCATTTGTCATGTACTTTTACTGGACTGGCATCCGCCGTTACACACACCATGCCACCAGGTGCCCCAGCCTGAGTTATCCTTCCCTGTCACTCACTGGTGTGCGGGCTTTCCTATGGATGCTCTGGTTTTGTTCTCAGTTTCTCGCTTGCTCCTCTCTCACTCACGGGGAGCTCCTGCGAGCAGCGCTCGATTGCTCCAGACTTTCCTTCAGCAGTCAGCGGCTTTGAGGAGGTCTCTGTGTTCCCCACTCCCAACAGAGAACACATGGCATAGAGCTCTGCACAGCTTCTGAACCTCTCGCTGCCCGCTCTGTCGTCTGTCCTAGGTGTATTTCTTGCTTCTCTGCAGTAGAAAAGGTCATTTTCACTGGCCCATATTCTGCCCGCTCCACCTCCGATTGATGTGCTCTCCTGCCCAGCTGAATTTCTCTCCTGCTCCTTCTGCTGGTTTCTCCTTTTATACACCTGCAACCATTTAACAGGTTGCAGGTGTGATATCTTAGCTCCAATTGCCTGACCATAGTTATTGGGACATACCTGACTCTCACAACAGTCCTCAGGCATCTTCCTCGTCCCAGAACCAGGTTGAGAAAATGAAAAGTTAGTGTGTGCTACTTATAGTTGCCTCTTCCTTGTCCCAGTACTATGCTGATATAAATGTGGGAAAGTGGGTGTATGTAACAGAGGGGAACAGTGATAACAACCTATAAAGGCAGGGGGAGTGCAAGGTTGATTCTCACCAGAAAAGGGGGATGTCATGTCTCACCTGCAGATTTCCTCTTCCGAATCCCCAAGGACCCTCCACCCAGGTGATCCTCCCTTGCATCTCCACCCCCAGGGCCAGGATCCGAAAACGATGGCCTTTCCCTTGCCACCTGAGAAGAGGATCTAAGGGGAGTAGGTGTGAGGATACCCTCAGGGTTCTCACACCTGTTATTTTCTGGGAAAAGCAGAACTACAAGTACACTTGCAGTTCTACTTTTCCCATTTGGCACACATACTATACAAACCAGTCTCCTAAAACCAAGGCAATTGTATAGTTATATTCACATTATAGTCTACCATTTTCAACCAAGAGTTGCACAGCACAGTAGATGACAGGAGGACAGCAGAGATGTGACCAGAATCAAAGTTCTCTCACCATCTTCTTTAATCAGGGAGTCACTGATCTTGCACAGGTGCCTAAAAGTACAGAAACAAAAGTAATATATAGGAGTGCTAATACTTGTCTCGGATTTGGATGAGGGAGATGTAAAATACTATAAAAATAGCAACATTTTGGTAAAACAAATTGGACATATACTCTCCTAAATACCCTGCATCAGCCCTACCTTCAACATTGAACATTATAACACCTTCTCATTCTCATGCTTAATTCTCATATCACCCCTACCTTCTACGGTATACATTACAACACTTACCTATCGTAATGATTAATTCTCCTCTATTGTGGTGCACATTCCTATTGTTGTGTGATGTGGTAGGACATTTCAGACTGCAGGAGGGAGGAGCAAAAAATCTCCCCCCACTTAACACAGAGCAAAACATCTCCCCCTACTTAACACTCATCACTGGTTTGATGATTTTAGGCCGTGTGCTTTAAAACAATTGTAAAGTATGGCAGTTCCAGCAGGTGAAGTAGCTCATTACTTAAAATGCCAAGAAATATATGTGCAGATATTTTCTAAGCGAGGTCCTGTTAATCGGGTAGGAGGGAGAACGAGGAGTATGCAAGGTGCATAAACATCAGCAGTTTATTCTCTAATTGAGTACTCTCTTAAGTGTATCCATCACATCTTGCTGCCTTAATCATGGCCTTAATCATGGCCTATTTACTTGTTCAACCCAGATAGACTGAAAACACCCAGGTGAAACGGTTAGAAGAATTTGGATAATCGTGCATTCTGTCGATGAAGAACATCTCAATTTCCGTGACGCACCCTCACCTCACAGAAATCCAATCAAGTATTCAAACGGAAGAATTTAATTTAAAATAGCCAGCCCAAACAGTAACTCATATTTCAATAAAGAGACACCATTAGACTTTTCAGAACTGTAATACGTGGGGAGGACAAAAGAGGGATACCTTAAAACTTAAAGCAAGACATGTTCTGCATAAAATGCAGCTTTTGACACAAACCGAGCCTTGTCACATTAAGTGTATGTATGTTTTTTTCATTTGCCAGTGGGTGAACAAAAACAACAACGTATGCATAAAGCATCATGTGTGTTTAACATCTTGTCATTACTGAAAAGAGGAGAACAACTGGAAAAAATGACAATGGAAAATGAAAGGGCTTTTAAACCACACTGTACTATTGCTGAAGTAGTCAACATTGTACAGAAAACAAGCAAAACACCTGGGCACACAGACAGAACCCTCCGGCTACCAAACTGTGAGGCTAAATGCTGCCTAGTGTTTATATGCATATACCCCATATTGTTTATTCCGTTTTATTCTAATTTAAAAAAGGCCATTTCGAAAAGGCATTGGAAGAGGTGAGATTCAAATATATCTCCGATTGGTGCTGAGTTTTCTGAGGCATGTAGTCAGACCACTTCACCCCTCCCTCCCCCAATGCTGTGACTTCAAAGCTATGGATGCATGCCTCACCTAGACAGACATGTCATCATGTTTCTGACAAAACGTTGTGCATGGGCAGCACCGTTCTTATCTAGCTCCGCAACATGGAGTCCCGTTTCATACTGTTTATGCCTATGAACGATGTTAAAAAAAAAAACTGTCAACAAGATTTCACTTTATAAAGGATCTCGTATAAGGTCAAAGGGTGGATCGCGGTACAACTAACATTACAAATGTCAGTGACAAGTACAGTAAATCCAGTTTTAAGATCATGTGGGCATCTTTTATGAGACATACATCTACAGAACAGTGGTAATGAAACAAACTATTGCCAGTGTAGGGCTTACCTGGTCATGTAACATATCAGCTTAGCATGGGTTTCTACTTATGACCTAGTTGATAAGTTCACCCCTCTTAAAAATGTACCTTTGGTAAAACTATTTTATAGTTTGTTTTTCCTCTGGGCAACCCTTACTACTTTAATATGTACATCCAAATTCATAGATAGCAAGCACAGATACACAATATCGCTTTTTGGGGTAAATCTCTATTTCATGTGAATGTGATCTGAACTGGAGAATGTTTTCAAATGCACAATTCTCCCGTTTGTTTTAAATCATGCCCTAAGCCTTAAGTGAAGAATGAAGACTTTTATTCAGTTCACATGCCAGCTCAGTGAATTACAAATGTGCCCTTTCCCAGCTATCTGTAAGGTGCTGCTCCAAGGATGGGCAGACATTTTCCCCCATATAGTTTCCAAAACTTATGGGGCATCCCAGTCAATAAAGTGACCAGATGCGTTTGTACTTTATTAAAACGTACACGATTTTCAGAAATTAGAAAAGATTTATAAGAATCAGCTTGTCATGTTTTGTAGTAAACGCTTGCACAGATGACAGGAGGCGTGATGACTGGCTGGATGTCTTTTATTGCACAGTGGACATCTGCCAGGAACATGCAAGCAATACAGAACCTGAAGGCTAGGCAAACGTGCCTAATAACTGTTGCAGGGCTGTGGGGACTAAAATGTCTCGTGGTGCGAGCCCCCAGGCCCTAATCTCGGAGGAGCCGGCAGGACGCGTCTTGCCGCGTCCTCTGGTGCTCCCGTAATGCGCGCGAAGCGCGCGGGGGCGGTACTCGCCACCAAAGCGAGATCTCGCGAGAGTTGGTGATTCTCGCGATATCTCTACACACCTCCCTTTGGTACGGAAAGAGGAAGTTCATTGCATAACATAGTCACTGTATCTCACCGGTCTTCTGTGCTCTCTTCTCGGCCGGTCACCCCTTCCAGTGCGATCTTCCTGTTGCTCCTGTTCGGATTCTGGCATGGGCGATCCCGGTTCCATCTCTGTTTCTTCCCTTTCTTTGTCGTTTCTCTCGGGCTCCCGTTGTTCCCTTCGCTCGTTGTCTATTCCTTCTTCGGCATGTGGTCTCTCCGGGGTTCTTGCTCTTTCTTGTCTCTTCTGATATAGGGCTACTCTTTCCAGATTCCATGTGCGCCCGTCCTCGGTGCGGACATGGTTCATTCCCCTGTGGACTACTTTGGTGGGTCTGCTGAACCGAGAGCCTGTGATTTGGTCCTTTTTTGGTAGTCTTATTTTGACCCAATCTCCCCCTTCAATGTCTGACGCTTGCTTGGTTCTTCTTCTTAGGTCACTCCATGTTTTCATGCGTGCCTTGCTGTTTTCAATTCTCCACACCACTTCTGACATGTCCACTGCTTCATCTTCTCTCACTTTGGATAACCATGGTGGTATGAGCGTGGAGGCTGCACTCCTCCCTCTCAACATTCGAAACGGGGATATTTGCGTTATACCGTTTGGAGTGAGTCTGTGGGCCGCTATGGCCTCCTTGGTAGTTTTTAGGGGGTCCATCCCAGAGGCCGTGGCTAGTTGGATTGCTCCCTTAATGAACCTGTTGGCCCTTTCAACAAGCCCATTGGCTTGGGGACGATACAAGGCCGCCTTCTTTTGGCCTATATTGTGCTTTCTTAGGAATTGTTCCATGTCCCGTGAGATCAGTTGTACCCCATTGTCTGTTACTACTTCCTTGGGGAGGCCTTCTCTTTGAAAAATTTCCGTGAGGACTTCAATTACCGTCGCTGTGGTAATGTTTGGGACGAACTCAGCCTCGACCCACTTGGATAGGTAATCAACCAGCACTATGCCGTACCGATGTTCTGGTGCAATCGCTTCCAGAGGTCCTATAAAGTCTATGCCCACTTTTGACCACACTGCTTCTGGTACTTCTGTGGGAATTAGGGGTGCCTGTCTGAGTTTCAGTCTTTTGTCGCTATTGAGGCACTCATGACAGCGCTCTATCTTGTTGCGAATCTCTTGGTCCATGGACGGCCACCAGTAGGCCTCCCGGACTCTGCGCCGGGTCATCGTGTTTCCCAGGTGACCAGCGTGGGCTCTGCATAGAATGGTGCTCCTCATGCCTACCGGTGGGATTATCTGGTCCGTCTTCATTATTATTCCGTCCGTTTCAGATATCTCTTTGGCCACCTTCCAATAGGGTCTCATACCTTCTGACACCATTTTTTCACCTGGCCACCCTTCCTTGATCCACTCACGGATTTTCGCCATGGCCGGGTCTTTTCTGTCCTCTTCCAGCCAATGTTTCTCGCTGAGTTCCATATAATCAGGTGCCTTTATATCGGTGATAGATGCCACTATGCATTCTCCTTGTAGAAACGTGGTGGCCTTGTCTTTACCTTCTGGCAATCTAGACATGCAGTCCGCCTGCGAATTCTTCCACCCTGATATGTGCTGCACTTCAAACGTGTATTCTTGCAGTTTTGCTGCAATGCGTGCCAGTCTTGGTGTGGACACTTTGGTACCTCCCGGGCTGAGCATGTGGATGAGGGGTTTGTGGTCTGTCACCAATTTGAATTTCGTGCCCCACACATATGTTCTAAAATGTTCTACCGCCCATGCGCACGCCAACATTTCCTTTTCTATGGTAGAGTAGTTCTGTTCCGCCGAGGACAAGGCCTTCGAGGCAAAGGCTACCACATGCTCCGTGTCCCCCTTCTTCTGCGTAAGAACTGCTCCTAGTCCATATGCACTGGCATCCATGGTGATGACTGTATCCCACTCTGGGTTAAATGGCTGTAAACACGGCGCTTCCATGATGTGCCATTTTATACTTTCAACCGCCTTCTTCTGGGGTTCTTGCCACGAAAATACCGAACCTTTTTTGAGTAGGTCACGGAGTGGTGCTGAGGTTTCAGAGAACATGGGGATAAATTTTGCGTAATACTCTGCCAGTCCAAGAAATGATCTTACTTCGTCTTTGCTGGTAGGTTCCGGTGCTTTTATGATTGCATGCATCAGATTTTGTTTGGGACTGATCTCTTTTTCTGAGATTTTGTACCCCAGGTATTCGACCTCTTTCACTTTGAATGCGCATTTTTCATGGTGTAGCCTCACCCCTGCTTCTTGCAACTTGGTCAGGACAGTTTTCAATGTGGCGTCATGCGTTTGTTCATCCCCTGCGTACACAAGGATGTCGTCCTGGAAATATGCAACGTTTTTGACCTTTCGTAACAAGACATCCATCATGCGTTGAAACGCTGACGCTGCCGACGATAACCCGAATGGCATCTTGGTGAACTGATAGGTGCCAAAAGGTGTGATGAATGCTGTGAGGGGTTTTGACTCTTCATGCAATTGTATTTGGTGGTATGCGTTTCTCATATCCAGTTTTGAGAACATTTTGGCTTCCTTCATCAACAAAATGAGTTCATTTATGCTCTGTAGTGGGTAGTTGTCGGTGATGACCTCTAAGTTTAAACTGCGAAGGTCTATACACACCCTTAGCTCTTGCGAGTTCGGTTTCTTTATCAGCACTACTGGGCTAAGCCATTCTGACGCTTCAACTTCTTCAATGACACCCTCCGCTCTCATTTTGTCCAATTGATCCCTGAGAGTGTCTCTTGCGGTTGCTGGCACAGGCCTCACTCTATGTTTGGCTGGGACGGCATTCTTTTTGAGCAATATTTTATGGACAAAGCCCTTGATGTGACCCGGCTCCTCCGAGAAAAGTTTTGGGTAGTCACTCTTGACAATGGGCCCATTCCTCGCGCAGACAGACAGTACCTGGTCTTCTGTGCTGGGGTCCAGTTTGATTTTGAGCTTGTCTTGGTCGTCCCATCCCAGTACCGCTGGGCCTTCGTGGCTGAAATACACTCTGGTGGTGGTTTCTCTTCCTTTAAACTCCACCTTCCCTTTGATATATCCCAGTAGTTCAACTGACGTCCCTCCAAATACTGTGGGTTTGTGTCGTGTGGTGAGAACTTGGACCTTTTCTTTTCCCACCATTTCCTTATATGTCCGTAGGGGTATTATGGTGAGGTCCGAACCAGAGTCCGCCATAACTCTTGTTTCGCGACTGTCAATTTTGATTGTGCAATGAGGCTTTTCTCTTCTTGCCCTTGTGCTGTTTACCATAATGACTGTGGGTCTCCCCTCATCTTCTGAGGACGATTCTCGCTCCCTGTTGTGATCCGTGTTTACACTGGTAACTTTCTTGTTCCTCCACCGACATACCAACGAGAAATGGCCAATGCGTTTGCAGACGGAGCACTCCTTGTCTCTAGCTGGGCACTCCCGATCGAACGCCAGGTGTTTCGTGCTGGTGCACCTGTGGCATTTCAGAGGTTCTTTCTTACCTCCTCTCCCCTCTCTTGTGTCGGGTGTCGGTCTTTCTTTCTTTGAGTGAAATGTGACTGCTTGGATTTCAGCAGAACTGTGGGTTCCCGTGAGTTCTTTTCATCTGCCCGCCGTTTCTTCAACCGCTCTGGCAATTTCGATCGCCTTCTCCAGTTGTAATTCTTTCTCCATAATGAACTTATCTTGAACTTTTCTGCTGTTAGTGTGGACTGTCAACATGTCGCAGATGAGGCTCTCAGCATTGTTGCCGAAACTGCACAGCGCCGCCAGTTCTCGCAGCTTGGTGACGTAATCGTCGACCGGTTCAGATATTTCTTGTCTGCGGGTGTAAAAGCGTATTCTGTGCAACACCGTGTTCTCTTTACTGGCAAATCTCTTCACTATTCTCCTAACTGCCTCCTTAAAGACGTCATCGTTGTCCCCTGCCACCGGGATCGGGGTGAGACTCTCAAACACCCGCTGTCCTTCCACTCCTAGGGCATTAAGTAACATAGCCCTACGCCGTGCCGCTGAAAATCCTGCCCCTCCTAGCGCCTCTACATACGTCGTGAAAAGGGGTTGCCATTGCGGCCACGGGATGGCGGGTTTACCTGGAGTTTGCAGGAAGGGGGGTGGCGGCATCGCTCCTTGCATGTTCCCACGTGGGTTGCAGTGGTGATCCTCGTCGCCAATTTATGTAGTAAACGCTTGCACAGATGACAGGAGGCGTGATGACTGGCTGGATGTCTTTTATTGCACATCTGCCAGGAACATGCAAGCAATACAGAACCTGAAGGCTAGGCAAACGTGCCTAATAACTGTTGCAGGGCTGTGGGGACTAAAATGTCTCGTGGTGCGAGCCCCCAGGCCCTAATCTCGGAGGAGCCGGCAGGACGCATCTTGCCGCGTCCTCTGGTGCTCCCGTAATGCGCGCGAAGCGCACTGGGGCGGTCCTCGCCACCAAAGCGAGATCTCACGAGAGTTGGTGACTCTCGCGATATCTCTACAGTTTTCTTTCACCTTTCTTGTCTCTGAGTATGCACATGAGTTGTGCCCTCCTTGACAAACATATGTAGTTCCGTTGTTCAGTGCTTTAAACAGCAGTAAAAGCAACCTTTTCATCATGCCACTTCTCTGTTCAGGTAACATTCCTGTTTAGGGTTTCCACGTTTTTAAGTGTTGGTCAAGTTGTACAAAATGTGTTGTATGCAGCTTTAAAAAACAAGTAACTGTTGATGTGTACTACCATCAACAGCAGGAGTGCTGACACGTAGATCTCGGATCAAGAGAGGCAGAGTAGACAGCAAAGCAAAGCAGCACTTCGACGATACTACGCTCGGAAAGAAAAGAAGTTGTTTTTGTAAAACACCACGCTGCAGTTGTTTGGCCAGCTAAGTACATTTTCAAATGTGCAGGCTCACCTGGTACAATGGTTTATACAAGTGTTTTACTCATATATTAGTGTTCATATAATGTTTGCTATTCACTTCTCTAAAATCTTCTTAAATGTTCCATAGGAGTACAGTTTAGCCCCAGGTTATTTACATCTTGCAACAACATTAGGGTATTTTTACAATAGAATCTCTGTGGCAAAGTGAAGACAAAGAGAGAAGGATCATGTTTGGCAGACTTTGATCTGAGCAGTAGAACTTCCATTGTGAAATTGTGGGTGGGCCTAGGAATTGGAAAATAGTTCATAGTTAGCCCCAACAATGTTGATCTGACCACGAGTATTGATGACCTTTGTTATGCGGGTAACGATTCAACAGAAGATGGAACAAAGTGTGGAAAATGGGATGGTGTAATTGTTAGGATACATAATAAAGTGCCACCCTGTCTGATTAGTAATGAGTATGCTTACATGTATGACAAAAGTCGGTCTGGGAGAGGTGCTGGCCTACAGGTGTTGCGTGGTTGCACCATATATAGTCAACAACTAATGCTATGATTGTGAGGAAGGGTGGATGTTAGTCTTTGATGGATAACTATATTGCACTGATATAGCCACATACTCACACTCCTCGCACTCATGCAGTGCCGTCACTGGTTGTCAGCGTCACAACGAGGCATGCGCAGCATCTGCCATTTCTCCATTCATGCTGTAATTCAGATTTTCCAAGTCTACAGCACTAAAGAAAGTTGCATTGTTGAGAGTCACCTTCCTTTAATTGGAATCCCTTCTTGTTCAAATGAAGTGGAAAGAATTAACTTGGAGCATTAATCTAACAGGTTTGAGAAATATGAAGTCTACCTTTTTATATATTGTCTGTAGATGGCCAGTTGTATTGCCCTTTTTAATGACGCCCCCTCCACTGTGGGCAGTTTATATTAATAAAATAACATGCATTTGAAGCTAAATATCAAAAGGTGCCTATTCCTTACCTGTTTTTCAAATAATGGCATTTTTATCTTTTCAGTCACTGAACTCTAAGTTCTGTTGCCATGCTTGGTAACATTCTGTGCGCATAGGTACGACGATGCATCTTTCATAATTTCAAAGTGCATGGAAAGAATGATTATTTATATCATATGTTAGAGCAACAACGTTTTTTCTGTAGGAGATCATGTTTAGGGAAACGAACATAAGAAAAAAAACAGTTTCATGTTGTACAAAAGTGTGCCTATTTATGTATTGCCTTTTGTATTGCTTATGTGACGAGGTAATAATCTGAAAGAGGGGGGAACCCCGGCATGCACTTGTTTAAAAGTTTTATTAAACGTGCCTTTATCCGAATGAAAATATCTGTAATCAGAACTTTAAAGGTAGAGAAACCGACAGCCCATCTTGTGGTAGAGAGAACAATTTGTGTTGCTGAATTAGAAAAAATATTTTCATTTATTATAACAATTTAATACAATAAAAATATTCATATAGAGTGCATTTCATACATATTCGTACATATAGTTCTATTCACCCTCCTTCCAGGGAGCAGGAGCTCCATCCGACCACTGCAGGAGCAGTGGCGAGGCAAGGAAAAGGAAATATCTCTCATAGTACACGCGGTAAGCAGACTGCTAAATGTGCCTGAATACCGTTTCTTTGCATTTTCTCAGTGCAACATAGCTATTTAAAGCTTGGATGTACATCCGCAGGATCGCTTCAATTGCACCCGATTTTATTGCACTACAAACCAAAAATGCTGTGTGAAACCCTTTTTTGAATTTGTTCACCACGAGGAGTGTATGCTCGAAGATGGCCGCCCATGGGCCTGATGCTCCACCACCCACCAGCCAGTAAACCATCCATTTGCTGCTAGGCTCGGATTGGTCACTGGTGCTTCCTTAAACACCAATCCGGCGCCTGCAGGCGTACGCCGGCCCACCTCCCCAAGGCCCAGGAACCAAGGCTGCTTCCTGTCCTCAGCCTGTCAACAGCCTGCACGCCGACGCCGTTTGCCAGGAATGCTGCCCAACAGCTGTTGCCCCCGTCTGTAAGGTAACACTATCTCGAAACGACTTCAAATATCTGTGCCAGCCGCAAGCCTGTTCTCCTACAATACATGCAAAGTTTGCCATCCCTGCATAGTACACGGTACGCAATCCGTCACACATTTGCTGCTGTAAAACATCAATCGCTACGTTTTACCAACCCCCACTGTGGCAGCGACTATTTGGGACATACATTAATTGTTTCCAGTCCCAGCACCTTGAATGCGTGCCACGCATTACGCCCACACAAAATACTCTTTGCTCCCAACCGCTCTCTGTATTTGTTTCTGCCGCCCGTTGTCCATTGAGCCTGCTGCTGCTCATAGTGCAAGGACAGGCAATCAGAGAACAAACTTAAACTCAATCTTCGACTCAGTTCGTGCCCACGCATTGTGCCTCACTACACTGGAACAGGCACGAGGATTCAAACACATGTGCCTATGTTGACTGCATGCCCTTATGTCTTTCCCCAATGCTCCGCACCGTTACGTGATTACACTGTTCACCCATGTCCCTTTAGATCTGCTATCATATGCTAGCAGCTATGAATGTTCACCTGTGTGAGCCCTCCTATTGATTGCTAGACCTATGTATTACCAGACTTATGCATATCACTAGTACACTGGTACACTGACCATCTACTAGCCTTCCCTCACACAAATTATGTATATGCCAGCTACTTATATGGTCCTCCTAAGGACAATCCTCCACCTACTCACTACTATAGACCTTAACATGCCTTACACTCTGCCCCTCTCAGCGCCTGTGACATCCCCTAACAATACTACTCATCTAAACGTCCTAATCATCAGACCTTGCAACCTCTCCCAAAGAAACCTCAAACTTCCCACCAGATTCCCCAAAATTTACGAACCCCCAGCCAAATCCTTACCCTCCCCTCCTAATAACTCCTCTAGATATCTAAGAGGCCCTCAGCCTAATACCAAAACTTCATCGCATAAAACTACTAATACTCAGCACCCACTCCAGCTCAATAGCCGATTTACTCGAAACCCCACCACCCTCGCTAGGCACCACCACAATACCCTGGCACCACTCACTGTGACCACACTGTCCGGTATAAGAGGAGCCCTAATAAATGCCCAGTCTATGGTGGCACATGCCACAGAATAGCCAGCTTTATCGCCATTTAGCCATTTAGCCTTTCCAGAGGACTATACCCTCCTAAGATAGACTGTACTACCTCCCGGGGCGGTGGCTTAGCTATAACTGCCAAAACTAGCTTAGCATTGAGACTCGCCACTCCACCCAATGTAGATTCTTGTGAATCCCTGACCGCCAAACTTACCATGTCCAACACCCAAACTATATCTATCCACCTAATCTATAGACCTCCAGCTCCCCTAGGCTCCTTCAAAGAGGATTCCACTAGCATCCTATCGGATAACCTTCAAAATGCCTCACCAAGCCTCCTCTTAGGAGACTTTAATCTTGGCCACAAAGACCCTTCAGATCCCAATGCCACACAGATCAAAGATTCTATCTAGGAATTAGGATTTACCCAAAAGGTAACGGGAGCTACACATACTGAAGGTAGAACCCTTGATTGGATAGCAGAGCACAGCTGCCAAACTTCCATCACTGCCATAACACAATTGCCCTGGTCCGACCACCATCTGATCTCCTTCTCCCTAGAAGTCACAGCTCCCCACCATGCCATCAACTTAGCCCCAGCCATTCCAAATAGGAATAAAAAGAACATTACAGCCAATAAACTCATCTCTCTGATCCTCCCTACCTTGAATTCTCTTCCTGCCCCCACAGACCCATTTACCTTGGTCGACAAGTACAACAAAATAATGTTATCTGCCCTAGGCACCATAGCACCCCTGAAAATTAGAAAGAGCAAACAGAAAAAAAATGTCAACGGATGGTTTTCACCCCACCTAAAATCCATAAAACTTGAGAAATGGAAATGCGAACAGATTTGGAGACAAGACCCGTCTGATGCTAATAAAAACAACCTCACAAAACTAGCCTCCATCTACAAAAAAGAAATAATCCTTGCTAAACAAGAATCTGACAACCTGTGCATTACCCAAGCCAAGTCCAATACTAAAGAACTGTTCACAATTCTTAAAGACATAGAAACACCTATCCAAGCACCAGACACGTGCCTTAAGGACAAAAACTGGTGCACCAGCATTCAGAGTGCCCTACTTAATAAAATAATGACCCTTCAGGAAAAAATCACCAATAAAAAAGATTCCCTCCTCCGCGCCTCCAATCCTAACAATATCACTGCTCCTCTGCCCCCGAACACACCACTTCCTGCCCCCTCTGAACTGCCTACACCCTCTTCAACTTCAAGAAAGTATCCATTCTAGAAGTTGAAAAAGTCATCCTAATTCTCAAACAATCTAATTGCCACAGTGACCCCTGCCCAGCTCAAATTGTAAAGGATGCTGCATGGGACCTCTCCTCATTCATAACTAAGCTTATAAATGTTTCATTCTCTACCGGCACCATTTCCAACAACTTGAAACAGTCTTGGGTCCTCCCACTCCTAAAAAAACAAACTCTTGACCCGTCCATTCCCACTAACTATCGCCCCATTACTACAGTACCGTTCCTGATGAAGATCCTAGATAAGGTGGCGTACCTCCAAATCCAACAATATGAAACAATGGTAATACAGCACTTCTACTGTTGCTTGACCTCTCAGCGGTGTTTGACCTGGTTGACCAAAAGACTCTCTGCCAACACCTGGACTCTGCTACCCATTTCTCCCAAGAAGCCATAGGTTGGATCCAATCCTTCCGAGACAATAGAACCATGCGTGTCTTCACACCCTCAGCAGCTGGAGACCCTATAGTCCAGGGGTCTGCAACCTGTGGCTCTCCAAATGTTTCAAACTACAATTCCCATGATGGCTGGCTATTGACTATGCTGGTTAAGGATGATGGAAGTTGTAGTCCAAAACATCTGGAGAGCCAAAGGTTGCAGACCCCTGCCCTATACCTATTAACTGTGGTGTGCCCCAGGGCTCATGCGTTTTGCCCACCCTGTACAACATCTTTACGAAGCCCCTTTTTGATTATCTAGATGGCCTGGGTATCACCTACACTATCTATGCAGATGATACACAGATCCTCATCCTGTTGATGGGAGATTATAACAAGGAATTTGCCAGGCATGGATGGCATCTCATGGACTATGCCTGAATGATGACAAAACAGAACTTCTTATTGTCGGCACCATGGCAAATCTTAACAAACTGGGCCATCTCTACTCTAATTTCACGATAGACAACAATAACATAACCGTAGCCAAGGGAGTTCAAACTCTTGGTTTCTACCTAGACTCTACTCTCACTTTAAAAAAAACAAGTAAATTCCATGGCCTCGGCTACCGCGTACACTTGTACGTTAATCAGAGCAGCTAAGCCATTCCTCACACCTAATAATTGCATTACTCTAGCAAGAGCTTTGGTATTACCTAAATTGGAATATTGCATTGCCCTTTACGTAGGGAGCAACAAATACATTAAAAATGCTCTGAGAGCAGCTCTCAACATTCCAAAGAAAGCCCACATATCTGACTTCAGATGATCCAACAATTGGCTCTCCATAAAAGGCAAAATATTCCTTAAATCAGCCTCCTTGACTCATAAATGCCTACACAAGGCCGCCCCACTATACCTCACCACTAGATTCTTGAGACAATCCACTAACCGCCCTTCTAGAACAGCTACTGCCAACTTACTTCAAGTGCCTAGATTTAAATGTACGGAGACAGGCGGCAGTAGCTTCCCGGGTCAAATCTGCCCAATATTGGAATTCACTCCCACCCTCTTTAAGGAAAGACATGCCCTACCCACACTTTACATCCAACCTTTTCCACTGGATCAAGTAACATGATATTTGACTCCTCACCGCTCTATAATCATATTCTGTCCGCCTTTACTGTATAATAACTGCTGCCTGATGTTTCCCTCCACTCATGTCCATCTGTATTATAACTTCAGCACTGCTTTTAATGTATTGTGATGTAACGCACAGCACGTAACCTAAGCTGAACAATCCTCTTTTGCTTTCTGCGCCCTAATACCCTTGGGTCTGGTGCGCATTATAAATAAACAAACAAACAAATATAAATCAAGTAGCGTCTCAGTAAGATACTGTACATGCAATGCGTAGGATGCAGCTCACTAGATCTGTCTGGTCTGTCTCAGTAGTACTTTAATGAAGGTTAAAAAGAAATGTATAGGTGGATTAGAATGCCCAATATTTTCAACTTTTTTATAAGTAAGGAAACAGTATTTGCAAAAGATTTCTTCAATATTGGTAACTGGAACTTGGTCTGAGCAGCTGTAATATGTTGCCACTACATTCAATCTTGTAGCAGTGCTTTTACAATAGTGCAGGATTAGATGTAGGGAGATGCAGCTGATGTGAGCAGGTTGAACATGGTGGCAATGTATGGCATCTCATAGCAGTCGGTAAAAATAGGATATTGTAATGCAGATTTATATATATATATTTCAGGGCAATTCCTGTTTGGACCTGTTTGGACCAGGAGGATCCAGGGCCCGAACCCCTGCTCAGACAGCAGGTAAGCATGCACCAACATGTGCTTACTCCCTCTGTCCCCACAGGCCATTCCCACCCCTCTGGTCCCCCCGTGATGCTCCCTTGTGCCGCCCCCTCCATTCCCTCACCAGGTGTTGCCTGTTCCGCTTGATTCTTCTGAGCTGTTCCCCCTCCCCACTCCAGCCTGCTTCTGCAGGTGTCTGTCCTGATACATTCTGGTTTCACCATCACCGTCTTGTGGCCAATGCTTGATTTTATGAACTTCATTGATTCACGGTGCGTTCACCCTTTCTCATGGTGAATGCACCGTGAATCAATGAGAACTTTCTTCTATGCACTTACTCTATCAGAATTGTCCCTGTACTTAGTATGATAGCAACCTCGTCTGTCTCCTCTCCCCTTACTTGCCCTCCCTCCATCCAGCACTATCTGAAATGTTGTCAGGCCTAGTATAATAGTTGCTTGTTTTGTTCCTCCCCTCCCTTTCTGCACCCTTCTCCCTCGCCTTTTATTTTCTCTGGCTGTACCAGAAATGTTGTCAGGCGTAGTATGGTAGTCGCCTGTCTGTTTCCATTTCCTTCCCACTCTAACCCTCCCTTCCTTATCTATTTCTTAGCTCTTGCACTATCTGAAATGTCATCAGGCAGAGTAGGATAGTTAATTTCACATCCTTTCTTTTCATGGCCTGTAAGAATGTCATTGTATTTTCCCTTGTTCCCTCCCCTGCCTTGAAGCGCTTTTAAACACATCGGTCCTCATTACAAGGTTGCAGGTAGCCTTGCCGGTAACACCGGCAAGGATACCTCAAAACTCGCAAGAATGTCCGGCACCTGTGAATGGGAAATTACCAGGGTATTTCGGCCCCGCCCGACCCGGTAATTGCCCTTTAGCGGGTGCCGGAATCGGGTGATCCCCATTCCCATTTGAGCCCCATAGGGCTCAAAGGGAATGGGGATGGCTGTTGCACCAAGTTCATTACTGTGCGGTGCTACAGGCAATCTGTGTGGAATGAAAGGCACCCGCAAGCACAACTCAGAGTTTGCTGGTCAGGATACAACGGTACTGGTAAGCTTATCAGTACTGTTGTATCCGAACCGGCAAACTCGTAATGAGGCCCATAGTGTATAGGCGCAATATAAATAAACAAGCATATCATATCATATATACACATATAGGTACATATAAAAATGAAAGCATAACTAATTAGATGTGAAAAAAATTGGAATCAGATCAGAAGTTGAATGACTGGAGAACTGCACTGTGAGGGTTGAAATGTACAGCTGATCTGGTCTGGTGATGCGAGTAGGATGGTGTATGTAGAGTTTTTGGATGTGATTGGTGGATGGATGTGTGACTGTTGAAAAGAAGAGAATGAAGGAGTGTTATAGAGATAATAAAAATAGTAGAAGGACTACCCTGTGTGATGACGTCCATCAACGAGACAGTAGTCCACAGACCTGCACATTGTATACCAGTCCTTTGATTAATCCCTGTGTCCGCAGACATTTTTAACATAGACAGGCTATAGTAACAACACATAGGGAGAGTCCTACTTTACGATTGTGTAATTGTGATATGATTACATTTCATTGTCGTGTCCATACCCAGTGTCTAGTGTCTGGACACTGGACATGGCACAGTAATATGCTATTCTAGGGAGGGTATACAGTATTTGTAAAATGGTTGAAGGGTACTATTGAAGTTTATACAGTATTGATACAATGGTTGAAGGGTATTTTTGTGGCTAGGGTTAGTGTCCAGATACTTGGGGGGATGGCTGCAGAATATGACCCCAAGAATGTGCACACTTTCTACGTCCACAATAGTCTGTGGTTAGTCATTATATGCACAGTAAGATGCTGAGGTTCAAGGGTATTATTGAAGTGTATACAGTATTTATAATCCTCCCAGAAATGCGCACAATGTCCAGGTCTACAACAGTTTGTCCTAAGTGATTATGGCTACAGTAATATGCTGTTAGTAATTGACAGTGGGCATGGATGCTTAGTTTGACTATTGTAAGACTTCTGGAATGTAAAATTCCAGACACTGGTGAAGGCCATAATCATTTCTCTTCAGTAATTATGGCTACAGTGATGTAACCAAAGTAATTGATACTAAGTGTGGACATTTACTTGAATATGATAACAAGGCTGCAATCTGTGGTTGTTTTGTTTGTAAAGAAAACAAAAATATGACTTGTTATAAAACATACTTTGAAACATTTACAGGCCGATTCATGGAATAATTAGCGCGGCGCAAGTGGCCAAAAACGTGCGATTTGCAGTGGAATAGCGAAAATCGCAGTGCAAGTGCGAAAATCGCACGAAAAGCAGCGCACATCGATTCATGGAAGGCCGTGTGCGAGAAAACCATCGGATGTGCGCTAAAAAAGTGCGCGGCGCACGTTGGCGCACAGGCCATATAACGGCGTGCGCCAGGTCACAGCGAAAATCGCACAGGCCACAGCGAAAATCGCACATAGCGCGGCGCACACAACAAAAGTAGGCGGAACACGGGGCGTAACACTCGGAATGGGGAACAACTTGCCAAAATGTGGGCGTCACGGGGGAAGCACAGGGTGCAAGTGCGCGGAACGCCCACACGCTCGCCTACAACACGTATTCATGGAATCGAATAGGGCAAAAAAGTGCACGGTCAAACCAGCGCACAGGCACAAACACGACCGCCACAAGAAAGCAAGCGGTAGCGTCTCTGCGCCTGTAATAAATGTGCGCCAAAAGGTGCGCCAAAAAATAGCACCTATATACAGCTATGATGAATGTCCTATACTGTGGCCCTCCAGGACAAATGACGTGCAAAAGGGTACCCACAAACACGGACACCCGCTGACTGAAAAATAACGTGTGCGTGTATTCCGGGGTGCGCGGAAAGTCTCACACGCGATTTGGCAGGGTACGTGGATTTCAGGGGTGCGCGGGAAGTTCCACACGCGATTTGGCCGGGTACGTGCGCGGGAATTTCCACACGTGATTTGGCTGGGTATGTGGATCTCAGGGGTGCGCGGGAAGTCTCACACGCGATTTGGCAGGGTACGTGGATTTCAGGGGTGCGCGGGAAGTTCCAGATGCGATTTGGCCGGGTACGTGCGCGGGAATTTCCACACGCGACTTGGCTGGGTACGTGGATCTCAGGGGTGCGCGGGAAGTTTCACACGCGATTTGGCAGGGTACGTGGATTTCAGGGGTGCGCGGGAAGTTCCACACGCGATTTGGCTGGGTACGTGTATTTCAGGGGTACGTGGGAAATTCTACACGCGATTTGGCTGTGTGCTCCCAGGTATTCCCTGTACACCCTCCACGGCCCCTGCAGGCAGCCGACACCACAGGGGACTATCCTGCACACCTGCTCATGTCACCCAGCACCCCCACCCCCCAGCACTGTGGGGCACCCTCCACCAGGCCCCCACTCATGTCCCCTATCACCCCCACCCCCCAGCAGTGCAGGGGCAGCCTCCACCAGGCCCCCACTCATGTGTACCACCTCCCCCACCCCCCAGCCTCTGGAGTCAGCCTCCACCAGGCCCCCACTCATGTACCCTCTCAGCCCCACCCCCCAGCAGTGCAGTGGCAGCACCACCAGGCCCCCACTCGTGTCCCCTATCACCCCCACCCCCCAGCCACCATGGGCAGCCCCCACCAGGCCCCCACTCATGTCTCCCACCACCCCCCAGCCACCATGGGCAGCCCCCACCAGGCTCCCACCCATGTCTACCACCACCCCCACCCCCCAGCAGTGCAGGGGCAGCCTCCACCAGGCCCCCACTCATGTCTCCCACCACCCCCACCCCCCAGCCACCATGGGCAGCCCCCACCAGGCTCCCACCCATGTCTACTACCACCCCCACCCCCCAGCAGTGCAGGGGCAGCACCACCAGGCCCCCACTCATGTCCCCTATCACCCCCACCCCCCAGCCACCAGGGGCACCCTCCACCAGGCCCCCACTCATGTCTCCCACCACCCCCACCCCCCAGCAGGGCAGGGGCAGCCTCCACCAGGCCCCCACTCATGTCTCCCACCACCCCCACCCCCCCAGCCACCATGGGCAGCCTCCACCAGGCCCCCACTCATGTCTCCCACCACCCCCACCCCCCAGCAGTGCAGGGACAGCCTCCACCAGGCCCCCACTCATGTCCCCTATCACCCCCAGCCCCCAGCAGTGCAGGGGCAGCCTCCACCAGGCCCCCACTCATGTCCCCTATCACCCCCACCCCCCAGCAGTGCAGGGGCAGCCACCACCAGGCCCCCACTCATGTCTCCCACCACCCACACCCCCCAGCCACCATGGGCAGCCCCCACCAGGCTCCCACCCATGTCTACCACCACCCCCACCCCCCAGCCACCGGGGGCAGCCTCCACCAGGCCCCCAGTCATGTCCCCTATCACCCCCACCCCCCAGCAGTGCAGGGGCAGCCTCCACCAGGCCCCCACTCATGTCTCCCACCACCCCCACCCCCCAGCCACCATGGGCAGCCCCCACCAGGCTCCCACCCATGTCTACCACCACCCCTACACCAGCCACCGGGGGCAGCCTCCACGAGGCCCCCACTCATGTCCCCTATCAGCCCCACCCCCCAGCAGTGCAGGGGCAGCCTCCACCAGGCCCCCACTCATGTCTCCCACCACCCCCAACCCCCAGCCACCATGGGCAGCCCCCACCAGGCTCCCACCCATGTCTACCACCACCCCCATCCCCCAGCCACCGGGGGCAGCCTCCACCAGGCCCCCACTCATGTCTCCCACCACCCCCACCCCCCAGCAGTGCAGGGGCAGCACCACCAGGCCCCCACTCATGTCCCCTATCACCCCCACCCCCCAGCAGTGCAGGGGCAGCCTCCACCAGGCCCCCATTCATGTCTCCCACCACCCCCACCCCCCAGCCACCGGGGGCAGCCTCCACCAGGCCCCCACTCATGTCCCCTATCACCCCCACCCCCCAGCAGTGCAGGGGCAGCACCACCAGGCCCCCACTCATGTCCCCTATCACCCACACCCCCCAGCCACCATGGGCACCCTCCACCAGGCCCCCACTCATGTCTCCCAACACCCCCACCCCCCAGCCACCATGGGCAGCCCCCACCAGGCTCCCACCCATGTCTACCACCACCCCCACCCCCCAGCCACCGGGGGCAGCATCCACCAAGCCCCCACTCATGTCCCCTATCACCCACCACCCCCCAGCAGGGCAGGGGCAGCACCACCAGGCCCCCACTCATGTCCCCTATCACCCCCACCCCCCAGCAGTGCAGGGGCAGCCTCCACCAGGCCCCCACTCATGTCTCCCACCACCCCCACCCCCCCAGCACCATGGGCAGCCCCCACCAGGCTCCCACCCATGTCTACCACCACCCCCACCCCCCAGCAGTGCAGGGGCAGCCTCCACTAGGCCCCCACTCATGTCTCCCACCACCCCCACCCCCCAGCCACCATGGGCAGCCCCCACCAGGCTCCCACCACCCCCACCCCCCAGCAGTGCAGGGGCAGCACCACCAGGCCCCCACTCATGTCCCCTATCACCCCCACCCCCCCAGCAGTGCAGGGGCAGCCTCCACCAGGCCCCCACTCATGTCTCCCACCACCCCCACCCCCCAGCCACCATGGGCAGCCTCCACCAGGCCCCCACTCATGTCCCCTATCACCCCCACCCCCAGCAGTGCAGGGGCAGCCTCCACCAGGCCCCCACTCATGTCCCCTATCACCCCCACCCCCCAGCCACCAGGGGCACCCTCCACCAGGCCCCCACTCATGTCTCCCACCACCTCCACCCCCCAGCAGTGCAGGGGCAGCCTCCACCAGGCCCCCACTCATGTCTCCCACCACCCCCACCCCCCAGCAGTGCAGGGGCAGCCTCCACCAGGCCCCCACTCATGTCCCCTATCACCCCCACCCCCAGCAGTGCAGAGGCAGCCTCCACCAGGCCCCCACTCATGTCCCCTATCACCCCCACCCCCCAGCAGTGCAGGGGCAGCCTCCACCAGGCCCCCACTCAAGTCTCCCACCACCCCCACACCCCAGCCACAATGGGCAGCCCCCACCAGGCTCCCACCCATGTCTACCACCACCCCCACCCCCACCCCCCAGCCACCGGGGGCAGCCTCCACCAGGCCCCCACTCATGTCTCCCACCCACCCCACGCCCAGCACTGTGGGGCAGCCTCCACCAGGCCCCCACCCATGTCTCCCACCACCCCCACCCCCCAGTCACCATGGGCAGCCTCCACCAGGCCCCCACTCATGTCTCCCACCCACCCCACCCCCCAGCACTGTGGAGCAGCCTCCACCAGGCCCCCACTCATGTCTCCCACCACCCCCACCCCCCAGCAGTGCAGGGGCAGCCTCCACCAGGCCCCCACTCATGTCTCCCACCACCCCCACCTCCCAGCCACCATGGGCAGCCCCCACCAGGCTCCCACCCATGTTTACCACCACCCCCACCCCCCATCCACCGGGGGCAGCCTCCACCAGGCCCCCACTCATGTCCCCTATCACCCCCACCCCCCAGCAGTGCAGGGGCAGCCTCCACCAGGCCCCCACTCATGTCTCCCACCACCCCCACCCCTCAGCCACCATGGGCAGCCCCCACCAGGCTCCCACTCATGTCTACCACCACCCCCACCCCCCAGCCACCGGGGGCAGCCTCCACCAGGCCCCCACTCATGTCTCCCACCACCCCCACCCCCCAGCCGTGCAGGGGCAGCACCACCAGGCCCCCACTCATGTCCCCTATCACCCCCACCCCCCAGCAGTGCAGGGGCAGCCTCCACCAGGCCCCCAGTCATGTCTCCCACCACCCCCACCCCCCAGCCACCGGGGGCAGCCTCCACCAGGCCCCCACTCATGTCCCCTATCACCCCCACCCCCCAGCAGTGCAGGGGCAGCATCACCAGGCCCCCACTCATGTCCCCTATCACCCCTACCCCCCAGCCACCATGGGCACCCTCCACCAGGCCCCCACTCATGTCAAAAACCACCCCCACCCCCCAGCCACCATGGGCAGCCCCCACCAGGCTCCCACCCATGTCTACCACCACCCCCACCCCCCAGCCACCGGGGGCAGCCTCCACCAGGCCCCCACTCATGTCCCCTATCACCCCCACCTCTCAGCAGTGCAGGGGCAACCTCCACCAGGCCCCCACTCATGTCTCCCACCACCCCCACCCCCAGCAGTGCAGGGACAGCACCACCAGGCCCCCACTCATGTCCCCTATCACCCCCCAGCAGTGCAGGGGCAGCCTCCACCAGGCCCCCCACTCATGTCTCCCACCACCCCCCAGCCACCATGGGCAGCCCCCACCAGGCTCCCACCCATGTCTACCACCACCCCCACCCCCCAGCAGTGCAGGGGCAGCCTCCACCAGGCCCCCACTCATGTCTCCCACCACCCCCACCCCCCAGCCACCATGGGCAGCCCCCACCAGGCTCCCACCCATGTCTACTACCACCCCCACCCCCCAGCAGTGCAGGGGCAGCACCACCAGGCCCCCACTCATGTCCCCTATCACCCCCACCCCCCAGCCACCAGGGGCACCCTCCACCAGGCCCCCACTCATGTCTCCCACCACCCCCACCCCCCAGCAGGGCAGGGGCAGCCTCCACCAGGCCCCCACTCATGTCTCCCACCACCCCCACCCCCCCAGCCACCATGGGCAGCCTCCACCAGGCCCCCACTCATGTCTCCCACCACCCCCACCCCCCAGCAGTGCAGGGACAGCCTCCGCCAGGCCCCCACTCATGTCCCCTATCACCCCCAGCCCCCAGCAGTGCAGGGGCAGCCTCCACCAGGCCCCCACTCATGTCCCCTATCACCCCCACCCCCCAGCAGTGCAGGGGCAGCCACCACCAGGCCCCCACTCATGTCTCCCACCACCCACACCCCCCAGCCACCATGGGCAGCCCCCACCAGGCTCCCACCCATGTCTACCACCACCCCCACCCCCCAGCCACCGGGGGCAGCCTCCACCAGGCCCCCAGTCATGTCCCCTATCACCCCCACCCCCCAGCAGTGCAGGGGCAGCCTCCACCAGGCCCCCACTCATGTCTCCCACCACCCCCACCCCCCAGCCACCATGGGCAGCCCCCACCAGGCTCCCACCCATGTCTACCACCACCCCTACACCAGCCACCGGGGGCAGCCTCCACGAGGCCCCCACTCATGTCCCCTATCAGCCCCACCCCCCAGCAGTGCAGGGGCAGCCTCCACCAGGCCCCCACTCATGTCTCCCACCACCCCCAACCCCCAGCCACCATGGGCAGCCCCCACCAGGCTCCCACCCATGTCTACCACCACCCCCATCCCCCAGCCACCGGGGGCAGCCTCCACCAGGCCCCCACTCATGTCTCCCACCACCCCCACCCCCCAGCAGTGCAGGGGCTGCACCACCAGGCCCCCACTCATGTCCCCTATCACCCCCACCCCCCAGCAGTGCAGGGGCAGCCTCCACCAGGCCCCCATTCATGTCTCCCACCACCCCCACCCCCCAGCCACCGGGGGCAGCCTCCACCAGGCCCCCACTCATGTCCCCTATCACCCCCACCCCCCAGCAGTGCAGGGGCAGCACCACCAGGCCCCCACTCATGTCCCCTATCACCCACACCCCCCAGCCACCATGGGCACCCTCCACCAGGCCCCCACTCATGTCTCCCAACACCCCCACCCCCCAGCCACCATGGGCAGCCCCCACCAGGCTCCCACCCATGTCTACCACCACCCCCACCCCCCAGCCACCGGGGGCAGCATCCACCAAGCCCCCACTCATGTCCCCTATCACCCACCACCCCCCAGCAGGGCAGGGGCAGCACCACCAGGCCCCCACTCATGTCCCCTATCACCCCCACCCCCCAGCAGTGCAGGGGCAGCCTCCACCAGGCCCCCACTCATGTCTCCCACCACCCCCACCCCCCCAGCACCATGGGCAGCCCCCACCAGGCTCCCACCCATGTCTACCACCACCCCCACCCCCCAGCAGTGCAGGGGCAGCCTCCACTAGGCCCCCACTCATGTCTCCCACCACCCCCACCCCCCAGCCACCATGGGCAGCCCCCACCAGGCTCCCACCACCCCCACCCCCCAGCAGTGCAGGGGCAGCACCACCAGGCCCCCACTCATGTCCCCTATCACCCCCACCCCCCCAGCAGTGCAGGGGCAGCCTCCACCAGGCCCCCACTCATGTCTCCCACCACCCCCACCCCCCAGCCACCATGGGCAGCCTCCACCAGGCCCCCACTCATGTCCCCTATCACCCCCACCCCCAGCAGTGCAGGGGCAGCCTCCACCAGGCCCCCACTCATGTCCCCTATCACCCCCACCCCCCAGCCACCAGGGGCACCCTCCACCAGGCCCCCACTCATGTCTCCCACCACCTCCACCCCCCAGCAGTGCAGGGGCAGCCTCCACCAGGCCCCCACTCATGTCTCCCACCACCCCCACCCCCCAGCAGTGCAGGGGCAGCCTCCACCAGGCCCCCACTCATGTCCCCTATCACCCCCACCCCCAGCAGTGCAGAGGCAGCCTCCACCAGGCCCCCACTCATGTCCCCTATCACCCCCACCCCCCAGCAGTGCAGGGGCAGCCTCCACCAGGCCCCCACTCAAGTCTCCCACCACCCCCACACCCCAGCCACAATGGGCAGCCCCCACCAGGCTCCCACCCATGTCTACCACCACCCCCACCCCCACCCCCCAGCCACCGGGGGCAGCCTCCACCAGGCCCCCACTCATGTCTCCCACCCACCCCACGCCCAGCACTGTGGGGCAGCCTCCACCAGGCCCCCACCCATGTCTCCCACCACCCCCACCCCCCAGTCACCATGGGCAGCCTCCACCAGGCCCCCACTCATGTCTCCCACCCACCCCACCCCCCAGCACTGTGGAGCAGCCTCCACCAGGCCCCCACTCATGTCTCCCACCACCCCCACCCCCCAGCAGTGCAGGGGCAGCCTCCACCAGGCCCCCACTCATGTCTCCCACCACCCCCACCTCCCAGCCACCATGGGCAGCCCCCACCAGGCTCCCACCCATGTTTACCACCACCCCCACCCCCCATCCACCGGGGGCAGCCTCCACCAGGCCCCCACTCATGTCCCCTATCACCCCCACCCCCCAGCAGTGCAGGGGCAGCCTCCACCAGGCCCCCACTCATGTCTCCCACCACCCCCACCCCTCAGCCACCATGGGCAGCCCCCACCAGGCTCCCACTCATGTCTACCACCACCCCCACCCCCCAGCCACCGGGGGCAGCCTCCACCAGGCCCCCACTCATGTCTCCCACCACCCCCACCCCCCAGCAGTGCAGGGGCAGCACCACCAGGCCCCCACTCATGTCCCCTATCACCCCCACCCCCCAGCAGTGCAGGGGCAGCCTCCACCAGGCCCCCAGTCATGTCTCCCACCACCCCCACCCCCCAGCCACCGGGGGCAGCCTCCACCAGGCCCCCACTCATGTCCCCTATCACCCCCACCCCCCAGCAGTGCAGGGGCAGCATCACCAGGCCCCCACTCATGTCCCCTATCACCCCTACCCCCCAGCCACCATGGGCACCCTCCACCAGGCCCCCACTCATGTCAAAAACCACCCCCACCCCCCAGCCACCATGGGCAGCCCCCACCAGGCTCCCACCCATGTCTACCACCACCCCCACCCCCCAGCCACCGGGGGCAGCCTCCACCAGGCCCCCACTCATGTCCCCTATCACCCCCACCTCTCAGCAGTGCAGGGGCAACCTCCACCAGGCCCCCACTCATGTCTCCCACCACCCCCACCCCCAGCAGTGCAGGGACAGCACCACCAGGCCCCCACTCATGTCCCCTATCACCCCCCCAGCAGTGCAGGGGCAGCCTCCACCAGGCCCCCCACTCATGTCTCCCACCACCCCCACCCCCCAGCCACCATGGGCAGCCCCCACCAGTCTCCCACCCATGTCTACCACTATCCCCACCCCCCAGCAGTGCAGGGGCAGCCTCCACCAGGCCCCCACTCATGTCTCCCACCACCCCCACCTCCCAGCCACCATGGGCAGCCCCCACCAGGCTCCCACTCATGTCTACCACCAGCCCCACCCTCCAGCAGTGCAGGTGCAGCACCACCATGCCCCACTCATGTCCCCTATCACCCCCACCCCCCAGCCACCAGGGGCACCCTCCACCAGGCACCCACTCATGTCTCCCACCACCCCACCCCCCAGCCACCATTGGCAGCCCCCACCAGGCTCCCACCCATGTCTACCATCACCCCCACCACCAGCAGTGCAGGGGCCGCACCACCAGGCCCCCACTCATGTCCCCTATCACCCCCACCCCCCAGCCACCAGGGGCACCCTCCACCAGGCCCCCACTCATGTCTCCCACCACCCCCACCCCCCAGCAGTGCAGGGGCAGCCTCCACCAGGCCCCACTCATGTCTCCCACCACCCCCACCCGCCAGCCACCATGGGCAGCCTCCACGAGGCCCCCACTCATGTCCCCCTGCACCCAGGTCCTCACAATCCCCAATATTGTGCGTTATGGTCAGCCTCCACAGCCAAAAGGCCCTACCAAGTAACCTATTCACCCACATGGAAATGGAAATTACATGTTACACCTCCAATGTTCATAAAGCAAATGAACCCATGTCCGTCACACACAATGGTTGCAATTGAATGGGAAAACACCCAACACGACATGCATGAAACCAATGAGATGATACCACACAGTGAAGTATGAAAACAAAATTGTATTAAAAAAAATTGAATGCAAATGAAATGAAACAAACTACAATGGCAATGAAAAAAAGATAAGCTGCTTGTCCGTCAAAAAAATTAAAACTACAAATCCAAATTCAAAAAAATGTTGTCCAAAGTCACATTAAAAATAAAATCAATCCGAGAGAGAAAAATAAATGCAAAGACCATTGCTCCATGGTGAATAAATAAAAACAAAAAAAATTAAACAATTCAATGAAGAACTATGTACAAAACATCCAAGGATCCATGAGCCCAACTGAACAAAGGAAACCTACAAAAAACCCTAACTAAAATGCAACTATATACAAAAAGTGGAACAGTGTCCATCGACTCCAAATCATAAGAAGAAACAAAGGAAACCTAAAACTAAAGAACTATATACAAAGGCGGCAGGCAAGTCCGGCGGCTCACTCCGTGGTGTTCCGGGACAGGGCATCATTAAACTCCTCTTCGATGTCCCGGAGGCGGTCCTGTTCCATGGCCCCGAGGGTCCGCAGGGACGACGCCATCTGCTCCTCCAACCCTCTGCGGATTGCCTCGAGGCACTCGGCCCGCCTCAGGGCCCTCCGCATGGAGTTCTCCGTCCTGACCATCGTGAGCCACGCCTTTTCCGCCCGCCGCCGCTCTGCACCTATCTGCTGGCCCAACCGCAGCCACACGGAAGACACTTCCCGTCCTGGGTCCTCCTGCCCTCCGGCCGATGCCTGCCCCTCCGATGTTGATGGCCCCGAGCCATGATGCCTCCCACGTTGACTCTGCTGCTGCCTCCGACGCAACCTCCTCTGCCAGCACGACGGCATCCAGGCTGATGGAATCCACCGACGCCGTTGTGCACGTGCCCTGCCTGATGATGCCGGCACATCCTCCATCTGCTGGGGTACAGTTGCTCTGGTGTCCACCCCTGCTGGACCTCCGACTCCCGACTGTGGCAGGGATGGGATCCCCACCGAGCTGGCTGCATTGGTCAGGGCAGGTCCACACGGGGACCTGGTGGCATCTGGGCCGGAAGACGGCAAGGAGAACGACCGGCGTATAGCCTCCACAGAGGAGGAGAGGGCTGCCAGATTGGCCGACACATGCAGGAAACCCCCGAACATGGAAGATCCCAATTGGGCCACGTCGGCACAGTGCTCTTCGTGATGACGTGCGTGCTCCTCCCGGGAAGCACGCACGTCATCACAAATTGCACCCGCGCGCATCACGACCCCAATCAGGACCTTCTCCATACGGCCACGGGTCCCCTCGTCCACAGGTGGTGGGGAGTCAGGTGACATGGACATCCCCTCTACCTGCGGACGGGCCTGGGACGGGGCATTCCTGCTGGTGCATGGCGGTGCACTCACAGGGTCAGGGACAGCGACATGCACAGGCCCCTCCACGGTGACCTGTGCTGCCTCCTGCCCCTGCTCCTGGACTGCACCACTTGCACCAGCAGGGATGCCCCCACCAGGCCCCATGTGTGCCTCAGTGGCGGCCTCCTCCTCCTCTGTGGAAGCCACCAACCTGGATGGCTCCTCACCGTCTTCCGCTGTAGCAGGCCCCTGTGGAGGCTCACCCACCCCTTCCGCTGCAGCCGTGGGGGCATCCCGCCGCCTTGCTCCACAGCGCCATCTCCGCCCTCTTCTTCACTAGCCGCTGCGTAGAGGGAGACATAGAACACAAGCATCAGGGTACTGTACAATGGTCCCCTAGACAGGAAGCAATAGCAGATGAGTACCACTGTCAAAGTACACTTCCATCATGTCCCTCCACAACACATGGGTCAGTCCAGGCAAAACACACACAGTAACAGGCATGGTGCATGCCATGGACATTTCCATACATGTCCAATGGACTCTTGAAACATACAATGATATGGAACTCACATGCATCATGGGTCATGCCTATCACATGCAAACACTTCACCTCAGTCACATCTATCTGGCCTCATACACCCCAAACACAGCGGATACAAGGATAACTAGGCTGCATCAGTGAATCTGTGCATTGTCACACACATGTGTCATGCATCCATGGCATTCACAAGTCACAGACACGCAGGTCAGGCACACAGACATGGCTACCATATATGTACCTGGCATCAGCACCCATCCCTCACCCCCACCCATGTCCAGGAACAGAGACTGGCATGCTCTCATGTGTAAAATCTGCATAGGGCTCCCCATGTCGCATTTAAACACATGCAACGACCATGTGGTTCACACATCACTGGTCGCACATGCATTACCATGATGTCCCTGCACACATACATGCGTACATGGCCTATGTCACACATACAGGCAAATATCAGACAACCAGCACACCGCAACATGCCCTGTATCACACAGCAATGCTTGCCCACTTACCGCTCAACTCCAGACGGGTCTCCCTCTCAAGGATCTGGCGTGGAGCGCTGGGCGTACGCGTTCCAGGACCCTCATCTGGATGGAACTCATGCAGCCCCGCCCCCCTCCATGAGGCGCCGGGCCTTCACTAGGGTCCTGGACCTCAAGTCCTCCCAGCGCTTCTTGATCTTCTGGACGTTGCGGGTTGCCACCCCCTCCGCGTTGATGGCAACCACACAGTCGGCCCAGATCCTCTCCCGTCCTTCCTTGCTGGCGCGGGACGATCCAAAGAGGGCATCATACTGCCCCAGGACATGCTCCACCAGGACACCAACTTCGGTGGCAGTGAAGCTGGTGCCCCTCTGCCCCTCTGGCCTGGGGTTACCACTGGTGCCAGATGTCGAAGTGCCCGACATGGCAACCACAGAGGCAGGAGTGGGTGGGCAACTGGGTCCTGGGGCTGGGCTGTGGAGCGATGTTATCCCAGTCGGGAGTCTTCTGTTCCAGCAGGGGTGGACACAGCAACTGGACCCCTGCAGATGGCTGATGTGCAGGCACCAAATGGCAGGGCACGGTGGCAGCAGGCAGGCAGGCAGGCAGCAGCAGATGGCACGTGGGAGGCTGCTCGGAGCACTGGGGGGCAGTAATTCGGCCTTCTGGGCAGGAGCGTGGTCTTCCGTGTGTTTTCACGTGGCCAGCTTGATACGGAGTGATTTGGCACGTGAAAATCCTGCACGTCAGCGTGAAATTCGAGGAAAGGCCCTGAGCGCGTAAGCGCGTCAGCGCGCATACGCGATTCTATTGGACCAAACGCCCTCAGCGCGTAAGCGCGTCTGTGACGTGACCCGCACAGGTGTTTCCCTCATAGCACGTGATGACGGAGCACACGTGGAAAGACTGCACGTCAGAGTGTCATCGCGTGTAATTGGACAAAAGTGCGCGTACACGCGATTGGCCTATGTACGTGTATTTCAGGGGTGCGCGGGCAGTTAAACACGCTATTGGCCTGGGTACTGGATTTCAGGGGTGCGCGGGAAGTTTCACACGTTCGCCTACAACACGCGCAAAGAAACACGTACACCAGTAGGAAGCAGGCATACGTCGACCCGCGACGCATACATTTGCGCGCAAGAAACTAACAAGCTCAGACGCCAGGATGAATATACCGTTCCTAGCAGCAGTGGCTGTGGGCTACCAAAGGAGGAGGAGGAGGATAGTCAGGGCCAGAATTTTCACACCCAGAACCAGCCTTTTCGGGATGCCTGATGACCAGGTGTATGGGAGGTACAGGTTTCCACCACACATAATACTGGACCTGGTGAGTGAGTGGGAGGATGACCTCACATCACCCACCATGTGCTCCCAAGCACTCAGCCCCCTGGAGAAGGTCCTCAATGTACTGCACTTCTTAGCCACTGGATCATTTCAGCGGACAAGTGCCATAGTGGGTGGGGTATCACAGGCCACGCAGTCACGCTGCCTACACCAGGTCTTGAACATCATCACTGCACGCCCATCAGTCCGCAGGCACATATACCTGCCCAGAACACCTGCAGAAAGGCATGCTGCCGCCCTGGATTTTTACGGTGTGGCACGATTCCCCAAAGTGCTAGGTGCCATCGACTGCACCCATGTGGCTCTACGTCCCCCCAGGGCATCTGAGCACATCTATAGGAACCGCAAGCACTGGCATTCCATCAACGTGCAGATAGTATGTAATGCCAAGGGAATCATCACCTCAGTATATGCCAGGTCCACCCACGACAGCTTCATTTACCGAATGTCCACCCTAAGCCAGGACCTAGAAGCTGGGCGGCATGGCGATACATGGCTGCTTCGTGAGTATGAATGCCACTGCACATGCATGCATGTAAGATACTGAGCAAGGTCACAACCCCACCAATGATACCCATCACCACCTCCACAGGGGACAGTGCCTACCCTCTCAGCCCCCACATGATGACGCCAATTCGGAACCCCACCACGCCACCCGAGGTAAGATATAACACAGCCCACATTGCAACCTGGGGCATAGTGGAGCGCACATTCGGAGTGCTTAAGTCACGCTTTCGCTCCCTTGACCGTTCTGGCGGGCAGCTGTTATACGCTCCCCCAGTAGTGTGCAGGATCATAGTGGCAGCATGTGTGCTGCACAACGTTGCAACACGCTGGGGCCTGGCCGTGTACATGGTGGTGCCCCCACATCCCCAACTACATGCACGCATGGGACGGGAAAGGGCATGGGGGGAGGCAGCCCGTACACAGCTAGTGGCTAATTACTTCACATAGAAATCACACCCCTGTGGAGTGCACACTGCCCTGGCACATACCATCTGACAATCAATGATGACTCAACCTGACAATGATCCTGAATGTCTGGAGAATCAACCGTCAAAACCATATCAGCCTGAGATTGTTCACCTGGAAGTGTTACAATGTGTGCATCCCTACCTACACAGACACCACCAATGCAGTTTCGTGAAAAAACACATTCATGCAGCTAAATTGAATACCCACTTGCAAAATGCAACATGAGGACAGTGCCATGTCACCCAACCCATCCCCAGCACCGCCACACGACACACCATGCCATGTCATGCTATGTGCGGGTAAACAAAGTAATCCCCACAACATGACAAAAGTGTCACAAAGTACAGTGTCCCTAATTGAAACTCGCGACACCTGAAATGCTCACAGTAATGCAGGACCAACAACACACTTGAGCAGGTATTTAGCAATAACACTTATCAGCTACTGACCCTCAAAACTACCATTAACATGACATTACGAATGTAAGGAATTAGTAGTCTCACCACCTGGAAATGCCTGCACTCCCACCACTTCCAACTGTACAGTGTTGCCGCCATGTAGAGTTGTAGGTGCACTGCTGCCAACATGGACTCCATCTCCAAAGTAGAGGGCCTTGTGTAGACATGAGGAAAGGACCTGCAAATTAGGAGGTAGACATGGATGATGAGTTACACATCAATCCAAATGCAGTGTACAACACAACAGCAATATGCACTAGGAATGAATACACAGTATTGACTAGACTACCCACACATGTAGTGGGAGTCCAATGTCACCATGTACGTCAATGTCACTTGGGCACACCCTTTGCAAGCCCATGGAAACGGGAAGCAGGAGGGGTGTGTGTGACAAAAACCCAAGCATCTGAACCAAATACATGACAAGCCTGCATGTGCCCAGCCACAATGCAGTGTATGCCCACGCGAGCCACACAAGGCAACACACTGTCCCAAAAAAATTAAAAAAATTTAAAAAAATCAAAAAAAAAATCAAAAATGGCCATTAATGGACCCAGGGGGGTTGGGGAGGCCACCCAGGAGGTCCAAGGACAGGGTGCACACCAAAACCCACCTGTGTGGATCTTGCGAAAAAAAAAACACCTCCATGGGCTCATGGCCCACACGGCTATCCTATTGTGGGAGTATCACTGCTGTCGCTATTCTCACCCTGTGCAGCTGCATCCGGAGGTGGTGGCACTATGGGAGGCAGCCCACACAAGGCCCTAGTCTGTTCCTCCATGGCTGCAAGCATGCCGGTGTGGTAGGTCTCGTTCTGGAGGATGAATGTGTGGAGGTCCCCATGCAACAACTCACGGGATGCCCGGACCTCCGCCCTAGTTGCCTGCATCTCAGCCGAGAGCGTACGGGTGAGACGCTCCAGCTGCTGTTCTGTCCTTCGGTTTGTTGAAGCCTCAAGCTCAACAAGAGTCGTCCTGAGGTGAAGGAGTTCCAGCCTCAGGGCTTCCCTGTGGCCCTGGGACTCTATGGAGATGGCTTCCTGCAGAGTCGCCAGTGCCGCCCGCCTGTCCCTGTTGGACACCAACATGGCCTCCCTGTGTGACTGGCAGATGGAGTCGGTTGCCTGCTGTAGCCGCTCCATCAGCCTTTCGGGGGGGTCAATGGAAGTGGCCACCCTATCCATGGCCTGAGCCATCATCTCTGATGATGCTGCCTGTTCGGTTGCCATACCGTAAATGGATTGCTCCCATGCGGTATTGCAAAGTGGCGTACGGCCACCACGTCGGCGGGCACCACACCTGCCTGGGGCAAGGCGAACTGCGCCTTGCTGTGCCGGCACTGCCTGAGGCTGCAGGACTGCATTCCCCCTCTGATCTGCTGGCCCAGGAACAGGATCAGATGTCACGGAGTGTGACCCTGCATCCGTAACCACCAAAGGTGTAGCTGCCAACACTGACATCCCCATTGAGGGTTCTGACCCTGGTGCAGGTGGGTCGGACAGAACAGAATCCCTCCCAGGAACACTCACCTGCGACGGCACGTAGGTCTCATCATCCGAATCAACACCTGAGTACAGCTCGGGGGAGGTGCAGCCAGAGACACCCCTTGAAAGCACGACCTGCAGCAGTTGTGGGTTCTCACCCACCACCACACCACGTCCCTCACTGGTGGTTGGTTGGCCCTCAGACCCCTCCTGGGTCTGCACCATCTCCACAACCCCAGCAGTATCAGGTGCATCTTCCCCTGCAAAGACATAAAAGAAAACAAATGGAAACAGGCATTAGCACCATGGCACACAATGAGGGCTGAGAAGCAACAGAACCAGTACTTGATTGACACATGTCCCAAATGACTAAAACCCTCCCATGCATGCACCCTCACTGCGTATGAAGGGGAGGCAAATGGCACACATTGATGACACCAAGATGGAAGATGAACACATTTGCTGCATGCTGCCTTGCCAGGTGAAATACACATGCCATCACACAGATGGCATGTACCATTGCTATTGAGTGAAGATGGAGAGGAGGGCAGCACTTATTCATTCAGTCCAGTTCCCTCATGTAATAGCTTTTCTAATTCAAACAGGTCTGATTTTTCACCTGGAGCTGCCAGTCCAAAATGGTCCGATTGCACAGGGACATGTCTAAACAAATGATATCCAGGTAACAAAGTCACTCCACTTTACCATAGCCATGTCAGACATGTGACTAGATGACTGAGAAATGCCTAGTAAAAGTGGTGGAATGCAAACAATCTGCCTGAATGAACAGAGAAAAATAAGCAACAATGTTGTGGCAAGGTGACACTTCAAGGGCAACTGGCGTGCTGTTGGGCTAGATGTCTACTGTTGGCAGAAGGGATACTGCTATGGCCAAATGCTGCTGCGCAGAATGTATTGCATAAAGCACATGGGTGACCCAAACAACTCAGGCGCACACACCCTCACCTGGCACACAAACAGAAGCCTTCACACACACACCATGCACATGGATGACACACACATGCATGTGCACTCACCGGACAATGCCTCATAATCAGGCAGATCTCTGACGCCTTGGATCTGTTCCTCTGTGACGTAGGTCCCAGCGACTGACTCATGTGGAGTGAGTTCCATGTCTTCTACTAGAGAACCACCTCCAGTCACTAGAGTTGCGGCATGACTTGAGGCCAGCTTATTCTTTGCCCTGCGCTTTAGTTCATTCCAGCGCTTATAGCAATCATTGGCTGTGCGCCTCACGATTCCAAGGGCACATACTCGACAAGTGCATTCAGTTCTGCATCCGTGAAGCTGGGCTTCCTCGACGGGGCCGGACTGTGTAGCCGTGTCTGGGGCATCAGCCTGTGCCGGACGAGCACTCTTCCTCTTGGAAGGTGGTGGTGATCCTGAGTGTCCTACGCCGCTCTGGACACTAGGGGCAGGAGCCCTGGTGGACTCTGTATCAGGAGTGTGGGATTGCACACTCAGCATGGGAGTTGGTGCAGGCATTGGCTCAAGTGTAATGGTGTCAGGGGGAATGTCAGCATGATGGACTAGGACAGACACTGTCCTGACTGGGTGAGTGAGAGCTGGGGTGGATGGAGCCGCAGCTGCCCCTGCAGCCTCTCCACCCTGCCTACTTGGGGCAGCAGATGACCTTGCTGCCCCTGATCCACGTGGCCTGATGACATCAACGTGCACCAGCGCACGTGTCATAGGCCTGCTGACCTGGAAGTCAGCCATGGAGTCAGCCAGGTCTGGTGCCACAATGGGCTGGTCCAACAAGGGCTGAGCATGGATGGTGTCAGCCACATCACCCTCAACCAGAGGGTGTGGGGGGGGATTATGGGTGCCCTTGACTGGTCCTCCACACATGGGGGGACAGGGTCACCCTGCAAGTAACGACCACGTCCCCTACCGGATCCACCACGGCCACCACTTGTGGCTCGTCCACCTTTGCCACCCTTACGGATTCCTCACCTCCCAACCATGGCACTGATGTTAATGTGCGTATGGGAGTGGCTGTAAACTATTGTCCTGGGCAATTGGGGGTCAAAGGGGTTGGGTACCAGATGGTAATCGTACCCTAGTGCTCTAGCAAGGCTGAATGTGACCCCTGGGGAAAGATGACGGGTCACGCAACGCACAGGAAGCCCAAAAAAGGGAGATATCGTGCACGCAACACCTCCTAGACCACGTGTGCGGAAAAAAAACCTGCACTACGCTGTGGCACCCAGTAACACAAGAATGAACGTATGCGTGTCACACGCAGCCTAGAATGACCTCTGAAGGGGTAGGCTACACACGCGGCAAGCACAGAAGTTAGATACGTGCGTGACACACCGTCTGCCAGGAAAAAGAGCGTGAAAAAGAAGCGCGTGTGCGCGTTGGCAACACCCCCGTTAAAAGAAGAATTGTACACTGTCTGAGGAGACAGGACAACAGTAGAATGGAACGCTGTTTGAGGGAACAGACCCAGGAAAACCAGAAAAAGAGAAAAAAGAGAAAAAGCTGTCAGAGGTAACAGGGGGTACGAACTTGAAACGCTGTGAAGTAAATCGCGTGTGAAATGACAAGAAGTATGGATTTCACCCACTCGCTCTCCACGAAAAGCACGTACAAGGAAATGGTGTTCTACACGTACCTTTTATGCAAGCCCACAAGTCCAGCGTCACTTCCGCGTGTACGCGCTAGGGCCATTTCCACCAATTACACGCTTTGTCACTTCCGCGTGTACGCGCTAGGGCCATTTCCACCAATTACACGCTTTGT
Organism: Ambystoma mexicanum; assembly: GCF_040938575.1. NCBI lineage: Eukaryota > Metazoa > Chordata > Amphibia > Caudata > Ambystomatidae > Ambystoma > Ambystoma mexicanum. The sequence goes on along the minus strand of NC_090931.1, from coordinate 1,024,290,044 downwards.
CACTTCCGCGTGTACGCGCTAAGGCCATTTCCACCAATTACACGCTTTGACACTCGGACGTGTCTTTCATTTTTTTAACACGCAACATTTCAAACGTGTGCCATCTTCAACGTGCACGTGACTTCATAGACGCGCATACGCTGGTGGCCTTTGGGCCAATGAATGTACAGACGTGTGCTGACGCGCTTACGCGCTAAGGGCCTTTCCTCGAATTACACGCAGACGTGCTGGATTTTCACATGCAAAATCACTCCGTATCAAGCTGGCCACGCGTTCACACACGGAAGACCACGCTCCTGCCCAGAAGGCCGAATTACTGCCCCCCAGAGCCCTGAGCACGCTCCCACCTACCATCTGCTGCTGCCTGACTGCCTGCTGCCCACGTGCCCTGACATTTTCTGCCTGCACATCAGCCAGGGGTGCTGTTGCTGTGACCACCCCTGCTGGAACCGAAGACTCCCGACTGCTTTTCCATCGCCCCACAGCCCAGCCCCAGGACCCAGTTGCCCACCCACTCCTGCCTCTGGGGTGCCATATCAGGCACTGCAACATCTGGCACCAGTGGCAACCCCCGGCCAAGGAGGCAGAGGGGCACCAGCTTCACTGCCACCGAAGTTGGTGTCCTGGTGGAGCATGTCCTGGGGCAGTATGATGCCCTCTTTGGAAGGTTGCGTGCCGACAAGGAAGGACGGACACGGATCTGGATGGACATCGTGACTGCCATCAACGCGGAGGAGGTGGCAGTCCGCGACTACGAACGTGTCAGGAAGTGCTGGGAGGACTTCAGGTCTAGGACCCTCAACAAGGCCCGGCGCCTCCTGAAGGCAGCAGATGCTAAGGGGCACCAGGGCCACTTGTCGGAAGATCAGATGAGGGTCCTGGAACGCATATCCCCAGCGCTCCAAGTCCAGGTCCTTGAGAGGCAGACCCGTCTGGAGTCGAGCGGTAAGTGTACATGCATACTGATTGTAAGCTGTGCGTGTGGTGTGCCAGGAGTGTGCAGGTTGAGCATATATTTTTATGTGGGCAAGTAGGGGGGTGTACAGGGCCGTGAGGGTGGCACATGCGAGGGGTCTCATGTGTGACACATGGATGGTGCTTGTGTGTGTGGGCTTGCATGGCACAGGATGTGGAGGAATGATTGTCAGGTGTGACATGGATGTCGATCAGAACACATGCGACGGTTGGCAGAGGTGTACACACGCATACAAGTTTGGTGGTGTGTGTGCATGTGTAGTGTACTCCCTATGTTGCATGTGATGTGTGGATGACCTTTGGCTGCTCATGCTGTTGTATGTGAATGGATGGTGCTGGCTGTAGCAATATGGCTGTGGTATGGCTCATGTGTGCAAGTTGAAATGACATGTGTGTTGGGGATTGTGATGCCATGTCTGAGGTTTACCAATGCCACTCATGTATGACTGTCATGTGTGTATGAGCCCATTGTACAGTGCCCTGATGCCTGTGTTTTCTTTCTCCCTGTCTGCAGCGTCAACTGATGAAGAGGGCGGAGAAGGTGCTGTGGAGCACATCAGCAGGGGTCGCACCACCAGCCGGAGACGCAAGGCCCGGATCCCCTCCCAGGTTCTGATCTCGTCGGGGAGTGAGGAGTCCGGTGCCGTGTCCCAGGCCGCAGCTGCCGAGGGGAGGTCCAAGAGGCGGAGGTTGGAGTTGGACTCCTCGGCAGCAGAAGGGGCAGCTGGGACCCCACAGGGTCCAACGGAGGAAGATGGCACGGAGTCATCCAGGTTGGTGGGGGGTTTGGAGGAGGAGGAGGCTGTGCAAGCGACAGAGGCGGGGTCTGGAGGTGGGGATTCCACTGGTGCTAGTGGTGCAGTGCAGGATCAGGGACAGGAGGCAGCACAGGCCGCCGCGGAGGTGCCTGTGTGCAATCCTGTCCCTGCTCCTGTCACTGCATCATCTTGCACCAGCGGGGATGCCTACCTCCAGACCCGTTCTCAGGGATGGGATTGGCTTACAACACCTGGCCTTCCTCTCCCTGCGGATGTGGCTATCCTGCACCAGGTTGAGCCTGTCCAGGGTGGGGTGGCATTGCGTCAACGGGCCATGCGAGCTGACCTGCAGTCTTTTCATGATGAGTCTGCACGTCTTCTTGCATGGCTCGTTGACCGCGCTGACCCACTGGGACAGCTCATCAGGGCTGGTTTCCTCCGTTTCCTGGACCTTGTTCCGACCACCTCCTCCACGGAACCCCTTATGCCCCAGTCGTCCTCCATGCCATCTTCCCACCCATGTGTCACCTGGGTGCCCTGTGGAGCTGCCTCCGACCGTGCGGCCAGGCTGGTGGACAACAGATCCCTGCCACAGTCAGGAGTCGGACGTCCAGCAGGGGTGGCCAAATCAACGACTGCACCCCAGCTGGAGGAGGATGTGCAGGCACCATCGGACAGGGCACATGGACAGCAGCAGCTGCAGCAGCAGGAGGCTGTAGGTGGGAGCCACGATAGCTCGGGGCCTTCAACATCGGAGGGGCAGGCATTGGCCGGAGGGCAGGAGGACCCTGGACTGGAAGTGTCTTCCGTGTGGCAGCGGTTGGGCCACGCCATAGATGCGGAGCGGCGGCGGGCGGAAGAGGCGCGGCTCACGATGGTCAGGGCGTAGTAAAAAAAATATCCAAATCCAAAGTCCAACTGTGTACAAAGTATTCAGGGTCCAACATCCCAACAGAAGAAATGAAACCTACCAAAAAACCTATCTAAAATGGAACTATATACAAAAGGTGGAGCAGTGTCCGTCGACTCCAAATAAAAATGAACTATAAAGGAAACCTATCACTAAATAACTATATACAATGGCGGCGGGCCAGTCCAGCAGCTCACTTAGTGGTGTTCCGGGCCAGGGCATCATAGAACTCCTCGTCTATGTCCCGGAGGCGGTCCTGTTCCATGGCCTCGAGGCAATCCGCAGGGAGTTGAAGGTGAACATGTCGGCATCCCTGCGGACCCTCGGGGCCATGGAACAGGACCGCCTCCGGGACATAGACGAGGAGTTCTATGATGCCCTGGCCCGGAACACCACTAAGTGAGCTGCTGGACTGGCCCGCCGCCATTGTATATAGTTATTTAGTGATAGGTTTCCTTTATAGTTCATTTTTATTTGGAGTTGACGGACACTGCTCCACCTTTTGTATATAGTTCCATTTTAGATAGGTTTTTTGGTAGGTTTCATTTCTTCTGTTGGGATGTTGGACCCTGAATACTTTGTACACAGTTGGACTTTGGATTTGGATATTTTTTTTACTACCAATATTTTTTTCCATGGAACAATGGTTTTCTATTTCTTTTTTCCCTTCATTTCATTTTTATGGACTTGAACTTTGGAAGAATTTCTTTTGGATTATCATTTATTGATTTTAATTTGAAAAGGGACAGCCAGCTTAATTTTGTTATTTTTTTACTTGTGTATTTTGTTTAATTTTGATTGCCATTACTGTTGTTTTTCATACATTATTTTGATTTTTTCATTCTTCAATGTGTGGTTTCATCTCATTGTTTTCATGCATGTCATGATATGGGTTTTCAGGTTCACTTGCAACCATTGTGTGTGTGTGAGACACATGTGTTGATTTACATTGTTTCCATTGGAGTAGTATCATGGGCGCATGTAATACTTGGTTGTGTCTTTGGGCTGTGGTGGCTGGCCATGAGGCCCATGCTTGAGGATTGTCAGCGCCTGTGGGCATGGGAAACTGAGTGGGGGCCTGGTGGAGGCTGCCCATGGTGGCTGGGGGGTGGGGGTGGTGGTAGACATGGGTGGGAGCCTGGTGGAGGGTGCCCCACAGTGCTGGGGGGTGGGGGTTGGTGGGAGACATGAGTGGGGGCCAGGTGGGGGCTGCCCATGGTGGCTGGGGGGTGGGGGTGGTGGTAGACATGGGTGGGAGCCTGGTGGAGGCTGCCCCACACTGCTGGGGGGTGGGAGACATGAGTGGGGGCCTGGTGGAGGCTGCCCATGGTGGCTGGGGGGTGGGGGTGGTGGGAGACATGGATGGGGGCCTGGTGGAGGGTGCCCCACACTGCTGGGGGGGTGGGGGTGGTGGTAGACATGGGTGGGAGCCTGGTGGGGGCTGCCCATCGTGGCTGGGGGTGGGGGTGGTGGGAGACATGAGTGGGGGCATGGTGGAGGGTGCTCCACAGTGCTGGGGGTGGGGGCAATAGGGGACATGAGTGGGGGCCTGGTGGAGGCTGCCCCTGCACTGCTGGGGGTGGGGGTGGTGGTAGACATGAGTGGGGGCCTGGTGGAGGCTGCCCCACAGTGCTGGGGGTGGGGGTGGTGGGAGACATGAGTGGGGGCCTGGTGGAGGCTGCCCCACAGTGCTGGGGGTGGGGCGGGTGGAAGACATGAGTGGGGGCCTGGTGGAGGCTGCCCCTGGTGGCTGGGGGGTGGGGGTGGTGGGAGACATGGGTGGGGGCCTGGTGGAGGCTGCCCCACAGTGCTGTGGGGTGGGGTGGGTGGGAGACATGAGTGGGGGCCTGGTGGAGGCTGCCCATGGTGGCTGGGGGGTGGGGGTGGTGGGAGACATGGGTGGGGGCCTGGTGGAGGCTGCCCAACAGTGCTTGGGGGTGGGGGTGGTGGGAGACATGAGTGGCGGCCTGGTGGAGGCTGCCCCTGCACCGCTGGGGGTGGGGGTGGGTGGATACATGAGTGGGGGCCTGGTGGAGGCTGCCCATGGTGGCTGGGGGGTGGGGGTGGTGGGAGACATGAGTGGGGGCCTGGTGGAGGGTGCCCCACAGTGCTGGGGGGTGGGGGTTATAGGGGACATGAGTGGGGGCCTGGTGGAGGCTGCCCCTGCACTGCTGGGGGGTGGGGGTGGTGGTAGACATGGGTGGGAACCTGGTGGGGCTGCCCATGGTGGCTTGGGGTTGGGAGTGGTGGGAGACATGAGTGGGGGCCTGGTGGAGGCTGCCCCACAGTGCTGGGGGTGGGGCAGGTGGGAGACATGAGTGGGGGCCTGGTGGAGGCTGCCCCTGGTGGCTGGGGGGTGGGGGTGGTGGGAGACATGGGTGGGGGCCTGGTGGAGGCTGCCCCACAGTGCTGTGGGGTGGGGTGGGTGGGAGACATGAGTGGGGGCCTGGTGGAGGCTGCCCATGGTGGCTGGGGGGTGGGGGTGGTGGGAGACATGGGTGGGGGCCTGGTGGAGGCTGCCCCACAGTGCTTGGGGGTGGGGGTGGTGGGAGACATGAGTGGGGGCCTGGTGGAGGCTGCCCCTGCACCGCTGGGGGTGGGGGTGGGTGGATACATGAGTGGGGGCCTGGTGGAGGCTGCCCATGGTGGCTGGGGGGTGGGGGTGGTGGGAGACATGAGTGGGGGCCTGGTGGAGGGTGCCCCACAGTGCTGGGGGGTGGGGGTGATAGGGGACATGAGTGGGGGCCTGGTGGAGGCTGCCCCTGCACTGCTGGGGGGTGGGGGTGGTGGTAGACATGGGTGGGAACCTGGTGGGGCTGCCCATGGTGGCTTGGGGTTGGGAGTGGTGGGAGACATGAGTGGGGGCCTGGTGGAGGCTGCCCCACAGTGCTGGGGGGTGGGGTGGGTGGAAGACATGAGTGGGGGCCTGGTGGAGGCTGCCCATGGTGACTGGGGGGTGGGGGTAATAGGGGACATGAGTGGGGGCCTGGTGGAGGCTGCCCCTGCACTGCTGGGGGTGGGGGTGGTGATAGACATGAGTGGGGGCCTGGTGGAGGCTGCCCCACAGTGCTGGGGGTGGGGGTGGTGGGAGACATGAGTGGGGGCCTGGTGGAGGCTGCCCCACAGTGCTGGGGGTGGGGTGGGTGGGAGACATGAGTGGAGGCCTGGTGAAGGCTGCCCCTGGTGGCTGGGGGGTGGGGGTGGTGGGAGACATGGGTGGGGGCCTGGTGGAGGCTGCCCCACAGTGCTGTGGGGTGGGGTGGGTGGGAGACATGAGTGGGGGCCTGGTGGAGGCTGCCCATGGTGGCTGGGGGGTGGGGGTGGGTGGGAGACATGTGTGGGGGCCTGGTGGGGGCTGCCCATGGTGGCTGGGGGGTGGGGGTGGTGGGAGACATGAGTGGGGGCCTGGTGAAGGCTGCCCCTGCACTGCTGGGGGGTGGGGGTGATAGGGGACATGAGTGGGGGCCTGGTGTAGGCTGCCCCTGCACTGCTGGGGGGTGGGGGTGATAGGGTACATGAGTGGGGGCCTGGTGGAGGCTGCCCCTGCACTGCTGGGGGGTGGGGGTGATAGGGGACATGAGTGGGGGCCTGGTGGAGGCTGCCCCTGCACTGCTGGGGGATGGGGGTGATAGGGGACATGAGTGGGGGCCTGGTGGAGGCTGCCCCTGCACTGCTGAGGGGTGGGGGTGGTGGTAGACATGGGTGGGAGCCTGGTGGGGGCTGCCCATGGTGGCTGGGGGGTGGGGGTAGTGGGAGACATGAGTGGGGGCCTGGTGGAGGCTGCCCCACAGTGCTGGGGGGTGGGTGGGAGACATGAGTGGGAGCCTGGTGGAGGCTGCCCATGGTGGCTGGGGAGTGGGGGTGGTGGGAGACATGAGTGGGGGCCTGGTGGGGGCTGCCCATGGTGGCTGGGGGGTGGGGGTGGTGGGAGACATGAGTGGGGGCCTGGTGGAGGGTGCCCCACAGTGCTGGGGGGTGGGGGTGATAGGGGACATGAGTGGGGGCCTGGTGGAGGCTGCCCCTGCACTGCTGGGGGTTGGGGGTGGTGGTAGACATGGGTGGGAGCCTGGTGGGGGCTGCCCATGGTGGCTGGGGGGTGGGGGTGGTGGGAGACATGAGTGGTGGCCTGGTGGAGGCTGCCCCACAGTGCTGGGGGGTGGGGTGGGTGGGAGACATGAGTGGGGGCCTGGTGGAGGCTGCCCCTGCACTGCTGGGGGGTGGGGGTGGGTGGGAGACATGAGTGGGGGCCTGGTGGGTGCTGTCCATGGTGGCTGGGGGGTGGGAGACATGAGTGGAGGCCTGGTGGAGGGTGCCCCACAGTGCTGGGGGGTGGGGGTGATAGGGGACATGAGTGGGGGCCTGGTGGAGGCTGCCTCTGCACTGCTGGGGGGTGGGGGTGGTGGTAGACATGGGTGGGAGCCTGGTGGGGGCTGCCCATGGTGGCCTGCGGGTGTGGGTGGGGGTGGTGGGAGACATGAGTGGGGGCCTGGTGGAGGCTGCCCCACAGTGCTGGGGGGTGGGGTGGGTGAGAGACATGAGTGGGGGCCTGGTGGAGGCTGCCCATGGTGGCTGGGGGGTGGGGGTGGTGGGAGACATGGGTGGGGGCCTGGTGGAGGCTGCCCCACAGTGCGTGGGGGTGGTGGGAGACATGGGTGGGAGCCTGGTGGGGGCTGCCCATGGTGGCTGGGGGGTGGGGGTGATAGGGGACATGAGTTGGGGCCTGGTGGAGGGTGCCCCACACTGCTGGAGGGGGGTGGAGGGTGGGAGACATGAGCAGGTGTGCAGGATAGTCCCCTGTTTTGTGGGCTGCCTGCAGGGGCCGTGGAGGATGTACAGGGAACACCTGTGAGGACCCACCCAGCCTAATCGCGTGTGTAACTTCCCGCGCACCCCTGTAATACACGTACCCAGCCAAATCGCGTGTGATAATTCCCGCGCACCCCTGTAATGCACGTACCCAGCCAAATCGCGTGTGATTATTCCCGCGCACCCCTGTAATACACGTACCCAGCCAAATCGCATGTGATAATTCCCGCGTACCCCTGTAATACACGTAGCCTGGCTAATCGCGTGTAAAACTTCACGCGTACCCCTGTCATACACGTACCCTGGCTAATCGCGTGTAAAACTTCCCGCGTACCCCTGTAATACACTTACCCTGGCTAATCGCATGTAAAACTTCCCGCGTACCCCTGATATGAACGTTACCCGCTTTGCGTTCCTTGTTTGGCAGCCCTGTAAACTGGTCCAGGGTTAGCGCAGCCCTTTGCGATGATTTAGCGATTTTGATGGCTTTTCCTTGCGCGAGGGCGTTCTTGGGGGCGTTACTGGCGCTGCTGCAGAGTTGCTGCGATACTCTGCGCCACAGCTGGTTTGGGAGCCTAAAATCCATGAATACGCTGTGCGCGGAAATCGGTTTTGGCGCACGCGCCTGGCGCAGACAATCGCACGCGGACACTCTGCGCCAGCCGCTTGCGACACTTTTCTGCGAAATTCTATGAATTACCCTGTTAATCAGTTACAGTTCTACATATATATTACATTTTATGATGTCCAGTGAAAAGTTTGCCACCAAACAGGCTGTTTTCACATAAAACAGTGGGAAAAAGGCTGTGGTGTGACCCGGTAAATGTGTCTCCATCATACCACACCAGGGGGGTGGGAGTTGCGGGGGTTCCTCGTGTATGACATTTTATTCATAGGGATTATTTTTGTTTCTAGTACTTGTAATAAGTACCATAGGAAAACGTGTGGATCCTCCTTTGTGTTTATGGTGATTTTTCTGATTTCTGCACAGTAGTCCAATTCTTGCCTTATACCTGAGACACTGTAGGTGCTGCCAGGATTATTTGTGGCATTTGTAGGAAGGACGAGCATTTGCAAACAAACCTGGTTTGAGCCGTTTAAGTAAATGGACTGAACAATTGGTGGCAATTGGAAGAGAAGATTGATAGCTGCATTTGCATAGCAATTTACTCCAGTTGTGTTGCTGAATTTAAAAAGACCAGAAAGGTTTGCCTCCGTACCCTTTGATGGGCCTACAGCTGTTTTTGGACAAGAGACATCTGTCTCTGTGTCTTTTGATGGACCTACAATTGTTTTTGTAACAGAGGGATTTGTTCTTGTATAATTTGAAGGACCTATATTTGTTCTTAGTTTTTTTGGTGGGATTGCAGGGAGATCTGGTTTAGCTTCTCTTTTTAATTAGTTCTCCTTTTAAAGGTATTGTTTTTTGAGGTGCACGGTACATATCTAGATGGGGGTCTACAGAACACATAGTGTGATGTACTCTAGGTTGCAAGGAATGTCAGTGTTGAGTTTGTATCAAAGTGAACTAGGAATAGACCATTAAGTGTACAGAGATGTGAACGTGCTACACAACTCATGCCTTCTTTGAAGACCGTGCTGCCAATGTTGATCTCTGCATGGTCTACTGTTAGACCTTCTGAGCTGTGAATACTTACAGCATATACAAGAGACAGAGAGAATTGTTATCTGCATACATATACATTTCATTGAAAAGAAGAACATGTGCTATTGTGCAGCCTATTCCTTTAACTTTTGCAAGTGTGTAAGAGTGGATGTTGGCAAACTGAATGTTGTTGTGTGGACATGTTTGGAATCCAACAACAGTACCTATTGCTCCATTAACTAAACCATATTGTACGTCAAGGTTACGTTTTAGAAGTACTCTGCAATTTAGACACATAGTTAATAGTATTTATAATCCAGCTGTGTTGGAGATACATTTTTTTAAACTAATTAGTCATACGTTTCTTGTTGACACATAGTGAGTGTAATGCTATGATTTTCTAGTTTGTCTGTGGACCTGTTGCATTTCTGTGTTCAACATTGTATTGTTCAATTGGCTGAATTCCGGCAAAGTATTCATAATGGCCTGGACTTGCCTACAATAAAAGGCCCGGCAATTATAAATACAACATTGTTGTATTTATAATATATAATTATAAATACAATGTTGTTGTATTTATGATTGCAGTGGCTTTTGCTTTGAGTCTCCCGGGATCCCCTGTCCCGGGGGTGCCCATGAGACTCAAAGCGAAAGCCAGGGTAATCATAAATACAACCCGGTTGTATTTATGATTGACATGGTTTTCTTTTTAAGTTTCCCATGCTCCCCCACGCGGCAGGAGTCTGGGAAAGATAAAAAGAGAAACAAGGAAATTCATAAATACAACCGCTTTGTATTTATGATTGCGTTGTGTTCAGCTTTGAGTCTCATGGGCTCCCCAGTGCCGGGGGAGCCTGGGAGACTCAAAGCTGAAGACACTGCATTCATCAATACAATGCAGTTTTATTTATATATGCTGTGATTTTCTTTTTAGGTTTACCGGGCTCCCCCGAGCTGGAGGACCCCAGGAAACTTAAAAAGAAAAACAAGGAAATCATAAATACAACTGCATTATATTTATGATTGCAGTGTCTTCAGCTTTCAGTCTCTTGTGCTCCCCGTGCCGGGAGACTCAAAGAGAAAGTCACTGCAGTTATAAATACAGCATGGTTGTATTTATAATTGCTGTGGTTTTCTTTCTAAGTTTCCTGAGCTCTGGGGAGCCCGGGAAACTTAGAAAGAAAACCACAGCATTTATAAATCCAACAACATTGTATTTATGAATGCTGTACTTTTGCTTTCAGTCTCCTGGGCTCCCCCTTTAGCGAAACCTGCTGCAAGTATAAATAATGTATTTATAATTGCCGTGGTTTTCTTTGGTATTCAAAGAAACAGAAAAAGAAATGCACTTACCGGCAGCAGCTTTCCTTCCTGCATTCTCTGCTCTCTGCGTCTCTGGCAATAATGAAGCAAACACTGCTGTAATAAAAGCTACCAGCAGGTGGCTTTTGCTTCATTATTGTGGCAATGGCAGAGATTAACACAAGCACAGAAGGCTCGTCCATTTCAGAAAATGGATATCTCCTAGTGCTTAACATGTTTGGGTTTGAGTATTATTTGCTCAACATTTTACATAGGAACTTTCTTTCTAAAGGTGTTTAATATATGTTTTTGATTATTGCCCATCATTTAAAACAACAACATTTTTGAGCACACTATTATGTTTTTTGTTCTATGTTTATATCTTTGTAGTATTCATTGTTTTGTTTAAGATGTTCTTGAGCTTTTCTAACTTTGTTTAAGTCAACTAGTTGTTGCCAAATTCTTTTGTCTTTTGTTGGTAACCTTTAAATAGTAAAATTAAAGATTGTTATATTGGCCATCATACTCTTAAAGTTTTTACATTTTAATTAAGATATAATGGCACATATACTACTTTGCCACATATGCCTTTTAGTTACTCGGATGGAGGCAAATTGGCAGTTTTGGGTTGAAGGCGTATTACAGCTTGAAATGGGTGTACTTTTTGATTTCTAATGTTCTCATACAAGGGAAATTGTTGGAAAGCTTTTGGACGTTTGAAGATTTCTAAGTTATTAGTGATAGCCTGCGATTGCATTTGGTTAATGTCAAGCTTTGTATTGCAGTATGTGCAAACTTTTGAGGGGTTAGTTATTTTGGATTGTGTTTCTGCTGTTAGATATACAGTTAATTGGAGCCATTAGGACTCCTCATTGTCCTGTATTTTGTAGGCCATGTCTACTATTTTTGTACTCTTTTTATAAGAAAGTTCAGCAACAGCAGAAACATACTTGTGTGGTATTTCAGCAGATGTGTTTTCTTTTGTGTATGCGTTTGTTAGGAGGTAGCTGTTTGTGAGGAGTTCTCCAATGGTTTCTAAAGTAACTAAATTTTGTAAGTCAACTTGAGTTCCAAAATATTTAGTTTGGATGTGTTCTATTTTTTGAAGGAGATTATTACATTTTTGGAGTTCTAGAGCAGGACCTTTTGCATAGTACAATCTATGGACAAGGTTTGGCATAGCAGAATGGTGTGTTGCTAACATTTTGATGCAATGGAAGGTGCGTTTGCAAGCAGTTCCACAAATGCAGGATAATGAATGTCCTCGCAGTTCAGTGTGGATGCGTACTGGTCAGGGGTCCACGGTTTATAAAGTTTTAATTCTACTTTTGTCTTTTAGCTTCAAATAGTGGTTGAGGAATTACCCTAAACAATTGAACGACTGTTGGTGTATGTTACATATTGAGCTGCAGGTCCATTTGTATACTGGACGACTTGTTTGGACAAAAGGAATATTTGTTTTTTTTGGAGGAGAAGATTTTTCTATAAGGGTTTCTTTTGCCACAATGGTGTGCTGCCACTTCATCGCCTCGCCCATGATTGTCTATGGCAAATTGATTTGTTTGTTATTGTTTATAATCCTCTTCCTTATAAGATGCTTCTGTGCTGCTGGTGTGAAACCATTCACCTTCACAGAATTTTCAAAAGGTAGCTACATGGAATTTGGCATGTTTACAAGTAGTCTTTGTAGTTTGTTGATTAATTTAGTTAGTGGTTTCATTTTGTTTAATATCAATATAAAGAACGTACTATTTAGTTTTAATGTGCTGTAAATGAGAGCTTGAAGAATGAGTTTTCTGTGGTAGTTTTTAAACGTCGAAGATGACTTCTCTGATTTTTTATAAGATTGCTAGGAACTCTACATTGGAACTTTTTTTGTAAAATTGACTTCTTAGCATCTTTTACTGTGGCAATATTAACATTGCTAGATATAGTGTGAGGTTCATCTTGAGCTCTACTTTCCATACTAGATATTTTTTAATTTTAATTTTTTGAAGGAGTGGCTGTTTTCATTATTATTTTTTCTATCTTTTCTTTGTTCTCTATGGAGTTGCTTTTTAGTAGGCATTCTGTTGTGTCTGTTGGAAAAAAGTGTGTGTTTTAAATTTATGTGAGTGTTATTTATGTGAGTGTTATTGTATAAAAATGATGGATGTGTGGTGTGTGGTCGTAAATGTAGAGGGTTGAAAAACACTGCTGTGTGATTCTATAGTGAGATGTTAGGTGTGGTTTGGAAGGTCATAAGAGCGAGGGGTTGCATAGGTGTGATGGGTTTGGATACATATAATATTGACATTGGGAGGTGTTGTGTGGAATAAATATGTGTATGTGATGGGGAATGGGTCATACATTGTTTATAAGCTATATGTTGTACTGTAGTGATGTTAGTGAATACAGGATTAGTGGTGTTATTGAGGAATATTGTGCTGTGCTGAGAAAAACAGCAGTTGCTGCAATGGTGTGAGTTACTGTACAGGTATGAAGTTTGTGTGGGTGTAATTGTAAAGGAGTGAGGAATATTGTGTATGTGTGTTAATGTGTGTTAGTAGTTGATAATGCAATGTGTGTATGTTTTTGGGTTTGATTTCAGGAGTTCATGAGGCTATGGTTATGGAAGAATAAAGAAATTAACTTGTGCTATGGAAGGTGTATTAGAGAAAGTTGTGTTGTTAAGCAATAACAGACTGGTTGTGTATTGCATATGGAGGAATATTGAGATGGGATTGGAAATAGTGTGACTGGTGGAATTGAATGAGTAAGTAATACAATACAGTTGAATGGAAACAAATGTTTTAGAGCAGTGGTATTCAAACTGTTTGATTTTGAGCCCCCCTTCAGTTTAATGATTTTTGTTTATTTAATTTATTTGTGTTGGTTTAAACAAACCTTTACAAAATTCAGTTCACCAAGATTAACATAGCACTTAAAACATGTACAAAATAAGAAGAATTTAATGAAATACATGTCCACATAAAGATGTTAATACATTCTCTTAAACTCATTAAATTAAACAACATGACCTTCTTAAAAAAGTGTGCAAACATTAGTTAAATATCTAAGTATAGCTAGCATAAATGAAACAGATTTTTCATGTAACATTGTCAAGGATAGATTTTCCAAAGATACCCATTCTATACTACTTATAAATGAGCTAAAGTATTCAATCCGCTGTGTTCTCAATGTGGTACAAGTTAGTAACAGATGGTGCAATGGTTGTTTTTCTGACAAACTATTATAAAATTGACATGTTTGTGTACATTCAAGAGCTTCTCCTCTATTACACAAAATGTCATTGGTGGCTAGTACATTCATTCTAAAACACATACAATTATTATGTGAATTTTTATTTTGGAAACAATATAAATAGGATTCAATAGGGCCCAGTTCCGTCTGATGAGAAATAATTTGCCTATAGAGTTGATACTTCAATAAATCATCAACACTATGCACCCAATCATAGCGTTGCATGATTTGTTTGGCTTTGTTTGGGTTTGTTAATAACATCTCAAGCGAGAGATCTCTGGTATCCAGTTTCTGCAAACAATCCTTATCAAATTCAGAAATAAAACCTGTTTCCGCACTTCCCTCTCCCTTTTCTCTACTTAACACAATGTAACAATTTTGCTTGGAATGAGTATAGAATTTCCTAAAAAGAGACACTTGTTTCCATAAAATTAAACTCTGAAGTGATCGCAAGCCAGAATCATACCTTATTGCACTCAGAGGCACACACTTAGGTAGGTGGTAAAATCCAGAGCGCCATATTATAGCTTCCAGGCTAACATGTTTGTTTAATATCCAAGATGGAAAAAGTTCCAGGCCATGACATAGCCTTGGAACAACCTAGGCTAAGTAAAATTTGCAGGAAGGAAGTGCAGAAAATGTGCCACATTTCAAATCAATTTATTTCATTTGCCTGGCTAAATTATGTGCTTTCTCTCTCAAAAGGTTTATGTAAAAGCTTTTCATTGGTTTAGTAATGATAGAATATTCTAAATACACCAAAGACTTTTTCACTTGCAATTTGTGCTTATTTAATGTCCAAGAAAAATAATTACTATGGTTGTTTTTGCTAGATTTTATTATTACACGCTTTTGAGGGTTAATGCTTAAATTGTTCAGTGCCATATATTTATCAACAGCCGTTAATAGGTGCTGGAGCCCTAGTGGTGTTTGATCTATTAGGAGAAAGTCATCGACGTAAGCTGCCCAAGCTCTTTTTACCCCCTACCTTTGGGGCGATAAAAGAGGATTGAGACAAAGGAATACCGAAATCAGATACATAAATATTATAAAAGACAGGGGGGCAAAATACAACCCTGCCTTAATCTGTTTTTAGTGGGAATGGACCTTGTAAGTAAACCTTCACCATTAAGTCTAACTTGTATGCAAGACCCCTCATGAAGGTGGATTCAAATACTCAATAATCCACAAGGTAACACTAATTTAAAGAGTTTTGTCCAATGTGTCGGCCAATCGACTTTATCGAAAGCCATAGAAAGATCCATAGATGCAATATAGATCGGGGAAGATTTCCAAATCCATACAGAATGTTGAAGGCTACTAAGTAAAACGCTTACACAATCAGTTCCCATATGCTTACGAAAACCAAACTGAGAGCATTATTGGTTTTACACCACTCTACTAGATGCTCTAGCACCACAGCAGCAAATGTCTTGGAATCTACATCCATCAGTGTGATAGGGTGATAAATAATTGGTAAAGATGTATCCGCCTTCTTATAGATGGGGATTACATAGGAAGTCCTCCATGAAGTAGGAGTCGACTTGTTCTAAACAATATCCCTAAACAATACCTTTACCATTTTTGACCAAAGTGAGGGATTCTGGTTTAAGATCACATTAACAATTCGATTAGGACCACAGGCCTTAGAGGGCTCAATATCATCCTGTGATATCTTTAAATCCCAGTGACTTGATATGGTGTCTATTTCTAACTTGCTGCCTGGCAAAGATACCTGCTTATAAAGCGGGTGCATCAATTTTGTTCTGGTATAGGGTTTGTTTGAGAAGCGCCTCCAGGCCATTAACTAAATACCTACAATTTGAGGTATTTTGCTTCTTTAATACCTACATCTTAGCCTCCCCATCTCTTTGATGGAGTAGATTACTATAATCTTTCAACCAGTTTTTTAATTGCTGTTGTAAACGTTTAACCCCCAATACTATGTCAGTTTTCTTAGTGGTGGGCAGTTTAAGTTTACGAATGTCCTTAGGAGATTGTCTTTTCATATTCCTAACCTGAATATCGAATTTGTGCTGATCGGATCTAGCTCTATTATATTTATTAGAAGTACGTGGCATGAGGTACAATACTGAGTGAAGATAAGGTACGAAGGTTGATAAGGAGTAAGAAGCCAATGTGGTCTCATACGTACAGCCCTCGCAATCATTCAATATTGACAAATGCAATTTCCCAATATTATCCTCATGCCAGTTGAAATGATTTCCCCTCACAATAACTATAGGTATATTAGAAAAATAGGCGCACATCATAGAAGTGCATCCGGAAGTGCCGTGGGAGGCTGCTTTGCTGCTGTGGACTTTGTTCCTCTATGCCAATATTGGCAATTTCTTTGCATTACTTGCATTTACCTGTGTATAACGCTCGAAACTACTTGCTGGCAAATTTCCGCCTCCTCAATTTCATCACTTCATACGTGCGCATCCTCTAAGTGCATCCGGAAGTGCTGTGGAAGGCGGCATGGCTGCTCTGGACTGTGTTCCTCTATGCCAATATTGGTGGTATGCAAATAGACTCTTTGCTACCTTGTTGACATTTGCATTAGGAGATAACAGACTCCTGGGTATCATAAAGCTGATATTGTTTATTGTTTTTGCACATTTACTTGCATTACTTGCATTTACCTGTGTATAACGCTCAAAACAACTTGCCGGCAAAGTTCTGCCTCCCCAATTTGATCACTTCCTATATATTTGGAATGCATGCGTATCCCCGCGTGCGCATCCTCGAAGTGCATCCGGAAGTGCTCTGGAAGGTTTATTTTGCTGCTTAGCTGAACAGCGAGCAGCCCTCAGTCTTCCCACCTTCAGGTCCATTTATCAATGTTACTCTTTTGTTTTAATTTAATTTTTCTTTACAGGTTTTTGGATTCAATTTTATTTTAACTCTGCTTTATAAGCTAATTTAAATGGTGAATACTCGATCTCATGGTTGCCCTCAGCTTTTGCAAAATAATATGCACACCCTTAAATCAGCTAGCCCTCCAATGAAATACATCACCATCCCTTTATTGTGCACAGACTGTATCCTCCCCAACTCGTCTCCAGCTCAAATTGCAGTTTGGAAAGCGATAATGGCAGCGTCTACAGCCCTTACAAGAAAACTCTTACATCGGACATTTGTCTTTTTTACTCACGGCAACGTGAACCGGTTGTCACATCTCCAAATTGTCACACGATATCAAACGAAACCATGTGCGTTGCGATGCAGGAACGGGCTGATTTGGTAGCTCCCCCAGTACGATAAACCTCTTGCATTTGTGACACACAAGAAGAAGTATAAACAATCATTATTTTGACACAACCATTGACATGCTTAGAGAATTCTCTTCACAGATCAACTCAAGTTCAACTCTTTTGGTGTCTCAAGATGACACAACAGCGTCCACAAAATTGTCCCAACCAATTGTCATAGATCAACATTCAAACCCCTCTTTCATCCTATTTGACGCTGAAAACCATTTCTTGATTAAAGACGACCTCCCAATAGATCTCAGCTACCAGTGTGATCGCAATCAATTGCTAATAAAACCTCTTCGTAATGATCGATTGCATGAGTGCGAGATTCAAAATTTCTTGCAATCTCCATTGATGTTCCTACACAATTCAACTCTTTCCTCGATTTCTTATTCACATCCAACACCTCGTAGGCCAGCTTGTTTCCCTAATAACCATTCAGAAAATGACCCTACACTTCTGATAACGCCTGTACTTGAAATAACGCTGAGTGCCATAAACACCACTTTGACGTCATTATTTAAATGTTTTGAAGCATTGCAGAGCAAAGTAAACAAACAGATTGAGCTTTTAAGGCTGCTAATGAAGCAGGGATTCCCTGTGGAGTTTTAATCCGACACAGGGACCCTTTTGCCTCACAGGTCCTCCACAGCCGACCAGATTATACCACCTGTCAGGGATTCAGAGAACCATAATCTGGTTGAACGAACTGCGAGTCAATCAACCTGCTCGGCAGCACTAGCTCTCCCGACCTTCGGCCATATAATCAAACCTTGCGAATCAGATAATAAGGAATTCCTTTTACAATCTCTGGGCAGTCAGAAACCTTCATTCAGCCATTCATCAAATCATTGCAATATCACTGCAATATGAAAGCATCAAAACAATCCTATAACATCTTTGAACCGTTGCAAGCAGTAAAACGAAAAACAAAAGCGATTTAAACAAGTGATCAAGATATTTAAAAAAAAAAATCTAAAAATATAGTACGCCTCCAGGCACCAACTTCAACTGGCACCAAAAGATTCTTGTGAGCTCTTTCCTTCACAAAGTCGCAGAACGTGCTGATGAGTACAGCGATTCGAAAGAAATATGCAAAACAAATAACTTCCAAATTTGAAACCGACTCTAAATCTAACAAAGATATGCTCGCTGATGACCCTTTGGACAAGCTGATTCAAGCAGTCAATGAAGACTCTGTTAACAACACACCAATACTTCAAACTGACATAATACATTACCTTACGCTAACAGATCCTAGTGACACCCGATCAGGGGAGTTGCTAGGTCTGGAAAAGACCCGGGGCTATGCTGATGTCAGAACTTTTGGGACTGGGGGCTAGCTAGTCTTTTGGCTGTAGCTCCTGAGATTCTATCTGGGGCTACAACCAAAAGATCAGGGGCTATAGCCCCCTTAGCCCCCCCCAGCAACGCCCCTGCACCCGATGCTAATTGACAACTATCTCTGACCAGCCTAATTTAGAGTCTCGACAATCAGAAATTCAGCGATCACTTACGCAATGCTTTTTGACACAATATGTGCCAACTTCTAAGAGACCAGAGATTATGTGCATGACTTTTCATCCAAGCTCACAGCCTACTAATCACACTCATAAACACTTACTTCCGTATTTGCCAGAGCATGCTTCTGACCTTCTTCAATACGAAACTACAAAGAATTCTGCCGCCACCAGACCATCGATGCCTTCTATGCAAAAAATATACAGGCACACCATCAACAAGCAACCCTTCATTGTCTTTTGCTGAAGTGCAGACCTGCTTCCTATCCCTCTTATGACGTAAACAGAGCAAGTGTGCTCAACATCTTTGGAGAAATACCCAGTTTGAAAGATGTCACTTCAACAGACATAAACCAAATTCAATTTATTCACGCAACTGACGTATCTGGGGATAGACTGCTTATTCCATCAGGAGTAGTCTTAAAACCCCTATGGAAAGCGAAGAATTACTTATTTCAGATCAGGTTTGAATTAACACAGGATCTGTCCTTAAGAAAGTGGAAACGTGCGCTTTGCAAAAGGTTCACTGCCCAAGTCAGCTACCATGCAAAATCCAACTATAACATCTTTAAAAAATAACCAAACATCCAACTTTTTATCTAGATTCCGCACTTATTCTAGAACATAACAACCCAATAGGAATAACCAGATCATAGCTTCTCTAACTAGCTGGAACACCAGAAAACATGTCCATCTCGTGAATGTTTCTCAAAATGGCCTAAACAGGTTTGACATACTCGCATTACAAGAGATGTGGTTGCTTGAAACTCTGTTATGGGAAAGAATTGATGCCATAACAACCGGTAAAGGTCGTCCTTCGGCCGGACCTCTGGTAGCGGTAAAGATTTCGTTCAGTTATACTTACGAGGCCTGGGCATCTCCCAATCGCTATATAGAATTAGTTAAAATCGGGCAAGTTTCCTACCTTTTGGCTCAAATCAATATATATTGGAACCATACAACCATTACAGAGAAACAGTTTGTGGAGGATATAAATACAGTTTTCACTTTAATCTCAGCCTCCGCCAATGTTTCAGCTACCATCTTAGTAGGTGATCTAAATCTCCACCTTTTGACTGATAAATGGCCTTATAATAATCCAACCTTGACAGCTGGCAAGCTTTTATTAAGGCACTCTTCAGTTTTGGCAAATGGAGCTCTTCCAGGAGATTGCCCAGCTAAAAACACGTGGTCCAGAGGATCTCAAGCGTCAATAATTGACTTTATATATGTGGATCAAGTTACCTTCACCAATTCAACATGACTAGAGATTGTCAATCAAATTCAAAGCGATCACGATATGGTCACCTTAACGTGGGTATAGAATTCATCAAAGGTAAATGTTCCTACGTGTACATATCTTGGCCAATTAATTATCAATCCAGGTCAAAATCGCATTTGATGGACCGCTAACAAACTTTAACATCGACATAGTGCTATTATCAACTCTCAGAACCCACTCCATGATCTGGACCACTCCTTGGCTGATCCTTATGTCATTGCCTTGCAGCTCTTCGTATTACATTCACCTAATACCAAAAAAAACGGCTTACAAACCAAAGCACGCTTATGGTCCAATTCTATGAGAGAAAAAAGCAGAATTTCGCAGAAATAGGAGAGCTATTAAATACCTAGATTCTGCAAAACAACTGCAAGCAATAAAAACCTTAGAAGTTGTCGAGCCCTCATATATCAACAAGATGGAGAGCTCATGTTGCGCTCACTTGCTTCTAAATCATCGGCTGCTGTTTGGAAATTGTTAAATGGTGCAAACAAAATATCTCAAGCATCAATAGAAATAAATGGAGTATCAGCTCAAGCATGGCATGATCACTTTCTCCAACGTTATGCCACACCAGACCTTTCTTCAACAACCAGCCAATCAGTAATCAAGGACCATGACTTTAAAAATCATACAACCACGTTTGATCTTTCCAATTCCAAAGAAGACATACTTTACTCTATCCAGAAATCAAGCCATTCGAGGGACCCAGGACCAGTTGGTCTGAGTAACATCATGTTTAAGGAATACCCAGAACTCTGGTCAGCAATTTTACATTAAGTGTTTTAACATATCATCCTAACAAATGCCTTTGCAAAGTCATGGCTAAAATCAAAAATGATACCTGTATACAAAAAAGGAAATAGACATTTGCCGAAGAATTACAGGCCCATTGCTCTATCAAACAGGTTTCGTCACAGGCATGGGAACAACTGTCAACCTGATCATAATATAGGCCATTCAAGCACAATGTGCGGCTCTGCAACAATCCGTATACTTTGATTTCATGGATTTCCACGCAGCATTTGATTCTGTTTCAAGACTCCTTCTCTGCGCTAAACTTGAGAAAGCCAATTGTCCTTCATCTCTTTTAACTTTGATTGTGCTGTTTGACACAGACACTTCCATCCAAGTCTGGTTATCACTGGATGGCATTTTGTCAAATTCGAGGAACTACTTTTAGGGTGCTGAAGCAGGGTTGCATCCTTGCTTCAGCCCTCATTAACTTTTTTATTTCTGATTTAATCAAAAACCTTATGCCTGTCAAAATGTATTAGACATCAATCTAGAAAAAAAACAAAGTCATGACATGTCCAGGCTCAAGAAGCAAGAAAACATTTCACACAATTTGGACACTTTCTCATACTGCATTGGAAAACTTACACCAATGTATTTATCTTGGAGTTAACACAAATGACAAGTATTATATGGGGCTGAAACCAAAGCAATAATATCGGAGTCTTTCTGGCTCAAATTAGAGGGTAAATATTGGAAATAACTTCTTTGCCTGCCCAAAGCCACTCTGATGGCTATTATTAGACATGGATTGGGTATAACTTCATTGTAATGTCTTTATTTATAGAAATTGCGCATGTTATATAGAAAGTGGCCCTCATTATAACCCCGGTGCTAAACCATGGCGCTATTAGCACCATGGTTGGTGCCGGTGTTGTAACGAGTCCGCCATGGTGGAATGGCGAAATACGGCCCCATTCCAAGGTTGGCAGGGCGGTATTTCCCCATTTCACCATGGCCCTTCCCCATTCCCATTTTCGCCCCATAGGGCTCAATGGGACTGGGGAAGGCGCTAAGTACGGTACCGCAAATTGCGGTACCGTAATTAGCACTGAGGTCCCTTAGCGGCACCCTACTTTAACGGCTGGTAAAACCAGCCGTTAAGGTCGGGTCCCGCAAAGGGACCTCGTAATCAGGCGTTAAGGGTTTAATGGCACCAACACCTTTTACGGCGCCGTTAAACCCTTAATGCCAGGGTCGTAATTAACCCCAGCGTCTATTGTGTACACATGATAATCATCTGTTACTTATCTTAGCTAGCTATATTGGTTCATCAAGCCTGAAATTCATTCAGACATGGAAGAAAGCTGCCATTGTTGCCTTGGCTGAGGCAAATGTTTCACTCGATCTTTTGCCAAGAGACCCTACCCGAGCAAAGAGAAATCAACTTTTTTTTCACTGGGTAAAAACCTGCCAATTGTATATGGCTTACAAGGACTTCAATCAAAATCCTTTTTGTATTAAAGCCCTTCGCTCGGTTGAAGGTTACTTGGTCAAATGTCCTTCTCCAAAGTTTAGAAATATATGCTTATAACTGAGACTTAACTTGTGGCTTTGTTACCGACCTATCAAGTTTTGGCCCGTCGTAAAATCATACCTCAAGTACAAAATGACTGTCGTTTTTTTCAACAACTTGAGCAGTCTGAAACCTTAAAGCACTTAATGGCTGAATGTCCTGGGTTGAGGAATTAACGAGGAAATAACGAGAATTAAATTTTAAATCACATTTCATGAACCATCAGACACCTGATGTTGAAACATTTTGGTCAACGATTTTCTCAACTAATAAGATTGCTTTAAGAATAGCCATCATGCACTTTCTACATGACCTATGTTTGGATGACGTTGAATAAGCCATTTCATTTTTTAAATGCTTTTATTTCTTTCTTTTTTTGAAAGTTTCTAATCTAGAAACATTGGTTAACCTTAATATGTACTGTATAAACAATTTTAACCTTATTCTTTTCAAGAGTTTACCAGATTTTAAAAACCAATAGTCGTCCTGGGTTTGTTGCTATATAGAAAATGAATTGAATATGTGTACAGTAAAAAGGAATGTTTCATATCAAAAAGATTGAAAAGTTGATAAAATGATCAGCTATATCAAT